>NC_047055.1:105933964-106627814 GCF_011762595.2 Tursiops truncatus | reverse complement strand
AATTTTTGTGTACGGTGTTTGGGAGTGTTCTAATCTTATTGTTTTACATGTCTCTGTCCAGTTTCCCCAGCACCACGTATTCAAGAGACAGTCTCTTCTCCATTGTGTATCCGTGCCCCCTGTCAGAGATTAGTTGAGCATAGGCGTGTGGCTTTATCTCTGGGCTTTCTATCCTGTTGCATTGATCTATATTTCTGTTTTTGTGCCAGTCCAATGCTGTCTTGGTTACCGTAGCTTTGTAGTACAGTGCGAAGTCACGGAGCCTGATTCCTCCAGCTCCTTTTTTTTTTTTCATCAAACTGCTTTGGCCACTCGGGGAGTTTTTGTCTCCATACACATTTTAAGATTTTTTGTTCTGCTTTTGTAAAAAAATTGCCATTGGTAATTTGAGAGGGATGCACTGAATATGTAGATTGCTTTGGGTAGTAGAGTCATTTTCATAATATTGATTCTTCCTATCCAAGAACATGGTATAGCTCTTCATCTGTTGTATCATCCTCAGTTTCATTCATCAGTGTCTTATACTTTTCTGTATACAGGTTTTCTGTTCCCTAGGTAGGTTTATTCCTAGGTATTTTATTCCTTTACTGCAGGGGTAAATGGGAGTCCTTCCTTAATTTCTCTTTCTTTTTGCTGTTCCTTAATGAATAGGAATGCAAGGGATTTCTGTGCATTAATTTTGTGTCCTGCAGCGTTTCAAAAGATTGGATTAGCTCTACTAGTTTTGGTGGCATCTTTAGGATTCTCTAAGTATAGAATCAGGTCATGTGCAAAGAGAGGCATTGTGACTTCTTCTTAACCAGTTTGCCTTCCTTTTCTTTCTTTTGCTGCTCTATTAACGTGGCTAGAAAGGCCAAAACCATGTTGATGAATAATAGTGGTGAGAGTGGTCATCCTTGTCTTGTTCCTGATCTTAGAGGACATGCTTTCAGTTCTTCACCACTGAAAAAGGTTTGCTGCGGGAATGTTGTATAACTCCTTGATTAAGTTGAGTGAGGTTCCCTCTAAGCCCACGTCCTGGAGGCTTTATATCACAAATGTGTGTTGACATTTGTCACGAGCTTTTCTGCATCGAGTGACTTGATCATATGCTTTCTCCTCTTCAATTTGTCAATAGGGGGAATCACATTGATTTGCGGTATTGAAGAATCCTTGCACCCTGGGAAAAATCCCAGTGACGTGAGTTAGGATACTTTCCCAAGTGGTGTTGGATTCTGTTGCTGCTATTTTTTGAGGCGCTTTGCATCTAAGTTCATCAGTGATATCGGGATGTAATTTTTCCTACTGTCTTTGTCTGGTTTTCCCAACAGGGTGACGGTGGCCTCACAGGAAGAGTTTCAGAGTGTTATACTTCCACGCCAATAGTTTGGAAGAGTTTGAGAAAGGTGGGTGTTAGCTCTTTTCTACGTGTTGGATAGAAATAACCTGTGAAAGCCATCTGGTCCTGGACTTTTGTTTGTTGGACGATTTGTAATCAGAGTTTCAAGTTCATTACTCGTACTGGGTCTGATAAAATTTTCGGGAATTTCCTGGTGCTTCAGCCTTGGAAGGTCGTACCTTCCGAAGAATTTGTCCATTTCTTCCAGATTGTCCATTTTGTTAGCATAGAAAAAAAAAAAGTAGTCTCTTACAAACGTTTTGTATTTCTGTGTGTCCGTGGTAACTTCTTTGCCTTTCTAATGAGGGGATTTCAGTCCTCTCCCTCTTTATCTTGAACTGATCCCACATAAGGGGCAACTATATGGTTTATCTCAACTAGAACCAGCTGACGCAAAGTACAGATCTTTGATCTGGAGTTTTCTTTGTTGCTGTTTCAGTCAGTTCGCCGCTTTTTCCTACATTTTTATTGAAGTCCCAGCTACAACTAAGACCCGACACAGCCATGGACTAAATGATTGGTAAAATAAGATGGACACAACTTCCCTTTGATCTATTGGTTTGTGAACTTAAATCTTGCTTCAAATCTGAGCCTGGCAGGTTCCCATTATTTAAACTGGTATCCATACCCCGGATACATATTACTGTAATGGGTGAATCACTTTCTAGGAAAAATCACACAGCCACCACCAACCCCGCCACTTTATGCATAGGTGGGTTACGTTACTTCTCCACATCTGTGAATCAATTCAAGTCCTGTACACGGTTAATCTGTACATTCTCGGAGGTAGAATATATGTGCTTTTATATACGTATCCGAATTTTCTCTTTCTGAGTGACTTCACGCTGTATGACAGTGTCTAGATCTATCCACAAGCCATGTACAAATGAACCAACATAGTTCCTTTTCGTGGCTGTATAATATTCCACGGTATACAGGTACCACATCTGTCTTTATCCATTCGTCTTTGGGTGGCCATATAAGTTGTTTCCATGACCTGGCTGTTGTAAATAGTGAACACTGAACATTAATAAATGCCTGTGCCTTTTAGAATTATGCTCTTCTCTGGGCTTATTACACTGGTGTGCGATGGCTGCTCATACGTTATGAAATCATTTTCAGTTTTTCAAGGAATTAAAAAAAGCTTCCCTCCCTAGTGGCTCTATCAATTTAGACTCCTGCCAAGAGTGCAAGTGTGTTCTCTTTCCGGGAACACCGTGCCCAGCAGTTATTTTGTTGATGGCCGCTGATGGCGTGACCGTTCTAAATGGTGTGAGGTGATACCTCAGTGTAGGCCCATGTGCATCTCTATAATAATAGTGATTTGAGCAGGTTTTTATCTGCTTGTTTACAGTGTGTCTTCTGTGGAGAATAGAAATCTGACTAGGACTTCACCCATGTATAGATTGGGTTGTTGGTTTTTTTAATACCAAGCAGCATACGACACTGTTTACGTATTTTTGAGATTGATCCTCAGACCGCTGATTTGTATGTAAAAACCATTTTTCCCATTCTGTGGGTTTGAATTTTACTTCTTTTTCATAGTTTCCCAAGTGCCAAAGCAAAATCTTAAAGGTTACTGAGGTCCCACTTGGATATTTCTGTTTACAAAACCAAGCAATGCAGAGAAACATTAAAAACGATCCGCTTTTTTTTATTTAATTTATTTTCTTCCTTGGGTTTCCTCTACGAGCTTTAGAGGTCCAGACTAAGTTTGGGTGCTCGGTTCCATTTTGGCTTCTTTTGTTGCGGAGCACAGGCTCTATCTAGGCGCACTGGCTTCAGTAGTTGTGGCACTCGGGCTCAGTAGTTATGGCGCATGGACTTAGCTGTTCCACGGCATGTGGGATCTTCCCAGACCAGGGCTTGAACCCGTGTCCCCTGCATTGGCAGGTGGATTCTTAACCACTGCACCACCAGGGAAGCCCTACTGGTCAGCTTTTAATTTGTGTGTGCCCGTGTGTTCAAATGGATTTCCTAGAATCATCCTTTAATAGTTGGTCTGAAAGGCTCTGAGGAGTGGTGTTTTGAGCTAGCTACTGCTCTTCCCTACTGGGAACTCTGAGAGCAAGGATAAGTACTGTCTCATAGAAAATCGTAGCTAAGGGCTTCCCTGGTGGCGCAGTGGTTGAGAGTCTGCCTGCCGATGCAGGGGACACGGGTTCGTGCCCCGGTCCGGGAAGATCCCACATGGCGCTGAGCGGCTGGGCCCGTGAGCCATGGCCGCTGAGCCTGCGCGTCGGGAGAGGCCACGACAGTGAGAGGCCCGCGTACAGCAAAAAAAACAAAAAAACAAAAAAACAAAAAAAAAACTGTAGCTAACCCTAGAGACAATGTATGCGGAAAGCAGCAGTTTTTAAGCCTAACTCTCCCATTCCTCCCTTCATTAAAAAGGTAGCTGATAAACCATGTCTTTTCTCGTCAATTCTTTTATGTTTCCAGGGGCTTCGAGTCATCCTCAAAATTGATGTTAACAATTTGAGTTACTGCAGGCATAATTTCCAAACTCCTGCAAGTTTATACTGAGATGGCAGACTGAAAGATGTCAGGATTTCACATAGCATTTCTCCATGTTCCATGCACATTCCCCCACCTTTCTCTTTTTTTTTCGTTAGCTGAAGCCGGTCTGGTTTCTTTCTTGTTGCCAGTTCCTTTCCCTATTCCTTCATAACTGCTGTCCAAAAGTCTAAGGATAATTACAAAATAGCTATAAAGAGAAAAATTATTAATGGGCCATTCTCAGGAATTAGTTTGAATGATGATGAATTTTGGTAGATGGAAGAAAGAAACTTCAGGTATTAGAACTGCTGCCTGTGAATTCTATGACACCTTAGTTTTCATTTTTGAAACTGCTTAATGAGGCAACAGATACAAAGTTTCAAGACATCAAACAGAGGAAGGTTGCATGCTGTTGGTGGGAATGTAAACTGGGAAAGCCACAATGGAAAACAGTATAGCGTTTCCTCCAAAAGTTAAAAATAGAACTACCGCATGCTCCAGGAATCCCACTTCTGGGTATATATCCAAAAGAATTTAGATCAGATTCATTGCACCATTATTCACAATAGCCAAGAGGTGGAAACAACCTAAATGTCCATTAGTAGATGAATGGACAAGAAAATGGGGTGTATGCATACAATGGAATATTATTCAACATTTCAAAAAGAAGAAAATGCTACCATTTGTGATAACACGGATGGACCTGGAAGACATTACGATAAGTGAAGTACTGAATAGGACAGACACAGAAGGACAAATACTGCATGATTCCACTTATATGAGGAATCTAAAATCCATAGTCAAACTTACAGAAACAGAGAGTAGACTGATGGGTTGTGTAACCGAGCAGGGCACTATGAGACTTTCCCAGAATAGACCCCCTCCTATGTCCTCCGCCTGCCTTTTGGTTTGGGGAAAAACTTTAGTCGCCGAATAAAATTTAATCAGAGAAGTGAGAAAATGCAGAAAGAAAGGGAAACAGTCAAGCAAGACAAAGTAATAATTCTTTAGCCATGAAACAAAGTCAAGGACCTTTAGTTCTTCCCCAAGAACTATAGGTAATATTCTGAGCCATGTCCTCTGAGCTGTTTTACAGATACTGAAACCCACCCCCCAAGGTGAAAGAAGTTAACGGTATGCTGCCCACAAGCACGGAGACCCCAGACCGGCTGGAACCAGAAGTCTGATGATGCTGAGTCCCCATTACCTCACCATCAACCAGTCAGAAGAATGTCCACGAGCTGATCACGCCCTGCTCCTTGAGCACTGTAAGACTCCTCACTACCCGCTCCAGGGCAGGACACACAGTCTTGAGCACATTAGCCTGCTGTGGCCCCCTTTGCCTGGCAAAGCAGTAAAGCTATTTCTTTCTACTCCACCCAAAACTGTCTCTGAGATTTAATCCTGCAACGGTGTACAGAGGCCAAATTTCAGTAACAGTTGCCAGGGGCTGGGAGGAGAGGGGAAAGGGAGAGCTACTGTTTAACAGGTATAACCTTTCAGATAGATATACAGAGAAATAAGTTCTAGCGATCTGCTGTCCAACACACTGCATATAGTTAACAGTCTTGTATTGTGGACTTAAAATTTTGTTAAAAGGGTAGATCTCATGTTTAGTGTTTGTAAGGACACTTTCTCTGGTAATGGAGCCAACAGCTGTCAGATTAAAAAAGCAACTAAAAAGACACTATGGATATCAAAAGCTGCATTCCCAATTGCTAAAATCAGGGAAAATAGCTCCCCCTCCAAACTGGTGTATTTTCAAATGTGAAAGTCCATTATGTTTGGCGATCAGGAATTTCAAAGTCAGAGTAAAGGCTGATGTGCCACTGCATTATAAACCACAGTCTCCTTGAACAGATTGTTTTGGTAGGATTATGCCTACAGACTGCAATTCAGGTGTTAGCAGGGGGCTGACTCCTGTCAAGAAAAAAAGAGCTTGAGCAGAAAGTCCGCCACTGTCACTGCAGTCTGTGCTAGTCGATGTCACCTTCACTTGAGGCACTGCAGTCACTGACGAAAAAAGTTTTGACCTCAAATTATTCTATTCCTAAATATAATTATTACCATAGGAGAAAAAAGTTTTGGTAGTTATTTAATATCTACGTTTTCTTGTGAAGTTTTTCGAGGTAAGGATGTTTTACTTGTAAATTTAAGCTACAACAAAAAATAGCTAAATTTAACTAAGTGCTTGCTCTGTGACAGACACTTTTCTGAATAGTCTATATGTACATCATTAACTGTTATTTTTTAATTTTTATTTCTTCCAGTTTTACTGAGATGTAACTGACATATATGGTACTATATAAGTTCAGTGTGTACAGCATAATGATTTGACTTCCATTTGTAACCACAGAACTAGCCCGAAACTGGCCCTATCCTGTTTCTAACAAGACTGAACTGTTTCTCCGAGACAGCAGAACAACCGCAAGTCATGCAGCCGAAGCAGGCACAGACGAGAAAATTTTGACTTCGAACAACACACGGAACCCTTTCAGAAGGGAAGGGTCCATTGTCCAAGATCCCATGCTGAAGCCCCTTCCCCATACTTTACCATATATGGCCAGGTTCCAAAGCCTTCCAATCGAAACTTGCACCCCAGCGCTTCCAAATACCTATCCTCCCCTAACTCATAGAAGTTTGATGGAACCCCCCCATCAGAGAAGCTCATTAGAGCCGTGCCCTCCTGTCTCCTTGCTGGTTGACCTTGCAATAGAGCTTTTTCTTTTCTCAAAAGCAGATGCTATAGCATTGGCTTCTACGCACGTCGGAAAGCAAGCCCTTTGCTCGGTAACACGTACATCATGAAATGATTATCACAATAAGTTTACTGAACGTCTATTATATAGGTACAAAAATATTTTTCCTTGTGATGAGAATTCTTAGGATTTACTCTACTGACAACTTTCATATATAACATGCAACAGTGCTAATTATATTTATTATGTGGTGTTTCATTAACTTTTCATAACCCACAGGAGGTACTACTATTAGCATCATTTTACAGGGGACTAAACTGATCATAGGAGAAGTGAAGTAACTTGCCCAAAGTTACACAGTTAGTAGTAAACCAGGAACTGAATACCCATTACACAATCCCAAAATTGTAATTTTTCTAGAACAGCACACCACTTTGCCAAATAACTTTTTCACCACTATATATTGCTGATTTCATGTAATTAAGTGAATTTCTTTTGACAGTGGGATGAAAATAAGATTAGAAGGATCAAGAAACACTATCTAAAATATTGAGACTACTTTATGAAATATATCCTAATCTTTATATATATTGGCTTGAGCTTGATTTGTATATTTATTTGTTGATTTTCCATCTTCTTCTCAAATATATAAGCCTTATAAAGAGAAAAAAACTGTTCTCCAAAGTATCTCCATCACTTAGAACACAGACTAGCACGTGGTAAATGTAAACTGTTTGACGAATGAATGACTTAATAATGAGACAACATATTTACTATTATTTCCTTAATTTTTTCCTTCAGAAGTGTCTCTATTTATAGTTTTAAATTAATTTTTATTGAAAATAGTTGATGTACCTTAATTTGTATTTTAATTCACATTGTATATAACATTCAATACTTTTTTCCCTATCTCTACCAGATATTAGTATGCTATGAAAGTGCTTTAAATTTCATAAGCATTTCCTGAATCATAATAAAATGTTCAAAAACAGCACAGGTTTCTCAAAATTGTGAACTCTTCCCTCATCTGTCTGTTCCTGCTCTTATGTGCCCTTCCAGGAGCTCCACTTAGCAATTTTCAGAGTGAAGATCTGGAAATGGTGAAATTAATGAAAGCTAAGGGAGAACAAGAGACACGTGACATGATACTTGTTCTTACGAAATTGTGAAAACATGTAGTAAGAGCACAGAGTAGAAGCCTGTAGTAGTGAGTGGAGAAGTTTCTAGCGAGGGTCAAGTTTAGGCTATCCAGGAAACTATAAACAGATTGTGAGGAGACCACTAAAAGGGCTCCTTGAAAATGGACTTCCCATCTTTGGCTACATATATTGGTAAATCGGACAGGCAATGCTATTTAGGCAGAAGCAGCCCAGGTCCATCGGACACTCAACAGCTATTGTGAGAGAATGGCGATTCTTACCTTGTGACCTCTGAGGTTTTCCAGTCGGTGTATTTGTCATTATTTTTCTGTTACCAAACAGCTAAGAAGTTGGGAGGGTAAAGGAATGGCTCTCCCAGGCATTCAGCTGTAAGACATGAGGGAATATCTCCCAGGCTGCCAGCCCTGGTAACACAGGTGTTAAGAATTCATTTCTGGTGCCTGTAAAGCCTACATTCTGGGGAGGAGGGGATGGGGAAACTCGTCAAGTGTCAGTAATTAGGGAACGCCATTGCTGCAGAGTTGGTGATGGCCATCTGGGGTTTCTCTAACCTTTCTCTTCAAGTTAAGAGTCAGCAGAGGCACAGCCATTAGACACTTAAAAAACATATTTTCACTATACCTTGTTGACCACACACCTGCACTATTATTAGGCTGTTAAAAAAATGATAAGGAGTGTAAAATGTTCTCCTACTTTGCCTAGCAGGAACAGAACTGTAAACAAAAATGCCTGACGAGTTTCAAGGTGACATGCCGTTTCCCAATCATCTCTTTCATGGCGCACTGTTTGCACTTAGGTACACCAAAGCAATGTAATTAAAGTGTCATTTCATTGCTTCACCTTTTAGGATCCAATCTATCTGGCAGGGTTTTTTTTAAAACCAGTAGTTTGAAGCTCAGATCTTTCCAACTCTCAGAACAGATGGCGCAGCCATATTAGCAGTGACACTATATATACACACCAAGTGAACTAGTGGTATTATCTGGTTAAGTGGCTGTCAGCATTTCCATTACAAACCCAGCTTTCAAGGGTCTATAATTCAGATACTTTAAATAACATCTGGCTGAAACTTGGTGTATACAAGTGATGAGTGTTGAGTAAAAATTAGTATAATTTTGTGAATGCCTGAATACTTCTGAAAGCTTGATCAATTGGGTCTTTTTTTAGTGACGACTTCCAGTTACCAGTATATTTGGGGATTTTTAGCACATGACAATCATTTATTCAGTCATTCATTCAGCAGATATTTATTTCCCATTTCCCATGTGCCAGGCCCTTTTCTAAGTGGTGGAGATCCTCTGGAGAATAAGCGGACAGAGTTCCTTCTTCCCAAAGGGCTTTTATATTCATGAAGAAATTGAAAATCGGCAAGCAAAATATACAAACAAATAAATCTCAAGCCAATATGTACAGCTAGGGATTAGAGTATGTTTCATGAAGTATTCTCAGTATTTTAAATAGTATATCTTGATCCTTCTAATCTTATTTTCATTCCACTGTCAAAAAAAGGAGCAATATTTCCTTTGATATTTATATTGTCTCGGTCAATCATAGTTAACAAAAATAAACGCAAAGCACACTTCAAAAGAATTTTAGCTGCCATGGTAGAACAGAATTTTTCTTACCTGACATCACAGATTTTAAATGGACCAAAAGATCCAAAAAACATAGAAACTGGGCTTTTCAAAGAAATCACGTTAGTTTTATGAATAACTACTGTATAACAGCTAGAGGGGAAGGGGAACCCAGGTTTTGTAGGGCTAGAGGCTTATACAATTTGGGGAGTCCCCTCTTATGAAAATGGATCTCCAGTAACAAATTTAAGTAAAAAAGTTAACATTTAGAATGAGAAAGGACATAAAAAGTTACAAATTGAAGAAAGCTCCCACGTATCCCAACATCAAAAAACCCAGGGCCGGGCTCCCCTGGTGGTGCAGTGGTTGAGAGTCCGCCTGCCGATGCAGGGGACGTGGGTTCGTGCCCCGGTCCGGGAAGATCCCCCATGCCGCGGAGCGACTGGGCCCGTGAGCCATGGCCGCTGAGCCTGCGCGTCCGGAGCCTGTGCTCCGCAACGGGAGAGGCCACAACAGTGAGAGGCCCGCATAACGCAAAAAAAAAAAAAAAAAAAAAAAACACCCCAGGGCCTGTAGAGAAACTCCAGTAAGTGACAGTCTCCGAAGCTTTAGCTTTACGTCCTTCACGGTAAATTAGTCACAGAGTAGAGGAATTGCCCTTAGCCAATATGGTGATTTGACACCAATCTTATAACCAAAGAATCTCAAAACAGCTGCAAGAGATGTAGAGAACAAACAAGGCGGGCAAGTGGTGGTGGTGGGGGATGGTGATGTGCTGAACTGGGAGATTGGGATTGACATGTATACACTGATGTGTATAAAACTGATGACTCATAAGAACCTGCTGTATAAAATAAATAAATTTTAAAAAAGCTGCAAGTTTGAAAGAAAATAGAAGACATGCTGAATACTGACTGAATTATAATAAATGAGAAGCAAACATTTAAGTAACATAAAAGAAACCAGAAGAAATTACACTTTTAAACTTCTACCTGGTGCCTAAGATTTTTTTTCCTTTAAACCACATAGCATTGTCTGAAAAGTTCTATTTTCAAGACTAGAGTACTGCTTTCTCTCTACTTGATAAATTAATGTCATGTAGCAAATATTTTCAATTCCAGCAACTGTGACTATTGGGCACCTAAGAGAGGGATCCTATGGCCATGCTTCATCTTGGTGAAAAAGAGCATTATAATAAGATAAAGGCCACCTGTCACATGAGTGATCATGGGTGGCCCCCAAATTTTACTTGTTAAGGAAAAAGGATGTAGAGGAAAGAGGGCAGGCTTGGGAGACGGACAGTTTTGATTCAAACCCAAGTTTTCATACATATTAGGTGAGAGTCCCGAGGTAAATTAATTTCTCTCTCAATCTCAGCTGTAATAATAATATCTCCATTGTAAGGATATTTTAAGGCTTAAATGAGATGCCTACGCCTAGAGAACCAAGCACAGAGTGGATAGTCAACAAATACTATCTTCACCTCCATCCACACTTGTAAGTAGCACTGAATGATGAACATGTGTAGTAAAGCAACATATGTTGTCTATAACCCCGTCTCCTTCCTGGTAACTCACAATCTTCTTTCTGGTAGTGTCCAGTCACCATCAGGTGATGTCCACTATGACACTATCTCTCAGCACTGAATGATAATGTCTTCTATTATAAGAGCTTGCAGGGACTTACTCTATTCTCCTCTTCTAGAAAAAAGCATTACAAAGTTATTTATCATGCATACTATCCTATAGGTATAATGATCACAGTTCCTTTGTTCAAAGATATCCCATTAGCCAGCCAATTATGTTGGTGATCTGTTATTCTCCTTTACAGCCCAAATGCTCCCTGCTCTCCAATTCACATGAACCTTTAAGAATGCCATATGTTCAAATTGCTTCACTCTGTACTTAGTCCCTTTCCTCGCATTATCCCCATCTGTGTAACTGCATGCTTTGGGGAATGCATACTTGACTTTTCGTTGGTTTTATATCCAAGCTACTGCCCAGTTTATTTATATGTGCTTTCTTTAATTGCTTTCTTCGGGTATTTGTTTCATGTTTACTTGACTAAAAATCTTGGTTAAAACAGTCTGTTCTGAGAAAACGTGGAAAGTTTCTAAGTTGACCGTCTTACTCCTAGTTTGCACTTCTACGGACAAGATCATTTAATTCTCAGTATGGTTGATGAAACACATCCTGTCTTTGTTCCTGCATCACTGCAAAAAATAGTTCTAAGTCTACATTTCCTACAGTTATCTCATCTTCTTTTTATTCATGCCATTTAGCTTAGGTGAGCAACAGACTTAAGGTCTTTTAATTAATTAAAATTTCATTAATTAAATATCATCAATAATGACATCATTTAAAGTCAAATAATAGCTATATGGTGGTGGGGTGTTACCAAAATGATGCAATCATTAATCTTATCATTTGAAAGGTTTCAATAACCCTTGAGAATATGATTGACTTTTCATTAATATCAGCACTGTTTCAGTATTTGCTTTAAGATTGATTTTGACTATTTTTTAAAATTTATTTTTATTAATTTATTTATTTTTATTTTTGGCTGCGTTGGGTCTTTATTGCTGTGTGCGGGCTTTCGCTGGTTGCGGCGAGCTGGGGCTACTCTTCATTGCGGTGCGTGGGCTTCTCATTGTAGTGGCTTCTCTTGTTGCGAAGCATGGGCTCTAGGCACGTGCCACAACTAGGCTTCAGTAGTTGTCGCACGTGGGCTCAGTAGTTGTGGCACGCAGGCTCTAGAGCGCAGGCTCAGTAGTTGAGGCACATGGGCTTAGTTGCTCCACGGCATGTGGGATCCTCCTCGACCAGGGCTCAAACCCGTGTCCCCTGCATTGGCAGATGGATTCTTAACCAATGAGCCACCAGGGAAGCCCCTTGACTATGTCTTTAAATGGAAACATCCACATCATATTTCTATATACCTGAAGAACTGGCTGGTGTACATGGTAAAGACAGAATTATTTAAATGGTTACATTTCTTTGGATCAAAATTGTATTTTTGGTAAAGGGTTTTCTGAAGTCTGACAGGAGAACTTTTTGCCATTGTTCTACAATGGATGCAGTTTAATGTAAGACTTTTGTCCCCTGTCCCTACATTATGAAAGGAGTAAATGATTTCATGAATGATATTGGATTATCCTTCTGCAGTACATAGCATGTAATAAGAAAATATGGAAACATATTGTAAAGCTATCTGGGCCAAGTTTCTTCCTGTTTAGAGACAAAGGTTTTGCTATGTATTTCAGAATGCAGTGTTTCTAAGAGCAGAATATGGTGGACTTCAGAAAGGCATTCTAAAAGCCCAACACAAATTTTAACCTAATTTATGAGTCCTCTTACTAGTGGATAGATGTGAGGTTCACAGAAGAAATATTATTTTGCCCATGCTTCTGAAATTGGAGCTCCATAGACACATCTCAGGAACTGCCAAGTGAACACAAAGCCCAAGATTAAGTATAATGCATCTTCTGTGAATGTTGATTCTACATGAAATCTTGGGGGGAAGAAAAATCAAATAATTTAATTGTAAATAATTTCTTTTTAAATCAACACCTACGGGTATATTACTGAATAGAATGTAAAGTCTTTCTGACTAGACATGAGACTTCAAAAATATTCCAGTCTGGGGCTTCCCTGATGGCGCAGTGGTTGAGAGTCCGCCTGCCGATGTAGGGGACACGGGTTCGTGCCCCGGTCTGGGAAGATCCCACATGCCGCGGAGTGGCTGGGCCCGTGAGCCATGGCCGCTGAGCCTGCGCGTCCGGAGCCTGTGCTCCGCAACGGGAGAGGCCACAACAGTGAGAGGTCCGTGTACCGCAAAAAAAAAAAAAAATTCCAGTCTGGTAGTGAGCTCCTATGTGTAATGACCTGTTGCTGCAGGGGGAACATGGCCATTCTCTGCTGCCCCTAGCGTTACCTTAACAGAAATGCTTTATAAAGTATACCCTTACATAATTTGAAGTACCATTCCATTGTCTCTCTTAGCAAAGACTATCCAGAAGGGTATTCCAAAGGTTAATATGTTTGTCCATAAAGAAATATTTGTTAATTCCTATCTATACACAATTAAGAAGACAAGTTGGGAAAACCACAGATACTATACACTGCCTTTCCATATTTTGTTCCCACCGTAGATGTTTGCCAGTAAAGGGCAGTGATCATAACACAGACATATTAAGGAAAAATAACATCATTTCAGACACATATAATTTGTATACCAATTTTATTTGATCCACATACTCAAACTGAGGTAGGACCAACTCATCATCACTGTACTTATTATGATAATGAAACAGTGAGTAATGGGTACCTGAACTGAGGTAATTCTGGAACAATATCCTGTATAGGTACTCATAAGGCAGTTGGACTAGGTTAAGAGGCTGAATACAAAATTCAGGTTATTAGCACTTTTTTAATATAAAATATTTTGTTTTTCTGGTAAAGTAAAATTACTTTGAAGAACACAAGATAATATTATTATGCAAACGAGCAGGACCCTATGGGGCCTTCCTGGGGCAGGCCCTTCCCCCATATCCTCTGCTCTGAGGTAGCCAGATAATAGTAACTCATGCATATTTCCTGAGTTTTTCAGATGCTAAAAACCACCACCAAATGGGAGAAATTAACTACTTTTTGATCATGAGCACATAGCCCCAGACCTACTGGCGCCTAAGGATTGATAAGTTAACCGCCCTGTTACTTCAGCATCAACCAATCAGAATTGTGCATGACCTGATCACATACCCTGTGAGCCCCACCTCCCTCACCTGGACTTTAAAAATGCTTTCCTGAAACCCTTTGGGGAGTTGGGGGGAGGGTTTGGGCCTAAGCCACCCGTCTCCAGCTTGGCCCTGCAATAAGCCTTTCGCTGCTCCAAACTCCAACGTTTCGGTATTGTTTGGCTTCACTGTACGTCGGGCACACCAACTTGTGTACGCTAGCAATTACACAATAATCCTCATTCATTACAACCTCAGTCAATGGAAATTAATGATAATTTGACTAATGCTGTACTGAACTGAGCTTTTACACTATTTACCCAGATAGTAAAATTACCATGCAAGATTTCACAATGACTGACTCATATGAGGGAAGAAATGTCATATTTCACTGCCATAATGTCAAATAAGAAGCACACGCTAATTACACGATTAATTTGGTCCAATGAAATTATTATTTAGCATAAACCTCAAATTTTTCATCTAATGTGCGTAAGCTAGAGATGTAAGATTGCATTCCTAAAGGTGGTTATTTGTGTTAAGCTTTTCTCCAATTCACAATTCCATTTTCTAATTGGTCTAAAATATAGAAATCACATATATCAAAATACTCTGATATCTAAATCCAATCATAAGAGATTTGTTCTAATTTGTATCTAGTATTACTATAGTTATAGCCTCTGAGACTGACCATGAAATTGTAGCTTCCCATTGTCCAGATAACACTTACATATAATTCTGACTAATAAAAGGAAACTAGACAGAAACAGGCAAAAAAGAATATATTTCATAAATACTACTTTTTATTTAGATTTCTTATTATGGACTACATATATAAAATTCTTTCGTAAAAGCTGTTGGCATCAGTCCACTCACAGTACTCATTCTCTCTCCTCAGCCTCCTGCGCCTCCTCTTCCTCCTCTCTCCCTCCCTCCTTCTATCGACTTTAAAAGGGAAATAACTTTAAAGATACACATTGCTGAAAACAAATCAATGAGTAACTGAATAAAATGATCAAACGCTTAAGGTGCTTAAGAAAAAGAACAAAAAACAAAACTGCTTTGCCTTTTCTGGATTAGCGGGTCAACACATAATTCCAAGCCTCCTATAGGGGGAGCTGCCGCACTACTGAACTAGACCCCGGCCTTCAGTTAGGTATCTATAATTTTAAGCCTACCTTACATAAACAGAAAAGAAATACTAACGACTCATTAACATGTAATTGCAGAACACTGTTTTTTTCTTTCTTCACGATGTCACAGATGTCAACTGAATGTGTCTAAGGAAGTTGATACTACAATCTGTTGGTAAAACACAGTATTTTTTTGTTTTGTTTTGTATTTGGAAGAACATAGACCAGGTGACAAGGCAATGTATTAAACGTGGGCTGCATAATACACAAAAGGATAAGTTAACAAAAGAATAAAATGATACAATTTCAGAAAAGTGAGGGCCAAAGAAGTGACCCCTTCCGCCCCCCAATTCTTCTGCACTAATAGCAAGGGGAAATATCACAATACAATACAAATTTTAATAAATTTATGTCAGAACTTAATGACTGATACTTGGAAATGTGGTCTGGTAGCAAAGGGTTGAGTCAACATGGAGCGCAGGGAGGAAATAATTAAGATGAGATTTGTCAACTCTTTTTATTATATGTGCACCAAGCTATAACTCACGAAATTTAATTAAATTCTGATGGAAACCTCCGTGTCTTTATTTATTTACTCTTAGCTAAGGGTTATGAATACTAATTATTTTCAGTTATTGTTTTCAAGAGAATCTAACAATCTCAGTTAAAGTATAAATTGGCTATTGGTAAAGAAATACTTTAAAATATTAGATGACTATGGGGCAAGACGGGAATAAAGACACAGACCTACTAGAGAATGGACTTGAGGATATGGGGAGGGGGAAGGGTAAGCTGGGACAAAGTGAGAGAGTGGCATGGAAATATATACACTACCAAACGTAAAATAGATAGCTAGTGGGAAGCAGCTGCATAGCACAGGGAGATCAGCTTGGTGCTTTGTGACCACCTAGAGGGGTGGGATAGGGAGGGTGGGAGGGAGGGAGATGCAAGAGGGAAGAGATATGGGAACATATGTATATGTATAACTGATTCACTTTGTTATAAAGCAGAAACTAACACACCATTGTAAAGCGATTATACTCCAATAAAGATGTTAAAAATATATATTAGATGACTATAATGTTATTGATGAGCTGAAATAATATGAAGATTTGAGGTGAAGTTCCTAAGGTTATAAAAAATATTAGTCAATAAAGACATTTAAAATCCAGCAAAGTTGTGCTTATGCAATACAATTATCTTTTGTAAAATTAAGCACGTAAATGAAAAATATGGTATCTTTTAATGGTGAAATTTATGGAAATTGCTTTGTTATGTGCCTTTCCAATTTACCCAAAGAATTGTAAATTTCTTAGTAGATTGCTTATTTGAATTCAAGAAAAGTATTCAATGTTATGACTGTTTTTTGATAACAGAGCTGGTTATATTACAAGAGTTTATTTATAATGCTTTATACCTGGTTGATTTATACAGACGATGAACAAACCATTTATAATATTTCTCTGAAGCTTTATTTTCCCTTTATAGTCACTAAATTCAATGCCTAAATCAAGCTCATAAATTATATAAATTATTGGTTAGTACAGTTACTATAGCTCTTTCCACATGCTCAAACCTTAATCATAACTTTTATAGTGTATAAACTGACAAAGTGAAAGGGCTATGAGTTTTTTTAACCTCAACTAGTTTTTAGCAATTAATTATTCTGAAATTTACTAATATGATAGAGAACAATAAATTTGCAAGTTTTTAGCAATGGCGCAGCATGATTCTTATTGAGAATCTGAAACAATATGATATATACACAAAGAAAACTGAGTTCTTGACAAAAATATTGTCACAGAAATGAAAAAAATACATTTTTATATTTTTCACAGGCTCAGAGTTTTACTGATATCAAAAAAATCTCACTGATTATTTCTCTGAAACTGGGATGTATCAGAAGAACTAGTGAAAGTTTGTAGGATAAAATGATTATTTTCATCTACAAGGCTGCTTTATACTTCCTTTCATCTTAGGAATTTCAAAGTCTTTTAGCATGTGAACTGACTTATTGAATAAATCATGTATGCACTCAACCTGATTTGAAACAAAAGAAGAAAGTGAAATCTGGGGATAATCAATTAGTTGATTTGAAAAGTAATATTATTAATTAACATTCACTGAGCATTATGCCTGGCACTGTAATAATCCATGGAAATAAATAGTCCAGTGAGATATATGCTTGTCCTCCAGTGCATAAGTCCAAATACATATAGAATCTAAATAGCTATATGGGAAGAGAAGGATCTGGATAGGGAGAGAAGAGAGATATAAACTTTGTGGATCTGTATTTAAACAGATACGTAAGACTCAGAGGTCCTGGCAGAGAGACAAGGAAAAGGGAAGAGAGGAGTTCAGAGAGAACTTCTCAAAGGTAGTGAATATTGAAGTATACTATAAAAATGCAAACACGGGGCTTCCCTGGTGGCGCAGTGGTTGAGAGTCCACCTGGGGACAGGGGTTCGTGCCCCAGTCCAGGAAGATCCCACATGGCGCAGAGCGGCTGGGCCCGTGGGCCATGGCCGCTGAGCCCGCGCGTCCGGAGACTGTGCTCCGCAACGGGAGAGACCACAACAGTGAGAGGCCCGCGTACCGCAAAAAAAAAAAAACCTCAGGGTGATAGAGAGGAAAACGTCAAATATCTCTTTATAATCTCTGATTTTATTAATTCAGTTACATATATTTAAATCTCATATATAAATGCTGTTTTAAAATATTTCTTTATTCTACTCACATTTAATGAAATAATTTTCTTAAGATGCTTCAAAGCCAACTCCAACATCAATGTCCTCCCATTACCTTGATCCCTTTTCTGCGTCCCCTAACACAGTGTTCTAGAACACATACCGCTTCAGTCTAAGTTATTTGAGACACAGCCCGTTTTTGATTGTGTGTTTGGTATTCTTACTGGAAATGTTAACTGTAGCCTGGAAATGTTAACTGAAGCCATGAGTACCTGTTTGCCTATCATAGAGACTTAAATAAATTATCCTTTTGGCGTAATTTGTGATCCCCACAAAATAACTCCTTCTGACAATTCTTTTTAAAGTAATCTTGAAATGACTTGTTTTCAGTGACATTTAACACTTTAGATATTGATGTATGAGATACTATTTTCTATTTTTTTGGGAGGGGCATGGGGGGAAACACTGCTAAATTAGTATTTCCTAGACTTAAGTAGTTGTTAAAAGTGCTCAGAGTGTGAAAGTTTGGGGGTAATATTAATTTCAGCTTTTTGGAAACTTTATTTGCTAATATGCAGCATGAACTTATAGGAAAAATATAATAGGTGACATTTCTCTTTCTTAAAAGAATATAACCATTTTTTAAAATTTTATTTTATTTTTGTGGAGCACTGTATGAGAGTGAGGCTCTGTGGCACATGTTACAAAAAAGAAAGCTGTGCTTTACTACTAGAGATACAAATTAGGGACTCCAAGCATTGTAAAGTGTGTAATGACAGGACATAAAGTTGGAAAGGGCCTTGGAGCTCTTGCTAAGAACTTGGAACTGTGTGGAGCTGGTATTTAGGTACAGAGGGCAGTAGGGGTGGGGTTAGGAAGAGTTAGATGATATATTCCAGAAATCACTGCATATGGTCATATTCAAGCAATATATAGGAGTTATATTAAATACGATTAGGTTGAATAATGCACTAGAAACATATGTCTAAATCTATCAAGTTTGAATCCTATCCTGAAACAATTTATGTATTTTGGCACATGCTAGCAGAATGCCTTACTTTGAAATATTCACACAATGCAATTGCCATTCTGGAATCGAAGATGAAGCCATTAGCTACACAATGGCATTCTGTGATTTCTTTTTTTGAGTATATATACATTTTAACATAGATAGCTGGCTTTTTAAAAACTCCATTTCCTTGAATTTTGGAAGGACTAACATGAATTTCAAAGGAGCTCTCCCAACTAAATTTGCTTAAGAAGATGAAATAAATGCTCTGCCCATGAATGCAGAGTTGCAGTATGGAATATTTAAGCACTTGAATGGGGAGAAAGAGTAATTAGGAGAGTGGCTTTTCATCTGCTCAAGTTCTGAGAATGTGTAAACCTTTAGCAGTATCTTATCCTTTCCCCTTTACTCCCATTTTTTCCCTCACATATTCTTAACTTCTTTTCCTATTTATTTTTCAAATCCAAAGTAGTGGTGAGTAGGAAAGAAGACATCACATCTAACTACCCCAGAGCTCAAAGGGATTTCTTTGTTAGGTTGTCTACATTACAGCCTCCAATTTTGTGCCGTTGCAGATATACCCTGGAGATACTGTGGGTTTGGTTCTAGACCATCGCAATAAAGCCAATATCGCAATAAAAGAGGTTAAAAATTTTTTTGGCTTCCCGGTGCATATAAAGTAATGTTTACACCATATTGTAGTCTATAAGTGTGCAGTAGTATTATGTCTAAAAAACACATCACACAAAAGTTTAGTAATATGTATACATGGGAGAGACCCAGGAAAACTGAGTAACTTTTGGCAGAAGCCCTCACCTTAAATACCATCTTCAGCTAAAGACAAAAGAAGTGTGAGCAGGGGCAGGAGGTAGTGGTTTGGGACTTGAAAGGGGAGGAAGGCAATTTGCCTGGGGATAAAAAGGCAAATGCTTGCTGGGCCCTGCAGAAACAAAGGGACACAGAGAGGAATTTTAACAGACAGACTTTGCTAGGTTGTTCCCTGTCTACACACCTATTGGGTTGGCCTTTTGTAAAATGTTGTGGACAAACCTGAACGAACTTCTTGGCCAACCCAATACTTATGCTATATTATATTATCTTATACCTATTACACTATAGTTATCTATGGCAATAGCTCCCTTCCTGGAACAGGTCCTCTATCTACATTCTTTATGCAGTTAGGGAGAAGGTCAAAGATTCTTCCTGAGTCTTTTGGGCCTTGACTGTTTTCAACTTGAAATAATTCACAGCCCAAAAAGGCACTTCAGGGTGGCAAATTTTGCTCCCCTACAACAGTTATGAATCTCCTTTGACTAATCTCTTTAATGGGTCCTTAACACTCCTGAGCTGCAGCTGAGTTTTCAGTCCCTTACCTGAGTAGCCTCCTGCCCACTGACATATTCCTATTTTCATGTTTAGTGCAGTTATCTACCCAGTTTATACTTTTAGGGAGAAAAAACTCTCATAATGTGTTTTTATCCACTTTGCCATGGTTTACATGTATAGACTGAAACAAAGTTTTTCACATAGTATGGAACATATGTGGGACACATTTTGAGTGGGAATTAGTGAAAAATGATTTGTAAGAAGACATATTCCAGTTCCTTTCTCTTCACTTCCCTGTAAGTTTCCCACATGAGTGGAAAGGCCTTCTTTCTGAATCTGTGTATCTCATGGGGGTCATTGGCTTCACAAAGAGGTCTTATGGCTTTTTCTTTGAGAGACAAACAATAAATGAATATAGCTGAAGTTCAACAGTTTTGTCCAGTTTTACTCACCAAAATTGGTATAACTCTCACCGTAAATACGATCTTCAGCTAAAGAGTAAAGAGGATGTTGGGGGTAGAAATTTGGCACTTGAAAGAGGAGGAAGGCAATTCACGTGGAAAGGCAAATGTTAGGTAAACACGTGTTTGCTGGGCCAGGCAGAGACAATGGGACACAGAGTGGACTCTGATCTTCAAGCGTTTTCCCCACCACACCTCCCCCTTTATTCTTTGCAGATATCTCTAATGACAGCTCTATTCCTGTAACAGGCCCTTTAAATTCTCCAGGCAGTTAGCAAGAAAGGTCAAAGTTTTTTCCTGAGTCTTTTGGGCCTTGACTGTTTTCGGCTCGAAATAATCCCCATACCAGAGAGACATTTTTGGGGGTGGCAAATTTTTTCCCCTACAATCCCAAAATAAATAACTTGGAAGCATAGTCATCTAAAGCAATCCAAAAGATATGAAATGGATGTTAACTGAGTTTCAGAAAAATACATTTGAAAAGGCTGCCTACACTATTAAGCCCTAAATGGACATATCCTTTTCGGCAATTACAAAGGAGCCAGAACACTAAAAGCTCTCTTCAAATATAAAGTATAGGATCTAGAAAATGCATCACTTTTATGTCATTTATATTTCATTTTTAATTTAAACCTCAATCAGTCTTCCTTTCCTAATTTGATCCATCCATTTCCCCCTCTCTACATTACAGTTCTCATTTAAAATATAATCCCTTTTTTATAATAGGTTTTCTATGAGTAAAATAACTTCAATTATAAGACTGAAGGAGGGAAGGTTGAAGTTAAATGCTTCGAATAATTCCGTATTAAGTATTTAAGAACAGTAAATCGAGGGTACTGACATGGCAGACCACAGGAAAAAAAAATCAAAGGAGGAGAATTTTCTTTAAAATTTACTGACTCCCTGATGATTCCTGCAAAAGTTGTAACTTACGGGCTAGGACTCTACACTATCAGAACAACCAACTGAAAAATGAGTCATTTTATTATTTGCCTCATCTTAGGAGAATCATTCCTAGAAAGCTAACCAAACAACTGCCTTGAATTATCTTCTTCAAAAAATTGACTCAAATAAAAGCGGCAGAAGTCCTTTCCCTTTCTCTTCACTGATCAGACACAAATATGCACATATATTTCTCACTTCTCACTGGTTTGCTTCCTCTACTGCTCATATTGCTAAAAGCATTTGGGCTTCTTTCTCTGTAGTATCTGATTTCATGCTGAGAGAGCCCCTATTGCTATCTAATAATACATAGAAAGGAATGTATATGGTATCATGATTCCTTAATATCACATTCTCTTAGAGGCTTATTTCTACTGGAAAGCACAAAGGAGAGAAATGTTTAAAAACAAAAGAAAAGACATACATGAGAAGACATAAAATTACCCCCTTTTATAACTTGACCAATAAAACGAGACTATAGTCTCTAAAGTATTAGAATGAGCATTTTCTCGTTCTTTAACACTGTGTCAACTACAAATTGGCACTTGCCATCTACATCTACGAGGATTAAATCAGGTGCCTCTGCAGCTGCTGACCTTCAACATCCCCTGAAAGGAATTCAGGGTGGAGATCAGGAATGAGGCACTGCTGCTCTGAGCAAAACTAGCAGAACAGGTCTTCAGATAGTTAGACGTTTTCAGGAGCTGATTTTATGAGCCCAATTCTTGCATCTCCTCCTATCTAGAAAAGCACTAAAATCCTTCATGGTGATGTCTGCTCCTCGTGACTAGCAGTAACCTCATGAAATCTTCTGCAAAAATATGTACTTGATTGCATGTATTCCCCCTTCACCAAAATCATATAATATATTGACCTCCCCCGCCCCCCGCTACTTCTTTGGAGCAGTTTCTCAGAGCTATCTGAAATGCTGTCTCCCGGGCTGCAGTCCTCATTTTGCCCCAAATAAAACTTAACTCGCAACTCTCACATTGTGCATTTTTTTTTTAAGTTAAGAGCTGTCTGCACTAACTAACCCAAGTTGGAGGCAAACCTTGCTTCTCCAGGAAACAGGTTAGTTAAGTGTCTGCTCAGAAGACTCGTCTTATCTCCTTGTGTGGGTTCAAAGGGGAACGATAGACTTTTAGGAGGAAAGGGTATGAGGAAGTCTACTCCGGCTTCAGAATTTTTAAGAATTTAGTTCTAGTGGATATCAAAAAGTATCACGCAGTATCTTAATTTTAATTTTCCTGGTACAGTTGACCACAATATACCTGTTTTCATCTCTGTTAAAAATACCTTTTAATCCATATTGTAGATTTACAGATTTACTTATAATATATTCTGATAAAAAGAAGTTCTTAATATCAACATATTGATATTATCTATTCTTGTATAATTAATTTTTTATTGTATGGTTTAAAAAACTCTTCCTTACCCTTGAATCATAAAGGTAATTCTCCTATATTTTCGTCTAAGTATTTAAAATTTTCCTTCAACATTTAAGAAATTAATCCATCTAAATAGACTTGTGTGTGTGTGCGTGTGTGTGTCTGTGTGTATAATGTAGAGAATGTTTTTATTTCTTAGATGTAGCATCAATTGTCCCACTAATTTAAAA
Source organism: Tursiops truncatus (assembly GCF_011762595.2). Lineage (NCBI taxonomy): Eukaryota > Metazoa > Chordata > Mammalia > Artiodactyla > Delphinidae > Tursiops > Tursiops truncatus. Next base: position 106,604,593 of record NC_047055.1, on the reverse strand, counting down.
GACCATCTGTTCTCCACATCTTCCTTGGTACCTGTGCTATTCATTTACACACACACACAGACACACACACACAAACTCTCTAGTATCTTTGGCTTCTACATTCTGTTTCAAACAACAGTTTGCCCATAACTTTGCAAATCTACGCGGTCTTTATTGCTAAAAGCATATACTAGTGAGTTTGTTTGTTTTCAAGAATAAGTTGCCAACTCTTTAGTCTTTGCTCCTGCTTATAAATTTGTCAAACTCCTTTATGAAACATACTACAAATTTTATAAGCCTCACTTTGAATATATAAAACAATATGGAGGAGAACTGGCATCTGTATGACACATGGATTGTATCCATTTACTTGCTCTCTATTTTGTTTTTGAAACCAAAAAAAATCCTCACAAAATTCAGCCATCTTTTGATACACTTATTACTAGGTAACTTACACTTCGGATTGTAATAGTACCTTTTAAAAACATATTTTTGAGCTGTTGATCACACATGACTTTTTGATTGTTAATCATGTAACTAGTCAGCTTGCTATATTCCCTTATTTAATTAAAAAAATATATTCTCTGATTTTTGAGGTGTTTTATGTGGCTCTCTTGCTACAATTAATAGTATTCTTTCATTTCTAAATCACAAGCTCTTATTTCATTTTACTTGTGTTACCGTACTACCTAGGCCCCACTTAAAGTTTTAGGTTAAAGCAGTTATTGTGGGCATCTGTATCTTTTTTTTTTTCCTAAATGAAAGTAAGTGCTTCCACTATTTTATCATTAAGAACAATGTTGGCTTGTTATATTTGTCCAGATATTCTTTGTGGTACAAAATGGTTTGATCCTCCCTAATCCTATTTCTTATACCGTGGCACAAAGGAAAAGTACATTTCTCAACCTTCCTTATGGTCATGGTGGGGTCCTATTATGGAGTTTTGACCACTGGGATATGGAAAAAAGTCAAGTACACAACTTCCACAAACAAGTCATCATGACTTCCAGTCATAAACCACCATGGGATATCACCCACAGTGCTTCTGTCTGTCTATAAGACTGGAAGCAGGGGACATCAGAGCCACAAAATAGAATGGGCACAGCGCCATATGTCACTGTGTTTCAGGCTAGGTTCATCATCAAGCAGTCTCTGAGACTGAGATTAATGTGTAGAATGTTTATTAGACTATTCTTTTAAAAAAAATTTTATTGAAGTATAGTTGATTTACAATGTTGTGTTAGTTTCTGGTGTACAGAAAAGTGATTCAGTTATATACATATATATATATATCCTTTTTCATATTTTTTCCATTATTGCTTATAACAGGATATTGAATATAGTTCCCTATGCTATATAGTAGGACCTTATTATTTATCTATTTTATATATCGTAGTTCGTATCTGCTAATCCCAAAACTCCTCATTTATCCCTCCCCCACCCCCTTTCCCCTTTGGTAACCGTAAGTTAGTTTTCTATGTATTACATTATTATTGAGGAAACATCTGTGGCCGGGAAAAAAAGAAGGACTGGGCAGGAAAAGTTGAGAACAGTACAGTCTCCCCAGGGACTTCAGCTGTCTCTGAACTGTACTGGCGTGAGGAGTCAGAGTCCAAGCGCCTTGAGAAGGGTGTCCGAGGGAGGGGAAGTGGCCAGGCAGGGGTGGTGGCAGGTCCTGAGCTGGCTGAGAGTGGCGTGAGTGCTCGTGAGCCATCTAGAGCGGGGGATCAGAGCCTATGTGAAGTGGGAAGTGCTTCCAGGTGGAGGAAGGTGTCCAGTGTGAGCTTTCCATGTTTGGAAGTGGTCCAGCACCGGGGCCAGGGCCCAGGCAGCGTGAGGAGGCAACCCACATGGGGGGAGAGCCCTGGGAGGGGTTTGGGAACAAGAGAAGGATGTTCACATGGAAGGAAAGTTTGGCACGGGGTTCCGACTCCAAGTGGGGTGAAGAGGACATTCGTGTGTATGTGCTCAGCATGGGAAGTCAGAGACTGAGTGGGGTGAGGAAGGTGTCAGTATGCTGAGAAGTCTGGTGTGTCAGGGTCTGACTACAGTGAAGAGGGCATCCACGGGGTATGGCCCAGTGAGGTACATCAAAGCAGGAGTAGAATGAGGAGGGCAACAATGTTAGGGGGGAGAACAGAGGCAGTGGTAGCAGATTGGTTATATCCAGGGGATTTTATCTCATAATAAATATGTTAAGAATAATGGGAGCCAGCATTATTCTCACTGGTGAAGAAGGAATTTATAAATATGGAAAGGGAGAAAACTAGAAAGGGTCCTACGACTTTATACACACACGCCTCGCAATGCATATGCATGTACAGGATATGCGCCTTGGGGCAGCAGCCCACACAGTAGCATCGAGCTATTGGCGCTCACATCTTGGCTTCTACGATACATACCAATCTCCAGGCTTTTGAAGATGGATGATTCTAGGGCTGGGGTAGAAAAGTACAATATGTACCTGAATACCCTCTTATGTCAGGAAACAAGGAAGTACTCAAACAGGAGCATGTCAAAAACGGACTAGCTGAAAAGGCTCCTATTGACCAAGCCTGAGATTAGGATAAATAATGACAATAGTGGATGGTAGTCCATTTAATAAAACAGGAAACCTGACTGCATACTGATATAAATGAATAAATAAATAAACTCAGAGTTTGAGGCCAAACAAGGTATTTACGTAGTTTGGCAGCACCTTCTCCACGAGATACTTACTAATGAAAAAGAGGCAAGTGTAACTTTACAGAGCCTGAAAGATGACTTTTTACTCAAGAGAACAGAGTGAGCATCGTCAGTTATGAGTCAAAGCAATACTGTTCAACAGGAAGCTTTGAGAATAACAGGGCATCACTTGATAACGAATATAATTGTGAGGAAACGCCAAACCCAAATTAAAGAAAATTCTATAAAGTGACCTGTAATCCTCAGAATTGTCAAGGTCATGATAGTCATAAAGAACTCTTTCAGACTGATGGAAACTAAGGAAATATAATAAATTAATCTAATATCTTATTCTGAGTCGGACCCTTTTGTTATAAAGAACATCACTGGGACAATTATAACATGAATGGGATACTTCCCTACAACACTTACGTAGAAATAGAAAATAAACCTTTGGAAGAGTTAGTACATCAGGTTACCACCCACTCTCTCATAGGTTCAGAAATAAAAACATTATTTGTTCTTTTAGCTTTTCTGCAAGTTTGAGATTATTTAAGAATATTTATACAAGATCAATATATCATTGGCAGACATGGTATGTGCCTGAAATGTAGTATGTAAGCAAGAAACATTTGTGAAGTGATTTAATAAACGAATTGAAAGAGAATGAAAAATAAAGGAGTTTTTATTAAAATGAATTTATATGCCTAGAAAACCAATAAACTGGAAGATATGCACTGCACTTTTGAAAAGAGTGAAAATAACGTGTTCAATATATAACAGGTTATAGCAAACTTTTCAAAAATGCATTTGTTGGGTATATTTCAAACTATTTATATATGTAACCTGTATTTTTGAGATTACAAAGCCCTGAAAAGAAAAATATGATCAAAATAACACGCATGAATCAGTGTTTATCACCCTCAATCCCCATTCATTTCTGGAAAATCCTAGCATCGGTAAGTGTTTCAAAATGGTTCCAGAAGTACCTAGAGGGTGACTCATGTGTCTCTTTGGCCAAAAGGTGGCAGCAGCGATTATCTTACTATGATGCTTTAATTCTCTATCCCTAGCTTTCCTCTTTCCGTTGACGCTAATAGGCAGCAACAATTTTGTCATTTTCCCCAGAAGTCACTACTGTTGTTCACGCCTGCCAAAGGCAGTGTTTCAGTGCTTGGGGCCTGCTGAGGCTTCCATCGTGTTGGCTAATACCTGGTATTGAGAGTGATTATGTCTGAGATGAGAGTATTATCTCCTGTCATTGGCAAAGCCACTAACATGCCAATACCACCCTTCGGAAGACATCACTCACTTCATTTCTTCAGGAGAATCAAAAACTGCTATAACAACACATCTGCTTCTTGTGTTAATTCCATTTTAGTTTTTCATTTGTTCTCTGATTACTAGGACTTATGCAAGGTCTCAACAGTTCAAGAGGCTGGAAAGGAGCATGATCGAAGTGTCATGTTAATTTCTCTTTGTAATGTCTCTCCTTGCCTTAAGTTCATTATGTATGTCTTTTTCCTCTCTTATTGTATTGCCTCCCCAAAAGCTGATTGATAAGCCTACCTATCCTTTAGATATGCACAGATATGAGTAGACCTAAGAGTGATTAAATCTTTGACTCAGGCATCACCCTAAGTACTCATGAATGCCCTTCTAGTTCATATACAAATGCTAGCACGTGTGCAGTATATTACACAGTTTTTCAGAAAGGCAGACCAAACCCCCCATTAGTCTGCATTGCACTGCAAGTTCATTACCCTCGTTTATACTGTTAAAGGCATTAGTAGTGTTAAATAAAACCTGTACTGAATTCCAAGGACATCTTGGAAATTCCATGAAATATGTGGCCTGTTATCTCAAAACTTTCTTCTAAAATCTCATTTCCATTTTCTAAAATTACCATGAATACATATACAGAAAACATCATACCATGTAATATTATATAATTATGATGTGTAGCTGTATATATATATAGTCTATAAAGTAGTAAAACCAGATTATCTATATTAAAATTATGAACAATTAAAAGCTTTTAATCTTTTTAAATTAAATCAATTTAATAGCTCTTTAAAATTATTGTTTATTGAGAAAAATAAATTTAGCTCCTTTATGTTAAAGAAAATAAGCATCACATATATGTACAAAACAACTGAAAATTAGGATATTGAAATCACAAATTTTAGTATCCTTCAACATATTGAACTAATGTGGATTTGACAAAGAACGGTTTGTACTGCTTCAGTAAACAGCACGATCGCGGAAGAAGTTTTATCTTTTAAGGAAGCAAGTTAGTAGTAATTAAAAATGTACATTAGATGAATAATTCAGTTCCTTTCAAGAGAGGGTCTTCATCTAAGGTATCTAAGACTTCATCTAAGGTATCTAAGACTTGCTTAGATACCAATGTATAATTTAAATTACTTTGGGATTTTCAAATAAGGCAGGATAAATAGTATACACTCTCATCCTAAAATAAAAAGCAAAACTCATACAGGTTCAGGAAGGGAAGCTATTCCAGAGAAAAAGATTAACATTAAATATGGGGAAAGATGAATGATAATTTCAAGGTTTCCAAGAGAATACATACAATAGCAGCTACTCAACAAGATGACAGGGGCATTAAAGCAGTAATTATTTTTGTGACATCATCTTTTTTAAATGAGAATTTCATTTTGTTAATTTTAGCTTTTTTTTAAAATGTCCTTTGCCCCTTTGGTTTACATTCTTATTAAATGATTTATTTTTTATCTTAATGGAGTAAATGGATTATAAATAATAATCTACATATATATATGTTATTCTTAAAATTAATAATGTTAATTTAAGGAGGGCAAATCCAAAAATAATAAAAATATATTAAAATCAGGAGAATTAAGTTTTAAAAAATGAGCTCTTAAATTTCTGCTGTATTATATGACACCAGACTATGGGCTGCCCCTGGGAATAGAGGGTAGATGGACATTCAGTAAGCTCTTAGCTATTTCTTAAGCATTTCCGCTTTGTCCATTAAGGCATTTATATCCTCATCCATTCTGTTCCCAAATGGTTTTATGCTCCATTGCATTATATATTAATAATTATGCAGTTAGGACCTTCTCATGTGTAGATTATTTTCTCTTTCCCTTTTAAGTTTAAGTCAAGTAGGTTTTCAATGTTCAGGCATCTGCATAAAAGTTTTTTTCCTCTCATTCCCAGTGAATTGAGTTAACATTCCTGTTTTAAGATGTAAGAAGATTAGCTAAGAACTCTCTACACCTCTCCTTGTAAATACAAAGAAATTGGAGGGTCTGGGGAATGTATTTTGGGTTATTGAAACTCTGCCTGGCATACCAGTTAGTTTGATTATAGCATATAAAGAACTGCAAAGAATGAAACAAATACACTGGACTAGTTAGTATCACAAAACTTCTCCGGGCAAAAGGTAGGTGGTTACAACAATGAGATCATTTTTTTTTTTTTTTCTTGTCACACCTCCTGCAACTGGGAATGCTGTGGTGGAAGGGAAAATAAATAGGCGGAAGGGAAAAGGTCAGGTCCAGAATAAAAAATCATTTTGAAAGCTTTGTCTCTGAGATTTACTTGATCTGGGAACTAGCTTCTTCTGTGTACAGTGGAGGCTACCTGTCAATAAGATATCCTAATATCCTGTTTACCAAATGGCCTTCATCTTTAACATACCTGATTTCTGGAGTCTAGGATTTATGACTAGGTGTGGGGCCCAATGGAGGTGAGCAGGAGGGGTTCCAGATCCTAATCACAAAGTTCCTCCCTGGCCATGATTTCTACATGAGTTTTACTGGGGTTAACAGGTGGAGAGAAGAAGCTGCTCTTATTATGTTATTATTATAACTCTGTGATAAGAAGGCTTGTCTCTATGCCTAACGTCTACTCTCAGAAGTGCTGGGAATGGGAGAATACGCTAATCTGCAAAATATTCTCTGAAAATGATCCCCTGGCTTTATTGAAGTGTCACGTGAGGATGTACATTCATTTCTGTGCACATAATTTTTCCTCCTGCCTTATTTCCTTTACCATAGTAAAATACACATAACATAAAATTTACCATTTCAACCATTTTTAAGCGTATAATTCAGTGGCATTAAGTTCATTCACAATGTTGTGCAACCATCACCAGTATCCATTCCCAGAACTCTTTTATCCTCCTGAACAGAAACTCCATATCCATTAAACAATCCCCATTCCCTCTTCCTAGCAGCCCCTGGCAACCAACTTCTGTCTCTATGAATTTGCCTACCCTAGACACCTCATATAAGTAGAATCATACAATAATTGTTCTTTTGTGTCTAGCTTATTTCACTTAGCATAATGTTTTTAACTTTCATCCATGTTGTAGCATATATCAGAACTGTATTCCTTTTTTAGGCTGAATATTACATTGCATATATATATTGAACAAGTGTGTGTATGTATATACATACACACACACTCACATATATATATACACACACATATGCATATATATACACACACACACACAACATTTTGTTTATCCATTCACATGTCGATGGACATTTGGGTTGTTTTCACGTTTTCGCTATTGTGTATAATGCTGCTATGAACATTGGTGTACAAATATCTGTTGGAGTTCCTGCTTTCAATACTTTTGGGTATATGCCTAAAAGTGCAGTTTCTGGATCATACGGTAATTCTATGTTTCACTTTTTGAGCAACTAACATACTGTTTTCCCTGGTGGCTGCACCATTTTATATTTCCATCAGCAATGGCCAAGGGTTCCAAATTCTCCACATCCTGAATAACACTTGTTAAACTTTCATTTCTTGATAAACAGCCATCTTAATGTATATGAAATGACGCGTATACAGTTTTTGACCTTTCTCACAGTTTATAGGGTTTATAGAATTCTAATGCTGAGGAATGCATTCCTTTCTTTTTTCTTTCTCATAAATGGCCTCATGAAACATCCATCGGGTTGGCCAAAAAGTTCATTCGGGTTTTTCCAAACTTTTTGGCCAACCCAATACTATTTCTTGAATATCCACTTTACTAATATTTGATAATTGACTGTTACCTAATTTGCGGGTATTACCTTGAGGATAGTGACGTAACTCAAGATAATTATCAAACATTTATTTAAATAGGAAAGTTTGTTCTATTCAAAAGTCACGTAAGAGTGAATTTAAGAACTATGAAGGAAATCATAGAAAGGCAGATTAATAAGAAGCCAAGGAGAAATATCCAACACTATGACTTTGTACCTAATACTTTAATGTCAGAATTACTAAAAGAATAAATGTGATATTAAATTTATGCTTGGTACTATAATAATAAAAATAGTTTAGATTTTTCCTTTTCCACTAGATTAACACAAAAATCTCCATTTTACTTGTATTTCGATTTCGATTCATTGTGTTGAGGACGAAGCTGAAGCCAAAATAGAGGTTTTAGAAACAGGCTAAAAAGGAAGCTCAAAGATTAGGAGGAATGAGGGCTACATTGCCCCATGGTGGAAGGAAATGCACGGGGGTAACATCAATGGAAACGGGGAGCCTGGAAGTTCTATTTCCAAATAAATGATCTCAAAGGTAAGTATTGCTACCCACTGCTTCCCACTGGCCCTTCTGAGGGTAAAGGGAAAAGGGAACCAGGCGGGATGTGGGGCATATATTCACATACAAAAATCAGGTAATAGACTATAATCATGGAATGCAACCGCTAGAGCATCTTCTTCCCAACTCTCCCCCAAACCCGTGTTCTTCCTAAGAGCCGCAATATTAGCAACTGTGATTAAAAGCCTTCTCCTTATTTATAAAAATAAAAGTGATATATTTAAAAGCACATTGTAAATGTTAAAGTTCTGTGCAAATATAAGGTATTATTAGTATATTTTAAAAGCTAGTATTTTCTATGTAAGGTATTAGAAAAAATACAGAGCTTTTTAAGTGTGACAGAAGTTATAAGAAGAAGGAATGATCATATTTGTGAGGAAAGTGAGCAATCTGCTTCAGGATTAGTGCTCAGCTTTCAAAACAAGGGAGTATATAATTGAAAAACATGGATATATAGCATTAATGGATTTAATGCGCTTTTCTAACTTTAGAAATTAATTTATATGAACATACATTAAATATGATCATACATTTTAATGATAAGTGATTAATTTCTAATGTTAAAATGTTTTACCTTAATATTTAAATCCCTTATTTATGTATACAATAATATCTAGTTTGCTAAAAATGAAACAAAGCTCACTAGATTGATTAGGCATCCTCTCCCAAGTCTACTTTAATTTTCCAAGTAATTTAAACTAAAGTCAGTTTGGAAATAGTATGTTGCCATAAAATGCTGATTGAAATTGGCTACTGGCGACTGTTTCTCAAACTGTGTCTCCCTGTGGGATAGGAAAAGGCAGCAATTGATTTTCTGTTGGCTTTGCTACTTGGTAGCAATTGGAAAATAGGCGGGGAGCTAATGAAGTTACAGATGCTTTAGACTTGTCATTCTGAGCATTCACTGAGGAGACCAAACAGCTCAGAGGAGGAGATCTTGCTTTTATAATGGCTGGTCTCTTGAAAAGTATATACATAAACACTTGATTAGTTAAGAGCCCCAGTTGACCTTTCTTTGCACTACTTTAACTATAGAAACATTAATTATAAAACTTCTGGAAAGAATCCATTTTGTGTATTTCATCTTCTCATCATATCTCAAGGAACTATGATAACTGAGTCCAATAAAATAGCTAGAAAAATAAATGCATAATATTAGCAGGAGAGTGCAGAAAATAGATCAGTGGAACAGAGCTAAGAGGTAAGACCAGACACATATTTATGCGAAAGTTAAGTGTGTGATAGAGATGCTATTTGAAACCAGGAGGAAAAAAACAGAAGTTTGCTTCAAAGGTGAGTCACTATGATATCCACTTGCAGAAAAGGAAAGTAAATTAAACAAAGTGGATCTGTAACACTACTCATAAAAATAAAATTTGAGACACATTATTAAAGACTTAATATAAAGAAAAAGTAAAACAAACTGTTTAAGTGTTAGAAGAAAAAGACCATGTTTAGGATCTTGGGCTAGGAATGACTTCCTTAGCAGGAAAGAAAAATAATTTTTAAAAGGAAGTCATACAGATTTGACTATACTAAGTTTGTCTATTTGTATGGCAAATGACAGCACAAAGTTCAGTATCCAGTGTAGAATTATAGGATAATATTTGCAAAATATACGACAGACATAGGATTAGTATAATGATATGCCAATTTATTACTATAACTCATCAAAAATAAAACAACCAAACTGAAAGGTGGACAGGGACTTCCCTGGCGGTCCAGTGGTTAACACTCCGAGCTTCCACTGCAGGGGCATGGGTTTGACCCCTAGTGGGGGAACTAAGATCCTGCATGCCGCATGGTGCAGCCAAAGGAAAAAAAAAAAAGAAGAAAAGTGGAGAAATTTACAAGAAGCAATTCACAGAATTGTGGTTGTAGCTGATGCCAGATGTGAGAGAAATTTTATGCAGATGGAAATGAGCCAGTAGATGGAAAGATTATTGATTCAGGAGAGAAAGAGGAGTCTTGCCGAGGCGAAGTGCTCGACTCAGTGGAGAAGGGATAGGGTTCATTAGTGGAGAAGTTGGCCTAATCTAGGTACACTGACAGTCCCTCCAGAGATTCTAGAGCAAATAGACACAGATAAAGGTAAGTGGGTAGATGTGGTGGTGGAAACTTGTATTTTCTTCTGATTGCTTTATTTTTTTCAGTGAAATGGAATACATCAGCAGGTGAGGGTGATCATGGAAAAGAGGTGTTGGCAATGTGAGGAGAAAGAAAAGAATTATAAACTAGACCCCTAGGAGAGAGTGGACAGGGAAGTGTAGTGGGATTGCTGAACAGCAGTAGGATCCCATAAAGTGAGTGACAATGAATTTAAGTGGGTCTAAATGCCATGGTACGTGCTCTGCTCCAGCTATATTTAACTGTGTGCGTGCCCTCAAGGACGAGGTAGAAAAGGGGATTTAATTAGCTGTAGGATGTTCAAGAAGGTGTGACTTAGAAAACGGCAAGACATTTGAGGATCTACACAAGGAAGGAATAATAATGATTGCATATAGAATTTAAGTTGAATTAAAAAAGGAAGTGAGAACAAGAGAGACATGAGAGACATAAAAAAGATTATAGACTCAACCAATTGAAGGTACAGTGGTGGTTGGCTTGAGAGAGTAAGCTGAAAGAGATGGCAAGTGGTAATTGAATGGTGGGAGGCTTGAACTGGGATTCCAAAGAGGTTGTATTTACCGGCAGTAACGAATTCTATGGCCATTAGTTTATGGTTACAGTATGATGGAAGACAAAATTATTGGATAAAAGAAAAGTCAGGAGCTAATAAACAAACTGTGTATTGGAATCAGCTATCAGCTGTATAACCGGAGTAGTATACCAGAAAATGTCAATGAACCAGGAGCAAAATAACATATTAGTAAAATAACAGGTATGAGCCTAAGGAACTGTGGGTGGCTGCAATAAGGAGTAATGGGTATTATACTCTCATGACATGAGATTCAAATATTGGGATACTTTATGGAAGAGAGAAGGAGACTGGCATGGAAGCAGCAATGAAGAGCAAGCCTACCTGTAGACAAGAGGAGTGTAAGAAAGAAGAAAACAGCCACCACTTATGAGGGTTCCAGGGAAAGCAGTATTTTGAGGACGAATTCCTAGTTATAGTTTGAGATAGAAGAAGAAAACTTTGATTAAAGTTTGAGAATATAGGGGATTTTCCGATAATTGATCTTGGGGTGCACTGGGTAAGAAGAAATAATTTCAGTCGGTGGGGAGGAACATGTTTTGCCACCACCCCTCTGAAATTCATTCTTCACTCTTCTTTTCTCTGTTGTTTACCCCAGGAATCTGACTCCTATGGACTCCATCACCTTTCTGGTCAACATTTGTTTGGGTTTGGACAAAAGGTGGCACCGTTAGACCTCACGGGACATTTGGTCCTTTCCAAAACTTCCAACAGACATTTGGTCCATGCCAAAAGGTCCCTGAAATTTGGTCCTTGCCAAAATTTCCATGAGCTTATTTGGTCCATGTCAAATGGTTTTGGACAGGGCCAAATATCAAGGACCTTTTGTTGTGGACCAAATGTTTTATGGATGTTTTGGACAGGACCAAATGGTCCTGCAACTATCAAGGACATTTTGGCATGGATCAAGTGTCTTATGAATGACATGTCTTGTACATCAAATGTCTTATGGACATTTTGGACAGACCCAAACGTCTGCTAACCCTGTTAGGAGATTGGATGGTGGGAGGAAAGAGGATAGGGATATCCATATTTTTCTTCCCCACTCTCTCCCTGTTTCAGACCATTCTTCTGATAATGTCTGCTCCTCTTCATCACTATTGCCTCTTAACCTCCTTCACTGCTTCAGCTTTCACTAAGCTCCTTAGACATTCTTTTCTCCCATTATCCTTACGGTAATGATTTCTTTTTGTTGTTTGTCTCTGGGTATATCAACTTCTTGTTGGTTGCTTTAACTCTTCTCAGGCCTCTGTAAATTGCTCTTTCATCACATCTCTTCAGGTGAACCATCTGAGTGGCATTCTATTTCATGATAGGACACTGACTAATTCAGGATGTGATGTAGGGTCACAACAGAGCTGTGTGTAGATTCCAGTTACCAGGATGACCAGACATTGCTATGGGGACTTCCAAGAAAGAGATAGAGTGTATGGAGGGATCATTGCTGACTTTCCCAAGGCAGAAAAAGCTGTGATTTGTTAAAGGGAATAAGAAGTGGGGGATTAGTGCCAAGAGCGTGCAGAATTCCAGGTCTCTAACTGACTCCTGCTGATGGAAAGAAACATACAGTCCTGCAGGGGATGGTCTTGATGCCAAGTGTGTGGGTTCTTTATTGACTTGTTGATTAACATCCAGAAGATGAAAAATTAAAATAGTACACAGCCTAAGACCACAAAAATAAAATGCATGAAAACAGAAGGCAAATATTGAGTCATTAAATGAATAGACGTTAAGGGACTTAATGTGTATTACACACATATGAATGGAGACAAATATTTTTGAGTCTGGAGGTAAGTATAGAGCTTCACTGGAGAAAAGGTATAGTTATGTAACATATTTTAGTGCCAATAGCACTTTCTAAATAGCTTTTCTGATATTATGAAACATAAAGTCCTAATCTGGACCTATATTTTCAAGCAATATTTGTAAAAGTAAAATTCTGAATGAAAAGCTATTCAACGATTCATTAAAACTCTGCCATAGTGGTATATGATTTACAGATCAGGGAGCATAGACACAGAAGTTACAAATCCAAACTAGAGAAGATAAGGGTAGGGCCCTGACTCTAGTCTGTCTATCTGTTTCAACCCATAGGCTAGGGGTAATTTATTCTTTGGGACGAATTCTGAGTCTGGGAAGAAATTCTAATGTTAATGAGATGAATTTCCACTTGAAATGTATGAAGATTTATCTTTTTTCTTAAATAGCTACAAAGTCAAGTGTATTTCTTGCAGCTTGTGTGTAAGAATTGTTACTCAGATCTAGTTTCTAGGTTCTGCCCATTCAGAGTTTCTATTTTTACCTTTGCTACACGACAATGTACCCGAGTTGCAGCTCATTGGTCATTATTCCCTTAGCCTAATGTCTCTAGACTCTGCTACTCCATCCCTTAGATCTTGGATTTAATGACCCTAGACTGTTTCCTCATGACTGTAGTAACATTTTTTATCTGTCCTCTGATCCTCCTCATGTACAGTACTTCTGAGAAACATTCTACCTCTCTCCTCTTTTTCCTTTCCACATATTTAACCCAACTCATAGCGTCTAGCTCTCCTGGTGAGTAGTTGCCTCTGTTGTCTTACTAGTCAAGCCTCCAAATAACATAAAGCAATAAAGTTTTCTATGGTTTTCAAAGATATATTGATATCTCCCAATTGGGCACATATAGAATTGAGTTTTCCACAGTCAGGTGATTTAATGTAATAAATGTACATTGTTTATGGATATACTGACCACCATGAAGGACAAAGAAGTTTCATGTGGATAATTGCTGGTGTGGAATCAGCTACAGGAAGAAATGTACCTGATACTGACAATGATTATTTGGATAACTGAATAAAATCTTATTCCATCCTCCCTATATTCTCCTAGGAATATAATACGTGTGTCTGAGAGCAGAAGCATACACCAGAGGTTTATTTCTAAAGGTATTATATATTGTGCTTCAAGTTCTGCCTAGTAGAGGCACATATAATTTTGATTAGAAATATTGAATTCCCTTGAAGAGGGTAAACAATGAGTACAAGGGGAAAATGTAACAACTTAACAAAGAGGTAAATTTGATACAAGAAAAATCAGAACTTTTGGATGAGAAAATCACTCTCCCTAAGTTGAATATGGAAAAAAATAATTCTGGAATTTTATTTCTGCCATACATAACCACTGAATTGAATTGAATCCAATTCTAACCTGTGACTCCCTTTCACTCACCTTTTCCTACCTCTTTTCAAATGTCCTCTACCAATGAGGATTTTTGCAGAACTAATCAAAAACAGTAATTCTGAAAAAATATTCAATTCCTTTCTACACAGAAGAAGGGGTATACATATAATGCTCACATGCATATCTACCTATAAATCTTCTCCAACAGCCTTTCTGCTAACTCCCAGAAAGCCAACATTTATCAGTTAGGCATATCCCGTTACTGACTAGCTTAGACCTACTGTTGACTCTAATGATATTCCCATTCGCCATGTTCACTGTACTTAAATCGCAGCTCATATTCGGAACTGTACTCGGATTTCTTTAGTCTTCATCACTCTACTGGTTTAATTCTTTCCCAGGACATTCAAAGGTTCTAATTACTATGGGATCCATAAGGTCGCCCTCAACTCCACTGTATTTCAGTATCTATCCATTCTTGTTTGAATTAAGATGATATCACAAGTTCCACCCTTGGTAGGGTGGTTATCCCACTCAAAGCCCATAGACAGACAGTGAAAGAGCATGCTGCTTCACAGAGTATAGATGAAGAACATGTTGAGTGGTAGAAATGTCAGATGAATGCTCTATCTTCTTTCTGACCTTGCGGGAGATAAATTGCACATAAGTTAAAAATGAAATGTCCTGGAAAATGTCAGTCAGGATTTATCTGCAGGGAACAGAATCCACTCAAGATAAAGTGAGAAAGGAATTTTTTATAGGAAATTCAATGCCTCATAGTATCCTTGATTTTAGAAACAGAACGTAATCTGAGTGCGGTAGACTGGTTAATTGTTGCCAGCTCTGCTCCATGTTATAGGACTGTACACCCAAACTCTCTGTCATGTGACACTGAAGTGTCTACCAGTAGAGCAGGCAGAGTATATGTCCCCATCCCATCCACTTTGCAACTATGCCAGTTCTGAGTAGATGTTTTAAGAATAATCTTTTATTTCCACTAACTCTCTCATGCTCCTGCTGTCCATTGTGAGAAGAGCATGACCTAGGAAACTGCTGCTACTTCAGCCTGGATCTCAGAATGATAGACCTATGAAGCATTATTGAGCCTGATCTGCAGCCTGAAATAGAGCTGCCAAAGCCAACACAAACCCATGAGAAAGAAATGTTGTAGACAATTGAAATTTTGAGCAAAAGTTGACTACTAAATTGTAGTTTACAGAATGGATCTGAAAGTCACACCACAGAACTGAGTCAACAAGGGAAAGCTCCCAGAATCTACCACATAACATTTCACTAAACCCTGCTGACCAGAATTTATTTGTGTCAACGATAAGCTGCAAGGGATCATTCTGGGAGCTCATTTGCCCTGTTAATTTCATAAGGCTGTAAAAGAAGAGAATGATCCTAAACATCAATTAGTTATAACAAAAGAGTTTATTTTTAAAATCAGTTAAGAAAAGATAGATGTATTTTTTAAAGGTAAAACATATGAATGAGAAATTGAAAAGAAGAAATACAGTCAACAAATTTTAGTAGTGATGAAAGAAATATAATGTAAATAACAGGATAGCATTTGTTTGCAAATTCTGGGGAATACATATCTAGATCTAGATATGGAGATAATATCTCCATATCACCAGATTAGAGATAATAAAAGTTATGAATGATCACCTGTATAAGTATAGATAACCTTAAAAAAGATGAAACAGACATTTGCCAAGAAATCTTTAAAATGAAACAGTGCCAGTGGAATGGTATTTAACAACAACAAAAAAACTTCTTTAGTGCAGTTCAGCAATATATGTCACAAGCTTAGAAAGTAATCAGAGCCTTAACCAAGTAGTTACATTTCTAGAAATTTGTCTTAAAGGAATAATGAGAATTATGAATATTAGTTCTTATAAAAGAATGCTCAGTACAAGACAAATTATAACACTGGCTATTTTCTAACACCACTAAATATCCAACAAGAGAAGACTGGTAGAACAAATTATTCTTTATCCATTCGATTGAATACTATCAGGAGTTTGCAAAATAAAGTTATAAAAACATGCATGTTTTGTAAACCACAATACCAGTATTTGAATCAGTGCTCTAGTACTTATTATTGGTATGTTCAGGAGCAAGTTACTTATTCCTTCAAAGATTTAGTTTTCTTGTATCTAAAATAAAGATAATATCACCCACCTCAATTTTTACTGTGCAGATTACTGAGATGCACCTGAAAATTACTTATACTAGAACCTGGCCTTCAGTATACTGTGGTTTTTATTAACACTATGAAACTATTAACATCATAATATAGGAAAATATTTTGTGACATATAAAGTGTGCAAAACCCATGTTATGAATCAGTATATGTAGTATGATTCCAATTTTGTGGGAAATATATGCGAAAAAAACACAAGGAAGAAAAAACATAAGCTGGAAATGAAATATTTTTTTGTTATGACTTTATTCTTTCTCTCTCTCTCTCTCTCTCCCACATTGGATGTGTCAATGTGGAAGACACTTTCTTTGACTCATGGTTCTAAACCAGGTTTATATAAACCTACCAAATACGAACCTTACAACTTTTCCATTTTTATCCCTCTCACAAGTTTAATGGGCTTTGTTAGTTTTCCAAGATGACTACTGATTTATTTCATTGTCAGAAAAAAATTATAATTTATTAGTGCCAACAAACAGGTTATATAGCTAGTGACCTAGGCAATAATTTTGCTACTGTATATATACAAATACATGCTGTCATCAAACAGATCAAAATAATATATAAGAATCTTTCAAACAATAGGGTAAACATCTTATTCATGAAGAGGAGATTCAAGGAGCAAGGACTTTAAGGTCTGTTCATAAAAGATTCTACACTTACAACTCCACATACCCTGTTAACATTGAAAAAACAATGGACAAAGCAAAAAGCAATATTCCCAAGGGACTTGAGAAAGACAAGGCAAAATTTGCAGAAGGGAAATTAAAATCAGAAAAGAGGAAAATGTACCTTGGTACACCATGATGCCAGACTTATTTGGAGAGAGTTAGCTGATCACTGTGGTTAATCTACTGAAACTAAGCAAGGTGACAAATGCCACAATCACATTGAGGTTGTCCTGAGATATAAGGCAAACTCTGCTCAATATTCATGGCAACACGTCAGTTCACGATGCCACCCAGCTCAGGAAGGTGGTAGAAACCTCCCTGCCCTTGACAAACACACACTTACCCATGCATATATACTCACATTCTTATTCTTTAACTCATGGTTCTAAACCAGGCTTATACAAACCTACCAAATACGAACCTTACACCTTTTCCATTTTTATTCCTCTCACAAGTTTGATGGGCATACTCTCCTTAATATGGAAGACGCTTAGAGTGTTTCTGCTATTTCCTGGAATTTCTGGTTCCAGGAAAACTGGGTAAAGATCAGACAATTAACCACTTTATTCTTTTAGGGAACTCCAAATCCAAGGAATGGGAGATAGAATTATATAATAACCCATTAAGTCTATCATGTTTCTCCCTCTAAAAATAGCCAATAAGAATTTGCTTTCCCATATTAATGTTATATTCACTTTTACTGTTCTCTAATTTTTCTTATTCTTTTCTCTTTTGCCCCCAGAGTCCACTTAACTGGCAGAATTAGTCCCTTTTTATTTTCTGGCTTTCAGGTCATATTCTATGAGCAAGTTGAACACATATAATCACTAGGCTAGCATTGTGAATGTAGTGAAATATTTCTTCCAGAAGGCAGATTTTAATTATGATTCTACTTAAAATATATCAGTAACATGGTAAAATTTACATTCACTATTCTTCTCTAAAATAATAGGGACTTCATGATTTTTTTTGCTTAAATCTATTTTATTATTTCCTTTGAAAGATGTATTTAAAATATTCAAATGCTACTGATAACCCCTACCCAAAATAGTTATATTACCTTGTTGAAAATTACTATTAATATTTAATCCAGAGTAGATGAGTTACTATGATCATGACTAAATCTCACTTTTTACAATTCATAACTTCCACTCACCAGGCATTCAAGAACAAGCAGTGCTATACGCACTCTCCAAGATAGGCTTATCAAGCATTGAATCAAAGCCTTCCCTCCTCCTTCTAAATTAACTGAATTTAATACCACCAGAGGTCAGAAATAATAGATTTCGACTAAAGCTAAAATGTCACAGTTTCTCTGTTAACAATCATTTGCAGGCTGTGTTATTGAAAGCAGTACCCATAGTATTGAAAGCAATGTCATCTTTACACGTACCCACTCTTCATCAATACAGAGACCAAGAGTTAAGAGTAATTTTGACAATAGTTAACTGATGTAGAACCAAGAACTCTTCTGAGCATCCCCCAACTCATTCAATTCCCTCCACAGTCCTGTGAGTAGGTAATACCGTTATCTTCATTACACAGACAAGGAAACTCAGACTCTAAGTTTAACTGAATTTCTCAAGATCACCTAGGTGATGATCGAGGGGGTATATCAAATGCTTTCTCCTACGTAATATCTATATACAAGCTTCTATGTACTTTACATGCAACAGACAAGCTTGAAGTCATAAGGAAACAGAGAGAAGGCTAAATGTAGTGACCAACTGTCCTGTTTGCCCAGGTCTGAGGGGTTTCCTGGGATGTGCAACCTTCAGTGCTAAAACCAGGCAGGTCCTGAGCACACCGGGAAAAAGTGGTCACCCTAAAATAAGCTAATAAATGTGAGGTCAGCAAAATGATGCTTGACTCATAGTAAGTACTATACTTAGTTAACTAATAATCCACCTGGAAAACAAATCTCAAAACTTGAAAGCAACATTTTTTAGTTCACAGTTGTGTGGATCAGTAATTTAGGTGGGCTCAGCAGGACAGTCCTGCTGGTCTCATCAGTGCTCACTCATGTGACTGAAGGTATCTGGGCTTGCACACGTCTGGTGGTAGGTTCTGTCTGTTTGTCTGTGCTGCCTGTTGCCCGGGATGATAGGGGTAACGGGGAGTATATACCCAGCAAGCTAGCTTGAGCCAGTTCATGTGAATAGTCACAAGATTCCCCAAAGCAGTACGATAATACACTCAATATTGTCTCACAATTCTCTCATAAAGCCTTAGTCAGTTCATTCTCCCACTCCCTAAAGATCTTTTCACACCGTCTTATCCCTCATGAAATATCACTCCTTGTTCTCTCTCTCAGGTTACTAATCTATATGAGAAAAATGGAAGCGATCAGAATAAAATCTCTCCTTCTATCAAACTTCTCACTGTAATACTGGTAGAATATTGGCCTTAATATTGCTAGAATGGTTGGACTGTCTATGCATCTAATGCCAATCCTTTCTCTTGTTGTATTGAACATACTCAACTCTTTCCTACCAAAAACGTTTACTCGAGCCATGGATTGGAAAACTCAGTACCATTACTGATAGGGAGGAAGAAATTTCCCTCTATCCTTCTAGATTCTTCTGGCTCGTCTAAGAATTCAATTGACATGACACAGGTTAACAGCAGAGAAGCGAACAAAAATTTAATAACATATCTACATGGGAAAGACGCAGGAGAACTGAGTAACTCACTAAAATAGTTGAAACCCTCACCTTAAATACCAACTTCAGCTAAAGACAAAAGAAGATGTTGGGGGTAATGGTTTGGGGCTTCAAAGGGGAGGAAGGCAAATCACATGGAGATGGAAAAACAAATGTTTGGTAAACAAATTTTTACTGCGCCAGGCAGAGACAATGGGACACTGAGTAGACTGTTTTCTACACCTTGCAGGTTTCCTTCACCCACACCTCTGTGCCGATTCTTTACAGATATCTCTGGTGATTATCCTAGGAATAGGCCCTTTATCTAAAATCTTTTAGGCAGTTAAGGGAGGCTAGAAGTGCACTGTGCTTTGCCAAATTAACATCAGAACAATTCAGGGTGATTCTCCTATAAGAGATTAATTTCTTATCTTATAAAATGGAGCAGACACAATGGTGTAGTACCAAAGACTTAAGGTTCACATAGACCTGTGTCTAAATCTCAGCTCTGTTATTGGTTTGCTGTACATCTTTGGAAAAGTATCTTTAATCTTGTTGAAGCTCATTTTACCTATATGCAAAAATGGGGATAATTACATCGAATTCATAAGGAGCTATGAGGCTCAAATTAAAAGATACATATCACAGCATATCGCATATAGTGGACAAATGGGTTTATAGAGATAATTTTATTATGTGTAATCATTCCATCTACCAATTTTCCCTATTGGCGTAGTCAACATACATGATTTAAAAATTAGTTTCCCTCCTTAGGGATTTTCAGCAGCCCTTTATTCCAGTGAGAAATGTTTATCTATCTATCTATCTCCTATCTATTAATTGACTCTTTAGCTAAACATAATTTAAAAAGTGATCTTTAATATACTTAAAATATGAGTATTTCTACTGAATATTGATTGCAGTGCACACAGAGATTCCTCATATGAGGTGTTACTATCAAGTAACAAGACAGATTTCAAATAATAAAACAGATTTCTGCGTGTAGTTGGAGAATTAATCTTAACATTTTAGGAACATGGTTTGTATAACATGGAGAGATAATTCTGCTACCCTAAAACCTACTGGGGAACTATAAAGTAATTCTAATGTATTTTTTAGAGTCTGAATATATGAAATTCTACATTTATAGATGACTTAATTTTTGATTCTCTCATTTATGCAAGGGATTTGTGTGATAAATTTTTATCAGGCTCTATTTCATAAACCAAAGCATTAAAGGTTTGGAATTTATTTTAACAATTATCTATTCTATATTGAGGAATCTTTGGGGAGTGAGTCTGTTTACAAGTTATACATGTTGTGGAAAGAAGCTGGCAAATTTGTTTGCTGCCTTAAGACTCACTGACAGGCTCCATTCTACAAATAATGAACTATTCACACGCTTTCTCCCCAGGCTTCTCTATCCCAAAGTCCTCTGTTCTGGGATTTCCAAAGAGTTCAGTAGCTGTCCAATAGCCAACGCTCCTGCATTAGGCTGGGTATTCCAGAAGCAGACCTTGAGGCAACGACTCATGTAAAAATGATTTGTAAAAAAAATTTCTGTGAAATTAGTTAGGGGAGTGGGAAAGAAGCACTGGGCTGGGGAGGGGCCTAAGCTGGACACAGTATCAAGTGAAGCCCCGTGGAAGGTAACTTCGCTTGAATCCTACAGAGGAGCCTGAGCAACAGTGTTCGTCACACTTGAGAGTAAGGGAGCTGCGGCATCTCTACTCCACATACCAGTCAGTTGTGGGTTACATATCTCCTGGCAGGGAAGGGAAAGGGGGATGGTAAATTTCCAGGTAGTTCTGGCCCTCCATACACCCAAGCAAAGCAGGTTTGGCAGCTTGAGGACAGTCCTCAAAACAAAGAGATACAGGTGCTGATGGTTGGGAGTGAAGGCATGTGGTAGACATAACAAGGGTAAAGGCTGCAAAAATGATAAAATCATCCTAGGGGACATGTGCAAAGCACTGACACCATCTGCTACTATACCTCAATTATTTGCTTAAAAAATCCTGATTTATTTTGGATAGTGCCAATGTATATAGCCCCAGTTAATCAGGGGCTGGATCACAGTTGGTCTATGTTTATGGTACTTCTGTTTCCTTTGCCTTTGATTGACCAAAGTGTGAGCATGAGTCCCTTTTCTGGTAAATGGAAAACCTACTCTCAGCCTCTGGGAACGTGGTTTCTTCCTGAAAATGTATAATGTTTCCTTCCTTGTTTTCTGCTTTTGATGCTGCCACTTGAGACTGATGCTTGGAGCTACTGCAGTCATCAAATTTCTATCAGTGAAGGATGGAAGGAGTGTGGGTAGCAAAAGACACTGTGGAACCACAGAATCAACTGAGAGACTGCCAACCTCTGGACTTCTGGTCAAATAAATAATAAATGCTTTTTGACTTAAGTCAGAAGTGTTCAGTCTAGAGTACGTGTACCTCTGGCTCAGGCAAAGACTTCCCCACAATAGAAAGCATGAATTATACAAAGATACTGATTTCCAGGTCTTCAACTTCCATAGTCTTTCCAAGAATGGATCGAAAAAAAGCACGACTTCTTTTCCTCTTCCCCTTTCACAATCTCCTTTGGCCCTTGTAAAATAAAGAAAAACCTCCACTCTATCCCCATTGTCCCAGGTGGTAAAAACATCCAGGGTACTAAACAAAGAGACAATTTGCTATAATATTGGTTTGGGAAAGTGAGGGACTCTAATTACTAGACAGCAAATCATTTTGTGAGGCAAGTGGTTTTCCCTTTGTTGGTATCCAAGGAATTGAAGGGGAATCTAATCAACCTGTCAGCTAATAGATCATTAAAATACTCTTTGACGGTGATCATTCGGTTATTTTTGCATATAACTTAGGAGTTCAAAGAACTGAATCGCTAAAACAAAACTTCTATTTCTCTCCTTTTTTTTTAGGAAGGTAAAATATTTTTCTTTTTTAATTGAAGTATAGTTAATTTACAATGTTGTGTTAGTTTCAAGTTGTACAGCAAAGTGATTCAGTTATATATATATATATATGTAATACACATACATATATTTTTTCAGATTCTTTTCCATTATAGTTTATTACAAGATATTGAGTATAGTTCCCTGTACTATACAGTAGATCCCTGTTGTTGAAAATTTCTATTTCTTTACTTATTCTTGTGAACAAGTTCTGTCAACACTCTCTACTACAAAATTTTTAAAGTGAGGATAAAGTCTATGTTCAACCCTGACTCACTGCAGCAATAACTTAGGGTCATTCAGGACTACATAAATTATGAAAAAGAAAAGAAAATCCCCATCCATCTCATTAATAGACAAAAATTCCAATAAATTATTTTTCATATTTAATAATTATTTCTCAAAATTCTGTCATGTTTATATTATTTTGATCAATTTTGTATTAATAGCATGACAACTCCATCCAATCAAAAAAATTAATATAGAGCTTTTTATCATAGCAAGTTAAAAATATAATACTTCAAAATATACATATATTAGTCATTAGAATATGACAGTGTAATAAATAAAGAAATTATAAGCAGAAAGTATATCTCATTAGGACAAATTTTGTGGAAGAAATTGAATGGAAATGCTAAGTCAAATTAAAAAAGGAATGGGGTAACATTTCCAGCTATTAAGAAAGAACTATTTGTTTATGTTTAAGCAGATCATAATGGACATCAAGATAATACATTATTTACATTTCATTGGAAATATTAATATCTAAAATGTGACATAGCAATTTCATTTTAAAATATCACTATTTACAATTCACATAAATTATTTCCTTTGAAATTCTTTTAATACTGCAACTTGGACATGATACTTAGAAAGAAACGTGAGTGGAAGTGCCTAAGATTACAAAACACTTTTCTGAGGTATGAGGTCAAAGGTATTTAGAAACCAATGGTTTAAGACACATATTGTACGTTCTCACTTATTTGCAGAATCTAAAAAAAAAAGCCAAAGTCATAGAAATAGAGTAGAATGGAGAGTAGAAACACAGAGTAAAATTGTTCTCCATGCACAGATGTTAAATATAAATGGGAACAAACTCTTCAGGAATTTGTTTCAAGACACCTTTCTCTGTCAACATAATTTTTCTGCATTTACTTAATTCTTTATAATAGCTGCGTATCAACTATGTAGTCTTATTGAATCAAAATGAACCTAGAAACTTCTGGAGTGCTGCACATTTACTTTATTGTAAATTTGAAATCAATGCAAATTATAATGTAATAAATACTCTTGTATTTTTCCATAAATATATCGATAGGATAGCTTATTAAATATATGATCGTAGGGTTGATCCATCAGCATTTCAAAATCTTGGTAGATCTTGCCAATTGTCTCAGCAGTGTTCACTTCAATCAATGTGGTGTGAGAGAGCTAGTCTCTATTTCTTTACGTCATTTTAAATGATCAAACAAATCTATGGTGATCTAAGGGTGAAAATAATTTTGTTTTTGCATTAACTTGTATTTTACTGCTTTCTAGTGAGGGGAGCACTAGTGACTGTTTATTAGCTAATTTGCATTTGTCATTTTACAATTTGCATTGTACTAACCTTTTTCCACAAATGTATTGCCTTTTCCTTACTGATTTAAAGACATTTTGAGACTTTGGTCAATTGTGACCATGTCTTTCTTGTATATATTACAAGTATTTTCTTCCAATCATTTTCTTGTCCTTTAATTTCATTAATTTTACCTTTTTTGTGCAAACACTTATTTATATTATTTTCATAAAGTTAAATCTGTTTAGCTCCATGAACTCTTTCTTTCTTTCTTCCTTTCTTTCTTTTTCTTTATTTCTGGGTTGTCATTTTTCTAAGTAGGCCAAGTATTTGTACAATGTTATAAAAATACATACTTTCTTGGGCAGAAGAACTGAACTGACATTTTTCCAAAGAAGAAATGCGTATGGCTAACAGACACGTGGAAAGATGCTCAACATCACTAACCATCAGGGAAATGCAAAAGAAAACCCAATTAGATATTACCTCACACATGTCAGAATGGCTATTATCAAAAACTCTACAATTAACAAATGTTGGTGAGGATATGAAGAAAAAGGAACCCTTGTACACTATTGGTGGGAATGTAAATTAGTGCAGCCACCATGGAAAATGGTATGGAGGGGTCTCAAAAAACTAAAAATAGAACTACCACATGACCCAGCAGTTCCACTTGAGTATATATCCGAAACAAAAACCAAAAACACTAATTCAAAAAGATACATGCACCTCAATGTTCACAGCAGCATTATTTACCATGTCCAAAACATGGAAACAACCTAAGTGTCCATCAACAGATGAATGGATAAAGAAGCTGTGGTATATATATATAAAACAGAATACTACTCCGTCATAAAAGCAATTGTACTCCAATAAAGATGTTAAAAAAAAAAAGAATGAAATTTTGCCATTTGCAGCAACATGGATGGACTTGGAGGGCATTATGCTAAGTGAAGTAAGATAAATACTGTACATCACTTACGTGTGGAGTCTAAAAAATACAACAAACTAGTGAATATAACAAAAAAGAAGCAGACTCACAGATACAGAGAATAAACTAGTGCTTACAAGTAGGGAGAGGGGGAGGGGCAATGTAGGGGTGAACCAGTGAACAGTACAAACGACTGGGTGTAAGATAGGCTCAAGGATGTATTGTATGACACGGGGAATATAGCCAATATTTTGAAATAACTATAAATGGAAAGCAACCTTTAACAATTGTATAAAATTTTTAAAAATTAAAATTCAAAAAATACATGTTTTAACTTCTGTATTACTTATTGATTTTTTTAAAAAAGTTCAGTTAAACGATGTTTTTTTCTTCAAACATCATTTAATCTATTTTAATATAACATTTCCCTATTTGCTTGAAATGCATCTTTATCATAAATGTAATTCTTATCTATACACGAGTCACTTTTGGAATTCTCTCTTCTGCTTTATCAACTTTTGCTTCTTCCTCCACTAATTCTACCTTGTTTCAATTACTTCAGTTTTATTTCACATTTTGGTTTAAAATAAGGCTAGTTTCCTTTATTGTTCTTTTAAATGCATTTCTCGACACACCTCATGTTTCTTCTCTACTGTCATATGAGCTTTGAAGTCACTTGCTAGATTAGAATAGAATCACCTTGATATGTCATATTGAGATTACACTAAAATCATAGGTGAACTTAGAGAAAATGGATATCTTTATAAAATTGATAACTTTTATTGAAACAATTATAAATTTCAAAAATATGAACAAGATGAAAAAATATAGGACCGATGAGTTAATCTTTCACACTTTCCCCAATTATGTACATTGCTAATTTCTCCCTCCTGTCATGGCCGCTGGATAGTTTGGAATAAGCTTACATCAGGACTGATCTTATTTCAGTGTAAGTATGAAGAAACAAAAACAAAAATGAGAAACCCATAGGCACCTGCCTGAAGGTATAAGGACGTAAGCTGTTGACTCCAGCTGGGTTAACTTCAAGCCAGAGTAAATAAAATGTTGCAGAATCTTCTAAACTGTCTACTTTGAGTGTCTACAGCCCTCTTGGCTCTTGAGTGCAGCTCCAGTATGTCAGTGATTTAAGGTCCTCCTATCTTAATTCTCTTCAACTCCCACTTTCCAAAGCTCGCTCTCTTCTTTGTCAAAGTCAATATTTTCTTGTATATATTAAGTGACCTTTTCATTTTGAGATAATTGTAGAGTCACGTACAGTTGTAGGAAACCATACAGAAAGAGCCTGTGCATCCTTCACCCAGTTACCCCCAAAGGTAATATCCTGCAAAATGATAGCACAATATCACAGCCAGGAAATTGACAGTGAAACAATATACTGATCTTGTTCAAATTTCCCCAGTTTTACTTAAATGTGTGTGTGTGTGTGTGTGTATCTCTTTTTTCTACTTCAGATGTAATTAACTATGGTACAGCAAGCATATGAGTATTTTTTCTTAATTACAGAATCACAATTTAACAGTTTTGCTGTAGATGTGATGTACTGCATGGCCCAGGATGATTTGTAACAGAGTTTAAATGTATTTAATGTATTAATAATATTAATGTATTGTGGAAATTAAACCATAGACCATGAATTCATGACATGTGAACTCTAATGGATCAAGAAAGATATTTCTATTTGTGCGAAAGGGGTTGGTTTCTCATCCATTGATTTTAATTTATTAGTATGCAGTCTAGGTGATCGGCTTTCCAAATGAGTTTCTGCCTTCACATTTTTCCAGTGAGACATTTATAATTAATGCTACAGAAAAATTACACTGGGGTAATATTTATTCAATCCTTGTCAATACAAAACAAAAGCATAAATCTAACACTAGACGGAAAAAACAGAACACAAGATTGCATTAGAATAAATAGGGTAAATGTTGATTAAGTTACTTAAAACTGCATTTTTCTTTGATGAAATTCCATTTCGGTGGCATGCCTATCTTTGTTTAAATTGTTTCATCTTGTCATAACTATTCGTTATTTATACACTGCCATTTGTGCTTAAAAATAAAGTGCTTAAAAGGGTAAGCTCTAATGTGTATTCCTTATTTTAAAATCATTCTGTGGGCTTTCCCTTTCCTAATTATGCTTGGCTCATCTACAATAGGGAAGAATGTTCGGTCGCAAAAATATTCAAACAGAATTCAAAGAGGGTCCTCTTCAAGACCAAATAGAAATGGAATCGATGAGCACTTCATAACTAGGAAAGACATGCTCTTCCTTTGCTTCTTTATCTTTTATTGTTTACTGTTGCTATTGTTGTTGTTATTATTATCTGGAATGGCTGTCAATTTCTTTTTGTTTGGGATATTTTTTCCCCTGGGCTATATGAAAGGCTTGGGTTCTCTTAAATTGTGGCACATAGCTGGGCATAGCTTATTCTGATTTTTAGCAGCTATTTGACGGACAAAATCGAGCAAAGATCAAAGAATCATATAGGTCGATGGGTTAGCTTGGTTGCCAAGCTGAAAGTGAAACAGAGGAGCCCATGCCATCTGGGGTTCAGAGTGTATTGTCTGGATTGACTTTTGCCAGGCCCGAGAGGGCTGTTTATTTTTTGCTGCTGTTAACTTTGGAAGATAGCCAGTAGAGAAATAACCACCAGCATACTCATCATTCTTACCATTTTGTTCACCACAAAGTCTGATGTGGAACAAAGCAAAGTGAAAGAGGAAGCCATAAAGAAATTATGACTAACATTTTCTTGAACATAGCTTCTCTATCCAGAAATATGTCTGTTAAGTCAAACATTTTATTTTATGCCATTGAAGATTTAGTGTTAATTACTATTATATTGGTATGAGAATACTTCAACTTTATAAACTTTAGTTTTCACATCTATAAATAAAGGATGAGAATAACATATGCTTCATATAAGCTGAAAATATGAAGATGAGATTGAGATGAAGATGAGATGAGATGAGATGAGATGAAGACTAGATTGAGAAAGTAGACTGAGAAAAGAATTCCAGGTAGAGGGAACAATATTAGCAAATGCACACAAGCATAAATATGCGTATTAAGCATGATCCAAAGTCTGTCTGAGCAGAGTACAGTGTTATGAAATCATCATGAAAAATAATGTGATGTTAGATAATGAAAGGCTTTGGATGCTTTGAAAAATGATTTAGGTATTAACATCTTCAAAGACATTTTCAGGACTTCCTTTACCTACTCTTTTTTGTGCCTTTGACTTTATCCTCTTCCTAGCTTTTGTGACACAATCTTGTGCTCGCTTTCCCCTTAATGTTCCCTTCTCTCAAGGCCCCTAATGCTCCTTATGCAGTGAGAATTTTAGATCTGTTTCTTTAGAAATCTTAAGTTAGGAAATTGAATTCACAAAGGCAAATGAGGTTAGTCACGAGACTCAAGTTGAGCAAATGCCTGGCTAGGTGTTAGCCTAAGTGAGGCAGAGTTGGACAACAGAAGAGCTCTTTCTTGATGCTTCTGTAGGGTAAAATTAAGGGTTCTGAGTCTTAGAGGTGTTTCCATAGCCTACCTCTGAGTACTGAACTTCTGGAGGGGGTTTTCCCTCTTGTTACAAGGCTGTATCTCTCTCTGTAGCTCACATCCAGGGGCCATACCTACTATTGCTGACTAATACGACCAAGTTGCTGGGCTGAATTGACCGCTAGTGAGGAAGGGAGGGACAACAGCAGACATAAATAGTAATGACCAGGTTGAGGGCTACAATGAAGGAAATACATTCAATTCTATACACACCTCTCAGTTGGATAGACAGCAGAAAAAATGAAAATGCCTTCATCAATTGGCCTATAGAAATGACTGGCATTTCTCAAGGAGTAAGTCATCTCTTGCTCTGAGTCAATTCTGAGTGCTACAGAGAGAAAGTCCACTGCCCTCTTGTCCCACATACATTCAGAAGAGCAAAAATAATAATGGAGAATAATGGAGAAGAGAACTGGTATATTCCAGTTCACATACAATATTAAAAAGTTTGAAGCTGAGAGGATAAAGGCTCAGAATAAAGGTAGAGACTTCAACGACCAGAGCAAAGATCTCACTTTATGCCCAGTGCATCCTGTATCCTTATAAGGGTGTCTCAAATAAAGATTCATTTATTTTTGGCATGGGGAGAGCATGGTTCTCTGCTTCAGACAGATGGGTGGAATAACTAGGCCAGAATCTATATGCTCCTAAGCCCACATAATCATGTAAGCATCAGCGTTCACTCAACAATAAATGTTTATTAAGCATCTACTCTGAGCCACGTTACTTTTTCTGGTGTTGGTGACATAGTTGTAAACACAGCATGGTCCTTGCCCTCATGGAACTTATATTCTAATAGAAGATAAGATCAATAATTAAATGACCAGATGAATATGCACTGTTTCAACATAATTAATAATGTCAGGTAGTGACCAGTACCATCAAGTAATTTAGGAAATAAGATGCAATAGCTATAAATAGACATTGCTCTTAAAGTGAACCCATATTCAGAAAACCACTTGCAGGATTTAGGTCAGGAAGAAACACACTTAATGTGAGTTGCCAACTTCTTTAAGAGAAAGAAGATGGGGAATAGCAAGCATTTCTGTGGAGCAGAGCTTTTCCCTCTCCTTCTCTACAAGGGCAGCTGGGATACTTCCGGAACAAGTACGGTCTTATTAGAGTTGAAAAAGGAGACTAATTCTCTTAAGGTGTTTTTAAAATATTTTTACATAAAGGATTTACTCATTTTGGAAGAACTCACATTAATAGTTCAAATGCTTCTGTTCAGGAGAATGATTATAAATTTTAGGCTTTCTGAATTCCTAGACTGAACTCAGAGTCAGCAGAGATGCATCTTCAGCCAAGGAAAGAAAACCGAGTCAGTGCAGAACTGTTCCTGAATAATACCGCTTTTTGGTTTCAGCGCTTCAATATTTCATAAGGGCTATTTCCCCACAGTCAAATCGCTCCCCTTCACCAACTCTGAATTGATATATTTAATCTGATTATGACACTCTCGGTTAGACGCTCACAATGATGAGTTATTTCTCACTTAGCCTGTATTCTGATGTTTTTCCTTTTTCCTATGGCTGAGGTTCTTGTCTGATTTTTTCCACATCTCCTACCCCATCTCCTGGGTTGTTTATTTTAGCGTAGCTAGGGCCAGGCTTTGCAAGAGCGACGTGAGGGACTGAGGCCCAGAAGGTCACCCAAGAACATAAGGTGCATCTTTATTAGAAACCATCACACTCTGCTGTGTATTTCTCTCTTAAATTCTTCATCTAATTCCTTATAAAAGTATTTAATGAATATCTATGAGTGCCACATAGGGTGCTAGAACTGTGAAGGTCATTTATTTCCTTGTGAAAGTCAT
This sequence comes from Tursiops truncatus, assembly GCF_011762595.2. Taxonomy (NCBI): domain Eukaryota; kingdom Metazoa; phylum Chordata; class Mammalia; order Artiodactyla; family Delphinidae; genus Tursiops; species Tursiops truncatus. The sequence continues at coordinate 106,574,133 of NC_047055.1, read as the reverse complement.
TCTCAGTTGGCAAAATAATTTCATGTAGTTAAGCCCAAAGGGTAAACATTCATTGCAAATAATTATACAAAATACCAGGAAACAACCACTCAAGATGATGCACATTTGCTCTCTACCTAGAAGTGATAAAATACCAAACTTCAAGAATCACAGAAGACCAGAGATTAAACATACACTACAGGTATGCAGGAGCAATTTGAAAACAAACTTTACGCCTGATAGACGGTGTGGCCTGTTTCTCAGCTATAGATGATAGGGCCAATTAAAAAACAATATACTTGATATCAGTGATAACAAATTGTCAAGACTTTACTGAGAATTGCTTTATCAGCAACTAGGCACAGTGATAAATCATCATTACCCATCACTAATACTACTCAAGAACACTAGTAAGCTTCCTGAGAACTCTGTGAAATTTTTGCTCCATAATTAGCCCTCATTAAAAGGTTGCAGGGTTTTTTTTTTTCCTCAGAATGATCAGCAATGGCACAAACGCAGCTAAGAACAGCTGTGATACAGGTGTTTTATGTTCAGTTTCTTGGGTGTAGTTCATCACTCATGAAGTGATTCAATAATTTTTTTCACTCTATTCATTCTGTTGCAAAAAATGGAGAAATAGGCTTAAAATGATCATTTCTAAGTTATTAGAGGAAATATCAAAGGAACAGACAAGTTTCTGTCACTAGTATAATAAAGTGTGTATTTTAGTGTTTTAAAACAAATAAAGTTTTGCATTAAAATTTTAAACACTCCATTATGTCACACCAAAAGGGACAAGAGATGCCTTGACAGGGCTCCTACTGGTCAATTTGGGATCTAAACATCTAAAAAAAAATACATATTAATGATAATGGTTTATATTATATTGAAAAAAAATCACTGAGTCCACAGTAATACTCAAAAACAAAAAGGACATAAGGGAAAGCTGTTTGTTATAGAAAAACACTAGCTAATACATTTGTATGTAACGATACAATTAGAAATCCACCAATGACCTTGGCAACCACTAATACAACTATTGATTAGGTGAGAACCATCCACAGATGCTAAAACCATTAGGTGAAATGTTTTAGGAGGACAGGACATTAATATGGTCTCATAGTATGAAGCCACAGTTGCTATTACTTACAATGGATAAAAATACCTCTACAACAAAGAGAGCTAGAGAACACCATCTTAATTCAGTCTTCAAACTAGGATACCCATCACGGGACAAACTGACATTACGTGTTTTCTGAAACACTTTAAGAAGTGCACATTTATAGAATTCTTATAAAACAATATTTAACATGCATTTAATCATGAGTAAACATTTGGATAAATCAAAATGTGGGGCATTCTACAAGACAATTGACCTGGTCTCTTCAAAATATCACTGTCATAAAAGACAGAAAGTGTTGGTGGGAATTTTCTCGATTAAAATAAGTTAAAGACTCATGACAATCAAATGTAGTAAATGATCCTTGACTGGATCCTGGGCCAGAAACAAAAATCTGTAAGAGTATCTGGGGAAGTTTGGAGAAATTTGAATACGAACTGTATGTTGACTAAATTACATTATGATTGTTAAACTGCTTGGGAGGGATACTAGTTTGGGCATTATGCAGGAGAATGTCCATATTCTTAAGAGACACAGGATAAAGTATTTCTGATGTAATTGCATCATATTTACAACTTCGTTTCAAATGGTTCAGTAAAGATGATGATATAGATATAGGACTAGTTATAGCAAATGTGGGAAAATGTTTTTAAATAGTCACCTTTTGATGAAAGATTTTTATTATTATGCTACTCTCAGATTATCTTAGCTGCATGGTTACAAAATGCAGTCTTAAGATAGATCTGCCATTTTCCATACCATAAGTAGATTATACAGTGAAAAAGACAGACAATTTCATTTTGTCTTTAATGTCAATGAAGGGACATTTAGCCACTGGCACAGTGGCTAAGAATCCACCTGCCAGTGCAGGGGACACGGGTTCGAGCCCTGGTCCAGGAAGATCCCACATGCCGTGGAGCAACTAAGTCCGTGCGCCACAACTGCTGAGCCTCCGCTCTAGAACCCACGAGCCACAACTACTGAAGCCTGCGAGCCACAACCACTGAAGCCCACGCTCTGCAACGAGAAGCTCCCGCAATGAGAAACCTGTGCACCACAAGGAAGAGTAGCCCCCGCTCACCGCAACAAAGACCCAACGCAGCCAAAAATAAATCAATTAATTTTAAAAAATGTCAGTGAAAACATTGGCCATGCACAGCACTCCATACTATTAAAAAAAAGAGGGGTGTGGAAAGGGTTTTAGAAAGAAAAGGAGAGATAGTATAGCAAATTTTCAGAAGTGAAAGGAACACTGGAGAAAAGGAAAAGAAAGAAACTTGTACTGACTGTCCTCATGTTTTTATGTTCCATGAAGACAGGCATTTTGTATGTTTTATTCACTGCTTTATCCCAACTGTCTAGAATGGTGCTACCACAAAGTAGGTGTTAAATAATAGATGTGTGAAAGGATGTGGGGTTGTACCGGCTACCTTTATACATTTAAAATTATACAATGGCGGGGGGGGGGGGCGGGGAAGAGAGGGATGTACTGGGAGTTTGGGGTTATTAGATGCAAACTATTACATTTAGAATGCATAAACAACAAGGTCCTACTGTATAGCACAGGGAACTGTATCTAATCTTCTGGGATAAACCATAATGGAAAAGAATATTAAAAAAAGAACGTATATATGGGTATAACTGAGTCACTTTGCAGTATAGCAGAAATGAGCACAACACTGTAAATGAACTATACTTCAATTTCAAAAATAGAGAACAAAAAAAAAGTCATACAACAAATCTGAGAGACGGAGACAGTGAGTGAGTGAGAGAGAGAGAGAGAGAGAGAGAGAGAGACAGAGAGAGACAGAGAGCGTGCTCCAGAGAGAAAGAACCCCTATTTTGCATAGGACAGAATGGAGAGTCAACTAACTGCTGGGAAAAGACAGGTGCAATGGCATGAGTCTAGCTCTATTCAACCCCACAGCCCATACATCAAGTCCACAGCCCCTCGTAACATCATCTAGTCCTTTCCTTTCAGTCTATAAGAAAGGAAGCACAGAAGTAGGACCCCATCTGTACTAAGGCAGTAGAGCTCATTCATTGCAGAACCAAGACAATGCCCTATATTCTTTACCCTAGTCTACACAGGAGATACAATTCTACCTGTCTTTGCTAATAAGGGAAATGCCATATCATCGAGAAAACTGTTCTGGCTTTAGAGTTAGATGTTCCTGGGTTCAAATCTTAATTCTGCTCCTATTGCCACATCACTGTCAGTAAGTATTTGTTAAGTAATTACTTTATACTTTTCATGCTTTTACTCAAGAACCCAAGCTAAAGGAGGGGTCTTCTGAAGTGTTTTCATGATCACCAAGGCAGAGGCTGAGGTGAGTCAAAGTGCCTCACACTGATACACACCACCTTGGCCCACTCTCATTAAGCAGAACTTCAACAGTGATATGGTCATCCATCATAAAGGAGATGTGGAAGGATCGTTTCCACAGGGGCCTCAGAAGAGAGGGAACCAGACACCGAAAATCATTTGCCATATGTGACACAACGGTCACCTGATGAGAATTTGCAGAAGATTTATGCAGAAAATCTAACGAGGAAAATCCAGAGGAATATTACTTTACAGTAAGAAATTTTTTTTTTTTTTTTTTTGCGGTACGCGGGCCTCCCACTGTTGGCGGCCCCTCCCATTGCGGAGCACAGGCTCCGGACGCGCAGGCTCAGCGGCCATGGCTCACGGGCCCAGCCGCTCCGCGGCATGTGGGATCCTCCCGGACCGGGGCACGAACCTGCGTCCCCTGCATCGGCAGGCGGACTCTCAACCACCGCGCCACCAGGGAAGCCCTACAGTAAGAATATTTTGTACTTTGTAACTTTCTGAAGTGCCTTTATTCAGATAATTTGAAGAATATGAGTAGACAAACATTGATGGGTTCTTCCTTTACCTCAAAGGATTTACCCCAACACTGACATGATTTTTAAATAAATGATCATTTAGGAAATACAAAGTAGTATAATAGTCATAAGTCTTTCAATCCTCACAACAAAGCTGTAAAGTTGGGATGCCCATCTGAACAAATAAGAGCTGGATGAATGCAATAACCTTCCCTCTTATCTGCCTCCACTCTGCCACATCTGCTGTCTACCATCCACACATTGGAGAGAAATCCTGTAAAAACGCCAGTCCAATCAAGTCTCTGCTCAATATACTGCACAGGCTACCCAACTCTGAATAAAAGCCAAGGTCACAGCATCTACAAGTCACAATACATTCTATTTCCCTAAGCCCCACACTAACCTCTACTTTCATCTCCTAATTATTACTGCTTTCTCCTCTTCACTCACTCCGCGGCAGGCACCTTTGATGTCCTTGCTGTTCCTCAAACAAAATAACTCCTTTTTCTGTTCCTTTGCATTTACTATTATTTCCACATGAAACGATAGTCCCCTACACCAAGGGTTCTCAAACTTTAGCTACATTAGCAGCACAGGGAGGACTTGTTAAAATATATACTGCTGGCATATACCCTGAGAAAACCATAATTCAAAAAGAGTCATGTACCAAAATGTTCATTGCAGCTCTATTTACAATAGCCTGGAGTTGGAAACAACCTAAGTGTCCATCATCGGATGAATGGATAAAGAAGATGTGGCACAAATATACAATGGAATATTACTCAGCCATAAAAAGAAACGAAATTGAGCTATTTGTAATGAGGTGGATAGACCTAGAGCCTGTCATACAGAGTGAAGTAAGTCAGAAAGAGAGAGACAAATACCGTATGCTAACACATATATATGGAATTTAAGAAAAAAAAATTGTCATGAAGAACCTAGGGGTAAAACAGGAATAAAGACACAGACCTACTAGAGAATGGACTTGAGGATATGGGGAGGGGGAAGGGTAAACTGTGACAAAGCGAGAGAGAGGCATGGTCATATATACACTACCAAACATAACGTAGATAGCTAGTGGGAAGCAGCCGCATAGCACAGGGATATCAGCTGGGTGCTTTGTGACCCCCTGGAGGGGTGGGATAGGGAGGGTGGGAGGGAGGGAGGGAGACGCAAGAGGGAAGAGATATGGGAACATATGTATATATATAACTGATTCATTTTGTTGTAAAGCAGAAACTAACACACTATTGTAAAGCAATTATACTCCAATAGAGATGTTAAAAAAAAAACAAAACATACTGCTGGATCCCACTCCCAGAGTTTCTGATTCATTAGGTCTAACATTGGATGCAGTGATTTGCATTCCCAGCAAGTTACCAAGTCATGCTGATGTTGCTGGTTCGGGGATTTTGATAACTACCTTTCTATACAGCCACTTGTGTCACACTTGATTGATATTCACTAGTTTATGCTTATCAGGAGACATTCTCTGACATCCTATATTAAAAAAAGAACACACAGTCCTCATCAGTTTTTATCATCTTGTTCTCTTTTGTTCTTCACAGAATTTATCATCTGACGTCATATAATTTATTAACTTTCCTATACTTTTCCTCTTTCTCATTTACACCCATCAGAATTCAAGCTCCATGAAAGGAGGGACTTTGTACATTTTGTACACCACTATATCCCAAAGCCTAAGTCAACATCTGACATACAGAAGGTGCTCAATTAACTATTGGTTGAGTCAGTGACTCAGCAGAAAATTTGGGAGACAATTCCCAAAGAAATCCAGAAGAAACTTGTGCTCCAAAAAGAAAATATAAAGACAAGGTAAAGCTCAAAATGATGAGCTTGAAATGAAAATGAAATGAAATTTAAAATGAAAGATGACTATCATCTATGAAATTTTTTAAATGCCTTTGAGTACAATTATTTTAAGGGAACAGGGAAGATTGTTATCTCCGTTGTATACAGATTTTGAAGAGGTTTATACACGGAGCCCATTTAATTATGGGGATCAAGAAAATGGTTGTAATAATTGTTAAAGAGACTGAATAAAAGAAGCTCCTATATTTCTAAATAATCTAAGTGTCAACTGCATTCACTGAGTTGGAAGAGGCATTACAGCAGGGGAGGAGGAAAAGGGTTTTCCACTTTCCTCATCAGCCACTGAGTTGTTTAAATCTATATTTTAATCATAAAGTGTGTTAATACAGTGCACGCCTATCATACTTGCAAAACATGTATGAGCTATGATCACCACCTTGATACATAACAAAACTTCCCAAATGTAACACACTTCCCACAAGACAAGAATGATCACACAATTCTTAACAGGTTCCATCTAGTCCAACTACATGAAAAAGTCACATTTTATTGTTTAATGAAAATTTTTAGTTTACAATAATTTTAGGTTTTCAGAAAAGTTGCAAAGACAGTTCAGAGAATTCTCATACACTCCACACCTAGTTTTCCCTATTATTAACTTCACTGTTATTAACTGAAGTCCACACTTTATTCACATTTCCTTAGTTTTTACCAGGTGTCCTTCTGATGTTCCAGAATCCCATTCAAGTTACAATATTACATTTAGTCCTTATGTCTCCTTAGGATCTTTTAGCCTGTGCCAGTTTATTAGACTTCGTTTTTGATGACCTTGGCAGTTTTGAGGAGTTCTCATCAGGTATTTTGCAGAATATCACTCAATTTGGTTTTGTCTGATGTGTTTCTCATGATTAGCTGGAGTTATGGGTTTTAGGAGGAAGACCTCAGAGGTAAATTACCATTCTAGCCACATCATATGAAAGGGTCATGCTGTCATCATGCCTTAGCATTGTTGATGTTAACCTTAATTAACTGGCTGAGATAGTGTTTATTTATCAGGTGTCCCCATTATAAAGTCACTTTTTTCCCCCCATGCATACTCTACTTTTTGGAAGGAAGTCATTATGTACAGCGCATACCTAAGGGGTTGGAAGTTGTGTGCCACCTCCTTAAGAGGGAAAAAAATCTATAAAAAGTATTTGGAATTTCTCTATATGGGATATTTGTCTGTTCTCTCCCATTAATTTATTTCAGTATGGTCTCATGGATTTTTGAAATACTTTGAGTTAAAATGCCATACTACATTGTTCATTTTGTTGTTCAAACTGTTTCTGCTTTGGCCATTGGGAGCTCTTTCAGTACTTTGACGTTACCACAGTGTTGTGGTTTTTGTTTTTGTTTTTAGCATTTCCTTATATTCTGGCACTACAAGATGCTCTAGGCTCATCTATTATTTTTCCTGTTCCATTCCTAGAATCAGCCATTTCTCTAAGAAGCTCTGGTTCCTTTTCTTGGGAGATGATATTAGAAATCAAGATTTGGGCATTGAGTATGCTCATTGCTCCAGAAGACTCGTTATTTTCAGGCCCTCTCAGCTGACAAAGCAAGAAAATATGTGTGTGTACTGAAACACGTATAATACATGTCCATATCTATAAATATTTCCACATGTACCATTTGTATCTCTAACAAACTAAACATGAGTTCATACTAATAGACAAATTCTTAGATAATCACAACCTTCCGAGACTAAACCAGGAAGAAATAGAAAACATAAACAGACCAATCACAAGCACTGAAATTGAGACTGTGATTAAAAATCTTCCAACAAACAAAAGCCCAGGACTAGATGGCTTCACAGGCGAATTCTATCAAACATTTAGAGAAGAGCTAACACCTATCCTTCTCAAACTCTTCCAAAATATAGCAGAGGGAGGAACACTCCCAAACTCATTCTACGAGGCCACCATCACTCTGATACCAAAACCAGATGAAGATGTCGCAAAGAAAGAAAACTACAGGCCAATATCACTGATGAACAGAGATGCAAAAATCCTCAATACTAGCAAACAGAATCCAACAGCACATTAAAAGGATCGTACACTATGATCAAGTGGGGTTTATCACAGGAATACAAGGATTCTTCAATATATGCAAATCAATCAATGTGATACACCATATTAAAAAATTGAAGGAGAAAAACCATATGGTGATCTCAATAGATGCAGAGAAAGCTTTTGACAAAATTCAACACCCATTTATGATAAAAACCCTCCAGAAAGTAGGCTTAGAGGGAACTTTCCTCAACATAATAAAGGCCATATATGACAAACCCACAGCCAACATCATCCTCAATGGTGAAAAACTGAAATCATTTCCACTAAGATCAGGAAAAAGACAAGGTTGTCCACTCGCACCACTCTTATTCAACATAGTTTTGGAAGTTTTAGCCATAGCAATCAGAAAAGAAAAAGAAATAAAAGGAATCCAAATCAGAAAACAAGAAGTAAAGCTATCACTGTTTGCAGATGACATGATACTCTATGTAGAGAATCCTAAAGATGCTACCACAAAACTACTAGAGCTAATCAATAAATTTGGTAAAGTAGCAGGATACAAAATTAATGCACAGAAATCTCTTGCATTCCTATACACTAATGATGAAAAATCTGAAAGTGAAATTAAGAAAACACTCCCATTTACCACTGCAACAAAAAAAATAAAGTATCTAGGAATAAACCTACCTAAGGAGACAAAAGACCTGTATGCAGAAAATTATAAGACACTGATGAAAGAAATTAAAGATGATACAAAACGATGGAGAGATATACCATGCTCTTGGATTGGAAGAATCAACATTGTGAAAATGACTCTACTACCCAAAGCAATCTACAGATTCAATGTAATCCCTATCAAACTACCCATGGCATTTTTCACAGAACTAGAACAAAAAATTTCACAATTTGTATGGAAACATAAAAGACCCCAAATAGCCAAAGCAATCTTGAGAAAGAAAAACAGAGCTGGAGGAATCAGGCTCCCTGACTTCAGACTATACTACAAAGCTACAGTAATCAAGACAGTATGGTACTGGCACAAAAACAGAAATATAGATTAATGGAACAGGATAGAAAGCCCAGAGATAAACCCATGCACATATGGTCACCTTATCTTTGATAAAGGAGGCAACGATATACAGTGGAGAAAAGACAGCCTCTTCAATAACTGGTGCTGGGAAAACTGGACAGCTACATGTAAAAGAATGAAATTAGAACACTGCCTAACACCATACACAAAAATAAACTCAAAATGGATTAAAGACCTAAATGTAAGGCCAGACACCATCAAACTCTTAGAAGAAAACATAGGCAGAACACTCTCTGACATAAATCACAGCAAGATCCTTTTTGACCCACCTCCTAGAGAAATGGACATAAAAACAAAAATAAACAAATGGGACCTAATGAAACTTCAAAGCTTTTGCACAGCAAAGGAAACTATAAACAAGATGAAAAGACAACCCTCAGAATGGGAGAAAATATTTGCAAATGAAGCAACTGACAAAGGATTAATCTCCAAAATCAAAGACAAGGCAGTGGAACTCAACCAGAGTAGTAAAAAGAAAAAAAGAATTTTAACAAGTGATGATAGCTTAAGGAACTTATGGAACAATATTAATTGAATGAAGATTTGCATCATAGGGCTCCCAGAAGGAGGAGAAAGAGACAAAGGAGCAGAAATCTTATGTGAAGAAATAATGACTGAAAACTTCTTAAACCTGGGGAAGGAAACAGACATCCAGATCCAGTAAGCCCAGACAGTTCCAAATAAGAGGAACCCAGAGAGACCCCCACCAAGACACATTATAATTAAAATGTCAAAAGATAAAGAGAAGGAGAGAACATTAAAAGCAGGAAGAGAAAAGTAACTTGTTATATACAAGAGAACCCCTCTAAGACTAGCAGCAGATTCTTCAGCAGAAACTTTGCAGGCCAGAAGGAGTGGCCTGATTATTAAAAGTGATGAAAGAAAGAACTTCCAATCAAGAATACTCTACCTAGTAAGGTATCATTCAATAGAGAAGAGGAGATGAAAAGTTTTCCAGACAAGCAAAAGCTAAAGGATTTCATCACCTCCTAACTGGTCTTGCAAGAAATGTTAAACAGATTTCTTTGAGTTGACAAGAAAGGGCGCTAACTAGTAACCTATGAAAGAATAAATCTCACTGGAAAGGCAAATATATAGTTAAGGTAGTGAATTAATCACTTTTAAAGCTAGTAGAAAGGATAAAAGACAAAAGTAGTAAAAATAGCTATGTTTACAATAATTAATTAAGGAATACACAAGGTAAAATGTGACATCGATTGTTTGCATACAAGTATGTATGCTTACTTTAGCCTTAAATTTAATTGTTTAAATTTAGACATTTGAAAGTGTGGTTTAAATGGGCTAAAGGATACAGAAATGTTATTTAACCGCAAAGTCTAGATTAAGATCCTGACGTAGAAGTGTGGTGGTACTGGATTGCACTGAATACTTTTCATTACATGCCGCTCTCTGACATGCTGTTTTTTCTTCTAATCCAATCAGTTTCCTAAGTAAGGGCTTTGAAATAAACTTATTTCTTAACATAATTCACTTAAGTTGGGGGCTTTGAAATAAGTGAATTATGATCAAGTAGTGATTCTCCCCACTCTCATACAGAAGGCCTTAATAATTTAAATCTAATAAATCTTATATTTTTCAGAAAATATGAGCATTGTTAATCTTACTTAAAATTAGCCCATATTTTATTCTAAAAGTAAGACTGAGCTCCACAGCACTAACACAAATATATTACAACTAACATTCTAATCTAATGAACAGAACCATTTTGTGGTTCTATTACTTCCAAACATAAAGATTTAATTTTTTTGTATGGTTAAATATAGACCCTTAGAGTGTTCCTTGGATAATTCCTTATATTCTAATTCATTATCAAACTATCACAACTGACTGTGTTGTGGAACTTACGAAGTTTAAAACTGTACTTTTAATCTCTACTGTGTTTAATAAGCATTTATTGAGCAATTATTATGTTCAGAGTGTTACAGATCATCTTTGCCTTTAAGGGCTCACATTATATTTGGATTAACAGCACACTTGTAAGTACAGAGAAAAATAAAGAACAATACGGGGAGAAGGTGCCAAAAGCCAAGAGTACATCAGGTCGTATGTTCTAAAGCAACTCAGAGGAAGGAGATAACCATGCTTCATAGAAGAAGAAAGGAGCATCCTATTTTGCCCTTAAATACAGTTAACTTTACCAGTGCTTTCTATGTAATGAACATTGTGCAAAGCTATCCACCACTTTTTATTACCTTGAGAGAAATACAGAAAAACAGAGATTGGACATGACTCTCATAGCCAAATGTGAGCTAAGTAGCAGACTAGAAAAGCAGTCTATCAAGAGCATGATTTTCAAATAACAGACCAGTAAAAATAAAGATCAAACAAAATTGTATACAAGAAAGCTCAGTATGGGACATAAACACGGATCTAGTTGTCAGGGACATTGGGGTTCGATCTGAACATCCATTTGTTGTTCAGATATACCACAGGGGAAAACTATTTCACCTTACGTTTCTCATTGCCCTCGTGTGTTACGTTTTCAGCTCTAAAATACCACGGTTCAACAGTAAATCACTAGAGGTTTTGATTGGGGAGAGGGACGTGAAAAAGAAATGGCAAACATATATGGTGGAGGAGGGAGTCTGGAGGGAAAGAGAACAATTAGTAGAAAATTGTAATACGTCATGCTTAAAGAACAGTTTAGCTTATGATGGTGTGCTTTATTTAATATCCTGTTAACGTAGGTTTTCTTCAATGGACGTTTTCTGATGCTGTTTACGATTTGAGATACATCAAGTTCATATTTTAGTTTGTCTCTTCAGTTTCATAACTCTGTATTTTTAAACAAGTTGACCTTAATTTTAATTGTGAAATATCTTTGTTCTCCTTTATAATAGCCTAGCCTACTTTCCATCCAAAGGATACTTACAGTTGAATTTTAGATCACTGTAGTTCTATTATTTTGCCTACTTCTTTGAAACCACCCTATACTTTTAAATACAATCCCATTTTTTTCTATTTCTTTTTTTATTGTTTCTAGGTTTTCACAATGATAACGTGAATAAAGAACCACGTATGAATTACATACAAAACAGACATTGCTTAACAAATATGTATCAATGTGCCCGAATTTTGGTTTTGCTTCATAAACTGTTTAAAATGGTTATAATTTATACTTCACTACTAATTATTAATTTTTTTTGAATTTTTATTTTTTTATACAGCAGGTTCTCATTAGTTATCCATTTTATACATATTTGTGTATATATGTCAATCCCAATCTTCTTTTTTTTTTGCGGTACGCGGGCCTCTCACTGCTGTGGCCTCTCCCATTGCGGAACACAGGCTCCGGACGCCCAGGCTCAGCGGCCATGGCTCACGGGCCCAGCCGCTCCGCGGCATGTGGGATCCTCCCGGACCGGGGCACGAACCCGCGTCCCCTGCATCGGCAGGCGGACTCTCAACCACTGCGCCACCAGGGAAGCCCAATCCCAATCTTCTTAGTTTCCCTAATGAATTCCTTTGAACTGATTTCTTTGTTTTAACTTTGAACTGATTTCTTTGTTTTAACTTTATTCATTCCAGATAATAAAATACCATCTGTTTCTTATCATTTTATTAAAGATGCTTTGTATTTAAAATCACCAAACAATCCTTCCCTGTTTATCATGATTCTGTGCATTAAAAAAAAAAAATTCCAGTTATTCCCCAGAAGGTAGAGCATTTTGTGAATTCATAACTCAGAAAACATATAGAAAATTAAGCCCCACTTAAGTCACTTGTTTTCTATCTAGTGTTTAGGCTGTTAAGTTGGTAAATAATCTGTCCTCTATTTCTACAACAGGGGTAAGTAACTTTTTTTTTCTGGGAAGGAATAAAGAGGAAGCATTTTAGGTTTTGTGAGCTATATGGTCTCTGTTGCAACTACTCGATCCTGCCATTGTAGAATGAAAGCAGCCACAGACAATACACAGAATGGGTGTGGGTGTAGGTCCAATAATACTTTAGTCTGTCACCTTTTTAAAATAGATTTGGTCCACAATTTGCCGATCCCTATTCTACAATATCAAATATTTCATAATTTTTTCTGTAAATATTATTTCCTGTTTCAAAATAAAATGAGAAAATGTTTACCCATGAAATTATTTTTATATTATAAACGTGAAAATTGTATTACTAGTATAATTTAGCACTCTCATATATCAGACATTCTTGCAAAACATGAAGTCATTGCTTGATTTGAAAAAGATTTATTTAATCTTTTACACAATGACAGTTTTACTGTCTAAATGATCAAAATGATAAATATCACTCCTTAGTTTTAGGAGTGAACAAGAAAAAATAAATTTTTTCAGGAGTTGTAAGGCTGAAATTCCACAACTGATTTTGATTGCCTTTCCCTCTAGCATAAAGGGGAATGGGAAAGGCTCTGGATCACTTACATGTATATTTCAGAAGCCTGGGTGTAGTGGTAGAAACAAACAGAGGTAGTATCTGTACTGGTGAGAGATCATTTTGAGGAAAATGCAGAAGTACAGTCAAGCAAGTTCAAATAAACAAAGAATTCATCATAAAAATATAGGAGAATCACACTGAACAGAAAATTGCAGAAACTATAACTGAGCCTCATGGCGAATATAAAATCATCAAAGATGTATCCTCTCAATTTCTCTTTCTGACCACAGCTTTCCATCTGTGCTTCTTTATTACATCTGTTCCACTGCCCTCTCTGAAGACTGCTCATGTCTGAAAAGTTTTTAATGTTTGCTCCTTCATACATTTGACATGTGCACATTTTCTGGCTTGTCAGATTGTGGATCTTACTTTACCAGATCTTTCCGTGTGGGTGTTCACTGTCTCCCAGCTACAATGACTAGCCCTTAATCAGAGATTCTGATTGCTCGCTGGCTGGCAATGGATTGCCTGGCTTTGAGTTAGTTTCTCCCGGTTCAAAACAGTTATAATCAGAAAGGGTAGCATCATGTGACCTGATGCCAAAATCAAAGCCATTCTAGTTTAAATAAATTTCCTGAGTAGAAGCTGAGGGCAATGAAGGAAAATATACTGACATCTCTACTATACCCTGAGAAATAAGATTCCCACAGTTGGGGGAGTTACTATTCTTGAAATTAAAAGAACTCTTTTAATAGTAGGGTTCATAAGAAAGAACGATTCTTGAACATTAGTCGACAGCTGAGAGACCTGTGTGCCGGGTGGATAAGCACATGATCGTTAAACTTTCCCAGAATGATCACAGACCTAGGGGATGAGAGGGAAGTTGTGATCCAGGGTCAAAATCTTGATTTGAGAGGATGGCGAGGGGCTTAGTAGGTGACAACAAGGAGCAGGCTTTCTTCTGAGAAGATGACATAACGGTGGGGAAGTGACATCGAGGAGAGTGTTGGGGACTGTGAAAAAATAAGTAGCCTACACTTCAGTTTTAAGAGGAAGAGTACCTTAGAGGAGACCTAAGTACATCCAAAGAATCTTCTAGTCATAATAAAGTGGTTTCAGTCCTCTGTAGCTCTTTTTCTTGGACAAACTATCTCATTTCCTGCAAATGCTTTCCCCAACTTACTCATCCTCACTACTACACACACACACTGTATAAAATAAACAACAGGGACCTACTGTATAGCACAGGGAACTATGTTCAATATCCTGTAATAAACTTTAATGGAAAAGAGTCTGAAAAAAACATACATGTATAAATAAAACCAACACAACATTGTAAATCAACTCTACTTCAATTTTTAAAAATCCTCAAATTTGGACAGAAATAGACAGAAATAGAGATTATAGACAATTTGTGTAAATCAAAAGAATATCCAAACTGGTAACAGGAATAATGTTAAATTCTTGAACACTGTACCCCCCAAATCAAGTTATTGAAATAGATCATCAGAATCTGTGTTTTCAAATTCTAGCTACAATTACAGCAATTGAGAGGAAGACGTATGGACTGAAGCTGATAAGACTGTTGAAGCTATTACTAATACTGAATTAACAGAATATTTTGGACGCTGACAAAAATCCTCAGAACCAGAATAAGGATGAAGTGCTAATTTTTTAATCCAAAGACCAGGTCTTATTTTCCATGACTTCTCCTTTGCCATAAAACAATGTTCAGTTTCCCTTATTCTTGATGCTCTCTCCCACAAATTTCATAGACCACAAGTCTTTGAAGTTTCCCCCATCTCTCTGACTTAGCTCTTTAATGGCTTCCTCTGCCTCGTTCTTTTTTAGAATACAGTCATCTCTTGGTATCTACGGGGGATTGATTCCAAAGCAGCCATAGATAGCAAAATCTGCAGATGGTCAAGTCCCTTATATAAAATGGTGTAGTATTCCATATAAACTATGCACATCATCCCGTATAGTTTAAATCACCTCTAGATTATTTATAATACTTAATACAATGTAAATGTTATGTAAATAGTTGCTGGCACATGGAAAATTCAAGTTTTGCTCTATGGAAATTTCTGGATTTTTTTCCCCAAATATTTTCAATCCATGGTTGGTTGAATCTGCAGATACAGGGGGCTGACTGTATTTGCTTTCCCCAGATCCCATGCTTTGTATTTCTTTCCCTCCATCCTTGTTCTCTGAAACAATATCATTGATCATTATGATTTCTTTTCTCTTCTATAGGCTAATAACTCATAAGTCTTTATTTCTAGGCACGATCTTGGTTCTCAATGCCAGAAATATTTAAGTTGTTATTTACTTGCCACTTTTTACCCATTAGAAACCAGAATACTACACTCAATACATTGAATACTAAACTCATTTTTTTGCTCCTATTCTTCTTAGGTTCTGTATCCTGTTTATTGAACTCAGCTTTGTCTCTGTCAATCAAGTCAGAACTCTCAGAGCAACTCTAGACCTCTCCAGCTCTTCCAATGCCACATGTATCCTTGCCAGTTTCCCCTCCTTTAATAGCTGTCAAATCTTCTCCCTGTCTTAATGCTATAGTCACAGCCTAGATCATCAGTCTTGTATCACCTAGAACAGGGATGTCCAACAGAAATATAAGGCAAGCCACATTCATAATTTTAAAAAAATTTTGGTAGCCACATTAAACAAGTTAAAAGGAAACAGATGAAATTACTTTTAATAGTACATTTTGTTTAACTCAATATATTCAAAATATTATCATTTTCAAAACACAGTCAGTATCAAAGATTATTAACAGGATATTTTACATTCTCTATTTAAATTGTTTCATTGACATGCAGTGTATATTTTACACTGGTCGGCACATGTATCTCAATTCTGACGGGCATTTCAAGTACTCAGCATCCAAATGTGGCTGGTGGCTACCATATGGATAGCATATCTAAACTATTGGAATTGCTTCTCCACCTCCAGGCCCATCCTCCACAATACTACTACTGGAGGGACATTTCTAACACGCAAATCTGATCTTTATACTTATATATTTCATATATTTATCTATAGCTTATAGGACAAAGTCAAACCTTCTTTTCCTGTCTCCCATAATCCTCTATATTCCCATACCTTTGTTCTTTCCTCATTTGTTAAGTCCTGACTCATGTTGCCATCGAGTTTACTGATCTTCAATCTAGTGACGTTGTATCTCTCTGCAGTTCTTCAAATATTCTTGCTGTTCCCTTTCTCTAGGAGGTTTTATCTCCTTCCTCCTCTTTTCTAAGAACTTCTACTTAACCTACTCATTTATAAAATTGTATTCTGTGAAGCCTTCCATGAGCTCTGACTATACTCCTGTGCCTAACAACTCTGTGTTTCTCCATAGTACCTTAATCATTGCTGAAAAAGACCACTTAGAATACTATAGAAAAGTACGTTTTTGGCATGTGCCTTTCGTCTAGGCTTTGAAACTCTTGAGGGCCGAGAGGGTGCCTTAGTTGTCTTTGTACCCCCAGGGTACACAACAGAAGCTCGATAAATCTGGGCAGAAAAACGAAAAACTTTAAGGACATTCTGAGAAATACCTCACCAATTATGAAATCATAGGATTCACAAGTAGCCCGCGATATACCAGTCTCTCAATTTGTGTATTGCATATGGCTCCCCCATCTTCAGGACACAATTCACAACCACAGACTTATTCTGAATTAAATGAGAATGAAGACATGGAGATTCATGGTCTCCCACCAGAATTCTGGAGCCTACTCTAATCCTCACAGGGTACTACACACCCTCTAGAAAGCAACTAAAACATACACATGTACACACAGTTACATTCTATCCAGGCCCTGCTCTGAACATTCCCTACAAACTTTCTCCTGTCTGCCAGCAGCTGCTAAAGACATAAGGCCTCCAACCACCTGTCTCAGAATTGCACAGTCATGTTAACTGCGGTTAGAGAGAGCAGTGTGGGTGAGTTTAGAATATGAATGTCATTTGTGCATTATGCAGATCATCTTTCCAGGGATGGGTGATCAGGCAAGAGTAAAGCCTCCAGTGAGATATTCATCCAGGTATGTCTACACGTTTAAAAAATTCATACAGAGCCCACATAAAGACTAGTAGCCAGAGGGAGAATTCAGCATGCAGGAAGTCTTCTGGGCATGATCCATTCTGTCTCCACTGCTACAATAATATAACAAACAGCCACAAAACTTCAGTGTCAAACAAATATTAACATGAGTTCAGCTCAGGAGCCTGCAGGGATAATCTGATCTGGACTCAACATATCTTGACGGAACTTGTCCCTCTGTCTGTGATAAGCTGCGAGTTGGCTAGGAAGCTCTGCTGACCTTGGTTGGGATCATCAGCATTTCTGGAGGTTGGATGGCTGTTGAATCATCTTAGGAGAGCCTTGGCTGGGATGACGGGACAACTCGGTTTAGCTTCCTGTGTCTCATCCCGCAACAAGCTAGCCCAGGCAAGACCTTCTCATGATGATGACAGAGGACAGAAAACAGCAAGCAGAAAAACACGAATGCCTTCCAAAAATCTTCTTGCAACGTACTTGTGAACATACTTTTGACTAAAGCAAACACGTGGCCAAGCCCAGCGCCAGAGTTGGAGAATACTACAGGGCATGGGTAGGAGGAGGAGTGAATGAATGCAGCCATTAATGCATTAATTCCAACACACAGGAAAGTATATATATAACCAGACCAACTTGATGGTTGGAAGACAGTTTACTGAAAGTGTACCTGAATTTTTTTGTGTGGAATATGTATTTTAATTTTGATGTTTAAACTTAAAAAATTGTTGGTCCTTCAGGAGGTAACATGGTTCCGCTTTGAGTTGTATCAGCAATGCCCAGACAGAGTAAATGGTCCTGTAAATCTTGGAGTACAGAGGAAGTTTAGGCCCAGGCACTACAGTGGAGAAGCCAGGGAAGGAGGTAAGCTGATGAAACCCTCATTGTGAGCTGAGGCTAAAGTGTGACATCGGTGGTGGTGAGATGTCCCACTCAACCCCTGACGACCTACTCTGATGCCTTTCAGCTCTACTTTAGTAAGCTATGGAATCTTTATGTTGACAGCTCTGAAAAACGAAAAACACTAGCTATTTCCAAGATGAGGAAACATTCATATTTTCTGGATTTTGGTGTATCAATGGAATGTGCCTCTGCTGAACGAAAACATAACCCAAATACCATTTCTGCAATTTTCAGAGTAATGTATCTGGAGAAAACGCATCCAGACTCAATAGTAATTTATCCTGAACTTAACTTTGCATGTTTTCCTTTGTAATAGTGTAGATTCTGTGACTGAACATTAATCGAACGTTCACTGAAAGGATTATAACTGGAAATAGGAAAACTAATGACTTGGTGGGTTTTTTCTCCTCATGGTTATCAGCAGGCAGACACTCTTGTGGTCTCCTGGACTGCTATATTGGTGGAGATGCTAATGATCTAAATCCAACAGATGCTCAGAAGCACAGCGCAAGTTAAAATGTGCAACCAGCAGAAATGAAAAAAATCGTGGGCTGTTAGACACACGCAAAGAGAACTCTTCCTATGATTAGAGATAATTACCAATGTTAGGAGATCAAAAGCAGTTCTTTCTGGTCCTCGAAAAGCTAAGTATAAACTGTAAACAGACACCAGCAGGTACACTAAATTTACAAGATGCATAATTTCTTGAGAAGGGGCTGAGACACTTCATAGCTATTTGTCTCCTTAGCATTTCGTGTACACTTTTCAAAGTATACCTTAAATAAATCATTTGCTGCATACAGTTTCTAGCAGCATAATTTATTTTTCCTGGATATAGACATTCATTCCCTGTAGTAAAAAAAAAAAAAAAAAAAGAACAGAACCACGGTGAACATCTACAAAATGAAAACAACTTTCCTCTATAAACATGTCCCCAGTGGATTGCTTCACATGAGGGTCTAACTTTTAAAATAAAATTTGCATTTTAGGGACTTCCCTGGTGGTCCAGTGGTTAAGACTCCACACTCCCAATGGAGGGGGCACGGGTTCGATCCTTGGTCGGGGAACTGAGATCCCACATGCCACACAGCATGGCCAAAAAAAAAAAAAAACAAAAACCATAAAAATTTACATTTTAGCATTACAGTAGAAACATGAAACTGCCAAAAAGGGATATAGCACAACCTCTATTTTGCACTCCTATCTAAGCCCTGTCTTAATTTAACTGGGTTATTTAATTTCCACAGATATTTTAAATGTTTTAAATCTACTTCCCAATTTTATATCTAGTACAAAGAACTCATACAGTTTTTTTGAATTTTATTTTATTTATTTTTGTATACAGCAGGTTCTTATTACTTATCCATTTTATACATATTAATGTATACATGTCAATCCCAACCTCCAAATTCATCCCACCCCCACCACTCCCCCCTGCCACTTTCCCCCCTTGGTGCCCATACGTTTGTTCTCCACATTTGTGTCTCTACACTAATAAAATATTTAGTAACTTGGGCTTTAGCTGTCATTGAAACTATTTGCAAATGGAAAGTTTTGCAAACTAAATATATATATATATATATATATATATATATATATATCTTCATTTTCCTTTCTCATAGAATAAAGCATCTTTATTTGTTTTGTACCCATAGTAAGGCAGATGAGATAATTCTTAGAACATTCAGGATTACTCCTGGAACTGTTCTCCTCAAACTGTGTGGTCTGCATCGGAAGAGATTCATATTTTTTTTTAACATCTTTATTGGAGTATAATTGCTTTACAATGGTGTGTTAGTTTCTGCTTTATAACAAAGTGAATCAGTTATACTTATAGATCTATCCCCGTATCTCTTCCCTCTTGCATCTCCCTCCCTCCCACCCTCCCTATCCCACCCCTCTAGGTGGTCACAAAGCACTGAGCTGATCTCCCTGTGCTATGCGGCTGCTTCCCACTAGCTATCTATTTTACATTTAGTAGTGTATATATGTCCGTGCCACTCTCTCACTTTGTAAGAGATTCATATTTAAAAGAGAATTGGAGTACTCAAGGAAAGGGAGAAATAAGTACCAGGCAGGTAATCAAGAATACCTTGCAGGTAACTTGGATTTTGTTTGTTTGTAATGAGACTCAAAGGAGCTTTGTAAGCAACTATATATTCTCCTCAAATGTAATTTATGGCCTCCCCATTTCCTATAGGATAATTGCTCAACTTCCTAGTATAAAATCCAGTCTTTCTCCAATAACGCCCTGGCCTGCATTTTAAAATTCCTCCTCTTTCCACACATCCTCTGGTGACACTGGATTATTCATTGCCCATCAAGCATATTTAGTTTTCTGACTCCAAAAACTTTCCTGTGAATCTGTCCTCTTCTCCTTACCCCCTCTATTTAGAGACCACCTTAGGGGCCAAATCAGAGGTCAACTATTTGGGGAAACCCTACCTAAAGCCCACAGGTATATTTAAAGACAGTCGTATCTGTCTTCCCAGAACACTGTAAATTGAACTTTATCAATTTTAACCTTGACTTGTATCCCATTATCTGCATATCCATTCTTCCAGCTAGATGTCAAGATGTTTATGCTACTTCCAGCTTGTGTAGGCCCCAACACAGGGTCTTGTTCACAAGTGTTCCATAATCCATGATGATATTAAGAATTTAAATGCTTGTTTACAGCAGAGGGTAAGTAAACTGTAGCCCAAGGGAAGATCACGTATTTCTGTAACTAAAGTTTTATTGGAACACACTCATTCATTTATGTACTTTTGTTATGACAAAAACCATATGGTCTGCAAACCTAAAATATCTATTCTCTATCTCTTTATGGGAAAATCTTGCTGACACCTGGGGTTTGGAACAATCTAGACTAGTACAGTCATGGGAATAAATAGTATATACTTGGGTGTACAGTGTGTTAACTTAGTCTAGGCACTATTTAATACACCGAGTGCCAAATTAATAAGTAATACATTGTGATGGCCAGTTTTATGTGTCAACTTGACTAGGATACAGTCGCTTGGTATTCATTCAAACACTTATAAATATTTCTGCAAAGGTATTTTGTAGCAGTAATTAAAGTCCATAATAAGGTGATGTTAAGTAAAGGAGATTATGCTTGACCTCTAGGTAGCCCTAATTCAATTTGTTGAAAGGCCTTAAGAGAAGAGCCAAAATTGAAGAAAAAATTTCCAGGCAACCTTTTTCAGGTGGCCTGTCTGACAGATTTCAGACTGAACTAGCCAGCACCACAACTGCATAAGCCAATTGCTTGCAATAAATCCCTTAATATGTATCTCTTATTGGTTATATTTCTTTGGTTGAACCTTGACAGATAACGTGTACCTTTGTGATCTAAAGAAGTTAAACTCCTGTACTGGAATGAGCTTTATTTTTAATAACAGGAAAGATGTATTGAAACATGTTTAAACCTTTATATAGGAGGCTTGAGTAGTATTATTATCAATATTGTCTTGACCCGATAGAAAGACATTAAGATTTTTTACACTTGGCCACCTATTTCAATCCATTATGCAAGTCTCATTTCTTTTATTTTAATGTGGGCAATGTTAACTTATTACTAATGAAAAATTATTTAAGTCTTAAAATCCTATATATTCCTCCTAACTGTGACATCCAAAAGATATACTACTTTTCATTGGTGACAAAGGTTACTTCCTATTTTATTAGTACTGCCTGAATGCTCGGGTGAGGGGATGGGTGGGAGTCAAGCCAAATCAAAAGAGGGAAAAAATACAAAAACTCATTTTTATTTCTGTAATCTTTTGTTTGGATACATCAGTATTGTACTTCCTTTTATGTGTAAAGAATTTGACTTTGCTTATTAAATAACCTTCCTTTATCATTGAGAGCAAAGACCTGAAATATTGTTCTTTCAAGACTTCTACTTTGCAAGTAAGTTCCCCTCATCCTCTGACTCTCCACAGAATTCAATATTCACAGTGTTCATAGAGCACTGTTCTCTCCTGCAGAATCCAAAATATAACATTGCAGGGATATGGGCTATGGTATTAGACCAAAGATCTATTTGACAAATAAAGTGACAGTTTCTAAACATAAAAATTTTGTATTTATTTTTCAGGCAAAATAAATTTGAATCTATGGTTTTATTTTTAAAGAAGGATATCCAATGTGTTTGAAATTAACTGCATCATTCTTTATGTTATACGAAATATCATTGAATTAGCCGTCAAATTTCCTGGGACCTCAGCTTGATTTCTAAAATTATTGCCTGTAAGACTGGGCCAGTTACTTAACATTCACATATCTGATTCTCCTATGTGTACATCAGGATGATACATTTTTTTGTTTCTCTCCACAGTGTTATTTTCAGAATCAAAAATAATCAAGGTAAAGGTGCTTTGAGAACTGTAATGCAAAGGTAATGTTATTTTGAGGGGCACTGTCAAAGAACCTTTTGAGAATGTGATAAAAACTATGGGCATTTTTCAAAATGCCCATATTACCGTACACATGAAATTTTACTCATGAGCATAGTGTGTTCACAATCCACTAGAACCCTATCCTACAGCCAGTCCATGGAACCTTATTTAGAACTCCTCCTTAAAAGTGCTATGCTGATTCGAGCATTATTTTATATAGATATACAATATTATAAGATATCTGAAATAAATGAAATAAATGTTACATATTTGTTTTCTCCAGTATTATTAATTTTATTTTTGACAGATTTCTTTACCATATTAACTGCTAACTATCAATTTTTTTCCCACCACTTACCCTTTGGGTAGGTGATAAGCATATTGCCTGCTACAGTGTAATAAGCAACTAGAGAGTAAAACACTAGTCCAAGACAAAGGTGCCATATGAGAATGGTCTTTTAAGCTTTACAAACTAAAGGGGAAGAAGAGAAACGCGTATCACATTGCACATAGATTCACAGTAGTTTTTAATAGGTTTTTGCTTTGGGGACAAAAATCATTTTTATTTGGAAGTAGCCAATCTACCATTAGTTGTTTCAAGTCAAGGTCCTCTTTTGACCTAAATACGTACCATTAAGCCTACAACATATTCAACCTTAACTACCCTGTTTATTTGAACTTTTATTGAGAGGCAACTGGAAAACCTTTCAAAATACAGGCAAGGCAGATGAAAAAACTCACATAAGAAAGAATAATGAAAAGCAATACTTCCTATTATAGCCATAAAGTCCACAGTTATATTTCTTTTTTTAGCAGAACTTCCCAAAATGATTAACGTGAGCGCAATACTCCTCTATGATATTCTGCTTGTCTGTTCCTGTGTTGAGTACCACTGAAACTGAGAGGATTTTGCTGTAGGCACTCAATCCTTCAGTCAGCACACGATCACAGACACACACACATATACTCATCTAGAATTTTTTTTTATGGGTTAGGTTGGGGGGCTCAGGAGAGGAGAATGGAAAGATAGGCAAGCGCAGAAAATGAAGGTCCCTGTACCCATACAAAGGAACTCGGATCATGTCCTGAAGGAATGGTTCTCCACTGAAGAGCTTTCAGCACGGGTTGTCAATTTTTTTTTTTTTTGAGATATAGGTGACATACATTATTATTTAGTTTCAGGTGTACTACATAGTGATTTGACATTTACATACATTACAATATTATTGACCATATTCTTTACACTGTACATTAAATACACAAGGCTTATTTATTTTTACAACTGGAGGCTTGTACCTCTTAATCCCCTTTATCTATTTTGCTCCCCCATCCCCTTACCATCTGAAAACTCCTATTTATTCTCTATGAATCTGTTTTCATTTTTTGTTTTTAAAATGCCACATATAAGATGATACAGTATATATCTTTGTCTGACTTATTTCAGTTAGCATAATACCCTGTAGATCCATCCATGTTGTTGCAAATGGCAAGATTCCTTTCTTTCTTTTTTTTACTTTTTATTGCATATATATACCACACCTACTATACCCATTCATCTATTGATGTACACTTAGGTTACTTCCCTATCTTGGATACTGTAAATGATGCTGCAATGAACTTTAGGGTATATATATATATATATATATTCAAATTAGTGTTTTTATTTTCTTCAGATAAATACCCAAAGTGAAATAGCTGGATCACATACTAGTTTTATTTTGAATTTTTTGAGGAAACTCCATACTGTTTGCCATAGTGGCTTCACCAACTTACAATCCCACCAATAGTGCACAAAGGTAGCATCTTTAGGATTTTCTTTCTATAGTATTATGTCATCTGCAAACAGTGACAGTTTTACTTCGATTCTAATTTGGATTTCTTTTATGTCTTTTTCTTTTCTGATTGCTGAGGTCTCTCTCTTTTTTTAAAATTCATTTTTCCCCCTCTGTTCACTTTGACTAATTTCCACTACTTTGTCTTGTAGATCACTGATCTGTTCCTTCCTATCTTCTAATCTACTGTGCATCACTTCTAGTGTGTGTGTGTATATATATATTTTTTTTAACTGAAATAGAGACTGAGTTTACTTAGACAACACAGTAAATATCTTCTGCATGGCTTTGTATATCAGATTGGCCTAGGCTTAGCAGATAACTTCTGAAATTGGAAATACTTGATAAGTCTACACACGCATCCACAGGTTGGAGTGGGGACATCCCAGGTGTAGTTATACAGATAAACACATACAGGTGAGATTCTTAGCCCTAGGTCATAGGATATTGATTTTGAGTAAAACTCTTATTTAAACGCTTTCTCCCTTACTTCTAGTATAGTTTTTATTTCAGTTATTATAATCTTCATCTCTGTATCTTCTTTATATTTTCTAACTCTTTGTTAAGAACTTCTAATTTCTCATCCTGTTGATCCAATCTTCTCCCAAGTTCTTTCAACATCTTTATGATCATCAACTTAAAGTATTTATCAGACAGACTGCTTATCTCTACTTCATTTAGCTCTTTTTCTGAGGTTATGTCTTGTTCCTTCATTTGGAACATATTCCTCTGTCTCATTCTTTTGCACAATTCTCAGTGTTTATTTCTATGTGATTTTCAAAGTCAGATGTTCTGAGAGCTCGTCTTCCTAGTGCAGGATCCTCAGGCTGAGGAGCCCAATGTAGGGCTCAGACCCTTTGGGGAGGACTGTTATGATTGTGATATTGCTCCCATTCATGGGTCATCATCCCTGGGGTGTGGGTCCGGACCATACTGTGCCTCCACCTGTCCCACCCTTCTTGTGGTTCCTTCTTTATGTGCTTAGTTGTAGAAAAGCTTTACTGCCAGTCTTCAGGTCATTTTCATAGAGAGTTGCTCTGTAAATAACTGTAATTTTGGTGCGTTGGTTGAAAGAGTTGAGTTCAGGGTCCTCTTTCTAATCCACCATTTGGTCACGTATTCTAATCTAGAATTTTGATGCAAAGCATTCAAAAATAGAAAAATGTGATAAAAAATATCCAGGTTCCTTCAGGTATGATTTATATTCACTGGTTAAGTTTTGCACTTCTAATAATAGTGATGACCAAGAACACTGTTCTTCAGACCAGGAATAGCAAATTGCTCCTACTGCTCAAGACAAATATATATTACAATTTTCAATTCTCTAAATCTTTTTTTAAGATTTTAAGCATAGCCCAATGGATAATTTTCTCCTTATTTTCTCATTTTTATTACATAAAATGGAAAAACAAAATAGGAAGAAAGTATTAGAAGAAGAAAATATCTTCTTAAACATAAATAATGGTTTAGAAAAGACAGAATAATTATTCAGTTTTACTATTTTCTTATAATTCACCTGAAGTGGCCTATATTCTATTGGTATATATAATATAATGAATATTTTGATACGGTGGTAGGCTTATGATACCAAGTAATAGATCTAGTACTGTAATAGGTGCTGACAAACCTGTGGCAAGTCCAATTCAGATTATGGTATTTAAATACTAATGCAAATTCTTAGATACTATTACTAACTAAAACCACTTATTTCCCTCTCCCACCTCATTTGGACATTTTTGAGCAAAATACAGATACTTTTTCAAGAAACAAAGTTCCTAAATATTTATAGAATGTCATGCATGGGGCATAATTTCTGATTCTTCTCTTCTACTGCTATAGAAAGCAAAATTGCATGATATAATGTTGATAAATGAAATTTCTTTTTATCTGATTACCTAGCTTTTTTTTTTTCTTTTTAAACTTCTGTTTTTGGTGACTACTAATCACTTCTGAAAGATGCTTGGGAATTTTTAAGAAAATATAGCATAACAGTAGAAGACAGAGTTCACAATCCCAACAGCGCTAGGTAAAGTTCCACTCCAAATGTACTTATGTCCTCAGGCGACCTACACGCAGAGGAGGGGCCAAATCCAAAACTGAGCCCCTGGGAACTGTGAGAACAAAGAAGAGAAAGGGAAATCCCTCCCAGCAGCCTCAGAAGCAGTGGATTAAA
This sequence comes from Tursiops truncatus, assembly GCF_011762595.2. Classification (NCBI taxonomy): domain Eukaryota; kingdom Metazoa; phylum Chordata; class Mammalia; order Artiodactyla; family Delphinidae; genus Tursiops; species Tursiops truncatus. The sequence continues at coordinate 106,547,453 of NC_047055.1, read as the reverse complement.
ACTCCACAATAAACTTGATGTACCCTGCATCTGTGGAATACATGAATAGACCACAAATCATCCCAAATTGAGGAGATGGACTTTGAGAGCAAAATTTATTTTTTCCCTGTTTCCTCTTTTTGTGAGTGTGTATGTATATGCTTCTGTGTGAGATTTTGTCTGTATAGCTTTGATTTCACCATTTGTCCTAGGGTTCTATCGGTCCATTTTTATTATTACTTTTTTACTTTTCGAAAACTTTTTTTCTTAATAATCATTTTTTATTTTAATAATCATATTTTATTTTATCTTTATTCTATTTTCTTTTATCCTCTTCCTTCCTTCCTTCCTTCCTTCCTTTCTTTCTACTTTTTCTCCCTTTTATTCTGAGCCGTGTGGATGAAAGGCTCTTGGTGCTGCAGCCAGGAGTCAGTGCTGTGCCTCTGAGGTGGGAGAGCCAACTTCAGGACACTGGTCCACAAAAGACCTCCCAGCTCCACATAATATCAAATGGCAAAAATCTCCCAGAGATCTACATCTCAACACCAACAGCCAGCTTCACTCAACGACCAGCAAGCTACAGTGCTGTACACGCTATGCCAAACAACTAGCAAGACAGGAACACAACCCCACCCATTAGCAGAGAGTCTGCCTAAAATCATAATAAGTCCACAGACACCCCAAAACACACCACCAGATGTGGACCTGCCCACCAGAAAGATAAGATCCAGCCTCATCCACCAGGACACAGGCACTAGTCCCCTCCACCAGGAAGCCTACACAAGCCACTGAACCAACTTTAGCCACTGGGGACAGACACCAAAAACAATGGGAATGACAAACCTGCAGCCTGCAAAAAGGAGACCCCAAACACAGTAAGATAAACAAAATGAAAAGACAGGAAATCACACAGCAGATGAAGGAGCAAGATAAAAACCCACCAGACCTAACAAATGAAGAGGAAATAGGCAGTCTACCTAAAAAAGAATTCAGAATAATGATAGTAAAGATGGTCCAAAATCTTGGAAATAGAATAGACAAAATGCAAGAAACATTTAACAAGGACCTAGAAGAACTAAAAATGAAACAAGCAACGATGAACAACACAATAAATGAAATTAAAAATACTCTAGAAGGGATCAATAGCAGAATAACTGAGGGAGAAGAACGGATAAGTGACCTGGAAGATAAACTAGCGGAAATAACTACTGCAGAGCAGAATAAAGAAAAAAGAATGAAAAGAACTGAGGACAGTCTCAGAGACTTCTGGGACAACATTAAATGCACCAACATTCGAATTATAGGGGTTCCAGAAGAAGAGAAAAAGGGACTGAGAAAATATTTGAAGAGATTATAGTTGAAAACTTCCCTAATATGGGAAAGGAAATAGTTAATCAAGTCCAGGAATCAGAGAGTCCCACACAGGATAAATCCAAGAAGAAACACGCCAAGACACATATTAATCAAACTGTCAAAAATTAAATACAAAGAAAACATGTTAAAAGCAGCAAGGGAAAAACAACAAATAACACACAAGGGAATCCCCATAAGGTGAACAGTTGATCTTTCAGCAGAAACGCTGTAAGCAGAAGGTACTGGTGGGACATATTTAAAGTGATGAAGGAGAAAAACCTACAACCAAGATTACTCTACCCAGCAAGGATCACATTCAGATTTGATGGAGAAATTAAAACCTATACAGACAAGCAAAAGCTAAGAGATTTCACCACCACCAAACTAGCTTTACAACAAATGCTAAAGGATCTTTTCTAGGCAAGAAACACAAGAGTAGGAAAAGACCTACAATAACAAACTCAAAACAATTAAGAAATTGGGAATAGGAACATCCATATCGATAATTACCTTAAATATAAATGGACTAAATGCTCCCACCAAAAGACACAGACTGGCTGAATGGATACAAAAGCAAGACCCATATATATGCTGTCTACAAGAGACCCACTTCAGACCTAGGGACACATACAGACTGAAAGTGAGGGGATGGAAAAAGATTTTCCATGCAAATGGAAACCAAAAGAAAGCTGGAGTAGCAATTCTCATATCAGACAAAATAGACTTTAGAATAAAGACTATTACAAGAGACAAAAGAGGACACTACATAATGATCAAGGGATCCATCCAAGAAGAAGATATAACAATTGTAAATATTTATACACCCAACATAGGAGGACCTCAATACATAAGGCAAATACTAACAACCATAAAAGAGGAATTCGACAGTAACACATTCATAGTAGGGGACTTTAACACCCCACTTTCACCAATGGACACATCATCCAAAATGAAAATAAATAATGAAACACAAGCTTTAAATGATACATAAAACAACATGGACTTAATTGATATTTATAGGACATTCCATCCAAAAACAACAAAATACACGTTTTTCTCAAGTGCTCATGGAACATTCTCCAGGATAGATCATATCTTGGGTCACAAATCAAGCCTTGGTAAATTTAAGAAAATTGAAATCGTTTCAAGTATCTTTTCTGACCACAATGCTATGAGACTAGATATTAATTACAGGAAAAGATCTGTAAAAATATACGAACACATGAAAGCTAAACAACACACTACTTAATAACGAAGTGATCACTGAAGAAATCAAAGAGGAAATCAAAAAATACCTAGAAACAAATGACAATGGAGACACGACGACCCAAAACCTATGGGATGCAGCAAAAGCAGTTCTAAGAGGGAAGTTTATAGCAATACAATCCTACCTTAAGAAACAGGAAACATCTCAAATAAACAACCTAACCTTGCACCTAAAGCAATTAGAGAAAGAAGAACAAAAAAACCCCAAAGTTAGCAGAAGGAAAGAAATCATAAAGATCAGATCAGAAATAAATGAAAAAGAAATGAAGGAAACGATAGCAAAGATCAATAAAACTAAAAGCTGGTTCTTTGTGAAGATAAACAAAATTGATAAACCATTAGACAGACTCATGAAGAAAAAAAGGGAGAAGACTCAAATCAATAGAATTGGAAATGAAAAAGGACAAGTAACAACTGACACTGCCGAAATACAAAAGATCATGAGAGATTACTACAAGCACCTCTATGCCAATAGAATGGACAACCTGGAAGAAATGAACAGATTCTTAGAAATGCACAACTTGTCAAGACTGAATCAGGAAGAAATAGAAAATATGAACAGACCAGTCACAAGCACTGAAATTGAAACTGTGATTAAATGTATTCCAACAAACAAAAGCCCAGGACCAGATGGCTTCACAGGCGAATTCTATCAAACATTTAAAGAAGAGCTAACACCGATCCTTCTCAAACTCTTCCAAAATATAGCAGAGGGAGGAACACTCCCAAACTCATTCTATGATGCCACCATCACCCTGATACCAAAACCAGACAGGGATATCACAAAGAAAGAAAACTACAGGCCAATACCACTGATGAACAGAGATGCAAAAATCCTCAACAAAATACTAGCAAACAGAATCCAACAGCATATTAAAAGGATCATACACCATGATCAAGTGGGGTTTATTCCAGGAATGCAAGGATCCTTCAGGATATGCAAATCAATCAATGTGATACACCATATTAACAAATTGAAGGAGAAAAACCATATGGTCATCTCAATAGATGCAGAGAAAGCTTTTGACAAAATTCAACACCCATTTATGATAAAAACCCTCCAGAAAGTAGGCATAGAGGGAACTTTCCTCAACATAATAAAGGCCATATATGACAAACCCACAGCTAACATCATCCTCAATGTTGAAAAACTGAAAGCATTTCCACTAAGATCAGGAGCAAGACAAGGTTGCCCACTCTCACCACTCTTATTCAACAGAGTTTTGGAAGTTTTAGCCACAGCAATCAGAGAAGAAAAGGAAATAAAAGGAATCCAAATCGAAAAAGAAGAAGTAAACCTGTCACTGTTTGCAAATCACATGATACTATACATAGATTTTCCTAAAGATTCCATCAGAAAACTACTAGAGCTAATCAATGAATTTGGTAAAGTAGCAGGATACAAAATTAATGCACAGAAATCTCTGGCATTCCTATACACTAATGACAAAAAATCTGAAAGTGAAATCAAGAAAACACTCCCATTTACCACTGCAACAAAAACAATAAAATATCTAGGAATAAACCTAGCTAAGCAGACAAAAGACCTGTATGCAGAAAATTATAAAACACTGATGAAAGAAATTAAAGATGATACAAATAGACGGACAGATATACCATGTTCTTGGATTGGAAGAATCAACATTGTGAAAATGACTCTACTACCCAAAGCAATCTACAGATTCAGTGCAATCCCTATCAAACTACCACTGGCATTTTTCACAGAAATAGAACAAAAAATTTCACAATTTGTATGGAAACACAAAAGACCCCGAATAGCCAAAGCAATCTTGAGAACGAAAAACGGAGCTGGAGGAATCAGGCTCCCAGACTTCACACTATACTACCAAGTTACAGTAATCAGGACAGTATGGTATGGGCACAAAAACAGAAATATAGATCAATGGAACAAGATAGAAAGCCCAGAGATAAACCCACACACGTATGGTCACCTTATCTTTACTAAAACAGGCAGGAATATACAGTGGGGAAAGGACAACCTCTTCAATAAGTGGTGCTGGGAGAACTGGATAGGCACATGTAGAAGTATAAGATTAGAACACTACCTAACACCATACACAAAAATAAGCTCAAAATGGATTAAAGACCTAAGTGTAAGGTCAGAAAGTATCAAACTCTTAGAGGAAAACATAGGCAGAATACTCTATGACATACATCACAGCAAGATCCTTTTTGACCCACCTCCTAGAGAAATGGAAATAAAAACAAAAATAAACAAATGGGACCTAATGAAACTTCAAAGCTTTTGCACAGCAAAGGAAACCATTAACAAGACCAAAAGACAACCCTCAGAATGGGAGAAAATATTTGCAAATGGAGCAACTGACAAAGCATTAATCTCCAAAATTTACAAGCAGCTCATGCAGCTCAATATCAAAAAAACAAACAACCCGATCCAAAAATGGACAGAAGACCTAAATAGACATTTCTCCAAAGAAGATATACAGACTGCCAACAAACACATGAAAGAATGCTCAACTTCATTAATCATTAGAGAAATGCAAACCAAAACTACAATGAGATATCATCTCACACCAGTCAGAATGGCCATCATCAAAAGATCTAGAAACAATAAATGCTGGAGGGGGTGTGGAGAAAAGGGAACCCTCTTGCACTGTTGGTGGGAATGTAAATTGATGCAGCCACTGTGGAGAACAGTATGGAGGTTCCTTAAAAACTAAAAATAGAATTACCATATGATCCAGCAATCCCACTACTGGGCATATACCAAAAGAAAACCATAATTCAAAAAAACACATGCACTGCAATATTCACTGCAGCACTATTTACAACAGCCAGGTCATGGAAGCAGCCTAAATGCCCACCGACAGTCGTAGGGATAAAGAAGATGTGGTACATATATACAATGGAATATTACTCAGCCATAAAAAGGAACAAAATTGAGTCATTTGTTGAGACGTGGATGGATCTATAGACTGTCTTACAGAGTGAAATAAGTCAGAAAGAGAAAAACAGATATCGTATATTAATGCATGTACGTGGAACCTAGAAAAATGGTACATATGAACTGGTTTGCAGGGCAGAAATTGAGACACAGATGTAGAGAACAAACGTATGGACACCAAGGGGGGAAAACTGCGGCGGGGTGGGGATGGTGGTGTGCTGAATTGGGCGATTGCGTTTGACATGTATACACTTATGTGTATAAAATTGATGACTAATAAGAACATGCTATATAAAAAATAAAATAAAGTTTCTGACCTTACATTTAGGTCTTTAATCCATTTTGAGCTTATTTTTGTGTACGGTGTTAGGGAGTGATCTAACTTCATACTTTTACATGTAGCTGTCCAGTTTTCCCAGCACCACTTATTGAATAGGCTGTCCTTTCTCCACGGTACATTTCTGCCTCCTTTGTCAAAGATAAGGTGACCATATGTGCGTGGGTTTATCTCTGGGCTTTCTATCCTGTTCCATTGATCTATCTTTCTGTTTTTGTGCCAGTACCATACCGTCTTGATAACTGTAGCTTTGTAGTATAGTCTGAAGTCTGGGAGCCTGATTCCTCCAGTTCCTTCTTTCGTTCTCAAGATTGCTTTGGCTATTCGGGGTCTTTTGTGTTTCCATACAAATTGCAAAATTTTTTGTTCTAGTTCTGTGAAAAATGCCAGTGGTAGTTTGATAGGGATTGCATTGAATCTATAGATTGCTTTCGGTAGTAGAGTCATTTTCACAATGTTGATTCTTCCAATCCAAGAACATGGTATATCTCTCCATCTATTTGTATCATCTTTAATTTCTTTCATCAGTGTCTTATAATTTTCTGCATACAGATCTTTTGTCTCCTTAGGTAGGTTTATTCCTAGATATTTTATTCTTTTTGTTGCAATGGTAAATGGGAGTGTTTTCTTGATTTCACTTTCAGATTTTTCATCATTAGTATATAGGAATGAGAAAACCATAATTCAAAAACAGTCATGTACCAAAATGTTCATTGCAGCTCTATTTACAATAGCCCAGAGATGGAAACAACCTAAGTGTCCATCATCGGATGAATGGATAAAGAAGATGTGGCACATATATACAATGGAATATTACTCAGCCATAAAAAGAGACGAAATTGAGCTATTTGTAATGAGGTGGATAGACCTAGAGTCTGTCATACAGAGTGAAGTAAGTCAGAAAGAGAGAGACAAATACCGTATGCTAACACATATATATGGAATTTAAAAAAAAAAAAATGCCATGAAAAACCTAGGGGTGAAACAGGAATAAAGACACAGACTCACTAGAGAATGGACTTGAGGCTATGGGGAGGGGGAAGGGTAAACGGTGACAAAGCGATAAAGAGGCATGGACATATATACACTACCAAACGTAAGGTAGATAGCTAGTGGGAAGCAGCCGCATAGCACAGGGAGATCAGCTCGGTGCTTTGTGACCGCCTGGAGGGGTGGGATAGGGAGGGTGGGAGGGAGGGAGACGCAAGCGGGAAGAGATATGGGAATATATGTATATATATAACTGATTCATTTTGTTGTGAAGCTGAAACTAACATACCATTGTAAAGCAATTATACTCCAATAAAGATGTTAAAAAAAATAATAATAAAATAAAATAAAAATCAAAAATTAGAAAAAACTAAAAACAAAAAATAAAAACACAAAAGAAAAGAATAAAACCTGAATATTAGAAGTATTAATAAAAGAAAACTTTCCCAGAGTTAGGATTTAGAAAAGACTTGTTATGTAAATTACCCTAATTGTATTTCTTAAAATAAACACATTTAATTATCATTTACCATCAATTTCCTCAAATCTTTTAAAAAATTTTCATAGCTGTTCTCTATAGATCAGCTCTTCCTTAATTCATTCAATTTCTCTATAACCTTCACTTAAAAACTGGTAAAATGGGGAACTTTCTTATATTCCAAGCTTCTTACGCGTTTTAACAATAGCACAATTATTAGTAAAATCTATAAATATAAAGGCCATATGTAATAAAGAGTTGACTGATCCCATTTCATGCAATTTGAGCAAAATGACTGAATTTTGACTTGACAACTCATGCAGTCTAATATATTTAATTCTTTATTATGGTTCTGTTGATATTGCCTTTACAAATGAGATCAACATTTTCTTTAAATATTTTACAAATAAGGGAAAGATATAAGCATAGTGACTTCACACTCTGTCACTGTGCTATTTTTTCTCATTTAAAACATATTCCTTCCACAGAATGGATAAGAAACTACCCTCATGATAAGGTTTAAGTAGCTCTTCTACTCTTCAAAAGATCTCAATGACCAGTCCCCGAATCCTGAAATTTCATTAGAATCAGGTACTACTAATTCTTCTTCTTGTTTAAAGTAAAGTTAATCCACAGACATTATGATCTTAAGTATAAAAATGATTTGGTAGACAGGTATTTTATTGGAGTAGATTTTGTTAGAGGTAAAAGAGAAAAAAAGATGGCTTCAGAGATCAGAGAAATCAAGAAAAACTAATGAAGGGGGAAATAAGTCACTGAAAGACATTCACCAGGTTCACAAGCTTGCCTGCAGCTAGTTAGTTTTGATACTTAAAAAACAATATATATATATATATACGTGTGTGTGTGTGTATGTATATATAGACTATGAGTGGCCTACGTTAATAGGGATAAAGCTAGGAAATTGAAGACTGTCAAACAACAACAAATATAAAGGTAGGTCAAATGTTTTTTGTAGCTATTGCAGGAAAGATATTTTCCATTAAATAGGAATGATAAAGATAAAGATTTAGGGCATTAATAGAGAAACATCATTTTTGATGGCCAGTATCTGGCCACACTTGACCTTTCTGTAGGAATTAATTGTAGTAGCCCAGGATTCACACATATTCAACTGTGATAAAAAGTAGTTAATATGATAATTCAATTGGACATACATGTCTTAAAAACGGTTACCCTCAATTTAGCTGTCAGCACTCTCCATAAAGAGACTCTGCAATTTTCCTTAACTAGAAATGAATTAAATGATTAAAAAATAAGTGCTGGGTCTTCCCTGGTGGCGCAGTGGTTGGGAGTCCGCCTGCCGATGCAGGGGACACAGGTTCATGCCGCGGAGCGGCTGGGCCCCGTGAGCCATGGCCGCTGATCCTGCGCATCCAGAGCCTGTGCTCCGGGACGGGAGAGGCCACAACAGTGAGGACCCGCATACCGCAAAAAGCAACAACAACAACAACAACAAAAAAGTGCTGAAATGAGCTCAGGACAGAAATAATAACCTTGATTCTTATTTTCTTTAGAAATGTTATTTATATACAAAATGAAAAATAGATGCTATATAAGATTTATTAATTAGGTGCTTGAGCAACTTTTCCAGTTTTCTTGCCTTGTTTGTCTTTAATTTACAAAATACTTTTCATTAAACATATTTATTTTTTCTTGAATAGAGTCAAGTAGTTTAATAAAGACATCATTACCTCTGCATACTCTCCAACTCCCACAGAGACAGAAAATGTAAAATCTAAAATAAATTCTATGGCTATGAAACAAGTAGCTTAATTGAAGTACATTAATTTTGGTCTGCTTTCAAAATTAAAAGTTATTTCAGTTAACAGATGGGGAAAAGTCTGGAGGTCTTAAACCTAATACTACCCTAATAAACTCAGCATAAGGTTCTTATTTCTCTAACATAAAGCGACTTAATGCAAATGAGGACACACAGTAAATATTACTTAGCGCTCATTATGAAGTGTTAAATCCATCATCACAGCATGTGGCTCAGGACCTACGAGTTTAATCTACCGAGTAACATAACATTGGCGTATAAATATGTACTCTCTACGAATCTAAAGTGTATTTCATTTGTTAAAACCTGTAATTTTTAAGTACTTTCTAACTAGCACCCTGTAAACAGAATGATTAAGATTAATTACAATTCTCTGACTTTTAAATAAGAATATTTTATTGTGTCTTGGTTCCAGCACTGAAAGACCAGATGAACTTAATGCCCATCATTAGCAAGGACAATAAGAAACTTTATGAAACATGCTTATGTTTGTAATTTTATTTACCTTTCCACTTAATAATTATCAACCGATAAAACTCTTGTATATTTTTGTCCCAACTTGAAAAATGTAAGCTTATAAATCACACAGATCCATTAATTAATTATTAAAATGAATAAAAAACTAATATTTTAAAAACTTTCATATAATTAAAATAATTTGAAATATTCAAATAATTTTATTTATTAATTAGTAATTACATTTGTCTGGTACGTGTACCTGTACACACACCCCTATATCTATTTATGTCTCTCTCTATATATATAGATACTCTCTCCCTCTCTATATATATATAGAGAGAGAGAGAATGAATAAATTAGAGCAAAGCTGTTCCCAGTGACTGTAAAATAAGAGAATCTAGCATATAACATATCAGTTTTCCTTTCATTAACTGTCCACAGAAATGGAAACTATTTCAAATGAATTTTTATATATCATTTTCAGAATGACTTCTATCTTGATCTAAGTTACCTGCGCAGATAGTGTTTCAGTTCTCCTTTGCTTATATCAATGAAATTAGCCATCTTTTAACAAAAGGTATGAAAAAAAATGTATTATGTAGCTGTAGACAAAAAAGGAAAAATGTAGTAGTCATTTTTGACTGATTGATGATCCTATTCGTATGAAGAATGTCATTAGGTGTTGAAGACTGTCGAAACTCCTCATATGAAAAACAAGGATGTACCCAGACTCATTTTTAAAACCTAAGAGGGGCAATCAACCTTCTCATGCTTCTCCTATCCTCACCCATCATGGCCTTGTGAGCAAAGTTTTCTCTTTTCCCCAATGTTGTTGCATCACAGGTGGTAACTCCTCTCTCATTAGTTAATTTCCTGCTTCCCCACTCAAATCAGAACCATACTCTGTAGGACAATTCTGAAACAGAACTTTCCTCCTGCTTTGCTTTAATTCACCTCAATTAAGGTTAGTCAGAAACATAATCTTAAAACATCCCTATAAATGGCTAATGCCATTAGAATGCAATTGGAATTACATGATTTTAAAGTATATTTGAAAGTAAGAATTTGTGTAATCAAACATCACAACTTTTCACATAAACACAATGAGGCTCTGAGAGTCTAAATGACATGCCAGACTGGTGCCCATTCCAAGTGTCCAGTTAGCTCTCACCAATATTGCACCATATTAATAACTAATTTTGTCACTATTAGTTGGATATTCTGTTACATGTGTCCAAAAGCGTGCTAATTGATACAACCACTACTTGAATATGAAGTATATAGGGCTTGCCATAGCTACCTGGAATATGAAGTCAACTATCCTGTCAAGACTCAACCAAAATACCTAAATGTTAAAGATTATTTTAACTTTGGTTTCCATATTATCATCAGGATCTTCTGTATTTATGCAAAAGCTGTCCTATCAAAACTTAAATTACTGATTTATCTAATAGCCAACATGTGATGCATAGTCCCTATGAAGTGCTAGGTCTTCCAATATAAAGAATACTTTATCACCAATGCTACCTTCGTTTGCATGAATATTCTTAAGTTCTAAGAGATAGCAAAGTGTGATAGAAAGCAAAAATGTTTAATAATATATATTTCATTTATTGGCACTATGAAATGAACAATGGCAGCATGGAAAAGCAAAACTTAAAACATCAGTGACATAATTAATAGTGATGTAATTAATCACACCATAAAAATGTTGAAAATAAATTTTCAGAATACAACCAGATATTCTCACTGAAGGTTTAGCAACTGTTCCAAATTTTCAGGATGTTAAATTATCTGGGTCCTATAAAATTTCTTAAAAGATTTTTATAGCATAATTTCGGTCAAAGGGTACAAACTTTCAGTTTCAAGATGAGTAAGTTCCAGGGATCTAATGTATAGCGTGATGACTATAATTAACAATACTACACTGTATGCCTGAAATTTGCAGTAAAGATCTTAAATGTTCTCACCATAACAACAAAATGGTAATTATGTGAAAAGGAGGATGTGTTAAAGAACTTTACTGTGGTAAACATTTCTCAATATACATGTGTATCAAATATCGTCACTTTGTACACCTTAAACTTATACCATGTTATATGTTGATTATATCTCAATAAACCTAGAAAACATTCTGTTTTTTTATAAAATCATTCTTCTAAATGTCACGACATTCCAAAGTTTTTCTTCTATTTATGAATTGTGTAGGATTGTATTAATCACCCATACTTGTAAGTTACCTTTTAAGAAATAACTCCATTATAATAGAGATTATCAACAAATTTTTTAATTAATTAATTTATTTTTGGCTCTGTGTTGCACTGCGCAGGCTTCTCATTGCGGTGGCTTCTCTTGTTGCGGAGCACGGGCTCTAGGCGCACGGGCTCAGTAGTTGTGGCTCATGGGCTTAGTTGCTCCACGGCATGTGGGATCTTCCCCAACCAGGGCTCAAACCCGTGTCCCCTGGATTGGCAGGTGGAGTCTTAACCACTGCACCACCAGGGAAGTCCCTCAACAAATTTTTTTTTAATTTACTTTTTGAACTTTAGATTCAGGGAATTCTGTTAATCCTATTTATCAGATTAGCAGGCTGTGCAAGGTCCCCACTCTTGGCTTATTTCACTTTTTTAATATGACTTGATGTTTGTCCATTTATCCTAATTTCCCCTCTCACTTCCTCCCTCCATATAGCACCACCAAGGGTACTCACTAGAATGAGTTATATTCTAACATATTACACTTAAATAATATATTATTGTTTATTCATTTTAATAATCACATTATAATATTATTTTGTATTTCTTACTGTGTGTCACATTTTCTTAATATGCCCAATTTTATGATTTATTCTTGGGCTCTATGTATAGCTAATTAATTGTTCCTTAATTATGCATAGTATTCACAGAGTTTATTAGAGTTTTAAAAATAGTCCACTTTTACTCGTCTTACTTTTCGAGAATACCTATTATTTACTCACTGACTGCAACATACAAATTTTCTAAAAGAATAAATATAGGCCTTCACCAGTCATTTTTATAAAGATTTTATAAGAAAATCATTAGGAAACAAAAGCCAGCAATGTAACATAATGAAAACAGAGTCTTGATGGTGATTCTTCAATGTTCCTTTTCAGCGCCTCCAGTCCAAAGAGCACAGGACTGGGTGTTAGCGCCTGTGGATTTAATCCAAAAACTGCCCTACAGAAGCTCTGATCTTTCATTAGTCACTTAATGTCTCTAGACTTTTTTTCCCCCACTAATAAGATTTGTAGTTAGATTATATCATGTTAAACTTTTAGGTTCTAAAATTCTAACCTACTCTCAATTGTTTAGAATACGTAGAAAATAGAAATTTTGTCTAATGAGGGTTTAAACATGAAAGGCACGGGATTTGCATTGTGCTCAAGATGCTGGCACTGGTATTCTTCCTCATAGGAATATGCAAAACATAATCTTGGATTTCAGGAATAATCAAACCTGTATCTATACACTTAATTGTATTAACCTTGTTGAAAATGTTAAATAGTAACACATATAGAGTTAATCTTAGAAGAACAACACCTGTTAGCAATTGATAAATTTGTGAAACAATTATTTCTGAGAATGATACAGGTAATCTCTTGCTGAAAGTAAACTTTGGAGCAAAGTAAGTCTAAGTTCAAACCCCAATGTTGTCACTTAAAAATTATTTGACTTCTGACAGATTATTAAATAGCTAAGTATACTAGAACCTGTGAAGTGAAGGTAACGGAACTGTTTTGTGTAAATTGTTATTTGTTTGTTGTTAAACAATATACCATGAATCACTGGTAGGCAGGAGTGACATTTACTTTTCTTTTCATCCTTTCATTTGAGAATAATGTCTACAAAGATATTTAGTCCATTTTCTCCAAAAATTGAGCAAATTACTGAATCTTAATGAATCTATTTCATGTCTTTATAAATGTACATTTTTAAAATACAAGGAATCTTACTCTATTGAGAATAAGAACTGTTTGGCAGCTAGGCACTCAATTAACATTATTTCCACTTTCCCAATGCATATAGAAATGAATCATGAACAATGATCAAGCCATACTGTGAATAAAGTGTGGCATTACCTGTTCATTCGCTTGAACTTTTATTAAAAGAACATTTTACATCAGATACTGATCCAGTAAATAATCTAGTATTTTGTTTGAACATTTGGAAATTTCTGTTTATCTTCAGGCAGATAAAGCATCTTGGTGGTTAAATATTTTTTTCACTTGGACATTTTTAAAACCTGTAGAAAAGACCTACAGCTTTTGTCCAGAAATAAATAAAACCCATTATAGGTTAATAAAATGAACTAACTTGACCTGTAAGATTGGTATTGTTAAATTCTTTATTTTATCAAAGAGCACACATAGTTTAACAAATTAAATGTGACTACAGTTTAAAATAAAATACAATGATTTCACTTATATGTGGAATCTAAAAAACAAAACAAATGGACCAATAAAACAAAACAGAAAAAGACGCAGATACAGAGAAGAAACTGATGGTTGCCAAAGTGGAGAGGGGCAGGGGTAAAATAGGTGAAGGGGATTAAGAGGCACAAACTTCCAGGTATAAAATAAGTAAGTGACAGAGATGTAATATACAGAGTAGGGAATATAGTCAATAATGTTGTAATAACTTTGTATGTTGACAGATGGTTACTAGACTTATCATGGCAATTTGTAATGTATATAAATGTCAAATCACTATGTTGTACACCTGGAACTGATATAATATTATATGTCAACTATACTTCAATTTCAAAAAAAATAGAATAACAGTGTCCCATCCCTCACCAATCTCCCAATCTGGAATTTTATATCTCCATATTTCCACGTGATGTGCATATGGCTATTTTAATTCAAATATTATTACCAAACTTCAAGTTTCAGCATAAATACAGTTGCCACTTAGTTCTAAATCTTCCCTGAAAACCATACAGATGAATTCGGAGAAAACACACACACACGTGCATGCACACATACACGTAACACGAGGGAGGCTGCTATTGTTTTCATCTTCTGTGATAGAACAGCTCTTCACATTGTCACTCGTGTGTTTTCCTTCTTTCAAATACCCATTATCGCTATAGCACAAATTTTAATTACATTAGTATTTAGAGTAACTACTATCATGCTTTAATCTGGACGGGTGCACACTTGTAACCCTGTAACCTCCCTTCCTGACCAATCTGGAAACTCCCTTTGAGTCCTTCCTGTGTTGTGGCTCCTGTTTTCTGAAGGCCATTTCTTCCCCTTTCCTTACTTACTGGCTTGTGATGCTGGAGGTCATACTTTACTAAGTTACTTTTTTAAAAGGTATACTTTTGAGATTTTTGACTGTCTGAAAAGTATTTTTATTTTCATCTCATGTGCTTAATTATATTTTTTAACATATTGCTCCAATGTCTCTTTGTTCTTGTGTCATTGTTGAGGTGGCCAAAGCTATTCTGATTACAGATCCTTTGCATGTGACATTCATTTTTCTTCTGGGAAATCTTATGGGAACTTCTTTTTGGCTCTAGTATTCTGAAATTTCACCATTATGTTATTTGGAGGGAGTCTGTTTTCATCTACTGTGCTAGGCACTCAGTGGATTCTTGTGACCTGGAAATTCACATACTTGAGTTCTGGGAAATTTTCTTGAAATATTTGCTTATTTCTTTCCATGGATTTTTGTTTTCTCTTTCTAGGATGCTTATTATTCAACCATTAGGCTTCCTGGAACAATCTGCTAATTTCCTAATTTCTTTCCTTTTGAAGATTTACAGAATTTTATCTTCCAATCTATTCACTGAGATTTTCATTTCTCCTAATTATGTAGTGTCAGAGTCCTTTGAGGAGAAAGAAATTCTCTCCTTTTTTGAAAGGAGAGAATTTAGTAGAAAAAAAATTACCTAGCCAATAAACTTATAGCCAATTTGTTGTTTGTTGACTAGGTAACTGAAAGGTTAATCCCACTACTGGGCATATATATCCAGACAAAACTATAATTTAAAAAGATATATGTACCCCAATGTTCATAGCAGCACTATTCACAATAGCCAAGACATGGAAACAACCTAAATGTCCATCAACAGATGAATGGATAAAGAAGATGTGGTACATACAATGGAATATTACTCAGCCATAAAAAAACTAATGGCATTTGCAGCAACATGGATGCAACTAGAGATTTTCATGCTAAGTAAAGTAAGTCAGAAAGACAAATACCATATATCACCTATATGTGGAATCTAAAATATGACACAAATGAATGTATCTGTGAAACAGAAACAGAATCACAGAAATAGAGAATAGACTAGTGGTTGCCAAGGGGTAGGGGGGTGGAAGAAGGATGGATTGGAAGTTTGGGATTAGCAGAGGCAAACTGGTATATATAGAATGGATAAACAACAAGGTCTTACAGTATAGCACAGGGAATTATATTCAAAATTCTGTGATATTGGAACCATAATGGAAAACAATGTGAAAAAGAATGTACATATAACTGAGTCACTTTGCTGTACAGCAGTAATTAACACAACACTGTCAGTCAACTATACTTCAATTAAAATTAATTAATTTAATTAAATTTAAAAAAGAAAGCTCACAAAATTAGTGATGGCAGGAAGTGGCCACCACCCTAGTGTTAAAGGAACAAAGGTAAGAGGCTGAAATAATTAAAACCTAGAAATATACAAGAGGGGTGTCCTGGAACTGATTTCTGAGAAGATACTAGTACATTGGTGCTGGTGTCTCTGAATTCAGAGGAAGGGCCTTCTGGGCCTGTGACTGTGACATCTGAGGAGGGGCTCCAGTAGACGAGCACTGATACCTCTGATGTGGGAGGGCATGATGAAGCTAGTTTTGCCAGTGTTGGAAAAAAAGATGCCAACTGTACTTATCTAGACGTTGCTATTAGAAGAAAGCGATGCTGCTGGGGTGGAGAAGCATTTTGGGGAAGCAAATGGGAATAAGTCCTCTGTCCTTGCCCCAGCCTCACAGCCTCCCTCTCACCGCCCCCTACCCTAGTGACAAAGTCTAACCTGGAACAGCTGGTAAAGCAGAAACAGAGTTTACAGAGTCCCTGTTCCACCATCACAAAGCAGAGGATAGAAGGATGGGTTTGGAAGTGAGAAACAGTAACTCTTTTATTGTTTTTGAAGATTTCATTTTTTATAACATTCTGACCAAATATCATGAATGTGGCATTTTCTATCTCTGTAGATACTGAAATTTTCTTCTCCCTATATAGTGTCTGTTCCTCTAAGTTATAGTTCCTGTTTTTTTTCTTTGCTGTTTTTGTTTTATTTTTTGTCTTCCTCCACTTCTGATTATTTTCTTTCCAGTTATCATATTCTATGTGTGAAACTTGCCAGGAATACTTGGGCATCTGCCTACACTTATAATTGAGAGACTAAAACTCTAAGTATGTGGAAGAAACTTAGCAAATTTAAGCTTATCTTAGATCCTTATGAATAGGGATTTCTTAGGGAAATCCTGGTGGCAGTACCTCTCCTTTTGAGCAGGTCAGTTTCCCAGAGGACTCTCTCCTTTTGAGCAGGTCAATTTCCCAAAGGACTTTCTCAGTCTCTGGCCTGAATGTAACACTCTGCCACTGAACCCAGAAAGGCAGATTTCTGTAATCTAATTATTCCGATAAATCAATTACTGCCCATCCACCTGCTTTACAGATTTTTCTTTTTTCTGTTTTACTCTCATTTTTTCAAGCTATGGCCATGAGTGCTTTATCATGAAAATCTACTCAATGTATTAATATGGTAATAATGACAGTAGTCCAGTGAAAGACCCCATGCTAACATAGAGATGATGGGTTGTTATATTTGAGCTGTTTATTAACAATATCCACAAAAATGATTTTTAAATGAAGTGCTAAATAATTGAGGCTAGAAATTTTACGCTAATAGAATCACTGGAAGTTTTCCTTACTATCCTTCTTCAGACACGTTGCACCTCAATGGTCTTTACAAAATAAACTCTGAAAACATTTTTAAACTTTTAGGATAACAAAGTATATAATCCCACTTAATTCTCTTCAACTTTAAGTACAGGTTGCCTGAAATAGTTATTTCTTATGAATGAGAGTTTTGTAAAATGCTCAGCACAGAATCCTGCAATGTGTAATGCTAGAGGATTTATCTTATCTGCAACTTTATTTAAAAGGAAGGAAAGAAAGAATAACACCCTCTAGAATCACTTCACTCTCCAATTCTATACTGCTGTAAAGAGACGGTTTTATCAGAGTTTCTGTGTGTACTGCGAAAATCTCTGTGCATCAAGCGGATTAGGAAAATAAATGGTCAGATCTTATCTCAAGGAAATTGTCATTAACCAAGACTGATACCTTAATAATACTAGAGATGTAATTATAGTTTAATTTGGAATTGAATTTCGATCGGTTCTTCTGTAAAGAATGAGTTATTATCAAGCAATACTAGAACCTCAAAATCTTATTTGTATTTGTTTTCAAATCAATAAAATGTGATTTCAGCTTATCAAGACTTTAATATTAGATTTTTTTGAGATTAGCTAGAGACGAATGTAATTGGAAAGTAGTATTTGTAGTATTAAAAGAGCATGCCTCTGTATTTGATGACTCAGATTAATGTAGATTCAGTGTGAAAATATTATGAGCTTCATTTATTGGCTTGTATGTTCTTCATATACAGCCAGATTGCATAATTTGAAATTTCCCTGCTGTATCAAAGAAACAACCTAGTTATTTTAGGTAGACATAATACCTAAACTATAGTCATATACAAGGCACACAAATAGTTTAGTATAATAATACACATAATAGATACTGTTTATTAGTCAATGTATATCAGACACCTGCTATGACCTTTTGACAAAATTCAACACCCATTTATGATAAAAACTCTCCAGAAAGTGGGCATAGAGGGAACCTACCTCAACGTAATAAAGGCCATATACGAAAAACCCACAGCAAACAGCATTCTCAATGGCGAAAAACTGAAAGCATTTCCTCCAAGATCAGGAACAAGACAAGGATGTCCACTCTCACCACTATTATTAAACATAGTTTTGGAAGTCCTAGCCATGGCAATCAGAGGAGAAAAAGAAATAAAAGGAACACAGCTTGGAAAAGAAGAACTAAAACTGTCACTGTTTGCAGATTACATGATACTATACATAGAGAATCGTAAAAATGTCACTAGAAAACTACTAGAGCTAATCAATGAATTTGGTAACGTTGCAGGACACAAAATTAATGCACAGAAATCTCTTGCATTCGTATACGCTAATGATGAAAAATGTGAAAGAGAAATTAAGGAAACACTCCCATTTACCACTGCAACAAAAAGAATAAAATACCTAGGAATAAACCTACCTAGGGAGACAAAAGACCTGTATTTCTTATAGAACACTATAAGACACTGATAAAAGACATTAAAGATGATACCAGCAGATGGAGGGATATACCATGTTCTTGGATTGGAAGGATCAATATTGTGAAAATGACTATACTACCCAAAGCAACCTACAGATTAAATGCAATCCATATCAAATTACCAATGGCATTTTGTAGAGAACTAGAACAAAAAATCTTAAAATTTGTATGGAGACACAAAAGATCCCAAATAGACAAAGCTGTCTTGAGGGAAAAAGACGGAGCTGGAGGAATCAGACTCCCTGTCGTCAGACTATACTACAAAGCTACAGAAGTCAAGACAATATGGTACTGGCACAAAAAGAGAAACATAGATCAAGGGAGCAAGATAGAAAGTCCCGAGATAAACCCACACACCTATGGTCAACTAATCTATGACAAAGGAGGCAAGGATATACAATGGAGAAAAGACAGTCTCTTCAATAAGTGGTGCTGGGAAAACTGGATAGCTACATGTAAAAGAATGAAATTAGAACATTCCCTAACACCAAGCACAAAAATAAACTCAAAATGGATTAGAAAATTAAATGGAAGACCAGACACTATAAAACTCTCAGAGGAAAACTTAGGAAGAACACTCTTTGACATGAATCACAGCAAGATCCTTTCTGACCCACCTCCTAGAGTAATGGAAATAAAAACAAAAATAAACAAATGGGGTCTAATGAAACTTCAAAGCTTTTGCACAGCAAAGGAAACCATAAACAAGACCAAAAGACAACCCTCAGAATGGGAGAAAATATTTGCAAATGAAGCAATTAACAAAGGATTAATCTCCAAAATTTACTAGCAGCTCATGCAGCTCAATAACAAAAAAACAAACAACCCAATCCAAAAATGGGCAGAAGACCTAAATAGACATTTCTCCAAAGAAGACATACAGATGGCCAAGAAGCACATGAAAAACTGCTCAACATCACTAATTATTAGAGAAATGCAAATCAACACTACAATGAGGTATCACCTCACACCAGTTAGAATGGGCATCATCAGAAAATCTACAAACAACAAATGCTGGAGAGGGTGTGGAGAAAAGGGAACCCTCTTGCACTGTTGGTGGGAATGTAAATTGATACAGCCACTATGGAGAACAGTATGGAGGTCCCTTAAAAAATTAAAAATAGAATTACCATATGATCCAGCAACCCCACTACTGGGCATATACCAAAAGAAAACCATAATTCAAAAAGACACATGCACCCCAATGTCCATTGCAGCACTATTTACAATAGCCAAGTCATGGAAGCAACCTAAATGCCCATCGACAGACGAATGGATAAAGAAGATGTGGTACATCTTGGAATACAATGGAATATTACTCAGCCATAAAAAGGAACAAAACTGGGTCATTTGTTGAGACATGGACGCTTCTAGAGACTGTCATACAGAGTGAAGTAAGTCAGAAAGAGAGAAACAAATATCGTATATTAATGCATGTATGTGGAACCTAGAAAATGGTACATATGAACCGGTTGGCAGGGCAGAAGTTGAGACACAGATGTTGAGAACAAAGGTATGGACACCAAGGCGGGAAAACTGTGGAGGGGTGGGGATGGTGGTGTGATGAATTGGGCGACTGGGATTGACATGTATACACTGATGTGTACAAAATTGATGACTAATAAGAATCTACTGTATAAAAAAGTAAATAAGATTAAAAATTTAAGAAAAAAATTCTCTTTTGTTCTTTAATCTAGCTCAAATGGGGTGTTCTTCCTTGCAATCAAGGAGTCTTCTGCATTATTTGCCTGAAAGTGACTGTACAGGATTTTGATACAGGGAAAGGGAAACATTTTTCAGCTTGAATATCAACCTCTTAAATTGGTAGTAGTTGAGAAGTAATATGAATGATGACTTATTGTCTAATTTACTTTATTTTCTGAAAAAATAGCATGTGAAAAACCTCAAGAAAGGAGTCGTAATCTTGTTTCTTAACTGGATCCCCATCAGCAGCTAAAAGGCTGTGACACTCACTAGAAGGTAATGTCAGCTTAATATGTATTGATTAATGGTTTTGTAATTTTCAAAGTGCCTGTATTGTTCCAAATCTTGTTAGGATTTTACACAACATTGATATGACTTCTTTCTGTAAAAAAAAGAATATACTCAGTACTTATTGGTGACCTTCCAATTTTTTTTTTTTTTTTTTTTTGCTAAACTGAAACCATGGCAACCTGTAGATGCAGCATGTCATTTTTTCTCTCCTGAGTTAAAGGAATTTCAGTCTTCTTAGACTAACCTTTCAGATAAAAATTGTTTTACTACAGATATATAGCAGGAGCGTATTTTCCTAAAACTTGAAATAGCTCCAAATATATTATTTTGCATACTTTAATAGTATCTAAACTAATTAAATACGTCAAAAAAAGTGACTCTCTTCATTTTTTTCAACAGTTTTCAAAATATGTTTTCCAAAACAAAACTGCAATTTCTTTAACACGGCATGTTTTCTCTTTCCTTGATTAACTATGAGCAGTAAAAATAGGACTAACTGCCTAAATTCTCTAGCATGGGTCATGATCCAGTTTAACTACAATGTGAACCTGAGAATACTTGATGCAGATTACATGTGAGCACGCAGCACCTTCTTAGTTGTGCTAAAGCTGAGAAGGCATTTTATTTAGTTTAGGTATAAAACCAATCTATGGGAACTGGGCTTCCCTGGTGGCACAGGGGTTAAGAATCCGCCTGCCAGTGCAGGGGGCACGGGTTCGAGCCCTGGTCTGCAAAGATCCCACATGCAGCGGAGCAACTAAGCCCATGCGCCACAACTACTGAGCCTGGGCTCTAGAGCCCACGAGCCACAACTACTGAGCCCATGTGCAGCAACTACCGAGAGCCCCTGCTCTACAACAAGAGACGCAAGTGCCATGAGAAGCCTGTGCACCGCAACGAAGAGAGGCCTCCGCTCACCGCAACTAGAGAAAAGCCCACGCGCGGCAACGAAGACCCAACGCGGCCAAAAATAATTAAAAATCTATAGGAACTACTTTCAGAATAATATTTGTAATACAATAATAATAATAATCAAAAAAGCAGCATTATGATGTTTTAGATAGAGCCTCTGGCTGGGAATCAAGACATCTGGGATGTGGATATATTTTGGCTGTCCATTCAAGATGGATTTCAGAGGGCTTGCTGTATAACAGCTACTGCACCACACACTGGGGTAATAAAAGAGTGAACTAACCCCAAAAGTCCTCAACTCTCATAGAGTCTAATGTGAAAGATAGAAAGTGATGATGGCTACGAGGGATGATATTTGGGTACAATGAGAGAATCAAAGGGGTATAAGATATTGTGGGATATATGATGCCCCCACAGCTGCCGCCCTGCCCCCATCACATGCCAAAAAAAAAAAAAAAAAGATGCCCACATCCTAGTTGCTGGACTCTGTTGCCTATGTTATCTTATAGGCAAAAGAGACTCTACAAATGTGATTAAGGATCTTGAGACGAGGAGATTATCCTGGATTATCTAGGTGGGCCCAGTATAATCATAAGGGTCCTTTTAAGACAGATAAAGAAGGGTCTGGAGGGCTTCCCTGGTGGCATAGTGGTTAAGAATCCACCTGCCAATCCAGGGGACACACGGGTTCGAGCCCTGGTCCGGGAAGATCCCACATGCCGCGGAGCAACTAAGCCCGCACGCACAACTACTGAGCCTGCACTCTAGAGGTCACGAGCCACAACTACTGAAGCCTGCACACTTAGAGCCTGTGCTCAGCAACCAGAGAAGCCACCACAATGAGAAGCCATCGCACCACAACGAAGAGTAGCCCCCGCTTGCCACAACTAGAGAAAGCCCGCGCACAGCAACAAAGACCCAACGCAGCCAAAAATAAATCCATTAAAAATAAAAGAAGGGTCAGAGCCACAGAAAGATGTGATGATGGGAGGAGAGGTCAGGAAAGGAGAAAAACTGCTACAAACATGGCTTTGAAAGTGGTGAAGGAGCCACGAACCAATGAATCTAAGCGGCCTCTAGGAACTAGAAAAGGTAAGGAAACATTCTCCCCTAGATCCTCCAGAAGGAATGAATATGGGCCTGCTGACGCTGCATTTTTAGCCCAGTGAGAGCCCCTCTTGGACTTCTGACCCACAGAACTGGAAGAAAAGAGTGTTATTTTCTTCCAAATTACTTGCAGTAATTTGTTACAGCAGCAATAGGAAACTACCCCTGGAAAGCTCTTTCTGAACTAAAAATTAATCTTAGATATGATTCTGTGACTAATTCTAAATGTAGACAATTGATTTTAAGTCAATAGTTTCCCTAATTACAACATTAACAAAGACACAAAGAGTGAAAATACATACACATAATAACATTCTAAATATTCCCTTCCTGCTTCTCAGTGATTCACTTTGATGTGTTCCTTTGGTTTTTCATTTTTCCTCCACATGTGGCCATCTTGTTGATGTCTGTTCACATTCAGTGTAACTTCCAATATTCATAGTTCTTCAAATCTATCTGATCTCTCTTTCACCCTCTCTTGCCCCCATCCCAAGCCTCTAAATATATCTGCATGCATACACACACACTCCCAAACACATAAGGCTTTTCAATTCAGAAAAATTATAGCAAGAACCCCCAGTATTGTATTGGTAAGGATTTGTACTTTGTTCTAGAATTTAAACAGATTTTTCTTCCCTTTTCTCCTTCCTATTCGCTGAGTGGAATAAGATCCAACAATGTGAAAAGAAAAATGGAAATATCATACATAGTGCTTAAGTACTATATATCTGGGGACACTCAGTGTATTTTTAAAATTATACTCTATAATTACTGCACAGTAAATGCCAGACTTCAGAACTGAACCCTTGGTAAATTGCCTTGACTGTTACCTACTTAATTTTTTTAAAATTTTATTTTAGGTACTGATAAATCTCTTGGCCCTGACAAGATTTCAATCCCATGCTCAGGATCTGAATGTGAAAAATCTCAAAAATGATGTAGGCAATGTGGCCGATTCACAAACAAACAAGAATTAGTAACACTGTCCATCAGATAAGTCCATTCATAGAAATGCTCATGTGTGTGAAACAGAATGTTAAAATCACCATTTCCCCCCAAAAAGCAACTTTACAATGTATTATGTATAAAATCCACATGGCCTTAGAGAAATCTTCTACATAGAGAGCATTCTGGAGTATCTCATTCAGACAAAAAACTTCCTTCAGACACATGGATTTTAAAGAATTTA
This sequence comes from Tursiops truncatus, assembly GCF_011762595.2. NCBI lineage: Eukaryota > Metazoa > Chordata > Mammalia > Artiodactyla > Delphinidae > Tursiops > Tursiops truncatus. Next base: position 106,523,224 of record NC_047055.1, on the reverse strand, counting down.
TGTCTGAAAGTAAGTAAATAAGTTATGTGATTCTCTCCTCTTCAGCAATACAAGCAATCTGAGTTATTGTTTTTCTTTCAATTTACTAAAATGCTAACAAAAGTTTCAATGATCCCTTAAAAGTAGGAGATACAGGTTTTGCAATTTAAGAAAAAATAACTGAGGGCTCTGTGAATCCTTCCAATATAATTGTCTCCTCCTCTTTTTTATTTATTTATTTATTTAATTTTTGGCTAGACTCTTTGCCCGTTTATTGTTGTCCCATTCTCTTGAGACAAACCAGAACAAAATACTATTCAACATCTTAAAGTTTGGGGAAGCCTGTTTGGTGTTCACAATACAGATTTAACTCCTTATCTGTGGTGAAACCTGTTAATTTGCAACACAGAGAGAAATCAAGAGTTTATTACGCCATACTGCAAATATCTGGCTACAAAAAGACAAAATAATCATTAAGACAAAAATTATTTTTGCTGTTTGAAATGATTAGGGATTTGCTGTCACTTAGATCATTTTGATTTTTCCTGATGGGATATTTTAGACAACTGAAGTTTAATCGGTTTTTTGCAGAAACTAATACACACATTTACAAACCCAGATCATCGGTAAAATCTGTGATTTGTTGAAAGTACTGCTGACTCTGGAGCAACACAGGTTTGAACTGTGTGGGTCCACTTATAAATGGGTTTTTTCCCCCAACAAATATTGGAAAATGTTTTGGATATAGGTGACAATTTGAAAAAATTCACAAACCGTGTAGCCTAGAAATATCTCAAGTTAGGTAAGTCAAGAATGCATACAATATATGTAGATACTAGTCTATTTTATCATTTACCGCCATAAAATATATGCAAATCATTAAAGGTTAAAATTCATCAAAACTTATGTACACACACACTTACAGAACATGCATAGCACCATTCAGTCGAGAGAAATGTGAACAAACGTAAAGATGCAGTATTACATCATAACTGCACAGTACATATTGTTCTACTGTAATAACTCCCTATGTGTCTCCTGTTGCTATTACACCCAGTTCAAGGGTCCAGAGTATCTGCTTAAAACGACATGTGACACTAATTATGTCCTGGGATGATGTGTGTTTATCCCTCCTAAACTGTGTATTTCAGTAAACAGTGATCCCCTGTGGTTCTTGGGTATTTCTCGTGTTTAGTACGATACCATAAACCCTGAGTAACACCATGGGACCCATACAAAGTGCCATTAGTGCTGCTGGAAATGCTCCCAAGAAGCAAAGGAAAGTCATGACATTACAAGAAAATTTGAATTGCTTGATTTGTATCGTAGATTGAAGTTTGTAGCTGCAGGTGCCACCGTTTCAAGATGAATGAATCCAGCATAAGGACCACTGTGGGAGGGAGGGAGGGAGGGAGGGAAGGAAGGAGGGAAGGAAGGAGGGAAGGAAGGAGGGAAGGAGGGAAGGAGGGAAGGAGGGAAGGAGGGAAGGAGGGAAGGAGGGAAGGAGGGAAGGAGGGAAGGAGGGAAGGAAGGAAGGAAGGAAGGAAGGAAGGAAGGAAGGAAGGAAGGAAGAGAAAAATTCATGAAGCTGGACCTGCAGCTATACCTTGCACTTTTTGCAAAAAATATCTTTTTATCTCATATTGAAAATGCAGCTTTTATGTGTGCAGCATTGCTTATAAGCAAGGCCTACCCATAGACTCTAATATGATTGGAGAAAAACAAAGTCATTACTGTATATGACAACCTAAAGCAAAAGGATGGTGAAGGATTTAAAGGTGGAGAATTTAATGCCAGCAAAGGATGGTCTGATAATCTGAGAAAGAGGTTTGGCTTTAAAAATGTCAAGATAACAGGAGAAGCAGCTTCTGCCGACCAAGAGTTCCCAGATACTATTAAGAAAATCATTGAGGAGAAAGATCTACCTGAACAGGTTTTTAATGCAGATGAAAGTGCCCTGTTCTGGGGGGGGAAAAAAATGCCACAAAGGACATTTATTAGTAAGGAAGAGAACCTAGTGCCTGGATTTAAGGCAGGAAGGGATGGACTAACCACTGTTTTGTGCAAATGCAGTTGCGTTTATGATCAGGACTGCCCTTATCTATAGAGCTGATAACCCCCCAGGCTTGGAGGGAAAAGATAAACACCAGCTGCCAATCTTTTGGTTGTACAACGAGAAGACCTGGACAACAAAAACCCTTTTTTTGCATTGGTCCCATCAATGCTTTGTCCCTGAAGTCAGGAAGTACCTTGCCAGTAAGGGACTGCCTTTTAAAGTTCTTTTGATATTGGACAATGCCCTTGGCTACCCAGAAGCCCGCGAGTTCAATACCAAAGGTGTCAAAGTGGTCTGCTTGTCCCCAAACAACATCTCTAATTCAGCTTGTAGATCAGGGAGTCATAAGGACCTTTAAAGCTCATCGCACATGGTACTCTATGGAAAAGACTGTCAACACTATAGAAGAGAACGCCGCTAGAACAACACAAAAGTCTGGAAGGATTATACCGCTGAAGATGCCATTGTTGTTACAGAAAAAGCTGTGGAAGCCATCACGCTCAAAACAACAGATTCCTGAAGAAAACTGTGTCCAGATGTTGTGCATGACTTCACAGGATTTACAACAAAGCCAATTGAGGAAATCATGAAAGAGACTTTGGATATGGCAAAGAAGGTGGGGGGTGAAGGGTTCCAAGAGATGATCTTGGAGAAATCCAAGAGCTAATAGGCACTACAGCAGAGGAATTAACAGAACACAACTTGGGATGGAGATGAGTGGTTCCGATCCAGAGCCAGACAGTGAGAAACAGGACTAGAAAAAGCAGTGCCAGAAAACAAATTGACATTAGACAGTCTGGCAGGAGGGTTACGATTACTCAGGACTGCTTTTGACTTCTTGTATGACATGGACCCTTCTATGATACGGGCAGTGAAACTAAAGCAGATGGTGGAAGGAGGATCTGTCCCATACAGAAACCTCTTTAGAGAAACGAAAAAGTAAAATTGTCGGACAGAAATTACAACGTATTTCCATGAAGTTACACCGGGTGTGCCTGCTTCTCCGGCCTCCCCTTCCACCTCCTCTACCTCTGCCATCGCTGCCGCCCCTGAGACAGCAAGATCAACCCCTCCTCTTCTTCGTCCTCCTCAGCCTACTCAACATGAAGATGATGAGGATGAAGACCTTTATGATGATCCACCTCCACTCAGTGAGTAGTAAATAATCATCACGCCATACAGTTAATAAACTTATCTGTTGGGTATGTTGTGAGTGTTTTCGTGTGAAAATCTAATAACTGTATGGCAAGAACTGTATGAGATGTCTTTGTGTCATCATCATCACCTTCATCATTATCATCAGAGTATTCATCATGTAGAACATTGTATGCAAGACTTGTATTGAAGTGGATAGCCTACCATTACATAGGCAGAAGGTGAGTGATATTTAACATAAAATTAAGTGTGTTAGTTTTCTTACTGTTTTATAATTTGCTTTCAAAGAATTGTATTACTGTACAGTATGCCTCTTCTCTTATGCTTGGAGAAACTGCATATCAGCCTATCATCACAGGTAAGTGGTTTTTTAAAAAATGCAACGATGTTTCCAATACTGTATTATGATTATGACTGTAATACTGTATGCCATAAAAATTTTATAATGATTCATTCATTAATGTATAGGCTAGGCTGCCATGAAGTAATTGTATCAATTACATTAGGCTACCAGAACGCAATCATACTGCCACGTCTTCATTTTCAATACATGATTAGTTATACCTGTAAATATGAATTTTTTGTATTATCTTTTCATTTTTGATGTCTAGTGTTAATTATACACATAATAGCTAGAGTATTTTGTATCACATAAGACAACATGGATGGAGGTACTGACGATACATCTTATAAACAGGACGTAAACTTACAGGATTGGTAAGTAGAGTACAATACTATAAATGTATTTTCCTTCCTTATGACTTTCTTAATAACATTTTCTTTTCTCTACCTTACTGTAAGAATACAGTATGCAATACATGTAACCTGTTTATGTTATTAGTAAAGCCTCCCGTCAACAGCAGGCTATTTGTAGTTAGGTTTTGGGGGAGTAAAAACTTCTCAACTGCCCGGGGGCTGGGGGGGGAGGGGCCGGGGGAGTGCAGAGTCACATTGTTCAAGAGTCAACTGTGCTGCTGTACACAAAGAGAAAGTAAAAGGACCAGTTTTGGCCAATCATGTCTTTAAGTTAAATGTTAAAACATATGTTGAAAAGGCTGCTGTCCCTAAATAGGATAAACTGTGAAGCACTGATTTGAAAAATATGCCATGTTTTTTCCTTTTATAAAAAGAGCACTTTAAAAGTTAAATTAAAAGACATGGAAAGGCCCTGTGACTCACCACTGATATTTTCTAGGAGGAGCTGATGTATCACTGCAAGATGTTAAAGAGATGCCAGATACGCTTACAAACTATTTTTTCAAATGTTGATTTGTGGCAGTTTTCCATAGACTGATTCTTAATTTGAATCCTACTTTCCATTTTTTAAAGATAATAAAAATATTTTGTATTGCATCTGTCTTCTACTGGCAATAGTGCCAGTTTGTACCAATTTTTGGCATATTTTCCCTCTTAATTGCCTTTCCATATTATACAGCATTTCAAATAAAAGTAAATGGTGATTAAACACTTTATCCCCCTGAAAAAAGGGTATTTGAAACCTTACTGAAATGGAAGCAATCCTTGCAAACTCTATTAAAATATGAAAAAAATAACTTTCATTCTTAAAATGCCCAGTAGTAAATTATTTCCAGTATCTGTGATTAGAGTTTTCCTTAACTAAAAGCAACTCTTAATTCATTATTTCTATAAATGTTCATCTTTGTGACATCAGCTCTACCTAATACTCATTATATCTCACTCCAAAAGATGGATTCATGAAGTCAAAGTAGCGCGGTTCTTGGATATTACATATTTATCTTATAACTACTAATATGTAAATTCTATTTTATTGTTTCAAAAAGTTACCTTTTTTTTCGGCCTACCAATATGAATTCTTAGTTTTCCACTGTTTATAAAAGGTAAATTATTACCCTTAGCTGATTATCCAAGTACTCATAAAACTCTTTATGTTACAAAAACTAGACTCGATGAATATAACAATTTATGTTCAGGAGGCAAATAGCCTTTTTGTTTTGCTGTAAGAAGAAATAGCTAAGAAATGGTTCCCCAGTCTAGTATTTATTTCATGTCATAGATTTAAATTAACTGCTGGTTCTGAACTCATTGCCACGTACTTAAATCAATAAGGGAAGAATCAGAAGGTCAAAGCAAATGTTTTTAAGAATAGAAGATAGGTTCAAAGATTCATTACCAGGATCTAAGTTTTCTACTAATGTAAGGATATTGTAATCAGAAAGAACTATATTATCTTGGCAGCCTGGGGCCCTAATGGCGCTGTAAATGGCAGGTTTCTGATCCTAAAACTCTGAAGAACAGGCAAGTGTCCACAGGCATGCCATCGTGGTGCATTTGTCTTAATATGGATTTGGCAACACATGGACTTGTCCTGTTTTATCTACAAAACTCCTTTTTATCATTTTCTTTCCACATTCCTAACCTAATAAAGTTTTCTTACTCAGTTGGACAAAGCTTTAGTCCATTTCACAAGGTCTAGATGTAGCTTGAGAAATGCTTAACAGGTATCTTACAGGCTTTGGCAACTAAGGTAGAGAAGTAGAGTAACTGAATAGATGTACTTCTAAATTCTTCCCTTCCAGGGACTTCAAAATCTTGTTAAATATTCTTAGAATATTCCAAAAATGACATCATAGGCCATAAGTAAAACCCATTTCCAAACATGGATTTTAATCAAAACAAACTTTTAAATTTAAAAAATCAAAATATTTGAGGGAAAACACTTTTCCAAAAATATTTTGGGGGCTTCCCTGGTGGCGCAGTGGTTGAGAGTCCGCCTGCCGATGTAGGGGACACGGGTTCGTGCCCTGGTCCGGGAAGATCCCACATGCCGCGGAGTGGCTGGGCCCGTGAGCCATGACTGCTGAGCCTGCGCGTCCGGAGCCTGTGCTCCGCAACGGGAGAGGCCACAACAGTGAGAGGCCCGCGTACCGAAAAATATATATATATATATATTTTTTTTATTTTGGAAGAAGAAATTAAAATAGAAATTTTACAGTTATGCATATATCACAATAAAAAGTGAAAAAAAATTAACTCCAAGAAGTTAGAAAAGCAATGATCAAATAAAACCAAGAAAATTAAGAGATAATATAAAAATATAATTAGATATGAATTCATTAGAAAACAGAGAGACATTACATTTTTGAAAAATACAGGAACCTTTTTTTAATAAATTAATAGATCCACAATTGGCAAACTTTTTCTGTACAGGGCCATAGAGTAAATATTTTAAGCTCTGCAGGCCATACTACATAGCTATTCAAAGCTGTCACTGTAGCATGAACACAGAGGAAATATGTAAATGAATGGGTGTGGCCGTGTTCCAATAAATTATTGACAGAAACAAGCAACAGGCAGGATTTGGTCTGTATGCCTTAGTTGGCTGACTTCTGGATTAGACTGAGTGTTCTCAACAAGAATGACTATTAGTTTTCTAGGATGACAAAAGCCTTTAGGACATGAACAACTATCCAATATTCCTTGACTATTCAGAGGAAACAAGGCAAAAGAAAACAAATGTACTTATTTTAATTATCAAAACAAATGGGTATATATCATAGAATGTTGCAAAATGTACATGGATTTGTTGATAAAACATGAGTCTAAAGGAAAACTTTATCCTTCTTGCAGAAACCCAGGAAGTTGAATTCACTAGGTGTGTTAGGAACAGGCATTAGAAAAGCTCAAGAACCACTGATAAGAGTCTCTAGCAAAACTAAACCCACAAAACAGAAAACGCAGATATACAGTATTAGAAGAAAGACGTAGCAACCTGTACATAAAACTGGTGTAGAAGTTCATATGTTTTATAAAAGAAAAAATATATGTCTTATGTGTAAGCAAAAAGCACTATGATCAGGTAGGGTTTATTCTATTCATGTAATAATTATTCAATATTTAAATGTTTTTATTTGCAAATAACCCTTTGTTTTAAAATCAATAACCAATAAAAACATTTTCTGAGATGACAAAAATAATAAAAGAGGAATAAAACAAATGAGAAATGTATACAGGAATATGAATAAAAATTTAAAACTACTGAAAGACAAAAGAAGGTTTGGTAAAATGGAGACACATCATGATCTTTTTTAGAAAGATTCAACATTGTTTACAAAAAATTTATCTCCAATCAATATCTAAATTCCGATTGTAATTAAATTACATTAGAATTTGGAACTTGGAAAACTGATTCTGAACTTAATCTGAAAGAATACAAATGACATTAGCCTAGATTTATGAAAGGATTCGCTGATCAGTAGCAAGGACTGTGGGTAGCAGACCGTCTCCAGCTGTAAGCACCTTCAGAGGTCAACTCACCTTGAGCTGAGCCTACTCTTCTTATTTATCCCCAGAAAATAAGCTCAGATTAATATGTCACTCCCCAGCACTGCCACATTGGTCTTTTTGCAGCTCACATCTACTCTGTATAAGAGGCCTTGAATGATGAGTTGAAAGAAGAAAAACCTGGGCTTGCTCTGCTGATGTCAGCTCAGAATATGGGACAGTTCTGAAAAGGGATAATGGCTCTATTTCAGGCACTCCCTAACACCATACACAAAAATAAGCTCAAAATGGATTAAAGACCTAAATGTAAGGCCAGACACTATCAAACTCTTAGAGGAAAACAGAGGCAGAACACTCTATGACATAGATCACAGCAAGATCCTTTTTGACCCACCTCCTAGAGAAATGGAAATAAAACCAAAAATAAACAAATGGGGTCTAATGAAACTTCAAAGCTTTTGCACAGCAAAGGAAACCATAAACAAGACCAAAAGACAACCCTCAGAATGGGAGAAAATATTTGCAAATGAAGCAACTGACAAAGGATTAATCTCCAAAATTTACAAGCAGCTCATGCAGCTCAATAACAAAAAAACAAACACCCCAATCCAAAAATGGGCAGAAGACCTAAATAGATATTTCTCCAAAGAAGATATACAGATTCCCAACAAACACATGAAAGAATGCTCAACATCATTAATCATTAGAGAAATGCAAATCAAAACTACAATGAGATATCATCTCACACCAGTCAGAATGGCCATCATCAAAAAATCTAGAAACAATAAATGCTGGAGAGGGTGTGGAGAAAAGGGAACACTCTTGCACTGCTGGTGGGAATGTGAATTGGTACAGCCACTATGGAGAACAGTATGGAGGTTCCTTAAAAAGCCACAAATAGAACTACCATATGACCCAGCAATCCCACTACTGGGCATATACCCTGAGAAACCCATAATTCAAAAAGAGTCATGTACTAAAATGTTCATTGCAGCTCTATTTACAATAGCCAGGAGATGGAAGCAACCTAAGTGTCCATCATCAGATGAATGGATAAAGAAGATGTGGCACATATATACAATGGAGTATTACTCAGCCATAGAAAGAAACGAAATTGAGTTATTTGCAGTGAGGTGGATGGACCTAGAGTCTGTCATACAGAGTGAAGTAAGTCAGAAAGAGAAAGACAAATACCGTATGCTAACACATATATATGGAATTTAAGGGAAAAAAATATCATGAAGAACCTAGGGGTAAGACAGGAATATAGACACAGACCTACTAGAGAATGGACTTGAGGATATGGGGAGGGGAGAGGGAAGGGTAAGCTGGGACGAAGTGAGAGAGTGGCATGGACATATATACACTACCAAATGTAAAATAGATAGCTAGTGGGAAGCAGCTGCATAGCACAGGGAGATCAGCTCCGTGCTTTGTGACCACCTAGAGGGGTGGGATAGGGAGGGTGGCAGGGAGGGAGACACAAGAGGGAAGAGATATGGGAACATATGTATATGTATAACTAATTCACTTTGATATAAAGCAGAAACTAACACACCATTGTAAAGCAATTATACTCCAATAAAGATGTTTAAAAATAAATAAATAAATAACACACGCCTCAGTGGATGACTTAAGAATCAGAGACAGTGTGGGTGAAAGTGCCTGGTATACTCCCAAGCATTGTAACCATAAGAAATCATGATACATTTTCAAGCTAATAATGAGAATTATTAACCTTGACTACATGGTTCACCTTATGTCCAGGTTTATAATATTCATAAAGAGCATCCACTTGATGGTTTTGTTTTTTTAAAAAAGCTAAGATCTTTTTGGATCCTAAGTCCACAATTTCTAAGGATTCCAAAAGCAGGCAGCCATGGCTAGAAATATGACAAAAATGATAAATTGTTCCGAAAAGAAACACAAAAAGACTTACAAAGTTTGTCGTGCATTTATAAAGGTTATTATTTCAAGAAAGCAGGGCAATCCAATCGTTTCTATTCATACTCAGTTTAGGTCACTATTTGTCAGGGCCTAAATGCTTAGCACCAAGTGAATGGGCAGAGCAAAAATTCTGAGAGATTTCTAAAGTACATGTTGAGAGCATATCATTGCATACTTAAAAGGTTTCTAAATAAACAGACTGTAATTAGTTTCCCACCTTTGAGAAGTTTCATTTCTTAGACCAGAATTAGTAAAATGGAAAAGTTATGTTTTTAATAACCTATCAGTCAAAGAAACCCATAGAATCAATATAAGCAAACATGCAGAAGAAAACTGAGTGACCAAATACTGGGGTTTAAAGGCTGTGCTGGTGCCAGAAATGCCTTATAGACATCATAGGGCTTGTTGATTCATCACCTTTTTGATTCACTGAGTTAACTACGGTGGTATGCAGAATTATAATTAGTTATAAGCCCTATTACTGTTAAATCAAAGGCATGCTCTTTGAACAGCTTAAAAAAGGCACTCTGACAGAGACGTCAATAAATCCATAAATAATCAGAAACTACATCCATTTGCTCTTCCAGAACATGCTATTTTAAGCATATCTATACATTTCAATAACCCAAAAAGCTCACTAAATATCAAGTCCTTAAAATCATTTTCAGCAATTACAATAATATCTAAAAGCCACTAGCTAATGAACATCTATGTGTCAGGTTACGTATAAACACTATCGGAAAAAACCCAAAACATTATTTAATGCCAGTAATAACCCTACTTTTTTCAACCAAAAGAAAACTGAGACTTCAGTTTCAAGTCTCTCCAGAGACACGCGACTAAAAGTAATTGAAACATACCCTGCCCCCTACTCTCCATAACACCACCACAGCCTTGTTCTGAGCCTACCCATCCCAGGAGAAGTGGGTGTGGAAAACTACCACCTTTTCAGAAAATAAACTTCACCACCAAAACTACCAGGAAGGTCATCACTAGGCACTCTCAATATACTTACATGTAATCAGTAAGAAGAAACTCAAGACCCCTACTTTATTTCCCATCACCAGGAACTCATCCCATATATTCTGGGCACCCTCTAATTTTACACCATTATCACCGCTTTCCAACATTCAACGTCGTTTCACTCTGTTCTCTGGAAAATCCCATCTTTCCTGAATGTTCTTCCTCTAACTGAAAGCACACATTCCTCTTAGGACACTGTTCCCCATGTAGTCTTCTCAAGAGTTTGTTACCTTACCACTGTGCCTAGAAGTAGGGTCAATGTCTTCCTTGTTTGTTATTGCCACTTCCAGGCAATGGTACTGTTACTCCCTATCTCTGGAAATTTCAACTTTAAACGTAAATACTATTGACATATCACTTGCTATTATTATTATCATCATCACATGCACCCGGGTCCCCTCTCATTATTTAACACATTCAGCAGCTGGCTCACTTTCATTCTAAAACTACTTCTTTCATAATTCCTGGTGATCTTTATTTCCCAATCAATGCCCACGTACTTGGACTTCTCTCATTAGTATGAATGAATTGGCTGTGCTCCTGGTTAAGGCTAACTCATCTCTTTTATTCTGCAGTTCTCTTAACTTCATATTATTCCTTTTTAACTCTATGAGATAATTCTGAACGCAGTGGAATATGCTATAATATCACCTAACTACTGGCTAAATTTTTCTGCTTTCTTTGCAGTACATATCCTCAAAAAATTGTCTATACTCGCCGCTTGTACTTCTTTTCCTCTGACTCTTTCTTGGTTTCATGCCACAGAAGAGTGGGGGTTGCTATAACAAAAACTTCTTTTTGCCAAGGTCACAAACAACCTCAGTATTAACAAATTTATTGGCCAACTCTCAGTTCTTAAATTACTAGGTTTATTGACAGCATTTGACACCGGTTTTTCCTCATTTTTTTTTTCCACTTCAAGGACACCTCTCACTCTGGGTTCTTCTCCAACCCTCTGCCTACTTTTAGTCACCTTCAGCAATTCTTCCTTATCTTCCCATCCTCTAGTGATGGAGGGTCTTAGTGTTGTCTTCTGATTACTTCTGTGTCTGTGGTAGGTCATCTCAGACAGACTCAAGTTAACTTCCCAATTCATATATCCTCTGAATGTCAGACTCATTTAGTTAACTACCCACTTGACATCTGTGTTTGAATGTCTAATAGACATTTCAACCCTGTTAGGTTAAAAACTGAATTCCCTGTCTCCCCCACTTGCCAAACCTGTTCTTCCCATTCCTGTCATTTCTCTCAGAATAGAAACAAAACGCTCCCCTTGATCTACAAGGTTCTACACGATCTGGTCCTCTGAGACTCCCCTGACATTTTATTCTACTTCTCTCCCTTCATTCACTCAACTGCAGCCAACTGGCCTTCTTGCTAATCGCACAAATAAGCCCAAGGAAAAAATCAGCCCCTGACATCCAAGCACTCACCACCAGGCCTCAGTGCAATTACAAGGTGTCCTGATGCCAACAATTAGGTCTTGGTATTATGGTAACTGGTGTGATAGGCACAAGCTAGGCCATGTTGTTCCCCTGATGATTTCAGTGGCACTATATAAAGTACCAGAAATGTGGCCAACACTCAATAGACATTTGCTGAATAAAGGGATTAAGTGAATTAAATATATTAAAAACAAAGTCATAGTTGTGGTACCTGGATTGTCCAAATTGGGATAAGCCATACTAGATATGCTTATGCATGTTTATAATAAATTTCGCCTAATAATAATTATGTACCTCATTTGGTTTGCTTAAACTTCTTCTCACTTAATCCTTTAAAATTTGCTCCTCTTTATTTTACCTTCTAGAGGTACCTTAGCTAACCACTCATTCGACTTTGTTTTTATGACAGTAAGGGAGTTTGATTTTGTTCTTAGGATATGTTTCTCTCAATATATCACCTTTATTCATCCAAGTCTAAATTGTTGGCTACTATTAGTTGCCTATTTGCAGCAGTAGCTCTGGATAAAAACTGAATACAGGGCTTCACTGTGATTTTGTTGATAGGATGAATTTTTCTTTCTCCCAGGCTGTCACATTAGCCTCATCTCCTATGTATTAAATGTGACTTTCCAAACTTCTTATTTAGAGATATATGTAGGTAAACAATGAAGAATTTGCCTACTATTTACCCCTTGAGGGGACCCCTGTTAGGGAATACGCTATGTGGAGCATATGGAATCATGCTAATAACGTTTTTGCTTATAAATTGTCTAGAGTTTTTATTTTTGAAATATATGAAGACGTGCTGAAGCTATATTTTAACTCGTGCGGCTAATTTATCTACTTAAATATTAAATATTCACAAAATTACAGTAATGTTAGTTAAATCACAGTGACTCAAATATTCACATTATATCACAATATAGATCTTACTAGCCCTGGGTATGAAGAAAGCAAATGTATAATATTCATTAAGTAAGCTACAATTATAATTTTGAAGGTAGTTCTTTTAAAAACATTGAATTAATCTGTTTGCAGGGTAAGATTTCAGTGGAGAAATATTTTTATTTAAGTTGTTTTTATTTAATTCATATCTTGTAAGGATATATCATCATTTTAAGTACAGAATACCCATAACTGCTTTTTTAAAACATCATGTTCAGGAAAAAATCTGTATTTATTTGCTTGTATCTAAGTGTGGCTACATTGTGGGTTTGTTTATGGAATATATACTGTGAAGTACAGAATTTCTTATTAGTATTTTTGTATTAAAGAGACGTGCTGAAGAATACGTATCTTGGACCTATCAATTAATGGTACTGTAGCTAGGTTTTTCATCTCTGTTGGATTCTTTTAAACCTCTTATAGAGTCCCCTTGCAACTCTCATGAATAGCTACTTTTTTTCAGTCCTAGAAGAGGAAGCATGATTCTTTAAAGTTTTTAAAAGTATCTCAATCTGATAAAGGACACATATGAAATATTTACAACTAACATCTTACTTTCTTACTTAATCATGCTACATTGAACATTCTTTACTAAACTCGGAAAAAGAACAAGAAAATCTGCTCTTACCATTTTCATTTAACATTGTACTGGAAGTCACGTCAAGTTGTAGTAGGGCAAGAAAATTAAATAAAAGCTGTAACATTTGTCAAACAATAAGCAAAATTGTCACAAACAACTTACTCGTCTATATATAATGCCCTAAAGAGTCTAAAAAATCCTATGCGAGTTAAAATGTGGATTTTACCCACATAATATGTAGGATACGCAATTTTTTTTTCTTAGGATACGCAATTTATATACAAACATCAATTTTATTTCCATATGAAAGAAAAACCGTGGAAAATGAAAGAACCATTCTATTTAAAATGGCATAAAATGTAAATATTGAGAATAAATTTAACAAAGGATATATCACTCCTCTACACTTCCAAGATAAAGAAAAGCTAAATAAATGTAATCTATACCAAGTTTATATATTTGAATACTCAGTATTACTAAGATGTGCTTTCCCTCTAAATTGATCTATAGATGCAGCACAATCCCAACTAATATCTCAGTGGGCTTTACTGAAATATGGAAATGCGAACGACCTAGCATAGCCAAAACAATTTTGAAAAGAACAAAGTTGCTGGACTTATAAGACATGATTTCAAGACTTACTATAAAGTTTCAGTCAAGGCAGTGTGGTACTTATATGAGGTTATACTATTAGATCGATAGAACAACACCAAGTCCAGAAATATACACATATATAGATGAACTGATTTTGACAAAAGTGTCAATGCAATTCAACCAGGAAAAAAATCTCTTCAACAAATGGTGATGCAACAACTGAATATCCATCGAGGAAAACACAAGCCTCAACCTCTACTCACACACAAAAATGAATTCAAGATGACATATGGACATAAAGGTAAAAAAAAAAACTCAGAAAGATCTCTACAGTCTTGATTAAGGCCGATATAGACAGAAAATAAATGCACTAAACGAAAAAGAAAAAGTAATGTTTGCAACACACGTATCTCACAAAGACCTTGTATCCAGAGTGTATTAAAGACTCTTACAACTCGAAAGTCTCTTTTGTGAACAGCCTCTTCACAAAATAAGTATATTAAAGAAAATTTTTTTTAATAATAAGGCAATTTCCTTACCTGAATCACGGCAGAAACATTCTGGAAATGAAGCATGCTCATCTCCTAAACCCATTTAGAAATACCTGGGAATAAATACATGAAAGTAAAACATTTAAAAAACAACCATAAAACAATAAAGACAAAAATAAAAATAACACTCGTTCTTTGATACAAAAAACATTATTGCAATCAATGAATATTATTTGTAATAAACTACTAAGACATTCTCTTATTTCCTTCCAAAGAACATTAGGGACAGGGGAAGTTTCAGTTCAAATATAAAGTCAGCCAGAACTACCCTCTTATCACACACGTTTCATCTGGTCCCTTCACACTCACTACCAATCAATTTACTTTTACATTTAAACATCCATTTTCAGACTTGACATTTTGGGTTGGCATTTTGGGGAAGGATTCCTTAGGAGATAATATCAAAGAGTACTTAAGATAATTTTATCTAACTTTTTAATCTAACTTCATCACACATCGACTCTCAAATATAGAATAACTAAATTTAATTATTAAAATTTTTGATCCTCAACGCACATGACTGAAACAAGAGCCATATAGCTACTTAATGCAAATATTTCTAAGACCTTTCTAAAAGTTACGGATTTCAAATATTAAATAATATTTGGATACCTACATTGAATATGCAGTGTCTTAGAACAGCTATTAATATATTTTAATATATTAATAGTTTATTAATATATTTTCACAACTGATATAGTAATAAAAGATTGGATATACTGAAATGAAACAAGATTATAAATGTTATGCATATATTCATATTTCCATATCCTTAAATTTATGACTGAATATAAAAGGACTGAAATAAGAAATGAAGGGGTTACAGTGTTGTGAGCACTGTCAACTGCTTAAACTTTCTACCAGAAAAAAGCCCATCAATGAGGAGAAATTACCGGTAATATAATCCAAGTTAAGGAGGACAGGACCAATAGGCGCAAAGAAAAGGTAAGTTCCAAATAAAATTTAAGGAGTGGAACAGAGGAAGCAGATCCCAGAATATATGAAGCAGGATTTATTGTTAATTCATGAAAACAGTAGAAGAACACTAGGATGATGAAGTTAGGAAGGATATCCTGGCCAGTTTACTCTCGTAAAGCACAGGAAAAGACATTTGATTTCAAAATACCAAACAAAAAATGGATCCTGGTTAAAACTCCATACAAAATTAGGTTATTAAAAAAAATAAAGAACAAAATAATGTATAGACACTCAAGGTACAAAAGAAATGCGTGCCCACAAAGTAGATTTTTAAAAAGCAACTTACATTTCACTCAAAAACTATTTTTTCAGCTTTACTGACATAAAACTGACATGACATTGTGTAAGTTTAAGGTATACAGTGTGATGAGCTGATACAGGTATATACTGTGAAATGTTTACCATAATAAGGTTAACATATTTATCACCATACATGATCACCTTTTTTTATGGTGAGAACATTTTAGAGCTACTCTTAGCAACATTCAACTATAGTCACCAGGCTGTACATTAGATACCCCAAAATTATTTATCCTACAACAGGACGTTTGTACCCTTAGATCAACATCTCCTCATTACCCCTGCCCCCAGTCTCTAACATCCACCATTCTATCATCTGTTTCTATGACTTTAGCTTTTTTTCTAGATTCTATATATGAGTGAGATCATACAGGATTCGTCTTTCTCCGACTTATTTCTCTTACCATAATGTCCTCAAGGTCCATCTGTGTTGTTGCAAATGGCAGGATTATCTTTTTTCAATAAATATTATTTCACTGTATATATACACCACATTTTCCTTATCCATTCACTGGTACATGAATACTTAGATCGTTTCCATATCTTGGCTATGGAGAATAAAGCTGCAATGAACATGGGGTGCCCATATCTCTTCCAGCTTATAATTTCATTTCCTTTCAGTATATGCTCAGAAGTGGGATTGCTGGATCAAACAGTAGTTCTATTTGTAGTTTTTTGAGGAACCTCCACACTGGCTTTAATAATTTACATTCCCACCAACAGTGCACAAGGGTTCCCTTTTCTCTACATCCTTGCCAGCATTTGTTTTCTCTTGTGTTTTCGACAGTAGCCATTCTAACAGGTGTGAGGTGATATGTCATTGTAGTTTTGATTCTCAATTTCCTGATAATTAATGATGTTGAGCATCTTTTGAAATACCTTGTCACGAATTTGAAGAACTTAGTAATGAGGTGACTGGAGAAAAGGAAGATTTGGAAAAAGAAACATCAAGACTCAGAAAAGAATTATAAATAAATCAAAAATATTTCAGATTTGAAAACTAAACTGGAAGGAAAAACCAATAAACACAGGAATGCTGTCTTATGGAAACAAGATGAAAAGAAGGGACTTTTTATCATAAGGAATTGGAGATAATAAAAAAATAGAGGAAGAAAATCAAATAAATGTGATGAAGAACCAATACACACAACATAAATGGAAAAACTGACCAAAGCTATCAACACTGACACATTGAGTGGAAGTATTGGACTATAAGAAAAAAGAGGAATATTCAAGCAAAAATTCAAAGTCACATATAAGGGAAAGATAATTTGTTGTCAGATTTTCCCACAGAGTATATACTTAATGCCAGAAGGCAATGGAAATGTCTAGTTATTACACTTTAGTAAAGAAAACCTTAGCTAAGAATTTTGTATCCAGCCAATAAATATTTAAGTGTTAAGGCCAGGGCCAGAGACAATCTTTTCAACAATCAAGAACTCAGCAAATATTTTTCCCACGAGACTTTATCTAGCAAAGTTCCAGAGAATTAACTTTAGACATTTCAAAGGACTGGAGAGAGCAGTAGTGAGAATTAAGTATTACCTGTACTTAAGACCATAGGTTGGTTATAAGGGTAACAATATAATATGCAATGGCCAATATGTTCTGAAAATACAGATGTTCTCAACTAAAACGGAGAGAGGGTCCAGTGGGTAAGACTCCGTGCTCCCAATGCAGGGGGCCCAGGCTCAGTCCCTGGTCAGGGAACTAGAGCCTGCATGCATGCCACAACTAAGAGTATGCACGCCGCAACTAAGAAGTCTGCATGCTGCAACTAAAGATGCCACATGCTACAATGAAGATCCCGCGTGCCACAACCAAGACCTGGCACAGTCTAAATTAATTAATTAAAATAAAATAAAATAAAATGGAGAGATGGGGAGAGTACATGAAAAGTAAAATAAACTTACAGATTGCCTAATAAGCATTAAGTAAAAGGAAAATGACTTTCAAATCTGATGCTAAGAGAAAGGGAAGAGATGGAAAAGAAGGTATTAATTAGCTAAAACTAATTTCATAGTTGGAAACCAATAAAGTATAGCCAAATAAAAAGGAGGCCAAGGAGACTAAATATATAAAAAACATATGAGAGAGAGAGAGAAACATATCAAGAAGTATAAATGGGCTGAATTTACCCAATCAAAAAAATATGTTTTCACACTAACGATGCTAAATCCAATAATATGCTGTGTGTAAAAGATAAACTTAAAACAACTAAATTCAGAAAATTAAAAAAATTTAAAAGATGTGCATAAACGGAATGCAGAGTTCAGGAGGTTCTAAATTTTCAGTTTCCCTTTAGATATTTGGCATTGTATAATATCATAAAAGAAAAACATAAAACTTTAATAGGGAAATACATTAAAACAAGGAAAAATGCAATGATCCATTTAACTTCGTCAAAATATATTCAATAAGCCTATTTTAAGACTGCTGGCCATATATTATATTTCCAGGATTACATGACTTCTAACACAGAGATACAGAGTTCTTGAAATACAGTCTTATCATTAGTACATTCTAGATTCTCTCTTTTTAATGGTAATAAAAGGGGCCACATACTACTTATTTTGATTCAAAAGCATTCTAGGACAAACCTTTCATTATAATCACAGCATCCATTCATGCTCAGAACACCAGTTAGTAATTGCTGAACTGTCATTGAGATAGGGTTAGAAAAGAGACAACTAGAAATTACAAACATTATGGGAAGTAATAACACGATATTTAAGAAGTTTATTTTAAAGACAGTCCTTTGAAAATGAATTTACCTGTTTGATATGCCTTTAACAAACTGCAGAACACATCACTAAAATTCAAGTATTGTTGAGAAGCAATAATTAATGTTTCTTTCTTAATCGTGATCTCTTAATAATGCCATCTATCAACAATCTTTCATCAAAATATTTTTGAGAAGGCTTAAGAGCAGTAAGAACCTATTCTCATTGACCTATTTTTAATTAAATCATAACGTTTCCTCAAATCGCTTTCCATTAACTGTAACGTTTCACTTGTATTACAATTATGATTTCAATCACAGTGTCTTGAAATTCTCAACATGACTGAAGTGTTGCTCTGTTTTAATTTACATCATATCAAGGCTTGTAAAGTTCCTCATCACTGGGGGGAGGTTACTGTACCCTGAAGTTCTCTCTCCCTCTAGGTTTAGCCTTTGTTTGACTTCACCTCTTCTGGTGTCTTTTTATTTTTTAAATTTTCAGCCCTTGTATCTCCGACCAAAACGAGCCCTCTGAAAACTTTTCTGTGACTCACTACTCCTTTTCAGCAGATGGCACTGTTATTTAGGCTAAATAATTTGTCAACAGGGCAAGGTAATTATTTTCCCGAGATTTTTTTTCTAGAATAGGGCATCTACGTGTATAAAAATAACACTGACTCATGCTAAAAAAAGGAGAATGAGCCAAAGAAACTCCGCATGAAGTATGGCTATACCAAAATCATGAAAATATTTAAAATATCACAAAATACCCAAGTGAACTCAAACTGAAATGTTCAATTGCCATTTTTGTATTTCTAATTTTGCTAAAATCAAGGGTGGGGCTTCCCTGGTGGCGCAGTGGTTGAGAGGCCGCCTGCCGATGCAGGGGACACGGGTTCGTGCCCCGGTCCGGGAAGATCCCACATGCTGCGGAGCGGCTGGGCCCGTGAGCCATGGCCGCTGAGCCTGTGCTCCTCAACGGGAGAGGCCACAACACTGAGAGGCCCGCGTACCGCGCAAAAAAAAACGAGGGTGATTTGGTTCAAGAGCTAAAAACCAAAGGCTCTCTTTTGCTCCTACTAAGCTTAGATGATCAATAAATTGGCCTTATATAATTTATATTGTTAAATTTTTTCAGATATCTAATTTTCTATAAATGGATAACAGAGGCCAGATTCTATTGGAGTTGGGATTTGAGAGGGGATCAGGGTGAAGATATCAAGCCAATCACTTATTAGCCAAGTGAAACAGGATTTTGTGGGTCTCAGTTTTATCCATAAAACAGAAATAATACTGAAGATACAGGGTAAAAGAAGAGATAAAACAAGCAAACAAAAGGAGAAGAGATAATGTGCGTGATTTTTTTTTTTTTGGCCATGCCTTGCAGCATGCAGTATCTTAGTTCCCGGCCAGAGATCGAACCTGTGCCCTCTGCAGTGGAAGTGCAGAGTCCTAACCACTGGACTGTCATGGAATTCTCAATGTGCATAATTATTATTTACCCACCAGCTCAAATAAGCAAAACGAGGTAAAAAGAAACTCCTGAAGGAACACGATCAAAAGGAATATTCTTTTCTCTAACAAAAGAAGTGATTTCCACACACATTTCTTTTATCTTTTTTATGAGAGTTATATTTATGTATTTCTTTTTATTATTTTTATTATCTTTGGCTGTGTTGGGTCTTCGTTACTTCGTGCGGGCTTTCTCTATTTGTGGCGAGCGGGGGCTCCTCTTCGTTGCGGTGCGTGGGCTTCTCATTACGGTGGCTTCTCTTGTTGTGGAGCACGGGCTCTAGGCATGCAGGTTTCAGCAGTTGTGGCATGTGGGCTCACTAGTTGTGGCTCGTGGGCTCTAGAGCACAGGCTCAGTAGTTGTGGCTCACAGGCTTAGTTGCTCCACGGCATGTGGGATCTTCCTGGACCAGGGCTCAAACCCGTGTCTCCTGCATTGGCAGGCAGATTCGTAACCACTGAGCTACCAGGGAAGCCCCCCCGCACACATTTCAATGGATGCATTGCCATTACACCTCAGAACACCAACAGTGGCCTTATAGGTTTCACTTTTGCATCTAGTAGCTGATTCTACCTAAGCCAGAAGGTCACACCACTTTTTGCACTTGCCAGGGCGAGGTTATTCGTAACCACATAATACAACTTTGTATGTATACAGTGATCATCATGGAACAGTCTCAAGGACTTTGAACCACATTCTTAAAGCTTTGTTTTTATAAACAAAAGGATCTCAGGTCTCTCCTAGCACCTCGTTATCCAAATCCTGACTATGCAGGTAGTTTATGTGTTTGCTTCAACTACCAACAGATAGAATCTAGCACGTATTGATTGCAACCTCTCAAATTAAAAACAAAAACAAAAACTATCAAATAAATGTTTAGTAACCAATATACTATTGACAGATTATTCTCCCCCGGGAGAATAATGAGAGGGGCCTTATGATGCCACTCGCAGCACTGCATTCCAACTCACCCACCTTCATCACCTCCTCCAATTACAAGTTTGGGGAAATACAAGCATCCTCTGATTACACATGGGGATCCCCTAGAGGGGCTTCTCATATATCAACCACATTAAAAATATCTTCCTTGGGGCTTCCCTGGTGGTGCAGTGGTTAAGAATCTGCCTGCCAATGCAGGGGACACGGGTTCAAGCCCTCGTCCGGGAACATCCCACATGCCGCGGAGCAACTGAGCCCGTGCGCCACAACTACTGAGCCTGTGCTCTAGAGCCCGCAAGCTACAACTACTGAAGTCCACAGGCCTAGAGCCCATGATCCACAGCAAGAGATGACACCGCAGTGAGAAGCCCACGCACCGCAACGAAGAGTAACCCCCGCTCGCCGCAACTAGAGAAAGCCTGCGCACAGCAAGAGTCAATGCAGCCAAAAATAAAATAAATAAAATTAAAAAAAAAAATCTTCCTCTCTTTCAAATGCCTAGAAAAGGGTTTTCAGATTCCTTAAAGATGATCAATATAATCCTACACTAGAGCAAACAGCAAATATACCCTGGAATTGCAGGTATTCCCATAGCAAAGGGTGGAGTTGGTTGGAAAGAAATTGCTTCCTTGGGAAACGGGAAGTGATATCTGGTCTGGTGAGAAACATTTAAAAACCCTTTCTTTTTTATGGCCAAGGAATATTTCAGTGTGTGTGTGTGTGTGTGTGTGTGTGTGTGTGTGTGTGTGTGTGTGTGTGTGTGTGTACATATATACACCACATCTTTATCCATTCATCTTGGCCCAAAAAAAGAATGAAATATTGCCATTTGCAGCAACATAGATGGACCCAAAAAATACCATACTAAGTGAAGTAAATCAGACAGAGAAAGACAAATATCAAATGATATCACTTATATGTGGAATCTGAAAAATAATGCAAATGAACTTATTTACAAAACAGAAATAGAGTCACAGAGATAGAAAAAAAACATAGGTTACCAAAGGGGGAAGAAGGGGAGAGGAATAAATTGGGAGTATGGGATTAACAGATACTACTATATATATAAAGTAGGTAAACAACAAGGACCCACTGTATAGCACAGGGAACTATATTCAATATCTTATAATAAATCATAATGGAAAATATGAAAAATAGATAACTGAATTACTTTGCTGTACACCTGAAACTAACAATATTGTAAATCAACTATAATTCATTTTTTTAATTAAATAAATATATAAATAAATAACCCTTTCCCCTAGAGATGGTGGTAAGTATGTAGTAGTTCCTGAGCGGTGGATTTCAGATACAAGGCATGTCAGCACACCACTGAGGTGGTCTATAATTCTTTACATGTCTTAAGAATTGCAGAGAAGGTGGATGTAAAATAAATCAGGGAGTTGTCTACAACAGGAACATGAAGGAAGCTTGTCTGACTTTTGAGTTTTGAAAAAGATCCTTAGGTGACTGTGACACAAACTTTAGCAGGAACTTGAAAGAAGATGTAAAAATGTAAAGTCAAGCCATAAATATGGCTGCCATAATCTAGGTGAGGTAAGCACAAGGTCAGGGATTTTGCTATTTAGGGGTAAAGGTATGTGTAAACTGTGTAGATCGATCACCAAAATTACTTTTATATTCATTTAATTTATAGGAATCTGTAGTAAGAGTAATTGTCATTATTTCAGAGAGTTCCAGGAATGCTAGAATAAGAGATTATAACAAACAAGCAATATTCTATGAAAAAAATTACCAATGGTATGACTGCTACCTATATAAAATCTAAACAAATGAATGGACTGATTCCATCCACACACAAATGGGAGTCCATGATTTTTAGCTTTATTTCTCCTGGCCCTCAGGGTCATTTGGGGCACTACTGCTGTTCCTCACAGATGAGTAGATGAAAAGAGTATTTCTAAAAAATACAATATAAATAGTGGTGCTTTTCTTTTTTGATCTTTGATGGAATTGGATTTGTTTCGTGGTTCAGCAGCCTTCAGTGTCTTATTAAGAAATATGTTCTCTACCACGCTATGAATGCCATCCCCATAATACTCTTGTCAGTGGCAGGGTTGGCCCAAATATGAGAAGGCTTTCTACAGAAGGTGAAATACAACCATCAAATAAAGGAATAAAATTGGTCTCAAAAACCTACACTTCTCATGCTAGCCTCAAACAAAGGGAACATTAGTTTCAAATAGAAAAATAAAACATATTCACCTTCTATGGAATATAAATCTCAGTCTAAAGCATGGATTCTAAAAGTGTGGTGGTCCAGGAACCCCTGGCCTTCCCTGAAACCCTCCCAGGGGTCTGCAAGCAAATCTATTTTCATAATAATTACATCATTTGCTTTTTTCAGTCTCATTCTCTTTCAGGTATTACAATCAAGTTGCCCAGTGGTTCTGTGACACATGATGCTGCAACAGACACAGAAATGTATATGAGAAATCAAGTGCCTTCTATTAAGCCACGTGGTTCGAGACGGTTGCTTAGGAAGCTCCTGAACTCACCTCCTTCCCCGAATACGGAAGGATTTTCTCTTGAAAGAGACCTGTAAACTAGCTGAGCATCACATCAGGCAAAGGAGAAAAAAAGCCACATTGAAGCGAGTAAGAGAGGCTGAGAACCAATCTTACTATAACACACCCCCTTCCATCCTGGGGAGCAACCCATGATAGGGAGGGAACTCGCGAACCTGGACCTTCACACACCTGAGGAGTAAAGTGTTCATACCCTATATTGGGCACCCCAACTTTTAAGACCCGCACCTGAGAGATGAGCCCCCAGAATATCTGGCTTTCAAAAACACTGGGGGTCACCTCCACGAGACCCAAAGAGCTGTAGGGATCTAAGAGCTCTTAAAGGGCCTGCACCTGGACCCACACACCCCAGGGTCCAGCGTAGAAGCAGCCATTTGAAAATGTGGAAAAGATTCATTTCCTAATCTCAAGGCTTCACCAGAGGGGCAGGGGCCTGCTGGGACACTCTTTGGCGAGGGAGGCTGTGGGGTGTCATTTTCATGCTCTTACTCTGCGAAAGCCAGTGGGCACCATTTTTTCCCCTAACAAAATAATTCCAGATATTTAAGAGATTTTCAGACATGTAAAACAATGCCATATTTAGCACTATTTTTTTTTACTATCAAGATATATTTTTAAATAAAATTATATCTACAGGTAATGGGTTTATTATTGCTATTTTTAAAATGATATGTTTCAGAGTCTTTTCAGTTTTAATTTCTAATGTGATAAATATCAATAGGTTTAATCCACATCAACACTAGCCTTTGGGGAACCTCCTTAACGTTTTAAGAGTTTAAATGGTTTTCCTGAGGTCAAAGAGTTTGAGGACTGATCATCTCTAAAGACTTGATTATCTGTTCTTGATCTCAAAACTTAGACCTTTGTTATTTTTGTAACAGTTCAAACATTTTGACCTTCTTTTAAATAAAACAAATATGTAATTCTATTATTTTCAGAATGTGCCTTAAAAGATCTGGTCCAAAGTGAAGGCACATACGGCAGTAAGTTCAACTCTTTTGGCAATTTGCAATGATGGGTGAAATACTGAGAAATGAAGAGCAGCATTTCTGTCAGAGAAAAAGTGTTACATATGTTTATGCATTGCCCTTAACCATTTCTTACAGCATATCACAATTTAATATATACTGAATATTTTTTAAATCTTAATTTTTTAATCAATAATTTTAATCTTAATACTTTAAACAATATGTAATTTAAAAATAATATGAACGCAGAAGTATTTTTCCTGCATGTGTTTCTCACTTGAGGGTTATGAAGGAGCCACCAAATGGCAAATACAAAGCAACTTACCAAAATTATTTCATAGGATGGTCAAACAAAACTCCCTATCTGGCGTTAAAGAATTGTGATATACTTCTTTCTTTTAAAAAGAATTATTTGAGAGAGTCAGAAGGAGGCTAATTTTTACCACCAAGCACTGACAAGACATCTAAATCTTGTGCTGAAATTGCTGGTCCAGGCTTGGACTACTGAGAACTATCTGCCAATCAAGCTCAATTGTGTGGTGACTTGTCAATCCTTGTCCACAAGCAATTAGAAGAAAATGACCTACAGCACTTCCATTTGCACAGAGAGAATTTAAAGGCCTGTCTCGAAGGTGAAAGGCTATTGCATTAACCCACTGCTGACGGAGAAAGAAGACCCTCTTGATGGGACTTCAGCCCATAAATAACACAGTCCTGGCAATAAAACAGTAGTAATTGTTCCTTACAACTAAAAAGGAATTAGGGCAGAGATACTAAATCTAAAGCAACAGGCCTACATTACAGTAACTTGCTTTACACTGTTTTTGTGTTTTCTCTCTTACAATAACATTTTGGTAGGCCTCCCAGATTATGTAAACTTTTTGTCTTGTCTATGACTTCGGTACTTTAGTGTTATGGTAAAATAAAGCTAACTAATTGTTTGATAAGCGAAAATTTGTCTCTCTTGTATATTCTTTTTTCTTTTAATGTTTTTTTATTGTGGTAAAAGTCACATAATATAAAACATACTATTTTAACCATATTTAACTGTACATGTTTATTTTAACCATATTTAACTTACTTCGGTGGCACTAACTACATTCACATTGTTGTGCAACACTTACCATCATCCGTCTCCCGAATTTTCCACCTTCCTAAACTGAAATTCTGTCCCCATTAAACACTAACTCCCCATTCCCCCCCCACTCCCCCTCAATCCCCGGCCCCTGGCATCTACCAATGTACTTTCTGACTCTATGAATTTGACTGTTCTAGGTAGCTCGCATAAGTGGAATCAAACAGTATTTGTCTGCACTTAATATATACTGGAATGCATTTTTAAGGCTAACTTAATATATGTCCTACAAACAGATTGTACCTTCTTATTTTCCCCGTGTTATACAGCAGGTTCTCATTAGTTATCTATTTTCTATATAGTAGTTTATATATGTCAATCCCAGTCTCCCAATTTATCCCACCACCCCCCTCTCGCCTCTTGGTGTCCATACGTTTGTTCTCCACATCTGTCTCTATTTCTGCTTTGCAAATAGGTTCATCTGCACTATTTTTCTAGATTGCACATATATGCATTAACATGATATTTGTTTTTCTCTAACCTACTTCACTCTATGACAGTCTCTAGGTCTATCCACATCTCTGCAAATGGCACAATTTCATTACTTTTAATGGCTGGGTAATATTCCATTGTATATATGTACCACATCTTCTTTATCCATTCGTCTGTTGGTGGGCATTTAGGTTGCTTCCATGTCCTGGCTATTGTAAACAGTGCTGCAATGAACATAGGGGTGCATGGACCTTTTTGAATTATGGTTTTCTCCAGGTATATGCCCAGGAATGGGATTGCTGGGTCATATGGTAATTCTATTTTTAGTTTTTTTAAGGAACCTCCATACTGTTCTCCACAGCGGCTGTATCAATTTACATTCCCACCAACAGTGCAAAAGGGTTCCTTTTCTCCACACCCTGTCCAGCATTTATTGTTTCTAGATTTTTTGATGATGGCCATTCTGACTGGTGTGAGGTAATACCTCATTGTAGTTTTGATTTGAATTTCTCTACTAATTAATGACATTGAGCATCTTTTAAGGTGCCTCTTGGCCATCTGTATGTCTTCTTCGAAGAAATGTCTATTTAGATCTTCCGTCCATTTTTTGATTGGGTTGTTTGTTTTTTAAATATTGAGCTGCATGAGCTGTTTGTATATTTTGGAGATTAATCCTTTGTCAGTTGCTTTGTTTGAAAATATTTTCACCCATTCTTAGGGTTATCTTTTCATCTTGTTTATGGTTTCCTTTGCCAAGCAAAAGCTTTTACGTTTAACTAGGTCCCATTTGTTTACGTTTTTATTTTCATTTCCCTAGGAAGTGGGTCAAAAGTGATAAGCAAGGATGTCCACTCTCACCACTATTATTCAACATAGTTTTGGAAGTCCTAGCTATGGCATCAGAGAAGATAGAGAAATAAAAGGAATCCAAATTGGAAAAGAAGTAAAACTATCACTGTTTGCAGATGACATGAAACCATAGATAGAAAATCCTAAACATGCCACCAGAAAACTACCGGTGCTAATCAATGAATTTGGTAAAGTTGCAGGATGCAAAATTAATACAGAGAAATCTCTTGCATTCCTATACACTAGCAAAGAAAGATCAGAAAGAGAAATTAAGGCAACAATCCCATTTATCATTGCAACAAAAAGAATAAAATACCTAGGAATAAACCTACCTAAGGAGGCAAAAGACCTGTCTTCAGAAAACTATAAGATACTGATGAAAGAAATCAAAGATGACACAAACAAATGGAGAGATATACCATGTTCTTGGATTGGAAGCATTAATATTGTGAAAGTGACTATACTCCCCAAAGCAATCCACAGATTCAATGCAAACCCTATCAAATTACCAATGGCGTTTTTCACAGAATTAGAACAAAAAATTTTACATATTATACTACAAAGCTACAGTAATCAAGCAATCAAGACAGTATGGTACTAACACAAAAACAGAAATATATAGCACATGAAAAGCTGCTCAACATCACTAATTATTCAAGAAATGCAAATCAAAACTACAATGAGGTGTCACCTCACACCAGTTAGAATGGGCATCGTCAGAAAATCTACAAACAACAAATGCTGGAGAGGGTGTGGAGAAAAGGGAACCCTCTTGCACTGTTGGTGGGAATGTACATTGATACAGCCACTATGGAGAACAGTATGGAGGTTCCTTAAAAAACTAAAAATAGAATTACCCTATGTTCTAGCAATCCCACTACTGGGCATATACCCAGAGAAAAGCATAATTCAAAAAGACACATGCACCCCAATGTTCATTGCAGCACTATTTACAATAACCAGGTCATGGAACCAACCTAAATGTCCATCAACAAATGAATAGATAAAGAAGATGGAGCACATATATACAATCAAATATTACTCAGCCATACAAAGAAATGAAATTGAGTTATTTGTAGTGAGGTGGATGGACCTAGAGTCTGTCATACAGAGTGAAGTCAGAAAGAGGAAAAGAAATATCGTATATTAACGCATATATGTGGAACCTAGAAAAATGGTACAGATGAACCAGTTTGCAGGGCAGAAATAGAGACACCGCTGTAGAGAACAAACGTATGGACACAAAGTGGGGAAAGTGGGGGGGGGGGGGGATGGTGTGACGAATTGGGAGATTGGGATTGACATATATACACTAATATGTATAAAATAGGTAACTAATAAGAATCTGCTTATAAAAAATTAAAATTCAAAAAAGTGTATAGAGCATACACAAGTATTTTGTGAGAATGTGAATTCATTTTTCTAAGCATTTTACTTCTCAAGCATTGGCAGTCAAGATATAAAGAGGTTTATGGGTACAAATGATCATTTTTAAGTGCAGTTAATCTCCTGGTGCAGGGAAAATTCCATTTCAGCTTTGGACTATAACAGTGGTCATACAGGGGCATGAAATGAGTTTTCCTCAGAAGACAATAAATCTTCTTTTTGTGCGGGGTGTATGCGTGTATATGTGTGTGTATGTATCTATGTATAGAAATCTTAATTCATACATTCACTTTTACATGCCCATCTTACTTCTTCCAGTTCTCCCGAGTCTGTGCTCATGACCACACATATTTCCAGGTTATTCCTGATTTAAGTCAAAATAATGTTTAGAATATATTAATAACCCAAAATACCTCTCCCTTCCCTCTGCCCCTGCCTCCCTCGTTCCATCCTTCCCCCACTCTTATCCCTCCCTTTCTATCTATAACACTTCATACATAATTCTCACTATATATAACTATATATATGCCATGAGGGAGCCATTATACTGTGAGATACCAGTTAGATTTTTACTTGATATTTTCATAATTTTTCCAATGCCAACAAATGTTGTATCACAAGCCTTGTTGTTTTTTTGTTCTTTTGAAATTTGTCTGCATCTACATTTTCTGCCTTAGATTTTAGTCTGTGGTGTGGCCTGTGTTCATTCAAGGCGCTCAGTGCCCAGCACTGTACCATGGACACTTGGCTCCTTATTAAAACATGTTGTAATAGAACACTAACTAGTGACCTAAGAAGAGGATTAAAATAATCTATCATTTGGACTTAAAACCCATCTCTGAGGCCTTCCAGCATTATAGCCTTTAGCAAATAAACACAAAATCTCAATTTTCTTATCTATAGCTTTTCTACCTTAGAGGCATTTTTCTGGAATTAATAATGTGTGAATCACTTTTACATCCACAGATGAAAAGCCCTCTCTAAATGCTATGGACCGGTTAATTATACCATAGGGGACATTCGGGTTTATATTGTAAAGCATGCATATTTATAGCTCTTTTATTTTAATGCAGGTTATTTTTACTACTGAGGATGCCTGGTATTTTCTTGTTAATAACTTTGAAAGATATAAATACTATACTGTAGCAGTTAAACCCAAAGGTCAAACGTGCTTGATGCATGAAAGGGGTGCATATATTATCAAACCTTTTTAATCACAGAGTATACATCATTGGTGTTTGCACCCTGTTTAACACATGAATGGAGAGATTCATTTTAGTATAGAACTCACTGTGGGCCTCATTTGTCTATAACATCTTGATATGTAGCCTTGCACTGTCATTAAGAAGTGGTGTTGAATAAATAGTGTTTTTTTCCTGTTTTCTTCAACCCCATTTTATAGTCTTTGTGAAAAAGATGGTTTCAACCATCTGTTTTTCCATCTGATCCACATGTAATAATATACCCATTACATGGAAGCTGATAATGCATATAAAAATAAAGTACAGTTCTATTCCTATAGGACGTCAATCTACCGGAGCAGTCAGGAGATAAACAGATTACTTCAATACAACTAGTTCTATAATAGTGGCTTGAACACAAAACTGTAAGTTCTCACAGAAGGGAGAAACTTCCTTCTTTTGGTGTCTAGGAGAATTTCAAAGAGGAAATGATATGTGACCTTTAGAGTGTGGACCATGAACATGAAAATGGAATCACGTACGTCAAAAGGATCAAAAATGGAAGCCACCACCCCCACCCCCAATGCAACAAACTTTTGTCCCAGCCATCCTGAGACCACCTGCAACTTGCTGTTTTAACTCCCTAGAGACCACAGCATAGCAACCAAGCTGCTGCTGGCAAATGCCTGAATGCTCGCCAGCACTTACTGTAGTTCTGCAAAGATAACCTGTATCACTTCTCTGGAATGTCTTTGTCTGTTGCCTTTAGAAACCCCCATCACTTTCTGTTGCCCTCAGAGCATATTTGGGTTGCTCCTCAAATCAGTGCCTCCTGAATTAAAATTCCCAAGACTCCACATAAACTCTGGTTCTTATTTGCAGCCTTCTGCATATCTTGGTCGACAAAATACAATTTATCTAGTTATTTAAGGAAAAGAGGAATCACATAGTAGAATTTCAAAAAAAATCTACCCAGGACTGTGTTTAAACAGAGAGGAAGGTCATCCAGTTAGTTGGATCTGAGGGCTATCATCCTATTTTACCATCCCACACACATTCCCCTCTTTACACCTGACATGTGACTCTGGGACTCACACACGTGTACTATACTTCGGCAGTAATGGTGACTGCACACCATGGGTGTTTTCTCTCCCTCCCCCAACCACCCTTGTTGCTAATTGTGTCTATTTAACTAAACTCTGCCCAAAGGCAAGTCTGTGAGAGAGGAGAGAAAGGTCTCTGAGAAGGATTAAGAGTCAGAGTCAGGACTGATAACGAAACAAAAACCCTTATCTACTTAACACTGTACAGATGTGACACCTATTTGGCCTGAGTATCACCAGGCAGTAACATTCCTGAGAATGAAAAGCCAGTACTCTAGTGTGGAGGAAAATCATTTTGGCAAAAGCCTACTTAATGACATTGCTAAGCATCTCAAGTTATCCTGGAGATTCTTCTCTCCAGACTTTTTGGTAAGGTAAGTACTGTACTTGATGTCAAAACTCTGCTAATGGATACATTATATATATATATATATATATATATATATATATATATATATATTTATCTATGGCCATTTACTAGACGATTTTATGTTAATAAATGGTTTGATATATTTTAGAGTGTATACTTCAACATACAGTATCTAGAAATGTTAATAGCTAGTATTTTAAAAGAATATTTTCTTAGATGTATTTATAGATTCTAAAGAAGTAACACATGGTTATTGTTCTTAGTAAATTTGATTAGCTCATGTACTAATTGTGGCAACCAGAAAGGATGTGATTGCAAAAAGACAACTCACAGGACTGAAATGGCATGGCTTATGAACATACAGTTTATTCTGAGCAAAGGATATGATATAGAAACAGCATCAAAGCCAGGCTGTGTACCACAGCCAAAGACTGTGTCACAGTAGGATCTGAAGAGGCCAGGTTCAAGCACCAATTATCCTCCCTCTGTAATGGCTGTACCAAGACAGCATTTCCCTCAGGAACCACTGATATGTATACAGGACACTGTGAAATCGGGGAGCCCAAAGGGAGTCTCAGCTTGGGTTTCTTATACAATTCTGTTCACTTAGACATATTCTTGCTATGTAACCAGCTTGTGTCAGAGCCCTCTGGGAGGCCTGGGGGTGGGGTGGGGAGTCCCCTAAACCAGGTGTAAACCATCAATCTCTATGTAATCAGAAAATAATGCTGAAAAGCTGGTATAAAATGCCCCATATTACCTCTTGAACCCATGGTTACAAAACAACACTATTAATCAGTATGTTTCATGTTTTGACCATTGGTCAGGGTTGGGCAGGTACAGGTCTCACTTTAGCAAGACAACACAGGCCAATTTCAGGCCTACTAGAATTAACACAGCATAGATGTAACAAACTCCACAATTCATACTTCTACATTAAACAAATTATTTGTGCAACAGTGTATGTATCTGTAAGCAACAGATTATCGTAAGTTATCTGAAAATTCTCTGAAAACCAAAGGTAATAATTTCTTGAAAAGAAAACATTTTAGATATGAAGAACTAAACAAATATGAGACGCTATGTTTTACTGCTACTGCTTGGTACGCTAGAGCTGTTCTCAAACACTTTGGTCTCAGGACCTCTTTGCAGTCTTAAATATTATTGAAGACCCTCAAAGAGTGTTTTTGTTTGTTGGGGAGGGGGCATGTTTATTAATATTTACCCAATTAGAAATTAAAACAAATTAAAGATAATTTTTAAAGAATGATATTTGACAAAATATAAAACATTTACTCAGAAGAGTGGTACTGTTTCACATTTTTGCAAATCTTTTAAATGTCTAGCCTAATAGACAACAGGTGCGTTCTCATACATTCTACTTTAAATCTGTTGTGATGTTACTTTGGTAGAAGTACACATATGAACAAAATATGGCCTCTCATAGAGAAGTATTTGGAAAAGGGGGGCTATTTTAATAGCCTTTTAAGATAATTTTGGATATTCTTTACAAGTGATAGTTTCATAAGAGTTACAATGCAGAATAAAACTATCAATGGACTTTTTGTACTGTTACATTAAAATCCATTGATATATCTTACACATTTAATGTATCTTTTATGCGCCTGCAATTTTGTAACATCGAACATTGATCCCTGGAGAATTTTGGTTCACTGACATTTCATTATACAATATAAAAATCATCTTAATACCACCAGTATTGTCATCAGAAAAGTTTTTTTTTTTTTTTTTGCTGTACGCGGGCCTCTCACTGTTGTGGCCTCTCCCGTTGCGGAGCACAGGCTCCGGACGCGCAGGCTCCGCGGCCATGACTCACGGGGCCAGTAGCTCCGCGGCATGTTGGATCTTCTCGGACCGGGGCACGAACTCGTGTCCCCTGCATCGGCAGGCGGACTCTCAACCACTGCGCCACCAGGGAAGCCCCAGAAAAGTGTTTAAGTACTGAGAAGGTGTCACGCTTATGGAAGCATTTACAAGTTTTACAAAATTCTAATTTTTGCATGAAATTTCAAAATTTTTCTTTGGCAACAAATATGTCAATCATTTTCCTTGAAGTGGCAGTCTCACTTTTAATTATTTTCAGACATTATCTTCCAACTGCCCAAGTCTGAATAACCAGTTCTTTTCTGTCAGGAGTTCTTTCAAAATAAAATAAAAATAATGTTCCATGAGGGCTTCCCTGGTGGCGCAGTGGTTGAGAGTCCGCCTGCCGATGCAGGGGACGCGGGTTCGTGCCCCAGTCCGGGAAGATCCCACATGCCGCGGAGCGGCTGGGCCCGTGAGCGATGGCCGCTGGGCCTGCGCGTCCGGAGCCTGTGCTCCGCAACGGGAGAGGCCACAGCAGTGAGAGGCCCGCGTACCGCATAAAAAAATAAAATAAAATAAAAAATAATAATAATGTTCCATGAAAAACAAAACATCTACTTCAGCTAAAACAACTGCACAAATCTCTTGAGACAATATTTACTTTAGCATACAGCAGAAATGCTTTCTCCGTACTTCCCAGGTCAACAGACAAAATGCTAAAAGATGTGCAGCTGAGATTTTGGAAACTTAGTATTTTTTCCCCGCTTTTCCCAGAATATTTTTAAGTGAACCCAGCATTTTTTTTTTAAAATAGTGTGCATATATTTCGGTGCCACTGTCTTGACTTGTTCTAAGGTGCCAGCTCTTCTATCCTGTTGCTTTTGTAACTTTGGCGCAAATATTAACACAGTGAAAAAGAGAAATAATTTTTCCGTATAATTATTGATTTCCTTACGTTCACAGACCACCTGAAAATGGTCTCATTGATGCCGAGACTTCGGTAGAACATATTTTGAGGGCCAAAGGAGAAGTCTAAACACAGACTGAATATATGGATTCAAGTTCTATGTCTGCAATTTTCTAGCTATATTGTTGGGAAAAAAGAATGAGCCATTCGTGGGATCTTTTTTCCCAAAGTTAACAGCTTATATTTGTAAGGACAAAATGAGGTAATGTAAAGGAATGTTTTACGTAAAGTAATAAATGCTATGAAAATATATTTTAGTTACCACCACCACTGGTGAACACATAAAACAGTTAATAGCATCCCTTTAACATTTAGGTATGCCAGTGCTGTGTACTGGCAATACAATGTTACATGATGTCTTCACGTAAAAAGACTTTTAAGCAATTAAAGTTGAAAGGATCACGAAAATCCATTTACCTCAATTCTGTTGATGTATTAGTAGCTGTAACATTTTAAATATCAGGAAGATACAGATGGTCCATTACCAGAAATAAAACATTACTCTCAGAATATCACTGTACACGTAGAACTGGTAACACCACAACAGATCATAAGAGCCTACCTTGGAGAAGAATCATGGAGTCCCTTCCAATCTGGTTTTCCTTTCTCCTTCTGTCTTATGGTGCTCCGGCCAGTTTGCTCGTCTACCTCTCACTGAGACCCCTGCGTTTTAGCTCACTTCCTTTGGTTTTCTGCTTGGTAGAGAAGCATTCCCGTCTTCTGAGTCTTCTCTCAAAGGACCAACAACTGCTATATCAAGGCTTTTCAAAGCCTTAAGTGCATAAGAATCACTTGAAGAGACTTTTAAACCAATTACTCCTGAGAGCCCACCCTTTGAGACTCTGACTCCGTAGGTGGGGCTCAGGTGTTTGTAAAGCATCCCAGGTGATAATCATGTTACTAATCTCAGGACCCCACTTTAAGTAGACAAACTTTTACTAACACAAACCACCTTAAAAATAAACTTCGGGTATGTTATTGTAGGGGAGAAACATTTGCCACCGCAAAATGCATCTCTTTAGCATGCGGATTATTTGGAGCTGAAAACAATCAAGGTCCAAAAGACTCCCCGAAAATCTTTGACCTTCCCCCTAATTGCCTAAAAGAATGCAGATAGAGGATCTGTTCTAGGAAGGGAGCCATCACAATAGATAACTATAGCATAATAAGAAGTAGGTGTGATAGCAAAGAGTTAAAATTTCTCTCAGTGTCCCACTTTCTCTGCAGGGCCCAGCAAACATTTGTTTACCAAACATTTATTTTCTATCTCCATGTCAATTGCCTTCCTCCCCTTTGAAATGCCAAACCACTACCCCCAACATCCTCTTTCGTTTTTACCTAAAGATGGTACAGAAGGTGATGGCTTCCACCATTTTGATGTGAGTTACTCAGTTCTTCTGGGTATCTCCCATGTATACATACTATTAAACTTTTGTTTGATTTTCTCCTGTTAATCTCTGTAGTGTCAATTTAATTCTTAGAGCAGCCAGAGGAACCTAAGAAGGGTAGAGGAAAATGTCTTCCTCCCTGACACAATCATGCCATCAGAGTCATGGTCTCTTTTTTTTTTTCTGTCTTACCAAGATAACTAGGCAGGTAGGGCAGGGAAGCAGGGAAAATCGGCATGCTGGATATTTAAAAAAACAAAACAAAAAAACCCCACAAACAAGCAAAAGAAAAGTAAATGCAAGAAAGTAAACAGTTCCTTAATGACGACATTGAATTGGCAGTTTAAATTTAGTTTAAATTTAAGTGAATTAAGGTATGCATGTTAAAAGAAACAGCTGATGGTATTTAATTTTCCCTTTCTCTTATTTTAAAGGCTCGGAGATTCACCCAATTCATTGTAGATGAAGGTAGTTTCTGTTGACTTTTTTTTTTTCTCATGGAATTTTTGTTCCTTATTTGTCTTATAGGTTGCATACTTTAGGACTTGAATTTTCCTTTGGAAATTACCTTTTCGACTTCATGTGAAGTAATTAATTCTTCTTTAATAATAAACCATTTGCAGAAACGTGTTAGCCTAGAAGAAAACTAAAGTTTCTATATCTGTTAAAGGGCAGAAATCAAAGATCCCTAAAAAATGTCTGTCAGGGAGAAGTTGAGTCAATCAATTCTTCTAACGGCCATTTATTTTGGAATGAAGTCTTAGGGGAATTAGCTATGAATGTTCACAGTAGTCTGTTAAGTCATATTGGAGGGAAAAACCCAAATGGCTATTTGCTGATTATTTTTGAAAATTTAACGCCCAAACTGGTAACTGAAAGTAACTTTCCAGTAGAAAAACTATTCCAAATACTTAGCCCATCTTGCAGAGAACTTTTAGAGAATACAGCACAATTGCTAAACACATCCACGAATGAGATACATACATGCAAGGCGGGTGGTGGTGGGATAGAGGGGTACAGAAAGTTTACTCTGTAAATATGTTTTAATGATGAGGTGGATGCTTGAAACTGCTTCAAAGTCAGTAATGTTTTGAACACTAGGACGTAGTTCTACGCTTAAATTGTGCAAATATTAAAGACCATGTTTAAAGGTAATGGACCAGATCAACCATTCTCTTTCCATGTGTGAGAAAATTTCCCTGAATTACTCCCTTTAGGGCTTTAGTAGCCAAAATTATTTCATCTAGTTCAATCATTATAGCATTTAGAAGGTGTCTAGATCTCATTTTGTTTATCATGGCATTGTATATGAATGAAACTTCCAGAATAAAGAACTATTAAACAAATTGGCTTTATTAGGTGATTCATGTAGCAGGCAGCATACTATCTAGCAACTAGAAGGCACTTTGAGGGGTTGTACAAAATGGAAGGGTTTTATAGGAAGAAAAGTGGGGCAAGGGAGCTATTAGTAAGAGAAAAAAATTTTTTAGGTCAGGACATCGTTGGAGGCAGGGGAAGGGGTGGGTGGTGGAAGGAATGGCGAGGGTTTTATCATGTAGATTGCCTCTTCTTCCACTGGGGGAATAGAGAGGGTCTATGTGACAGATCAACTTTTTGAAGCTGATCAGAAAATTCTTAGATTGGTTGATTAAGATTACCTATCTACAGAAAGTCAAAACTGCAATTAAGTCTTGATTTACTATTGAAACCCAGCAGGACCCTGTCGGGGCTTCCCGAGTACAAAGCCTTTCCCTGTCCCTGTTTTCTTATTTACAGGATAAAGGCTTCAGCCTCCCAGACCTTCCCGGGGTACCAAAGAGGAGATTCAAACAGTTGCTAATCAAGGAAGGGAGGGAATGCAGAAACAAAGAAGCAGTGAGAAACAATAGTGCAGCCTTTAAAGCAGGATCCTAGTACCTCAAGGAATATATACATATCAATATTTTTGAGTCCTTCTGCAGGAACTAAGGCTCCCACCCAGGTGGAGGATGGTAACTTCAGGCTGAGCACAGGATTCCTGGAGCACCGCCCTGTTACACCCTGCAGCCCTTACCCCAAATTTTGCCTATGAAAACTTCTCCCCCAAAACCACTGGGGAGTTTGGGGATTTTGAGCATGAGCCACCCATTTCTCCTTGCTTGGCCCTGAAATAAAACTTTCTCTAATCCAAACTCCGACATTTCGGTTTGTTTGGCTTCACTGTGCGTCAGGTGCAAGAACTCGTGTTCGCTAACACTGTCATGGTGGGTAAATGACTCTACTTGGGGCCTGTTATTTCTTTTTTAACAGACCTTTAAATGCCTAAATGCCGTACCTTTGTTATTTCTTCTCCCTGAATGGGAGATCAGCAAATGCATACACAACATTGTAAATCAACTATAATCCAATTTTAAAAAAAAAAAGCAAATGCTTTTCAGAAGGGAGACACATGAGCTTAATCTTGGATTCATTGGCATAACTCAGATGAAGGAGGGAGGATATCCTGAAGCACAGAGATCATGGAGAATATGTTACAATCTTCAGCTCATTCTTAACACAGTATAGAGATCCATGGGGATCTTATTAAGATCTATGTTAAATCATGTCATTTCTCAAACATGCTGATAGCTTCCCACATTACTAAAGACAAAGTACTTACGATTCCTTTAAGGCACTATATGATCTAGCCCCCTTTTATTTCACTTTCCCTTTGTTCCCTTTGCTTGAGCCACAGGCCTGATTACTCCTCAA
Source organism: Tursiops truncatus (assembly GCF_011762595.2). Classification (NCBI taxonomy): domain Eukaryota; kingdom Metazoa; phylum Chordata; class Mammalia; order Artiodactyla; family Delphinidae; genus Tursiops; species Tursiops truncatus. The sequence goes on along the minus strand of NC_047055.1, from coordinate 106,485,349 downwards.
ACAGGCCATTGAAACTACCTGGTCAGTACTGTTAAAAAACAAAATTCAGCTGAGTAAATTTTAAAGCTCTAATTGACTTTACTGAATGGTTCGTGAATTGGGCAGCATTCCACCTGAGGAGTAGAGGGGAGCTCCAAAGCGCTACAGAAAGGGAAAGGTTTTTAAAGACAAGGTAGTCATAAATGAAAAAAAATCATTTCAGGCTCAGATCATTCAACCAACCTATGGGGTACAGAAGGGGATCTATGGGGCAGATGGCCTCATCTTCCTTTGGGGGACGGAGAAGGCCCTTGTGATAAGTTACCTCATTGGTGCTGATCAGAAAATTCCCGACTGACCGGTTAAGACTACCTTTCTGGGGGACGTTGACCTTCAATTAGGTTAGTGGTGTGGCCTAGCATAAGTGACTCCATTTTGGGCCTGCGATTGGTTTTTTCATTTTGTTTTGCTTTTAAACAGTACCACTGCTTTTGCTGGTGGGCGTAGGAAAAATAATTTTTCCTCTACCTTTCTAGGTTATTGGCTGAGACACCCACGTAGTAAAAGACAGATTAACAGAAGAAAAATGAACAGAAGTTTCATAGCATGTATACCTCCTGTATACATGGGATATGCCAGGAAAACTATAAACTAGTTACAAAAGGTCACAAATTATATGATTTCCTTTATAGGAAATGCCCAGAATAAGCAAACCCGTAAGAACAGAAAGTAGATTAGTGTTTGTCAAGGGCCTGGGGGGGTGGGTGGTTGGAGGGTGGAGGGAATGGACAGTGATGATGAAAATGTTTAGGAATTAGCAGTGATGATTGCACAGTTTGTGAATATACTAAAAACCACTGAACTGTACACTTTAAAATGGTGAATATTTTGTATGGTATGTGAATTTTATCTTAATTTTTTAAAAAGATTCAAAACCACAAGCCAGAGTGTGAACAGTTAACCACTATTCTATACTGCCAGCTGCGTAATTATGTAGTATTTCTAAACTCTGCTAAATTGCTTACTACTTTCAATTGTTTTTCTAGGTTAGTGATTCCCTGACTAGCTTTTGCAATACCAGGGATATCTCTAATGACCAATGGGTGTCAGAATTATCAGCTCCCAATATTTTTCATTTAAGAATTATAAGACTGTTAAAAAATATTTGACTCCTATATTGCAAAATACCTTTAGGAAGTACAGGAGGAAGTGGTATGACCAAAAAAATTAAAAAATAAAACAGCGGGACCTTCAAGATGGCAGAGGAGTAAGACGTGGAGATCACCTCCCTTCTCACAAATACATCAGAAATACATCTGCATGTGGAACAACTCCTACAGAACACCTACTGAACGCTGGCAGAAGACATCATACTTCCCAAAAGGCAAGAAACTCCCCATGTGCCTGGGTAGGGCAAAGAAAAAAGAAAAAGCAGAGACAGAAGAATAGGGACGAGACCTGCACCTCTGGGAGGGAGCTGTGAAGGAGGAAAAGTTTCCACACACTAGGAAGCCCCTTCACTGGTGGAGATGGGGGACGGGCAGGGGGGAAGCTTCAGAGCCATGGAGGAGAGCGCAACAACAGGGGTGCTGAGGGCAAAGCGGAGAGATTAGCACACAGAGGATCAGTGCCAACCAGCACTCACCAGCCTGAAAGGCTTGTCTGCTAATGCCCCGGGGCAGGTAGGGGCTGGGAGCTGAGGCTCAGGCTTCCGAGGTCAAATCCCAGGGAGAGGACTGTGGTTGGCTGCTGAACAGAGTCTGAAGGGGGCTAGTGCGCCACAGCTAGCCAGGAGGGAGTCCGGGAAAACGCCTGGACCTGCCTAAGAGGAAAGAGACCATTGTTTCCGGGTGCGCAAGGAGAGGGGATTCAGAGCACCGCCTAAACGAGCTCCAGAGACAAGCACAAGCTGCGGCCATCAGCACGGACACAAGAGATGGGCATAAAATGCTAACACTACTGCTACAGACACAAAGAATCCTGTGTGCAAGCACAGGTCACTACCCACTCCTCCCCTCCTGGGAGCCTATGCAGCCCGTCACTGCCAGGGTCCCAGAACTAGAACAAAAACTTTCACAATTTGTATGGAAATACAAAAGACCCCGAATAGCCAAAGCAATCTTGAGAAAGAAAAATAGAGCTGGAGGAATCAGGCTCCCTGACTTCAGACTCTACTACAAAGATGCAGTAATCAAGACAGTATGGTACTGGCATAAAACAGAAATATAGATCAATGGAACAGGATAGAAAGCCCAGAGATAAACCCATGCACATATGGTCACGTTATCTTTGATAATGGAGTCAAGAGTATACAAATGGAGGAAAGACAGCCTCTTCAATAAGTGGTGCTGGGAAAACTGGACAGCTACATGAAAAAGAATGAAATTAGAACACTCCCTAACACCATACACAAAAATAGACTCAAAATGGATTAAAGACCTAAATGTAAGGCCAGACACTATCAAACTCTTAGAGGAAAACATAGGCAGGATACTCTATGACATAAATCACAGCAAGATCCTTTTTGACCCACCTCCTAGAGAAATGGAAATAAAAACAAAAATAAACAAATGGGACCTAATGAAACTTCAAAGCTTTTGCACAGCAAAGGAAACCATAAAGAATACGAAAAGACAACCCTCAGAATGGGAGAAAATACTTGCAAATGAAGCGACTGACATAGGATTAATCTCCAAAATATACAAGCAGCTCATGCAGCTCAATATCAGAAAACAAACAACCCAATCCAAAAATGGGCAGAAGACCTAAACAGATATTTCTCCTATGAAGATATACAGACTGCCAACAAACACATGAAAGAATGCTCAACATCACTAACCATTAGAGTAATGCAAATCAAAACTACAATGAAGTATCACCTCACGCTGGTCAGAATGGCCATCATCAAAAAATCTACACACAGTAAATGCGGGAGAGGGTGTGGAGAAAAGGGAACCCTCTTGCACTGTTGGTGGGAATGTAAATTGATACAGCCACTATGGAGAACAGTATGGAGGTTATGTAAAAAACTAAAAATAGCACTACCATATGACCCAGCAATCCCACTACTAGGCATATACCCTGAGAAAACCATAATTCAAAAAGAGTCATGTACCACAGTGTTCATTGCAGCACTATATACAATAGCCAGGACACGGAGGCAACCTAAGTGTCTATCGACAGATGAATGGATAAAGAAGATGTGGCCCATATATACAATGGAATATTACTCAGCCATAAAAAGAAACGAAATTGAGTTATTTGTAGTGAGGTGGATGGACCTAGAGACTGTCATACAGAGTGAAGTAAGTCAGAAACAGAAAAACAAATACCATATGCTAACACATACATATGGAATCTAAAAAAAAAAGGAAAAATGGTTTTGAAGAACTTAGGGGCTGTACAGGAATTAAGATGCAGATGTAGAGAATGGACTTGAGGACACGGGGAGGGAGAATGGTAAGCTCGGGCAAAGTAAGAGAGTGGCATGGACATATATACACCTCCAAATGAAAAATAGATAGCTAGTGGGAAGCAGAAACAGCACAGGGAGATCAGCTCGGTGCTTTGTGACCACCTAGAGGGGTGGGATAGGGAGGGTGGAAGGGAGGGAGACACAAGAGGGAGGAGATATGGGGATATATGTATATGTATAGCTGATTCACTTTGTTATAAAGCAGAAACTAATACACCATTTTAAAGCAATTATACTCCAATAAACATGTTAAAAGAAATAAGTAAAATGCTTAAAAAAATAAAATAATCGCAGTGCTACAACTTCAAAACAATTATTTATGTAATTCTCTATGCTCTACTATTTTTATAATATATAATTTACACACACACACATATACATATATATGTATATATACATATATCTCAGGTAAAAATGTTATTGTTTTTTTCTGCTTTTTTAACTTAGAAATTCACATTTTCATATTGATACATTTAGCATTTTCAATAGTGACCCACTGGCCAATCATTTCAATATAATTTGTTTAGATCTCAGTTTCCCAAATAGGGATTGAATCCGGGTCACAGTGGTGAAAGCCTGGAATCCTAACCACTAAGCCACCAGAGAACACCCCCCACACCCCCAGTTTTGAATTTTTATAAGCTCATGAAACATTAAGTCACCAGCATTGAAGAGAGGTGATGTAATTTCTCTGATATTCTTTACCATGTTTTTCTAGGCTCATTTGCTGTCTCCTACTCCTCTCCTAGACCTCCTCCAAATACTGGAGTGCCCCACAATTCATTTCTGTGACCTCTTATATTTTCACTCTAGTTTTATAATTTTGATGATCTTATATAGTCACACATCCTTAAATTTATCTACATGCTGATTACTATTAAATGTATGATTCCAGCCCATTCCTCTCTTCTGACCTCTGGACTTCTATATCTACCAGACTATTCAATATTCACTTGTGTCTCTGCTGGATATCTCAAGCACAGAATGTCCAAGACTGAGATTCTATTTTTTTCTCCCCATTCCTGCACCCCTTTCAGTTTTAACTAGGTTAGTTAATGACGGCTATATCCTTACGCTTCTTCAGTCAGAATATTTGATGTCATCTTTGACTTCTCTCATTCTCTTACAACCCATATCCATCCTGTCACAATGTATCATCTCTACCTTCAAAGTACACACAGAATGTGACTGCTTTTCAGGGTTATTGTATAGTACAATTCCAGGAAGCAGGTTAATATGCATGCCATGTTGAAACTGAGCAGGACCCTGTGGTGCTCCTGGGCACAGAAGCCTTTCCTTGTCCCCCATTCCTTGTTTGCAGGGAGTAGACTCCATCCTCCATGACCTTCCCTGAGTCCCAAAGGGCAGATTCGAACAGTTGCTAATCAGGGAGGGGATGCAGAGAAAAGGGAGGAGTGGCCAAAAACAACAGTGCAGGCTTGGGGCAGGGTCCTGGTTCCACCTCAAGGGATACACAGAACAATATCTTTAAGCTCTTTTGCAGAACTAAAACCCCCAACAAATGGAAGATGTTAGCATTCTTCATTCCAGAGAGGACAACCTGAGGCCACATTAAAGGAATCAGAGAAGGTCATAAAGAGACTACCTGAGACCAGATTAAAGAAGTGCAGGCCCTGCACACACCCTAATCCTTATAAGCAACCCCACCCTTGAACCATTGCTATAAAACTCCTCACCAAATCCTCCCAGGTTAGGACACACAGTTTTTGAGAGGCTAGTCCACTGTGCCCCCTTTGCCTGGGAAAGCAATAAACCTATTCTTTTCTATTTCACCCAAAACTCTATCTCTGAGATTTGGTTCGGCACCTGTGCACAGAGGCCAAGTTTTTGGCATCGATGTGAATGTTGCCCCCTAAAACAGTACAGTGCATAACCACTCACATAGATTGCAAAGTTAATATACCCCTGCTACTGTGAAATATGATGTCTGTGTTCACCACTTCCACTGATATGACCCTGATCCAAGCAACCATAAATTTTTGCCTGGAATACTATAATAACTTTGTAAAAGGCCCTCTTGAATCCACTGATAAAATATACATCTCATCCTGTCATTCTTATGCCCAGAACCTTCTAGATTCCCATCGCAATCACAGTAACAGCCATATATTTATACAAGGTCTAGCCCTCCTCTCATCACCCCTTTTAACTTTATCTCCTACTACTCTTCCACTTGCTCACTCTGTTCTAGTCATCAGTTTCTTTCTTGTTTCCTGAATAAGCCTGTCATGATCTTGTGCTATTTCATTCTGAAATAATCTCACCCCAAACATCTGCATAGTTTCCTATCCCAGTTTCTTTGAGTCTTATATGCAACATGTCACTTTCTCAATAGGCCCTTGTTTCACATCCTATCTAAAATCTCAGCACCTTTTTCCCTTTACAGTTATTGTTAGTAATTATTACCCTCTAACATATTATATATTTCATTTCTCTATTTTCTCTCTTACTTCTTAAGATGTAATTTCCATGAGTGCAGATATTTTTGCCTCTTTTGGTCACTTACATTTCCATAGTATCTAGAAAAGTGTCTGGCACATAGTTACTGTTTGAAAACCATATGTTGAGTTAAACAATATTTAAAACTTTGTAAATATAACTGAGTTTCTATTAAATGTAACCACAAGGAATCCAAAATGATATAACCACCAACTTACTGACCTGTGATAAAGTGATTTAAGAATAAAATGGGTGTTCAGCTTCTCTTGACTCTTGGCAAGAACACTGTCAATGTAGCTGGAAAAACATCACCTATAAAAATAGTATACAAATACATTAGAATGACCATTCCACCACCATATAGGTTCTTCTCTATCTTCACTCATTGATTTCATTATTCCATAGATGTTTTTGGTATTTACTAGAGAGTCACAGGAAATATGTGTATCATAAAAAGAACACAGTCCCATACTTATATGGTTTAAATATAACATAAATTTTATTGGGAAAACTTATAGGGAGAAAGTCTACAGTGAACAAAATCTTCTGTTTTATTATTCTGGATCTGGCTTAGCTAGATGTACCAGGAAAAGTGATCCAAAAGAAAAAACCCCACCCACCATGTTGCTTGATATATTTATAGGAAAAGTACATGAGGGACAGTTTATCTAGTCAATTACATAATAATGGAAGTTTCTTCTTTTTTTTAATGGAAGTATAACTGACTTACACTATTATATTAGTTCCAGGTATACAACGTAGTAATTTGATATTTTTATACATTACAAAATGATCTTGTTTGAAGAAGCCTGTCAAATAGAAGTCTTGGAGGAGACGTACCCACCCTTGCACGAGCAGTTTGTGTAAAGCAAAAGATAGAGCCATACAGATTTTTAAAAGTGGGCACCCACCAGTTTGAGAACTTGGATAAATGTGAGCCTTAGTTGAAATTTTATTTCCATTTCACAATGGAACTTTCTGGGACTTATCTCAATACATGGGATCTTAATTGACAGAATCTGTGGCCAGTTGGAAATGTTGGGTCGGTTAGTAAAAAATTTTCCTTCAGTGAGATGATCTGTTTCTATTGGGTTCACTAAGATGCAAGGCACTTCACCTCAAAAATCATGTAACAGGACAGTTTATTAAACATGTACATGAAAGTGCATGTTACAATGACTGGTTTATGATGGACAGTCAGTAATTATTCATTGACTCTAAATGTGAAACAAAAGAAGTGGGGTTGTTGATGAGAATGTAGCCAGGACTATTCTACATGCTTAGTGCATCATATTTCATTTATTTCTCACATCAACTCTGTGATGTACCTCCTATTATTCTCATCCCCACTTCACATATGATGAATTTGAGGCTCAGAAAATTGTCTCAAATCACACAGTTTTTAAGAAAAGGATTATAAACCAAATCCTGGCATGTTTCTTCCATTCTACGCTCTTAACCACCAAGCATATTGCCTCCCAATTTCCTTCCATAAATTGTTCAGTAAGATAATATGAAGAAGGGGCAAATAAATCTTTTTTTCTTTCTTTCCATGGTAAAAAAAAAAATCTACAATAATATTGAGTTTTGTGCAAAAAGGGAAGTAGTTTCTTGTGTTTCATATTTGTACTATCCCATGCTATTAGTATAATGAAAATAGTGAAGAAATAAGGATCTGCTTCTGTGACTGTAGTAACTTAATTAAAAGCAAAGTCATTTAAATTTTCTTTCCCCTTTCTATCAAAGGAGTTAGTTGTCCACTTCACTTCTCAGGGGTACGGATATTAATGAATGAATGGCTGTAATAGGGTTGGAAAGTTTAGAGGAAAGAGTGTACAAGAATGAATCATAAATTGTATGGTTCAGATTTCCATTCTTAGATTCAAAACCCTTTAACAAGGTGAACGAGCACTGATAAAAAGCACATAGAACAGGAAAATGTTATGTCTGAACACAGGGAGGAAAGTATAGGCTTAAAAATGGAAGTTGTCAGTGTCTCCGGAAAGACATAATTGTGTTTGGGAAGATTTTAAAGGTTAATAAAATGTTTATCTCCTACTTTTGTCTTTTGGGGAATAAATGTAAATTATTGACATGATAGTTACAGAATATATCATGGTGTCCTATGGGGTCATTAATTCAATATTCTCCATATCTAAATTAACAAAGAGAATTATATTTCTACTTATGGTTGTAGATTTGCTGTGAGAGAAGTTGATCTGGATAGGAGTTATTCGCATCACATGTCTGTTTCTTTGCAATTATATGTTTCATGTTTCTAGGCCTGATTAGTCACTTGAACATCATCCTGATCATATACCAGGTACCTAATTATTGTTTAGCAGTAGCCATAAAATACACATGAATCCTTGTCAAGAGTCCTTTGAGCATTTTTTAGATTGTCCTTTTAGTTGTTTTTTTTCTGTGTCTCCCTACTATCTTTGGAAATCAAATAAAAACTTAGCAACTCAAATGTATTTTGAAAAACAAATAAAAAAATACAAGTTTAGCTGTCTAGAGTTTCCAATTCACCAATGTGATTGTGGCAGGCAGGATAATGCCCCCCAAAGATTTCCATATCCTGATCCCTGGAACCTGTGAATATGTTAGGTTACACAGCAAAGGAGAATCAAAGTTGTAGATGGAATTAAGGTTACTAATCACATGACCTTGAAAGGGGAAGATTATCCTAGATTATCTGGGTGGATTCAGTAGAATCACAATGGTTTTTACAGGTGCAAAGGGAGGCAGGAGAAGAGAGCAGAGAAGGGGATTTGATGGGATAAGAGGCTAGAGTGATGTGACTGTTGACTGAAGATAGAAGAAGGCCATGAGTCAAGGAATTCAAGTAGCCTCTAGAAGCTGGAAAAAGCACGAAAACAGATGGTCCACTAGAGCTTCCAGAAAAGAACGCAATCCTGCCAATTTCACGATTTTAGCCCATTAAGACCCTTTTTGGAATTCTGACCTTCAGAACTGTAAAGTAATAATTTTATGTTGTTTTCATCCATTGTTTGTGATAATTTATTACAGTAGCAATGGTAACCAAATACAGTAGTTTAAATTTTTCCAATGCTAAAATCAAATAAAAATAGAATGTTTTAATTGACTTCAGTTACATTGAAAAATGCAATACAAGCACACCTCAGAGATATTGCAGGCTCAGTTCCAGACCACCGCAGTAAAGCAAATATTACAACAAAGTGAGTCATAAGAATCTTATGGTTTCCCAGTGCATATAAAAGTTATGTTTACACTATGATGTAGTCTATTAAGTGTGCAAAAGCATTATGTCTAAAAAACAATGCATATACCTTAATTAAAAATTACTTTACTGCTCACAAATGCTAACCATCATCTGAATCTTCAGTGAGTTGTAGTAGTAACATCAAAGATTACTAATCACAGATTACCATAACAAATATAATAATAACGAAGAAGTTTGAAATATGGGGAGAATTACCAAAATGTGACACAGAGACATGAAGTAAGCAAATTTTGTTAGAAAAACGGTACCAACAGACGTGCTCCACGCAGGGTTGCCACAAACCTTCAATTGGTAAAAAAAAATGCATTATCTGTGAAGTGCAATAAAGTGAAGCTCAATAAAACAAGGTAGGCCTTTAATTGCTAACTTTGGACTTTATCACTGGTTAATAATTAGTTATTTTAAATACACTGGTAATTGGATTTAAGTAAATTTTATTCTTTCAGTATTCTTTTAAAAACCCATCTATATACATATTTATTCATGAATTGATGAGGCTGCCTGCCATTATCTAAAAGTATTAGGATTAAAATGGATATAAAGTAACCAGAGAACACAGGAAAGGAAAAAATATAGTTTATATTAGAAAATGCATATTTAAATATGCAGAGGAAAGAATGAAAGACGTAGTGATGATGTAAACTAAGAAGATACGTTTTTATAGGTTTATGGAGTTATGGAAAACTATAGTTTTAAATTTTGGCATTTTCTTAATTGCTACAAAGAATAATCATTGGTTTTTATGAGAGTAAGGAGATAGATGGTTTGTTTTAATTTTAAAATTTATTCTTATTTATTTTTAATTGTGGTAAAATAAATATAACATTTATCATTTTAATCATTTTTAAGTGTATATAGTTCAGTGGCATTAAATACACTTACATTGTTGTGCAACAATCACCACTATCCACCACCATAGCTTTTTTTATCTTATAAAACCAAAACTCTGTACCCATTAAACAATAACTTCATTCCTTGCTTTCCCTAACCCCTGGAAACCACCATTCTACTTTCTGTCTCTATTAACTACTCCAGGTACCTCATATAAGTGGAATCATATAGCATTTACCCTCTCATGACTGTCTTATTTCACTTGGCATAATGTTTTCAAGGTTCACCCATGTTGTAGCTTGTGTCAGAATGTCCTCCGTTTTTAAAGCAGAAACATATTCCATTGTGCAAATATGCCACATTTTATTTATTCATCTGTTGACAAATACATGGTTATATATCAATTATATCTCAATAAAGCTGAAAAAAATTAAATAACCAGAAATAAGACAAAATAATTTAGACTTAATATAATTTTCATCTTCTAGATCTTTGGCAAAAACTTTGTGTATATTCATAGACATTCGTTCTCAGGAAAGTCAATATACTCCTTATTTTAAGGTAATAAAATGAAACTCTGAATGAAAACTATTTTCTTACAGGAACTAATGTTTTTTTTTTTTTTTTTTTTTTTTTTTTTTGCGGTACGCGGGCCTCTCAGTGTTGTGGCCTCTCCCGTTGCGAAGCACAGGCTCCGGACGCGCAGGCCCAGCGGCCATGGCTCACGGGCCCAGCCGCTCCGCGGCATGTGGGATCTTCCCGGACCGGGGCACGAACCCGTTTCCCCTGCAACGGCAGGCGGACTCTCAACCACCGCGCCACCAGGGAAGCCCTGGAACTAATGTTTTTAATGTTAAGACTTTCCTTCCTTCCTCCCTTCTCTTTCTTTCTTTTTCTTCTTCCCTACCTTCTTTCCTTTCTTTCTTCTTTCCTTCCCTCTTTTATTTCTTCCTCCTTTCCTTCTCTTTTTTCTTCCTCTCATTCCAGTTTACACTAAAGTAGTGAACTGCTCACTTTTCAAAGTCCAGCCTTGAAGTATCCTCATTTTGGGGGTGAGACACCTTTAATCTAACAGCCCACATTAGGTAATATCCTAATATTGTTTCCTAGTTGCATTTTAAACTGGAGGTAATAGCAAAATAAATAAAATCTCTAAAATATATTAAGTGCCCATATGTACATGGAATTTAATAGACTCAACTAGAAAACTAATAGAGAAATACTCTATCCACATCTAAAAAAAATAACCATGTGAGGATTTCTTTATAATGATGTAGGGGAGAAAAATTTTCCACCTTAAAATGTCTCTTTGGCATGTGGATTATTTTGAGCTGAAAAAAATCAAGGCCCAAAAGATTCCCAAAGAAGCTGACCTTCCCCCAACTGCCTAAAAGAATTTAGATAGAGGGCCTGTTCCCAGAATAGAAAGATCACCAACCAAAAATATGGGTGAAGTGTGGTGCCAAAGACTGGACAGGGCCTAGAGATTAGAGTCCATCAGTGTCCTATTGTCTCTATATGGGCCGGCAAACATTTGCTTACCAAATATTTGCTTTTCTATCTCCCTGTGAATTGCCTCCCTACTCTTTCGAGTCCCAAAACGTTACCCCCAACATCCTCTTCTGTCTTTGACTGAAGATGGTATTGGCAAGTTACTCGGTTCTCCTGGGTCTCTCCCATGTATACACATTAAACTTTTATTTCTCCTATTAATCTATCTCAAGTTAATTTAATTCTTAGATTGGCCAGAGGAACCTAGAACGGTAGAGGGAAATTTTTTCCTCCTCGACAATGCTCACTTAGAATATTGGTAATAACATTATAAGATTCAGAGAAGTTATCACATTGCATCTTATCTAAGGATAATTAGGTAACAGGCCAGTGTTAATCGTTTAATTAATGACACATTAGGTGATACAGGAAAATCCCTCTATTAAATGTTGTGTGGAGGTAGTGGGGTAATCCTAACTATAAGGCAGTTGCTGATAGGATACTTGCAATACTTGCATACTATATACTTTGACTACTTAATTAAAGGCTATACATAGTGTATGCAAATAATACATTCCCAAGAGTAAGTATACAGTAGAAATACGAAACGATGAAGAACTTCCTATTAAATTGACCGGAAATTGATGTAGGTGCTTTCATTTGCTTTATTCAGTATTAAAATCTTGACTTTTTTGTGATTGATTTGTTTTAAGGTTAACTGTTCCATACACAGCAGGTATTCCATAAATAATGTTGACTGACAGATGGTTAAATGTTAGAATGTGCTTCATCCTTACAGGTAAATAGACACCTGGTGATTGATTATGGTCAAATATTCTTTAAGATAAATTTTGTGCGTGTTTCAGAATAATTACTTGCTAAGTTTAATTCTGAATTTAGAATGGTTTATAACTATCATTAATTAGTCTGATTTCGTTTTTATTATGGGGTTGAATCCAAACTGGTTAAAATGTTTTAGTGCCACACTATTTACTGTTCAAAATTCTATTTTTAAAACTTTAAAGATATACAAGGTAGTTTTTCTTCTACTATTGTTGTAGTAAATTCCAGGAGAGTAACTCTAAAAAGATTGCTGCTTAATCATCAATGAGAAAATCAGCAGATTCTCTGTTCATTTCTTTTAACTCATGAAGCTAAGTTATATGAAGTCCGTTCCCTCACAAGGTACGATAGTGTTCGATAACTTTAACCATGATTTTTCCCAACAGGGCAATAACTCTTTCAGGATCCTACTCTTTAAAGCACTAGGGACCTATTAACTCCATATTGTGAAGATAATTCATGCACATGTAAATGTCCTCATTTAAATGTTTCACTTCATTTCTTCCAGTATGTAGAGTTCAGAGGACTTAGGTTCTTTGCAAATAAATTCATGCCAGAACCCCAGGTATGGTTATCCAAATGAACAAATATATTGGACAGAAAAGGTTAAAATAGGTGACTTGAATCACCCCATAACACACCTTAAGCATGTATTTTTTATAATATTCAATGGCATCTTTTTTCAGACATTTTCACAATTTACATCTGAGTGTTTGTAGGTTAAAAACTACATCGAGATAATATTTTATTTTAATCCACTGATTTAATAGTATTTTATCTGAGTACTTCTCCAAACTAAATGGTCAGGTCATGTCAGCTCCCAAACTGATATTAGAATAATAATATTAAAACAAAGCATAGAAAATTAAGTAAAATAATTAAAAGGCTATACTTGTGATCTGGAAAATAGTAATAGGTAACATGTCAGACATGCTTACATGGTAGTGTCCTGAATATCACTGAATGAGGATTTGTTAAGATAATACATGACACATTCTGATACATTCTTTTTGTCCCCTTCAACTAATGACACATGTTGTTGTTGGAAAGACAATTAACTAAAACTTTCCCTGAAATTCCCTTTCATGACACCAGATGGTGCTTCCAATTATGAATTGGTTCTAAATAAAGAATTCTTTGGAAATGCTATAGAATAATAGCACTAAAGGAAAATTTTAGAAGATCCAGCCACTTCTCTCCTCCCACCCCCACATTAACAAATGAAGAAGTTCTAAAAAGTTAAATGGCAAGTAACATTACCAATGTCCCCCAGGTTTTTGATGACCGATCTGGGCAGGAACCTAAGAATCCTGACACCCAGTTGTTTGAATTAGTTTTCATTATTTTGTGCTAAAGATCCTGTTTCTGCACTCATAGCTACAGGTGACTGTTTACACAATATGTAATGGGGAATTGCTCTATGTAGATGTGTGTGTGTGTGCACATGTGCATTTGTGTCTAATTAAAAAAAAACTCAAGTCATTTCCTTCCATTGTTATATCAACCTCATGTTAACCAATTCAACAATATTTTATAAAAACCTTATATCTTCTCAAAGGATTTTTTTTTCTAAGTTGGGCCACATAAATAGCTCTATTTCCAGGTAACACTATTTTGTAGAATTCTATTTGCCAAAAGAATTTAGTTAGAATGTGTAAATCATTTATTCCATATTTACTGATAAATATATCATACTTTAAAAAATATTTCCAATAAGAACTTAGGAATTGTCATACAAGGTTTGGACTACTCTGTATACTACCCAAACTCTATGCTGTCTCAATGAACACATCCAATAGGGATCTTAGAGGAAATATGAGAGGAGGCATGATTTTTCCCCTGACGTCATTTTAAAAAGTAAAAGATGTAGCTTTAAACACAGTAGCTCACCATTCTCCAATAATAGGTCTCTCTAACATGGACTTATCAATGTTTTTTGTTTTTTTCATCTGCACGGCCTCTTGTAATATTAGAGAAAGTTCTCACTGCCATTTTTCAAAAAGATGATGGATCAGTTTTTCTCAGTCACAAGCCTTAGGAAGTGTCTGACTAGCATAGGCAAAAATTTGAAAGAGAGTGCAGCAGGGTCACAAATCCATGAATAAAACCATAAAGTATAGGTAGGGAGACCCAGTTCCAAGGAGGGTGGTAAGAAGGAAATCGGGAATCTGGGTCTAGGAGGCAGCCCCAAATAGTACAGTTTCTAATATAATCCTATGTTTGCAGGCTGGTACTTTTTAAGTGTAAGAGCATGAGTGAATTGAATTAAACTAGGATGCATTGATATGTATCCTTAATTAAAATTATGATATATATTGTTTATCTACTATTTATCATGGCATCATCAATTCCCTATAAATATTTAACAATTCTCTGCAATTTGTCAGATATCGTGTCTCTTTTATCTCATTGTATGGATGGATCCCTAAAATACATTACATGTCAATGATTTAACAAATATATTGATAATACACAAATGGGCAGAGGACCTGAATAGACATTTTTCCAAAGAAGACGTGAAAAATGGCCCATGGGCACATAAAATGATGCTCAACATCGCTAATCAGGGAAATGCAAATAGAACCACAGTGAGATATCACCCCATACCAGTTAGAATGGCCAGTATCCAAAAGATAGCAAATAACAAGTGCTGGTGATGATGTG
This sequence comes from Tursiops truncatus, assembly GCF_011762595.2. NCBI lineage: Eukaryota > Metazoa > Chordata > Mammalia > Artiodactyla > Delphinidae > Tursiops > Tursiops truncatus. The sequence continues at coordinate 106,470,338 of NC_047055.1, read as the reverse complement.
GAGAAAAGGGAACCTTGATGCACTGTTGGTGGGAATATAAATTGGTGCAGCCACCATGGAAAACAGTATGGAGATTCCTCAAAAAATTAAAAATAGAACTACCATATGATCCAGCACTTTCACTCCTGGGTATTAATACAAAGAAAAAAAACTAATTAGAAAAGATATACACACTCCTATGCTCATTGCATTATTATTTATAATAGCCAAGATATGGCAGTAATCTAAGTGCCCAGCAATAGATGAATGGATAAAGAAGATCTGGTATATGTATATCTCATTGTATATCTTTACTCAGCCATGAAGAAGAATGAAATCTTCCCATTTGCAACAATATGGGTGGACCTAGAGGGTATTATGCTAAGTGAAATAAGTCAGATAGAGAAAGACAAATAATGTATGATTTCATTTATATGTGGAATGTAAAATATAATTCAAATGAACAAACATATCCAAATAGAAACAGAGTTATAGATACAGAGAACAATCAGGTGGTTGCCAGAGGGGATGGAGGTTGGGGGGAGGAAAGAAATAGGTGAGGGAGATTAAGAGATCCAAACTTCCAGTTGCAAAATAAATGAGTCAAGGGGATGAAATGTACAGTGTGGGGAATATAGTCAGTAACTATGTAATATCTTTATATAGTGACATATTGTAACTAGACTTATAGTGGTGATCATTTTGAAATGTATAGAGATATCAGATCACTATGTTCTGTAACAGGAACTAATATAGTGTTGTAGGTCAAGAGATCAGATTTGTGGTTTCCAGAAGAAGGGGGTTGGTTGGGGAAGGGGAATTGGATGAAGGTAGTCAAAAGGTACAAATTTCCAGTATAAGATATATTAGTACTAGGGATGTAATGTATTGATACAACATGATAACTAATTAACACCGCTGTATGTTACATATAAAAGTTGTTAAGAGAGTAAATCCTTAGAGTTCTCATCACAAGAAAAAAAATTTTTTCTTTTTCTTTTATTTTGTATCTATAGGAGATGGATTTTCACTAAAGTTATTGTGGTAATCATTTCATGATGTATGTAAGTCAAATCATTATGCTGTACACAAACTTATACAGTGCTGTATGTCAATTATATCTCAATAAAACTAGAAGAAAAAAGAAAGGTCACACACAGGCACTGACATCTTTGCAAGGCAGAACACACACGTATTGCAACAATTCTTATAGATTGCCTATGACTGTGAGCTTAAATTGAAACACTTGTTTTGAAAATAACTCATTTAGCATCACATTAATAGTCATATTATAAAAAGGATGATGTACAAATAATTTTCAGTAAAGGGCATTCTTGTGTCATTAGGGAAGTGCTCTTTTTAAGTGTCAAACCATTACAGTTGGAAACTGTCACTAAGAAGGTAGCCATCTGTCATTATTTATTGTCAACAGGAACATTCATTGACATTGCTTAAGTGAACTCTGCTAGCATTTCTCACTCTTGTTTAGTTATTACGTCTACAATTGGCCATTTGCATAAAAATGGCATAAGTCTAACAGAATTTTAAAATTAGGTTTTATTTCACGCACTATTTGGATTTCTTTTAAAGAAAAAAAGGAAGCAAGAGCTACAAAAAGTAATTTTTTTCCCATCGAGAATATTGCCTAGTTTATGACCATGAATATCAGCAGATGACAAGTCAATAAGTTTTACCATTTGCAGCTTCTAAAATTTATCACTAAATCAGAAAAATCTGTATGTATTATTTCAGGATATAGTGCCAGCAAGAAATATTCTATCTTAGGAATAATGCTAGCAACTAGAGAAAAGGGGGAATATTATGTGATTATAAGTACTATTTAACTTTAATATGGAAAACAGAATGCTTAGGATGACCATGAAATATTCAATTAGTTCCTTTTAATTACAGGATCCAAAATGGTTCATTTCTTTGCCTTGACCATTTGTCTTTTTTCATCTGGAGGTCATTTGCCCTTCATTCTATTTATCTTTTCCCAATTTTATATCCTTAAGATAAATTTTAGAAATATAACAAATTGCCCTTTAAATAGTTGGCCTTGTCAAACTGATAGGCAGGAAGTGGGAAAAAAATTGCTCACTTCTAAAGGTCCATTTACCTATTAATGACAGGGTAGGTTACGATATTTTCTGTATATGAATTACTTCATCCAAGGTGGAGAGCCTGGCAGAGACAAATGGGATGAAAGGTAGGCTTTCCAAATGCCACTTTAAAAACCTATGACTTATTTTCCATTTGTTAGAGAAATGGTTTTGAAATATGTAACTTTTATTTTACAAAGTGCTTGGAGGGAGGCAAAACTGCAGAACCAGTAAGCATCCTTCCTGGGGTTACCTACGCATGGAACATTACTGGGAAACCTGTTCCATTATTTATTACCTGTGAGATTTGGGGCAAGACATTTCATGTTCCTGAACCTTAGTTTTCTAATCTAAAAAGAGGGGTTAAAAATAACTACTTAGTAATGTTTTTTGAGGATAAGCTATATAAAGTATTTAGAGTAGCTCGCACAGTTGGTATTAAATAATTGGTAGCTAATAATGTTATTATTATTACTAGTGATACAAATATTGGGTGTTTATAAATTGCAGTTATCCAATGGACAATATTGTATATAGTCAAAAGTTTGCATTTAGTTTTGTTTTTTGTTATGAAGCTTATCATTCTATGAATTACAAGAAAAGTTTATATATTTGTCTTTATGCTTTGTAATTGATTTTATATTTGCATAACCATTTTTGTTAATTGATCCATTACCATATATTTAGGGATCGCTCACTGTTTCTAACACCACCCTTCTTGGGCACAGGACACATGACTTAACAAACTGTCAGTCACTGGTGTGTTTTTCCTGTTCACATCAACATGGCAAATATCTTACCCCCTCCTCCCCTCCCCCCAAAAACATTCACGCGAGAGAAAAAAACCCAGCTAGACTGTAAGTGGTCTCCCAACATTCACTAAGAATCCTGACTAATCACTATTTTCCAATGTAGACAAGATTATTGGATTTTGTCACCTACCTGCTTATATCCCTTCAGTGATTCTCACTGATTTTAGGAACATGAGCAAACCCTTGAGGCCAAGACTCTACTTGTCTTCTCATTGACAAAGTGCCAGCCATATTGTATTTCTTCCCATTCCTCAAAAATCTTCAAGCTCCCTCCTGCCACAGGGATTTTTCACACGCTGTTCCCTCTAATTGAAATGCTCTTCTAAGTTTCTCTTCATTTAGCTCACTCATATTCATGAGTGATTCATATTCATCCTTTGATACTGACTTAAACATTATTTCCCCCAGCGAAACCACCACGGATCACTTACTACATTCAACTCCAGAACATTTCCATCTCATACGATCACATTCCTTTCCTTCAGCAAAAAAAGACATATAACAATGAGATTTCCATTAAATAAGATATGTGTGCGTGGACTTTAAAATTTCCAGGTATCTAAAGTTTTAGACAGGAGCTCTATATCTGGGACAGTATATCAAGATATATATATTTAAGTATAATCAGCATCTGTTCTGCTTTTGAAAACAAAAATCTATCCTTAAGAATACTTCTGTTACCATACCACCCAGCAATTCTATCCCTAGGTATCTATTCAAGGTAAATGAAAGCATATGTTCACCAAGATTTGTACAATAATATTCACAGCAACTTTATTCATAATGGCCCCAAACTGAGAACAACTTAAATGTCCATCAACTGGTGAATGGAAATAAAAAGTGGCATATCAGTACAATAGAGTACTATTCAGCAATAAAAGGGAACGAGTATTGATACATGCAACAACGTGGATGAAGCTCAAAAACATTATGCTAAGTCCAAAAATCCAAACACAAGAGACTATATATTGTAAGATTCCATTTATATGAAATGTCCAGAAGTGGCAAACTTATAGAAACAGAAAGTAGGTTAGTGGTCACCTGGACCTAGGGGTGATGAGGATTAACTATAAATGGGCATGAGGGATCTTATTAGAAGGATTAGAATGTTCTAAAACCAGTTTATGGTGATGGCTGCATCATTCGGGAAAGTTACTAAAAATCATTGAATAGTTACAAATGAAAAATTCAAGTTAGGGGAAAAATAATAAGAGTAATGCAATGCATGCAAAGCATTTCGCACATCAGGCGTAGAGTAAAAAGGTCATTAAACCTTGGCTAATGTTTTTTTTTTTTTACATCTTTATTGGAGTATAATTGCTTTACAATGGTGTGTTAGTTTCTGCTTTATAACAAAGTGAATCAGTTATACATACACATATGTTCCCACATCTCTTCCCTCTTGCGTCTCCCTCCCTCCCACCCTCCCTATCCCACCCCTCTAGGTGGTTACAAAGCACAGAGCTGATCTCCCTGTACTATGCGGCTGCTTCCCAGTAGCTATCTATTTTTCATTTGGAGGTGTATATATGTCCATGCCACTCTCTCACTTTGTCACTAATGGTATTTTTTAAAGACAATTCCACTGTTCATATGTGCATAACAGCTTTGCCACTAAATGTCAAGATCTGATGAAAACAAATGTTCCCTCTTCAAAGCTGACTCTGTCTCTATTTACTTACTCCTTATAAACCATAGCTGTGGGAGAAATAAAGAATTAGCCATTGTGATTATCTTGGAGAGAAGGCAAGACATGTCCTCATTTAGCCATGATACAAAACAGTACATTTTTTAAAAAAAATTTTTTTAATTGAAATATAGCTAATTTACAATTTCATGTTAGTTTCAGGTGTACAGTACTGTGAGATATATATATATATATATATATATATATATATATATATATATATATACACACACACACTCCTTTTCAGGTTCTTTTCCCTTATGGGTTATTACAAAATATTGAGTATAGTTCCCTGGGCTATACAGTAGGTCCTTGTTGGTTATCTATTTTATATATAGTAGTGTGTATATGTTAATCCCAACTTCCTAATTTTCCCTCCCTCACCCCTCTTTCCCCTTTGGTAACCATAAGTTTATTTTCTATGTCTGTGAGTCTATTTCTGTTTACAAAACAGTATTTGATTGACACCAGGATAGTGGTTATGTTTTTTATTATTAATTTTTACTTATTAAATGCACCAGCTAAGACTAAATTGGAGCAACATTATAATTGAACTAAGCCCTCTAATGCGAGCAACATTATAAATGAACTAAACCCTCTAATATGCACATACCTATGTACGTACATTAATTCATTCATACATATACAACTGCGTTCACTCATTAACCATATGCAAGACCCTCTCAATAAAACCTTTCACAATTATTAATGACTCTAACATCAATGGAGATAATTCTTTAGCAAGTCTGGCCTCTCAGTTTCTGGACCTTCTTTCCTTCCGTGTGCTTTTCCTTAGCCACCATTCCATGATCACACTTAGTCATTAATAATATATGCTTGCTCATCCTTAAATAATATGAGCTTCAAACATTTCACTCTCTAAAGATTACTCCCTCTAGTACCTTGACTGCAACAACTCTTTGACCTTATAAGAACCAACAATCTATGAATGTTACCAGGTTTTCACATGCTTCCCACTCCTCTAAGTGTACTATAATAACCTTACTTTCAACCTTATTCAGATTAGATTCCACAATACAAAATTATGATAGCTGCCTTACATGCACCCTCAATCTAATCCTTTCTTACTTTTTTTTTCCAATTACACTTGCCCGAAATCTTGAGTTGCAACAGCTTGACGTAGGATCTGAAATATAATAATGTTGGTGGAGGTTTGGAATGGACTGGAAGTCATTACCAAAATAAGTAGAGGAATTATGATTACAGTACCACAAAAATATCTGACTCAACTGCTACAGTGAGTGGGAAATAGTATATGAGATGAGTTAGAAAAATCAAACATGGAGAAGACCCAAATTTCTAAATTATTTTTGAATTCTGCGATATATAATTTAACTTATAAGTTAAACTTAAAAGTTATTTCTTTTACTGTTGAGTAACTTAAGAAATACAAACACGTTCCCAAGAGTCAGCAAATCAAGGACAGAAACCTAAAGTTTAGTCTCAAATGTACACTGTTAAAGAACATAGTATTATAATCATTTTGATTTCTTCTTGCTTTCCCACAGGGGTAAGACAATATTGGTTTCAAGCTCTAACGTGTATTATCTAAAAGAGTGTCAGTACAGTTACCATAAAAGCATTTTGCTAAAATTTGAGGCTAGCTAAATATATTTGTTTCTGGACATCTAGTATAAAGCCAACAGTGAGTTAGTTCCATCTACTTTAGGCTTGTGCTGCATAATGAGTGTCATTTGGTGACAGCTTAATTCTGTTGTGCTGATTATCTCAAACACGAATGTTATGGCAATGCAGATACACTCTCTCATTTACCTTTATATGCCTGATAGAATGTATAATTACAGTTGGGATTAGCCTAATCCATTCTCTACGTACGTAATGAGCTGAAGTAACATTAAACTCAAAATGGAAAGGAATTTAGCATATTTTAACTCTTCTTCACTCTGGCATGATTTTATTTTTATAGATTCACTTTGCTTGATCCATTACCACCCTCCCTTTCATTCTGGTACACATTCTAAATTCATTCATTTCATAATCTCATGAGTTGAAGTCAATGGCATTTTACCTGGAAATAAAAATGTTATGATTATTAAACCACAAGAAGGCAACTGGTAATTTGAATTTCAGTATTTGCATTACAATGCGTATGTAGAGAGAACATTTTGATAATAATGATTTATCTGTAGATGAAATAGTTTCTCTAAAGGAGATTGAATTTTAAAAGTCTGAGATGGTTGAAACAGGTTACCTTTACTACTGATATCAAAACAACATATTACTCTATGAAGTCCATAGTAAAATTCATATAATAAAGAAGAAATAAATAATGTACTTAAGATGGGTTTCTCTTTTTTTTCTGGTGCACCCATCTCTTACAGAATATGGTTCTGATAGAGAAAAGGAAAATCAGAAACTGGTCACTTAGGAAGCATTCAAGTTCTAGAAGCAAACCAATTAATGTTTATTTAATGAACATATATATAATGTGTAAAGTGATCATCTAAGCATGGAACAAATGACACTAAAACATATAATAGTTCCTGTTTCAAATAAGTTTTGAGCTAGTTGTTCAGATAATACATACAGAAATTTCAAGGTAATATAATGGATAATGCAGAGAACTTGAACAGACAAAAAAGGAGGAAAGTATTATATAATAAATGAATAATCAATACATTCAGCTAGATTTAAAGATAGATTTGACTGCACAGAAATAAATACTAGTCACTGTTGTTTCACTTCAGGTAATGGTTGAATACCTTCTTTCAGAATCACCTTCCTGCAGAAAACCATTATCAACTCTGGTGTAAAAGCTACTTGAAGGCACTAAAGAATGGCCAAAATTAAACAAAAACTGGAGGAAAGGGAAATGCTTTGAGTAAAATTCCTGAGTAATAAGACTTCTTGCCTGAGGGCACTTCCCAATTCGTGTGCGGCTGCTAGAAGGAAAGGAGTCTTACTGGCTTTAGGAGTCAGAAGAGTTTGGTGTATATCAACACAGCTGAAAAGTGATAGGGATATCTGGAAGGAGGGAGCCACAGAAGGGGCAGTCCTCAAATATAGATATAAAGTTGGAGAGCATACAACAGCTAAAAGGTTGAAAGAACTAAACAGTTTCAGCGGCTGCCCATCACGGAGTTAGGGGTTAAGATGTGGTCTGGGCTGGTATAGAGTTGGGATTCAGTTGATTCAAGTTAACTTCCAGCTAGAAGAAGAATAAGAGAGAGATATCAGAATCCAGAATCTCTACAATATCTCATCCACAATGTGCACTAAATAATAAAATTTTGCTAATTTTGTGTAGAAACAGAGAAATAGGACTCAAGAGAAAAAGCCCAAAATGTACCAAAAGCCTACAGCTAACATTATACTTAATTCAGAAATATGGAATGCTTTTCCCCTTAGATTGAGAAGAAGACAGAGTCTGCTGTCTATTCAATTTGAACTGAAGTTACTAGTTAGTGGAGGAAAAAAAAAAAAAGAGAGAGAAAAGAAATAGCAGAAAGACTAGAAAAGAAGTAAAACTGTATTTAATCACAGATGACATGATTATTTATGTAGAAAACCCTAAGGAATCCATTTAAAAACTACAAAAAATAAGTGATTTTTAACAAGCTCATGGGCTAGGGGATTGATATACAAATATAATTTGTACTTCTATACACTAGCAATAAAAAAGAAAAACATACATTTATAATAACCTGGAAATATTTAAAATCCTGATAAATGAATTTAATAAAAGACATTCAAGATCTCAACCATAAAAACAACAAAACATTGAAAACAAACATAACGAAGGCTTGAATAAATGAAGAAATAGCCTGTCTAAGGGATTTGAAGAGACTTAATATTGTCAACTTGTTAATTCTCTCCAAATTGACATATAGATTAAATTCAGTCTGAGTAATAATCCAAGCAGGATATTTTTTACATAAATTAATATGTTGAATCTAAAATGTACATGAAGATGCAGAGGATTTAAAATAAACTTTAAAAAGTATAACTACACTGGAGGACTTATACCACCTTATAGTAATCATTGCATAATGAAAGACAATAGTTCAATGCAATAGAACAGATAGTGCACAAATAGACCCTCACTTATATAGCTGAATGATATATGACCAAGGCACTCACATGTACACATGTGCACATGTGCGCACACACACACACGTATCAATACAAAAAGGAAAGTCTTTCTAACAAACAATGCTGGAATAACTTGAATATGGAAAATAAACCCTGATCTTTACCTAACAACCTCTACAAAAATTAATATAAGATAGATCACAGACCTAACTATAAAAAGCTAAACAAATAAAACTTCATAAAGAAAACATAGGAGAATATCTTCACTAACTTAGAGTAGGCAAAGTTTTCTTAGCAAAGACATAGAAAAAAAACCCTAATAGATTAAAAAATATACTTCGGCTTTCAACAAAATTAAAAATTTTGCTCATCAAAATACAATTAAGAAAATTAATTGGTAAACCACAGACCTGGAGAAATTATTTGCAAATTGCATGTGTGATAAAGTATTAGTGTCAAGAATATATAAAGTGTATAAGTCAAAGAAAGTTTTCTTGCTTTTAGTACCAGAAAATTCCCTCAAATGTTAATAAAAACATATTTCTAATTTTTTGAGGATCCTATATACTGTTTTCCAAAGTTGCTGAACCAATTTACATTCCCACCAACAGTGCACAAGGATTCTCTTTTCTCCACATCCTTGCCAACATTTATCTCGTCTTTTTAAATTTTTTTATTGAGGTATAGTTGATTTACAATATTATATAAGTTTCAGGTGTACAACATAGTGACTCACAATTTTTAAGGATCACACTCCATTTATTTTATTATTTTAAAAAATTTATTTATTTATTTTTGGCTGCATTGGGTCTTTGTTGCTGCGCACGGGCTTTCTCTAGTTGCAGCGAGCGGGGGCTACACTTCGTTGTGGTGTGCAGGCTTGCTCATTGCTGTGGCTTTTCTTGTTGCAGAGTATGGGCTCTAGGCGCTCAGGCTTCAGTAGTTGTGGCATGTGGGCTCAGTAGTTGTGGCTCACAGGCTCTAGAATGCAGACTCAGTAGCTGTGGCACACGGGCTTAACTGCTCCACGGCATATGGGATCTTCCTGGACCAGGGCTCAAACCCATGTCCCCTGCATTGGCAGGTGGATTCTTAACCACTGCGCCACCAGGGAAGTCCCAATCATACTCCATTTACAGTTGTTATAAAATATTGGCTATATTCCCTGTGCTGTACAATATAACCTTGTGGCTTATTTTACACACAGTAGTTTGTACCTCTTAATCTCCTAACCCTATCTTGCCCCTCCCCCTTCCCACTGGTAACCACTAGTTTATTGTCTATATCTGTGAGTCTGTTTCTTTTCTGTTATATTCAATAGTTTGTTTTGATTTTTAGATTTCACATATAAGTGATAACACACAGTATTTGTCTTTATCTGACTTATTTCACTAAGCATAATACCCTCCAAGTCCAATCTCGTCTTCTTCTTTTATTTAATTTTATTTATTTATTTATTTATATTTATTTTTTAAATTTATTTTTATTCATTTACTATTTATTTTTGGTTTCATTGGGTCTTTATTGCTGTGCATGGGCTTTCTCTAGTTGCGGTGAGTGGGGGCTACACTTCATTGTGGTGCGTGGGCTTCTCACTGCAGTGGCTTCTCTTGTTGTGGAGCACGGGCTCTAGATGCGCAGGCTTCAGTAGTTGTGGCGCATGGGCTTAGTTGCTCCGCAGCATGTGGGATCTTCCCGGACCAGGGCTCGAACCCGTGTCCCCTGCATTGGCAGGCAGGTTCTTAACCACTGTGCCACCAGTGAAGCCCTCTCTTGTCTTCTTAACGATAGCCATTCTAAAAGGGGTGAGGTGACATCTCATTGTGGTCTTGATTTTCATTTCCCTGATGACTAGTGATGTTGAGAATCTTTTCATGTACCCATGGGTCATTTGGATGTCTCCTTTAGAAAAATGTCTATTCAGTTCCTCTACACATTTTTAAATTGAATTTTGGGTGTTTTGTTATTGGGTTGTGTGAGTTCTTTATACATTTTGGATATCAATTCCTTATCCAATACATGGCTTCAGAAATCCCACTTCTGGGTATATATACAAAGGAAATGAAAACAGGACATCAAAAGAGTAAGTGCACTCACATGTTCATTGCAGCATTACTCACAACAGCCAAGATATGAAAACAACCTAAGCATACCTGAATGGAAGAAAGGGTAATGAAGATATATATAGTGGAATATTGTTCAGGTTTAAAAAGGAAGGAAATCCTGCCATTTGTGACAACATGGCTGGACCTTGAGGGTATTATGCTAAGTAAGTTGTCAGAGAAAGACAAATACTGTATGATATCATTTATGTAGAATCTTAAAAAAAAGTGAATTCATAAAGACAGAGAGCAGAATGGTGGCTACCAGGGGCTGAGGGATATTGGGGAGATGTTTAGGGATACAAAGGTGCAACTGGTAAATGTCTTGAGGATCTTAATAATCTGCACAGTGATTATGGTCAATGATACTGTATTATAAACTTCAAAATTGCTAAGAGATTAGATCTTGTTCTCACAATAAAAAATAAATGGCAATTATGTGACAGGATGGCGTTAGCTAATGCTACAGTGGTAATCATACTACAATATATAAGTGTGTCAAATCAACACGATGTACACCTTAAACTTACAAAATGTTATATGCCAATTATATCTCAATAAAGATACACACATACATATATACAAACATATATACCATTATACACTAACAAGTAAGTGCCTCTCCTAGTGTTGCTGAGGTAGATCTTATATTCGTTTATCAAAATATCCTCTATTTTTCACACTGATTTGAAATGAAGTATTGCCAGTTTGTTAAAAATATGCTTAAGATAGTATAGGAGCAAGATTACTAAAGCATAAACAGAACTAAAGGGTAGCACTAAAATTATTAAATAACCAAATAAAAAATGAAGAAACAAGGTTTCCTTATTGGTGCTCATAAATACCTCTATAAGTTGTTAACAATAAGAGACAAAGCCAGTTAGAGACAGACTCATGTACTAATTGTGATGAAAACATAATATATGTTTTAATTATTTACCATGGTCTCTTTTGTATAATGCAATTTTGCTAATAGAATAAATAAAGTTGTCTTCATTCCAAAGGGCATTTTGAAATTTGCTATTAAAAAACACAAGGAAAAAATTCCTTCTTGATTAAGATTTGGTGTGTTCCCCAACATTCTGTTTTCAACTTTTTTGCTTTCCATTGGCATAGACTCATTTGATAAGCTCATATCCTCAGGGTACTCAGATCAAATCTCTTCCATGATTTCCAAATCTGGCTATCTCCAAACTCACTGCTAAGAATTCTGAATCAAACTTGACATCCACGTGGCGGGTTTATCAAATTCTTTATTTCAGGAAGACATAAATCAGACTCTTCAATACTCATTCCATTACAGTGACCTTAGAAAAACAGTTTTTCTTTTTAGTATCTATAATCACTCATTCTAGATCTCCTAGTCTTCCTGTGTGCCTACTGAGTACTTTGGGGTGTGTACTGTGTACAATCTGGTCAGATCCAGATTGCCTAATTTGTTATTCTTATCATAACTTCTCATTATGTTCCTACATTTATTCATTAAACAAATATTATTGAAGGCCTACTATGTTCCCAGGGCATGTCTTCATGGAGCTGGTATTCTAACTGAATGGCAGTAAATATAATAAAGTACAGTGCTGTCCTATAGAACTTTCTGCAATTATGGAAATGTCCTGGAATATCTGCATTGTACAATATAGTAGACAGTATTCACATGTGGCTACAGAGCACTGAGAACACGGCTAGTGCTGCTAAATAAATATTTTAGAAATTTTATTTACACTTAATTCATTAAAATTGATTTTTTTTTTTTTTTTTTTGCGGTACGCGGGTCTCTCGCTGTTGTGGCCTCTCCCATTGCGGAGCACAGGCTCCGGACGCTCAGGCTCAGCGGCCATGGCTCACGGACCCAGCCGCTCCGCGGCATGTGGGATCTTCCCGGACCGGGGCACGAACCTGTGTCCCCTGCATCGGCAGGAGGACTCTCAACCACTGCGCCACCAGGGAAGCCCTAAAATTGATATTTTAATTGCCACATGTGGTTAGTGGAACTATACTGAACCATGCAGAATATTAAATTGATAAGTCTTATGAAGAAAGAGGAAAATGAAACAAGAACAGGATAAGGGGAGTGCAATAGGGAGGTGGTTCAAAGAGAGATTAGAATTGTGAATGAGTGTGACTCATAGAGGTGGCAACTGACACAACAAAGATCTGAAAGAGGGAGAGAGTTGGCCATGATTATATCTGGAGGGAAAACAAGAGGTGAAATCTGCATCCCTCTCTCTTCAACTCACTGAATCTAGGTTTTCCTCAAAACAAATTCTTTCTTACCCATTTTATTTTCAAAATCACAATCCCTTCAACTATATGAAGACATCTTGTCTACAAGACAAGATTACTTCGATTACTTCCTACTAAATTTCCAAATGATATATTTGTTGGTCAATTTATTTATTACATTATTCAAAAAAATCATTTTTTATTTAAGTCTTTCTCCTCTCCAAAGAGATAGCCTATAGGTGATGGATGTGGGAAAAAAGTGTTAAAAATATATTAAAATAAGAACCATTCTCTATCTAAAAGAAGGTCACGACAAAGTTAAATATCAGATAACAGATAATGTGGAATTTTAGAAATTTGGACAATTTGAATACTGAATTTTGAGCAATGAATGTGACTCCAAAAGTCCTAGAACTTGTAGCAAAAATGTGATGGAAAGTTATATAGTTTAATCTCGTGCAAGAAAGGAAAACATAGTTGTTAGTTTCCTTAAGTGAAGAAATACTTACCTCTAGGAAGAAAAAAAGTGACTATATGACTCTTTTTGTAGGTGGTACAGAATAATGTTGTCAATCTCTGTAAATATCTAGCTATAGTGAAAGGAATATTTTTGCTTAATTTACAATTGTACATATAGCGTGTGAATATATATTCTTGGTAAATATTTTAAATCTCCCAAAGAAGGCTAAAAGTCCCCTCTGACTACCTTTTCTGGACAGTTTTCCTTACTCTTCTGCATGCCCATTCCTCCTTTCCTGGAGCTCATCAGTATTATAAGATTGATATCTAACATATTGGTACTTGAGCCATGTACGTGCATAAACATCTATGTACATACTCATAGAAATTCATAGTATTTTTGTGTATTTTCCAAACATTATAATATTTTTCAACTTGTTTTGTCTCTAAGCAATATTTCTGGACGTTCTGTCGGTGTCATACATTTTGGCCATTTATTCTAATTACTGCATGACACTCCATGAGATGGATACACCACAGTGAACTGAGCTATACTATTTTTCTTTTTTCTTTTTTTTTTTTTGCCGTACGCGGGCCTCTCACTGCTGTGGCCCCTCCCGCCGCGGAGCACAGGCTCCGGACGCGCAGGCTCAGTGGCCATGGCTCACGGGCCCAGCCGCTCCGCGGCATGTGGGATCCTCCCAGACCGGGACACGAACCCGTGTCCCCTGCATCGGCAGGCGGACTCTCAACCACTGCGCCACCAGGGAAGCCCTGAGCTATACTATTTTTGACGGACTGGTAAGTAGTTTTTATTATGAACAATATTGAAATGAACATCCATGTATAGAATCATGTTCATGCACATTTTTTTTCTGAAATACAGAAACTTAGAATTTCTGCATCATTTTATTTCTAATATATTCTGTCAAGTTACCTTTCAAACTGTTTGAACTTAGGTAAACACGCAACAGGATTATAGGAGCACACCCTTTCCCTGGAATCTGTATATTGAGCCCTTATCAATACACGCATTTTCCAATTTCTGAATGACTGCCAATCTAATGGTTGAGAAAACCTCATTGTTACTTTTAATTTGCCCTTTTGTGATGACTAATGGGATTGACTCTCACTTCACATATTTTTTAATAACTTAAATTACCTTTTCTTTGATTCTCTTTTTCTTATTCTTTGCCTGTACCTCCATTCACTTGCTTCTGTTTTCCTTAAATAATATAGAATCTAAATATATATATTTAGAAATATATGTATAGAATCTAAATAAATATATATACTTCTTCTCTTCCTCTTGAATTATTCAAAATTGTTTAGATTTTCTTTTTTCATGTATATGATTAATTTTAATGAAGTTACATTTCTTGATCTTCTTCAAGTTTTTTGCTGTTTGTGTCAGCTTAAAAATATATTTTTGTAACCTAAGATCATAAACATATTCACATATGTTTTCTACTAACCTTTGTGTTTCATTTTGAATTAATTTTTCTAAAGGGAAAAGTATCAAACATTTCTTTCACAACAGTCAACTGCCCTAAACTCTGTGAAATAGCCTATGCTTTCTCTCAGTTTAAAATGTCACTTTTTCTCATATAATAATGATTACATACATGGATCTATTTCTGAACTCTATTTCACTCCATCTACTACTTTGTCTAGTCCTATACCAGCATCGCACTATAGCCTTCGGTTTCAGTTTCTTATTACTGTCTTAACAAATTACCACAAATTTAGTAGCATCATACGACACAAATTTATTTTCTGACAGTTCTCGGTCAGAAGTCTGACCTGGGTCTTACTGGGCTAAAATCAAGGTGACAGCAGGGCTACATTCCTTCCTGCAGACTCTAGGGGAGAATCCTTTTCCTCCTCTTTGAGTTATTGGCAGAATTCAGTTCCCGGCATATATATTCATTTGTTTTAAAAGCAAACAAAGTAAACAGTGTGAAAAATTGTATGCTTGAAACAAAAAAAAGTTAAGCATTGAAAAATATATTAACATCTGTAGAAAATGTGTAAGAGGGTGTAAAATTGCAATTCCTCCAAGAAAAAATGCCTATACTTATTAAGAGAACACTATTCAAATTTATTAGAAATCATAAGAATATAAAATTAAATGTGTTATCTTTTTAAACGTGTGGATTATGAAATCATAAGAATAAATAATACTATGGGCTGGTGTGGATAGAGTCACTGAAGTATTCCTCTTTACTGTCAGTGGCTGTGGAACTACATAGAATGTGCCTTAAAACTATTTTTTAATGCATTATGAGCTTTAATTAAACTAACCACCATTTGATAACATCATTTCTCTTCTTAGATTGTATCGTAAATAAATAATAGGAGTTGCAGGCCATGTATATACACATGAACACAAACTCAAGTGTACTTCAATAACAAAACAGTTCACTATGGATAGACTGATAGAATATAAATTGATGTTACAATATTTATAATATGCATAATATTTCTCATTTTCTTCATTTCTGAGATCTTTGACCTTGAGCAAATTATTTTTCTCAGTTTCCTCATATGTAAATGAGATTAGTAACACATACCTTAGAGATTTGTTATATAGATTACAAATGCTTATAACAATACTTGTCACAGAACAGGCCCCTGAACAATGTTATCTAGTATTTATTCTTATACACTGAAATAGCACAAGTACTTGGGGAGGCAGCTTATAAGTCCTTAATCCTTGTATTAGAAAAACCACTGTCATTCTTAGAACTTTTGTTGCCTAAGAGCATGTATACCAGCAAACATAAATAATCTAAATAATCTATAGTATAGACCAGTCCTTCTCAAACTTCACCTGGGGATCTTGTTAAATTGCAGATTCTGATTCTCTAGCTCTGGTTTGGAATCTACATTTCTAATAAACTCCTGGGTAATGATGATTTGGCTGGTCCATGAAACACACTTTGAGTAATAAGAGTATAGACTAGTGGTCAGCAAACAAAGGCCTCCAGGCCAAATCCAGTCTGCTATTTTTGTAATTTTGTAAATAAAGTTTTATTGGAACACATTCTGCACTTATCCATTTCCATACTGTCTAGGGATGCTTTCATGAGATGCAAAGGCAGAGTTGAGTAGTTGTAACAAAGATCACACAGCCCACAAAACCTGAAATATTCATACCCTGGCTCTGAACAGAGAGTTTGCTGACCCCTGGTATAGACAACATGCTTTATTAGTAGAACAGAATAACAAAATTGTATTTCCAACATTTTAAAAATACAAAAGCAGGAATTAATGAATATTAAAGTTAAACTCTAGAGAAGTGATAAGAAGTTAAGAACTTTCAAATATTGGACAGTTACATGTAAAACAATGAGATTTTAAATTTTCTCACACCATATAAAAAAATAAATTCAAAATGGGTTGAAGGCCTAAATGTAAGACCAGAAACCACAAAGCTCCTAGAAGAAAACATGGGCAGAACACTTTTTTTTTTTTTTTTTTTTTTGGCTGCATCAGGTCTTAGTTGCAGTGCACGGGCTCTTCATTGTGGCGTGGGCTTCTCTCTAGTTGTGGTGTGCGTTTAATCCATTTACATTTAAGGTGATTATCTATATGTATGTTTCTATTACCATTTTCTTAATTGTTTTGGGTTTGTTTATGTAGGTCCTTTTCTTCTCTTGTGTTTCCCACTTAGAGAAGTTCCTTTAGCATTTGTTGTAGAGCTGGTTTGATGATGCTGAATTCTCTTAGCTTTTGCTTGTCTGTAAAGCTGTTGCTTTCTCCATCGAATCTAAATGAGATCCTTGCGGGCTAGAGTAATCTTGGTTGTAGGTTCTTCCCTTTCATCACTTTAAATATATCATGCAACTCCCTTCTGGCTTCTAGAGTTTCTGCTGAGAAATCAGCTGTTAACCTTATGGGAGTTCCCTTGTATGTTATTTGTTGCTTTCCCCTTGTTGCTTTTAATAATTTTTCTTTGTCTTTAATTTTTGTCAATTTCATTACTATGTGTTTTGGCATGTTTCTCCTTGGGTTTATCCTGCCTGGGGCTGTCTACACGGCCTTCGGTGGCCTTCGGTGGCTATTTCCTTTCCCATATTAGGGAAATTTTCAACTATAATCTCTTCAAATATTTTCTCTGGTCCTTTCTCTCTGTCTTCTCCTTCTTGGATGCCTATAATGTGAACGTTGGTGAGTTTAATGCTGTCCCAGAGGTCTTTTAGGCTGTCTTCATTTCTTTTCATTCCTTTTTCTTTATTCTGTCCTGTGGCAGTGAATTCCACCATTCTGTCTTCCAGGTCACTTATCTGTTCTTCTGCCTCAGTTATTCTGCTATTGATTCTTTTTAGTGTAGTTTTCATTTTAGTTATTGTATTGTTCATTTCTGTTTGTTTGTTCATTCGTTAATTCTTCTAGGTCTTTGTTAAACATTTCTTGCATCTTCTCGATCTTTGCCCCATTCTTTTTCTGAGGTCCTGGATCATCTTCATTATCATTATTCTGAATTCCT
Organism: Tursiops truncatus; assembly: GCF_011762595.2. Lineage (NCBI taxonomy): Eukaryota > Metazoa > Chordata > Mammalia > Artiodactyla > Delphinidae > Tursiops > Tursiops truncatus. Next base: position 106,452,405 of record NC_047055.1, on the reverse strand, counting down.
TTTCTGGAAGTTTGCCTATCTCCACTTCATTTAGTTGTTTTTCTGGGGTTTTATCTTGTTCCTTCATCTGGTACATAGTTCTCTGCCTTTTCATTTTGTCTATTTTTTGTGAATGTGGTATTAATTCCACAGGCTGCAGCATTGTAGTTCTTCTGGCTTCTGCTGTCTGCCATCCCTAGAAAACTGAAGAGCTGGCGCTGGTGTGCACTCTGCTCAGCTGCTGAGGTGCAGCTGTTTGCTATCTCCTGTCCCCAGCTACACTGAACTAAAAAGCACAGCTCTGCTTTGTAGGCCTATATTTTTGACTGGAGCCTGGTTTCTGCCTGAAATGTATCCAATGATTTCCATCTCAGTTTTCAGGACTGTGTACTTGGTCCTTTGTTCTTTGTGCATAGGTTCCTTTGTCTGACATGCAGCAAGCCAAATGCCAAGGCAGAATTTTGCAGCAGAGAAAAGGTGTACTCCCCTACATTTAGTTCTAATGTCAGTTAACCTATATTCAATTTCCAAGAACCCTTTCTTATCCTATGATTATTTCATTAAAATACTTTATTCTTCTTTCATTTATAATATTACAATGAGGCTACTAATTATATAAAATTTGAACTCATTTTACATCCTCTGTTTTTTTTTTTTTTTGCGGTACGCGGGCCTCTCACTGTTGTGGCCTCTCCCGTTGTGGAGCACAGGCTCTGGATGCGCAGGCCCAGCGGCCATGGCTCATGGGCCCAGCTGCTCCACGGCATGTGGGATCTTCCCGGACTGGGTCACGAACCCGTGTCCCCTGCATCGGCAGGTGGACTCTCAACCACTGTGCCACCAGGGAAGCCCCTCTGTATCATTTTTTTTTTTTTACTAATTTTACCTTTAGGGGTTTTTTGTTGTTGTTGTTGCTGTTTTTAAGATGCTAGTCTTTCACCTTACAGGCTTTTTTCAAATGTGTAATCGTCTGTGATTGAAAAGATGACTGTGTGTGTATAAAGAGGTTTATTTACTGATAGAATTCACAATGCAGTGATTGGGTGATGACTTTTAAATTGGGGAATCCTCAAAGTTTAGAAGCTGGAAGTCTTATCTCTATGGTTACTGAATATCCTTAGAATATAATTCTTTAGAATCGTGCCTGGAGTTCCTAGGTTAAAAGGTTTACAAAGCTGGACAGGGGGTGGGTGATGAAGATTTTTTTGGCTTCACTCTACAGACTGCCAATGACTGCCACTATGTTTAGCCTCCTATCTTTCCCTGCCCAATCCTGCCAGACAGGAATGCCTCCTAAACCTGAATCAGGAGACTCTTCCCATCAGTTGTTCCAGTAAATAACTCTAAGTTTCCTAACTGGGAGAATGGTAGCCATATGCCGAGGGTCAGAGGGAGAGAATTAATGTCAAGTTAATCTGCTCAGGAGAAAAATTTTAATTATGTAACTTATTTCAAATAGAAGGAAATTACCATTTTAAATCCTTAACTTTGTTCGACATTATATTTTAAATGTGTTTTGCACTCATTTTAAAAATTAATTTAAATGAGTTTAAATTTTCTTTGCCATATTACAATTATTTTCTGTACTAAAATTCTGATTATACAGAGCATGATTATGAAATTATGGAGCTAATTATAACACCATCTCTTTACTGTGTGATCCTTAAAAACTTCCTTTGGCATTTACAGAAACACTATATTTTGTGTTTTTATTTACAATGACTATTAAATCAATTAACTTTTTAGTCACTTTTTGTTTCAGATATAGATATATTGAGTTATTGGTGCCACAGTCATTTTTTAAAATTAATTAATTTTATTTATTTTTGACTGCATTGGGTCTTCGTTGCTGCGCGCAGGCTTTCTCTAGTTGCGGCGAGCGGGGGCTACTCTTCATTGCGGTGCGCGGGCCTCTCATTGCGGTGGCTTCTCCTGCTGCACAGCATGGGCTCTAGGGCGTGCAGGCTTCAGTAGCTGTGGCTCGTGGGCTCAGTAGTTGTGGCTCGCGGGCTCTAGAGCACAGGCTCAGTAGTTGTGGTGCACGGGCTTTGTTGCTCCGTGGCGTGTGGGATCTTCCCGGACCAGGGTTCGAACCCGTGTCCTCTGCATTGGCAAGCGGATTCTTAAGCCCACTGCCACAGTCTTTTGAAGGTATTATAAAGTAACTGAAACCAGAAAGTTTCTAAAAGCCCAATCTGATATTCTATTGCCCCTAACCTTGTTATGTTAGTCACCAGGGATTCTGTATTCTGGATCTTAAGTGAAGTGCTGAATAATAATAATATCTTAAAGTATCATACCAGATTAAATAACATTAATCAAAGAAAATAAAAAATGATAAAGACACTGATCTTGTTACAAAGAGCACCATAAGTATTCAATCACTGTTTTGAAAGAGTTGATAAGGCAGTAAAATGAAGAACGACATTTTAAAACCTGTAGTTTTCTTCACCTGAGAGGTTCGCACATAGTGCAACAGGATATAATAATCTCTGCTGGGTGTAGAATGGTACACAGAGATGGGTGGGAAATATAGGAGGCGTAAAAGTAGGTGCAAAGTAATTCCCTATACTAATGTTGAGCAAAACATGGCAGAATTAGGGGTGGGCTTTGTGCCGGCTGTTCCAGTTTGAGGCAGTCCTTTAAGTTCATATCCATCTTTCTTGTCCTTTATTTTTGGTTTTCCTTCTGAGTTGCCTCAGATTTCACTTCACCATTTAATAATTTCTAAAATTCTGTAGATAATTCAATCATCAAATGAAGAAAAAATTAAGTATTTTGAAGTTTAATGTAACAACTAGAGTTAAAAAATGAATTGCATTCGATTCAACAGAGGTTTGGCATAGGATGGGCCACAACTGTCCTAGTTTTAAAATTAAAAGTTCCATGTTCCAGGAAGTCCTCAGTCCTTATAGAAGCAGAATAATTGGTCATCCTAGCTTGGAGTATAATGTGACCAAAAAAAAAAAAAAAAAAGTGAAAAGAATGGTACAACAAAGCATGTGACAAGGCTAATAAATATTATATAGATGAGAAGTATCATGGAAGTCATCAAGTTAGAATTAAAATATCAATAGCTTACTTTACCCTGTATTCTACTTTCTTTCCCAAACAATCTTGGAAGAGAATCACTGGGCTTATTTTGTAGACAAAGAAACTAATGACCAAAATCACATAGGTAGTCATTATCAGAGCTACCAGCTGTGTAGCTCAGGTGGGTTGCAGTTTTCTTTTTTTTTGGCTGCACCACCCACCTCGTGGGATCTTACTTCCCCAGCCAGGTATGGAACCCATGCCCCCTGTAATGGAAGCACAGAGTCCTAACCACTGGACCGCCAGGGAATTCCCCTACATTTCTAATGTCATTCTCATTTCTTTACTTGTCTAACCAGTGGTTCCCAAATTGGAATCGCCTTTGGGTCATATAAAAATAATGACTCCTGTCTCCCATACTGAGACTTTCCAATCTAATCAATCTTGGATGACACCAGGGCATCAGAATATTTAAAAGCTTTCCAGATAGTTCTAATATGAGCAAATCTGGGGAACCCACTGCTCTAACATAATAGTGTGCAACTAGCTGCACACTAGAATCACCTGGAGAAATTTAAAATCTAACAATACCATGACTGTGTCCCTGACCAATTACATCAGTTTCTGAAGTTGGTGTCTAGGCATCCGTATTTTTAAAAAGCTCCCTGGATGATTCCAGTGTGTACCAAGGATTGAGAACCACTGTACGATAAGTTTGTGGATGATTTATTTCTCTCAAAACAAGAAATAGCACTTTCTTTGTCCTGCCGTATACCTTTCCCAAAACACCCCCAATTCCATGGAGAGAGTGCTTTTGTGCCCATTCCCATAGTGGGGCTCAGATTCTCAGAAATTTACCATTCAATACTCTATTCAAATTTACTCAATAGTAGTTTTTAACTCTTAGTGATCTCTGCCTTTGAGTACCCCACCTGGTCAAAAAGCTTCATAGGGTTTCACCATCAAGATCTAAACTGACAAAAGTAATTTTGTTCAAGGAGGGGTAGACTTTCCAGATTCAATTTGGTGATTTTATAAAGAGATATATTTAGATTAAACTAATGGAGCTTACTTCTCAGAAGCTTTGATTGCTTAGGAATAAGTTGGAAGTAGCACTAAATGTTAAAAAAACATCTACATGGACTTTGATGTTGCGTGTCTATAAGAGTTATGAATTACCAACTTTTAGACCCTTATTCAGCAGTGAGAGGAAACATAATTGGCAGAAAATAATTGTCTCAATCCTAGGGCTTATTACTTTGAACTCTTTATGCTCTCAGTCTGTGTCTGTGTCTGTGTCTGTTTGTGTGTGTGTGTGTGTGTGTGTGTGTGTGTGTGTGTGTTTTCCTACCATCAAACTCCTAAGTAAGACTTCTCTGTAACTTAGTTTTTGAAAGTCTCAATTTACTCCAAAATGAAGGAAGAAAAATTTAATTCAAGTTACTTACCATCTTTCTCCTGTTCCCATTACTAAGTTTGGGTAGCTTTATTATTTTTAGTTCTATCATTGATTTTGTTATAATTTTGTTTCTTTTTCTTTCAGTCTTCTTGGTTCTTTCTGAGATGTAGACCTACGATGATTGTCACTTTCACCTATGCCTGAACTACACTGCATTTGTTCCATTTATTTTATGGATTAGGGTTTAGTTGTCTCATTGATCCACTAAAAATAAAAATAAAAATGGGACTTCCCTGGCAGTCCAATGGCTAAGACTCCGTGCTTCCACTGCAGGGGGAATGGGTCATGCATGCCATGTGGTGCAGCCAAAAAAAAAGAAGAAGAAAGAAAAATGGAGTTTGCACTTTCATTTCTAGTTCCCCTTGTTGCTCATGGATAATTTCAAAAGATAAGAAGAAGGAATCCTGGTTTTACACCACCACCTTCAAACCAGAATTTCCAATCACTGTAATTTTCAGCAATCTACTAGAATCTCATTTTCTTTGTTACATAAATTTTAGACAACAACTATTGATGCTTAGTTACATAAGTGGAGGTAATGATGTCTCAATAAAATCCCCATCTCTCCCATCCCCACCTCTATCTTTCATGAAGAATACTTAACTAGTTGTAGGGCAATATAAGTATCACTTATATAGACCCCGATATTTGAAAAATAATTGAATAACTGAGAACATATTTAAGATGGAAGTGGAGGATGGGAGTTAGGCATGTTTTGTTTTTTCTCTGAATATGGAAGTGAGTTAAGGAAGGAAGAGATGAGGAAAAAAGTGAGGGAAGTAAGAAGAAACTTTGATGTGTCAATGTAATAGGTAACCTTCTCTTTGGGGCTCTGATTGCTGCCACATACCTTCAGTGATTCCCAAGGGAGCTGTGGGAACTGAGATTAGCAAGTGCCTCTTGTAGACAACTATCTAAGCAGAAGCAGCAGCCCCATTCTGTCACGGCCTTTGCCAGAGTTCTACCACCTCAAATCTGGCCTCTTTGGCTTCTCGCTGCTATTTCCTTCATCCTTGGAAAGTAGCGACAAGTTCACAGCAGTTACAGTGGTACCAAAACAACCTCTGAAGACTCATGTGGTCTAGTTCCAGCTGTCATGTTTCTCATCAATTTTCAATTCTAGCTTTCTAACTTGAGGTTCTAAAGACACATAAAAAGTCCTTTATGATACTAAATCCTTTATTTTAACAATTGAGCACTTATCATATACAAGGAACTCGATGTACAAGGAATTCAAAAGGAAAAAATAAAATTAGGGCAGGCACATGTCCTGCCTTCAAGAAGGCTGTAGTTTCATACTTTTTAACAGGCCTCATTGTGTCTAATGAAAGGTTAAAAAAATTGATTGAAATTCCACTGTAAGTGCCTAATTGGGCAAAGTGATACACAAAGATACTTGCCACTTGCTCCTCACCCCCCAAAAATTTTTACATCATTGAGCCTGTGATTATTATTATAGTAAGAACACACAACAAAGCCAATAAATTATGACTTTATGCCTACATTCTGGGCTGAGTTTTAGTATAATATTCTTTACGACTTAGCCACTGCAAATGCCAACTTTATCATTTAAATTTAATGAGGAGTACCGATCATTCAGTATGCAATTCGAAAATGCACGCAAATCTTTTACATTCATCTTATAGAACAGGGTACATATCTAGCACACTAAATTCACATTGGTTTAAATTATTTAATGTTTTTTAGAGGTAATACAGTTATAATCTCACCATCATTGAACTGCTGTATTTGTGAAAATAAGATTATTTTTACTGAAGCTGTTTGCAAATGTAATATACTAGCTCTTTCAGAATAGCAAAAGAATGTGACACAGTGCAGTTTCATCTATTTTATACTTCATTCATTCATCAATTTTTTCATTTGTAATTTTATAAACAATCAAGAATAATAACTGTCATTTTTCAGTACTTCCTGAACTCTATACAATTATGCAGCAGACTTGTATTCAGTATATCATTACAAGCTTTTAATAATGATGTGATGCTAGTTTTACTATCATTCTCACCTATAAAAGAGTAAGATAAGACTCAGAGAGATTAACATATTCACGGTCTTACAGCTATTGAGATTCCATACTAGGTCCTTTTTTCTTTATATAATTATGCCTGCCATGTTGTTGTAACCTTGTTCGGTAATTGAAATGCTAAAGAGATAGATAAATCAATCAATAAATTAGCCCTCATTCTTGGATTTCTGAGTTGGTACTATAAACTTATGTTATTTTTCAGTTTAAGATAGAAAACAAGACAATAAAATATTCAGGAAAATAATGAAGTGCTGGAGGGAAAAGGTAATCACATGATTTTCAACACTATGCTATCAAAATATGTGAAGTTAATATTAAACTCAAGAGAATGCTTTCAATGTTTAAAAGATCTAGTTATACTCTATTCTATGTAAATTCTTTTCAGGAATTTTAAAATGATTGAAACCTCCCACCTTGTTTTACAAAGCATATAAAAATCCTCATAACAAATCCTGTAAAAGATAATTCAGAATAGTAAAGTGTGAACCAATGTCACTTAGAAATAATAATGTAGAAATTCTCAAAGTACTAAGACATGAAAAACAGAAGCATATTTTGAGGGTCATTGTCATCAAGTATAAGTCATTTCTTGAATTACAAATAATTTTTCAGCATCTTTTGAAACTTATTTCTCTTCTAACATAATAATATAAAAAGTTACCTTAATATAGTTTTGATGTCTAAAGTCTTAATTCATGAAAATATTAATTATATAATTTATATAATTCAAATATTATAACTATATTAAAGGATTTTGTACATTATTATAAAGAAGAGAATATATTTCTCTCAAAACATGCTGAAAATTTATTTGCCAAAGTCCAACATAGATATCCCAAACTTACTTTTTCCTTATTATGTTAAAAATTATCCATTGCCAAGTTATTACTCAGATTCTAATTAGTGTAGATATGTTATAGTAATTTTCATTATATAGGGAGGAAAATGATTCTCACACTTAGTATTATTAAGTAACTCTTTTTTGTTTCCAGAAGTCCAAGTAAATCCAGTTAGATTTGACAAGGGAGAACAATTATGGTCATTGAAGATGTAGGGGTATATTATAATTTTCATATGATGTGACAGCCTCAAAGGAGAATGACCTAATATCTAATTATCAGACTACTCAATAATATGTATATTGATTTAATTAATGTTTTTCTACATATCAGCAATTTCAATTATATAAACACTCATCATTTTCCTAATAGTTATACATATGTTATAATAAATATATGATATCTATGAAGAAAGTAAGAACATTTTATTGAACATAAAATTCTTAAATAAAGGGTACCTAGAATATTTTGATAGGAAAAAAGCTATATTTTAATGTCAATTGTTTATAATGATCTCTTCTTTTAGTATAATTCAAATAAAACTCTGCAAGGGACTTTTAGAACCTTATAACGTTCACGTAAAATTAAAAATACATAAGAATGGAAAATAAAATATTTAAAATAAAGTGATAGGATACTTTCACTAATACATATGTGAAAATATTCTATAAACATACAGTATACAAATCAAGTACTAGAGGGGCCAGTAAACTCAAGTAAGTAAAGAGGAATCATTGGAAAACTAGGAATAAATAATGAAATTTGTATTAAACATGTGACATCTTTCCCATGGGCAAAAGTTGGGATTTTCAATAAATGATAATTTATACATATTTAGAAAAATATAAAGTCAGATTTTTGCCTCATGTTTATAGACACAATCAGAGATGATCCACAGGCTTCCATAACCAGATCATCCACCTACCATCTTCTGTACCTGTATCTTTTGCTTTTCTTCCTTTTGGTGTAGATAAATTTCAAAGACTCCTACATAAAGGCAATTTATGCACTAGAATCTGTTCACCTTTGCCCACTTAAGGGCTTCACTCAAACAAATTTTCCATCCCCCTCCTGTGTCATTATTTTCCCCTCACTACTGATATTATCATTTCCATCGGCCTACCAACATCCTGTCATAGCTACCATCTTAAATAAATAAAATTCTTTTCATCAAATTTCCCTCTAGTTACTGTTCATAACACATGCTCTTCCTCTATATTCTTTTACTGATTCCTTCCGTCTCCCTCTCTAACTTAAATTACCTCCGATTCAATCCATACCCCTCTTATATTCTCTATCTACAGTTAACCCACTGATGATCTCAACCACTATCTCTGCTTTAGATACCAATTTTATGATGGCAATTCCCAAATATTGAGATAGGACATTAAACATACAGTTATCATATGACCAAAATGAGATACCACTTCACATCCACTAAGATGGCTATAATAAACAGAAAATAACAAGTGTTGGTGAGGATACGGAGAATTTGGAACCCTCAAGCTTTCCTGGTGGGGATACAAAATGGTGCAGCTTCTGTATAAAACAGTATAGCAGTTCCTCAAAAAGGTAAAAATAGAATTACCATATGATCCAGCAATTCCATTCCTGTATAGTTTTGGTATATATCCAAAATAATTGAAAAGAAGTGTTCAAATAAAAACTTGCACATGATGTTTAAAACAGTATTATTAATAATAGCCAAATCATGGAAGCAACTCAATATCTATCAAATGATGAATGGATAAATAAAATGTAGCATATCCATACAACGGAATAGTATTCAACCATAAAATGGAATGAAGATCTGAGCCATGCTATGACATGGATGAAACTCAAAAACACTATGCTAAGTGAAACAAACCAGTTACAAAAGATCACATATACAATTCAATGTTTATGAAACATCCAAATAGGAAAATCTAGGTCTTAATAGCTAAGGTGATAGGGCATGATAGCTAAAGGGTATAGGGGTAACTTTGAGGTGATTAAAATGTTCTAAAACTGTGTCCATGTGATAGGACGGCTACAAATATCTGTGAATACACTAAAAATACGGACTTGTACACCTTAAATAGGTGAGCTGTATAGTATGTAGATTAATTCTCAATAAAGCTGTAATTTAAAAAGAAACAGGTGAAGCAAAACGATGATGATAAAGGTCAGAATAGCTGGTGCCTCTTTGAGTGGGGGTAGTCTTGTACTCACTGCAAAGAGATACATTTCTATAGTGGTTAAAAAGTTGTGTATATTTGTCAAGTCTCACCTACAAAAAGTTTATTTGAACAAAGGCAAGTGATATGAATTTAAAAATCACTAAAATAAGTAAAGTATGATATAGATGAAGAAATATTGAATATGTATCTCACTAGTATTCAAAGATAAACCAATTTAAATAAGTTATATTCTTTGTCAATCAAATTGAATAAAACATATACATTCATTATTTTGAGGAGCAAGGGTTCATAGGATCTACTATTTCTGTGAATCGTGATAACCCTTTGGAGGACTGTTTAAAGTATATAGCAAAAACCTAAAAAATGTGTTTTCATTTTAGCCTCAACATTCCAATTTCAGTTGTGTATCCATCCTAACAGATTACTAGCTAAAATTTTTAAAGATCCAAGTAAAATATCATTTGTTGCATTACTTCTAAAAGTAATGAAACTGGATAGTCTACCAATGAATCTAAGAATTGATTAATAAATTAAGAAAAATATAATGGCCACATTATGATTATGTTCTAAAATAATACTTATCATCGACCTACACTCTCAATAAAATCTTAAGTAAAAATTGTTATGTTCCAAATGACTACCTACATCATAAACCCATTTTTGCTTAATCATTATATATAGATATTAATAATAATTCACAAAACAAAAAATTGAAAGATGTATACCAAATATTTATTGTATTTTGCTTATTTGCTATTTTATAATGAATATTTACTATCTGCATAAAATACAAAACAACGTGTGCTCAACAGTGTCAAATTCAGCAGACGGAGTCACAAGAATAAATATTTTTAAAATATCACAGGTTTTGTAAATGAGAATGTCTTGGGTAACATTAGGGGTCACATTACCAGTTTCAGAGAAAAAAGAAGGGGAAGAAGCCAGATTCTGATGGGTTGAAAATTTTTGAGAATAAGTAGAAACAGAAAAGCTAGACAAGTCTTTTAGGAAGTCTGTATGAAGAAAGAAAGATTATATGGCAGCTAGATGGGGTCAAAATTCAAGAAATATTTAAGTTGCTAGACACCTCAGCATGTGTTGTGACAGTGATGAAGAACAAGTAAAGAGACTGAAGAGACCAGAGAATGGTGACCATCACTGAAATAAGATTCCAAGGAAGGAGGGTGTCATAGCTACAGATGGAATGAGTGGCCTTGATCAGAGTGAGAGATATCTCATCCTCAAATGTGATTCAATGTAGTAAGAAAAGGTGGATGCAGGTGTCTTTAGGTTTGGGAAGAAAATTATGGTAGCAATTTTCTCAATGGTATAAATGTAAACTAGGTTATCCCCTGAGAATTAGATGCCCAACAGAGGGCTACAGAAGAGGGGTGATTAGGAATAGTCACTGAAAGGACAGGGATGGGATTAGGAGCTGCATACAGACAAGCACATAGATTCTTGGGAAAATTCTGGAGGGCTGAGATAAAGTTGGAATCTTTGGGTTTGTCATGGTACTACTAATCCTCATGTATACATGATTTTTATTAAAGCCACTCAGCCACCCACGTGAAATGAATGAAAAGGCAAACTGTGATAGGTCCAGGGTATGAGAGGACACAGGGTCAATAACAAGAATTATTGTATATCGTTTCAGGTGGGAAATAGTCCTGGCTGAGCAGGGCTGTGGCCCTGAGATGGAATGGCCTGAGTAGGATTATGCTAACAGTGGCAAGTCCTGAGCCCCAGAACTAAGATATTAGATGCATTGTCTTCATAGGCATTTAACTGTTCTTAAATTTTACCAGAAAGTTGTTTTGGAGAGGAAATCTACCAGCCAGAACTCAGATCATCTGGGAAGCAAATGATGATGTAATGAGGGTATCAGCCCAAAAGAAATAGGAGTTTTTATAAGAGAGTGCAAAGAATGCTCCAAAAACAGCTTGGAAAGCCAAACTTCTATTCTCAGAAGGTTTGGCGATATGAACAGTGGGATAGAAAAATACGATCAGGGATCACATTACTTTATCTTGCTAAAACATTTAAAATGTGTAAATAAGTGCATCTGTGCACTTGCGTGTGGACACAGATGTTACAGAACCAGAAAACTGTTTCTACTAAATATTATATTCGTTTCAGCTTACATAAATGTATTGATTTTAAAATTTGATTTCTTAACACCACTGAATCATACTTTTTGTATATTTTAAGTTATTTTTAAATCAAATAATTTGAATTTTGAATTATCAGCCTATAAGCTTCATTCGTGATAAAAATATATCACAGGGAATTCCCTAGCGGTCCAGTAGTTAGGACTCTGCACTCTCACTGCCAGGGGCTTGCGTTGGATTCCCGGTCGGGGAACTAAGCTCCTGCAAGCCACACAGTGTGGCCAAAATATAAAAAAAAAAATTTTTAATCACAAAAATTATATATGTAATACATATCATTATATAATAATTTACTACATATAAGTATTATTATATATTCTATATAATTATATATACAATCACTACTATATAATTATTGCTTAAATATATTTATTTGTTAATGTGTGTATTATTAACTTTCCATTTCTTTAAAAACAAGTTCTACTTTAGATCATTTGTGATAATACTTTTCATCTTTACATTTCAAGATCAATGCCAAATTGATCTTGACGGCTCAAGACGGCTCTTTTGGTAGCCGTCTCCTTTTTAAGTGTGATTTAATTAAATCAATACTCTGGTTTAATTTGGTCATCGGGAAGAGTTACATTGAAACTAATACCAATTTTCAGTTTGCAAAAAAGAAGAAAAATATATTATGCAACATTTATTATTTCATCTATCCATAATTTAAGTGGGAAAGTTTAATCTACAATCTACATTTCTCTACCACAACTTCAAATAATTCCAAAAGAATACAAAGTATGCATTTTGGTGAATGATATCACAATATATTTATGTATTGCATTTGCTGTTGTAAATTTTCTTTGGCTTTTTAATGATGCATAGAAATGAGCCTCAGTGTTTAAGGATGCAACACACTGGAAATAGTTTTAGGGAACAAATAATTAGCCTTTTGGAAGTGTGTGTTCATTTCACGCAGCAATCTGTTCCTTCATCTCCTCCTCCTTCCTGTTTTGAAGGCAATCGTGTGTGTTACGTGCACCATCTGCAGCCTCACTGACAGGTGCAGGGTCAGTATTATCCCTCCAAGCATGGAGTTTAGTGCAAGCTGGAAATTTCACCAAGGCAATTTAGGAGGTTTTGAAACCAACCAAACACTGACAGCCTATTTTACCAGTATATATGAGCATTTGTTAGAAATGCCTGCAATTGTACTTTCAAGACCACAGATACTTAGATTTATCTGATTTGGGACATCATCCAGAAATAGGTCTATGCCAATAATGCACCTTTTTACTACATGTAGATTAGAATTAATATAAAATTTAGCAACATGTTATAGATTTAGTAATACAAATTGTTTGGTTAGATTAATATGAACACATTTGGCATCATTCTAATAAGGTCCCTTTAGTCTTTGCTCCACTGGGATTCTGTGCCCTGACAAGTTAGGACAGGAAGAGTCCCTGTGAACCTATTTAGAGTTGTCAATAGCTAAGGAGATATAGTTGGAGTCCCAAATGGGAAACCTGCCATTCCCTTTGGCGTCATGTCATACATAAATACTAACTTCTCTAACTCAGGTACATTATTAATGAAATTAACATTTGTGAGTTAGTCTAGGTGATTAACCATCATTTTTAACATCAATTCAGTTAATCTCAGCAATATTCTTGAGATTTCATATACTTCCTAATCTGCAGGTTTATCCCCTCTCTAGTATGTAGGATTCATCCTGAACTTCCACAAGGTTACTATCTTGGTAAATTTGTCTTGATTCAGGATTTTTCTTCAATTTTAAAAAATCACCAGCACTTAGTAATCATACTGAAAATAGATGCATGTTTTAGGGCCAGTCATATATTAACCATTTTTTTGAGATGGGGCATTAAAATATATGTGAGACAGTTTATTATTTTAAAATTAGAAACCTTGCCTATACAAAACCTAAAATAATTTATGCCCATTAAAAGGGAGCAGGCATGATAAATTAAGTTAGAGCCATGTCATAGAATACTAGCCATTAAATTGGTAAATAATCTCTGATACATGAGGATACAGAAGATGTCTGGAAGTATATATGAGAAAAAATTAATAGTTAGTGCCCTTAGCACAGAGGTCTGGGTTGGAAAAAAATTGAACTTCCATGGCATAACTGTATTCCCATGACCAGCAATGTGCTTCCACGTAGACCGATTTGTGCCTGATACCACCTATTCTCAAAAGGTGGCTTGGTCTGCAGGGAATAAAGGAAAAAAGATTTCAAAATCCTTTAGAAAACGTTTCATTTCATCATATTAAAACAATGATATAATGAAATTAGGAGGGAAGGCTTTGCCTTGGGATTCTACCACTCAAAATGTGCTGGTCAAGATTTCTCCCCTGGATATTGTTTTGCTGAGTTCTATCAGTATTTCTTGTGTTACTTCAGCTTTTCTGTACATTCACTGCAAACCAACTCCCTTTTATTAATATGTTCTTTCTCTAGATATATAATGAATGTTATCTTACCTGGAACGCTGCAATAAATATTCTGTTCAAGTTTCAATATTCATTTATTTTTACTTCCTATATATTTTCTATTACTACTACAGTAATATGCTATTAATATACATTAATGGATTTTCCTTCACTTTCTTATCAAGGGGACTTTAGTCTTATCTTGAACACCAATCTTCTTTTAGATGATTTTAAAACTACTTTTCTATCTATGTACTTTCATGCTAATTAGTATCTGTTGCACTACTCCCTGAATCAGTTCAAGTTTACTTTTTCATGTAACACAGAGGGACTTTACTGACCTTTATTATTTCATATGAAGTCAGAGTTCATCAAATAATTCTAGGGGAAACTTGACCTCAGCGATGTGTGCTCGCAGGTAGTCCATTAATTCTAAATCATGTATATATGATGTAAGCAATTTTGTGATTTTTTTCATTCTTTCAGAAAGTCTAGTTTTGGTTCTAGGGTGGACAGGTTGAAAGGCCTAGAGAAGAAAGCAATCTGCATTCTCATTTCTCTACCTCATTTTCCCGTGTTTCATGGGAGCATGTTTCACCATAATTTTTCTCTGGTTTCTCTCTAGGTGTAAAAACTAAAATCAAGTCAAATATTTACAGATGACTGCAAATAACCACTGCCAGGAAACTTGGTTTGGGGATGTGATTTGTTAAACAGCCTGCCATACTATGATTTTTTTAACCAACAAATCTCAACAGAAGTCTTGCCAATAGTTCTCATACAAATTTACATTTGTACCTGAAATACAATTCCTTTCTCCACCATGGACCATAAAATGAAAATGCATAACTATCTTAAAGAATACCTTGAAATAGGGAGAAGGCATTTTGAGATCTCTTTCCCTCAAATTTGAATATGATGTTGCCCTTTTATTCATAAATAAAATCAGCATTTTAGATTCATGTTAAAGTTTGTTTGTTTGTTTTTGCTGTATTTGTAATTTAAGGCTATATCTACTTAACCAAAATTGTTTGAAGTAAAAAAACAGTAAAAAAAAATATCACTTGATATTATGTAGAAAAAGAGTAGATTTGGCTAAAGATCACTTTGGGTCTGCTTTTAGTCAAACTATGTAGGCACATATCTTAACTGTGATTTTAAAATAATGCTTTCCTATTCTAAACCATGATTCTACTAATAATATAATAACAATAACAACAACAACAATAATAATAGCTAACTTTTCTTGAGCACTATGCTGCGAGGTTTTTGCATTCTTTACCTTATTTTCACTTAATAACCAAATGTGGTATTATTTCCCTGTGCTGATGGAAGTAGAGATGGAAGGAGAGTAAGTCATGGAAAAACAAAGAATTTTTTTTTAATTTTTATTTTATATTGGAGTATAGCCAATTAACAATGTTGTGACAGTTTCAGGTGCACAGCAAAGGGACTCAGCCATACATATACATGTATACACATGTATCTGTTCTCCAGAATTTTTGAGGGTTCTCTTAACATAGCACTTTTCAACCTATGTTGTCTCAGGGATGCTTTATAAACCTAAAGTTATTGAGGATCCCGAAGGGCTTTTGTTTATATGGGTTATATCTATCAATATTCATCATATTAGAAATTAAAACATAAATTTTAAATATATACTCATTACTTCATTTAAAATGAAACTAATAAGCACTTTACATATTAACCGAAAAATTACATATACCTTCACAAAGAATTTAGTAAAAAGAATGGCAATTTTTTTTTTTTACAGTTTTGTAAATCTTTTGAATTAGCAGCTTAATATAGGCTAGCTGAGTTCTCATATCTGCTTCTGTGTCCAATTTGTTGCAACATCTCATTTCATGTAGGCTTTGGAAAGCTCCACACTACACTCATGAGGGAACGAGGGTGAAAAGGCAAATAACATCTTAATATTACTATGAATATAGTTTCCACCTCACAGATACCTGAAAGGGTCTCAGTGGGCCTCAGTTTCCCACAGTAAACATGGAGACTGCTGACTGAATAGATTAGATAATGAATCATTCTCAGCTTCATGCTTTAGTTCGTGAATGGATTCGTGAATTTTCCCTATCCTAAACCCTAGGTCGCTCCATGATGCTGTTGTTTGATAACTATCTGGAATCAGGAATGATATGAGGGGCTTGTTAATGAGGACTAGGTAGGATGGGAAAAACTGTATTTGTGATTTTATGTATAACATGTGTATACAGTTCAGGAATCTGTAATTTGGCCTACACTGTTATTCTTATTTCACTGTCTTTATAAAACCCTTACGGAGAAGTACTCTGGCATGACGATGATGATGATGATGATGATGATGTGTTCACAACATGATACATATAGAATCATCTTTTATCATTCTACAGCATAAATACTAGGATAAGTTAAACTAATTGTGTTAGGTAATTTGTTGTTCACTAAATAAGAGATAAACTTACCAAATTCAGACTTATATGTAATGATGCTCCCATTCATTAATTCAGTTCTTCATTTAATTCACATTTATTTGGTATGTAATTCATGCCAAGTACTGTTATAAGTACAGTACATATACTAAGTGAATTAAAGAAAGAGAGAGAGTATGTGTGTATATAACAACTTAAAGCCAAGTTCATATTTCTAAAGTCTAAAATCTTTTAATAAAGCAAGATCATTGAATTTTGCTCTTTTTAGCAATAAAAAAGGAACCACTTTACAGTATGATATAAGGGGCATTATAATCTTGAGAAACTTCTTGGATATTATTCTAAACATTGTGGGTTATATGGAGAGAACAGGAGTAATCTAAAATTTAGGCTTTTAAAAGGTCAGTGTGGCGATTTTGTAGAGAATGGGTTATAGAGGGACAAGAATTGAATGCAGGAAGACCAGTTAGAAAGCTATTGCAATTGTTCAGACAAGAGCTAATTGGGATTGAAACTATGGTTGTTGTAATACAGCTTATAAGAAGTGACACATTCAGAGGAGATTTTAAAGTAGACCTAGCCAAATATGTTGACAAATTCTATGTAGTGGGTAAGGAATAAAGAGAAATTAAGGAGGACTTCCAAATTAAGAACTACTCCTAAATAACCAGGAACATACATATTGGTGGATTTGCATATCAACAAGTTAAAGAGTTGTATTTGGTACATATTAACTTTAAATTGCCTATTAGATAACTGTGTAGCATAACTGTCTATAAGACCAAATTGAACATTTGCACTTAATTGATGAGTTTCTATTTGTTATTAACATAACATATACTAAAAACTTATAAATTCAAGCTAAGCACTCCGATTGTATTATTAAAACTAAATTAACTCTTCATTAACTTTCAAAATTTCTAATGTGCATAGGACACTAGTAAGCTATTTTCCATTAGCTATTACCAAAAGGCATGAATTTGGTAAATGAATCTAGGGTATGCCAGACATCCACATATGCAAATGTTCCTTTCTTCCCTTTTAAAATTTTCAGTATAACTTTTTGAGATTTTTTTGAATTCAAATTTTGTCATATATTTGGTAATACGTCTCACATATACACTAATATGTATAAAATAGATAACTAATGAGAACCTGCTGTGTAGCACAGGTAACTCTACTCAATGCACTGTGGTGACCTAAATGGGAAGGAAATCTAAAAAGCGGGGATATATGTATACATATAGCTGATTCACTTTGCTGTACAGTATAAACTAACAAAACATTGTAAAGCAACTACACCCCAATAAAAAAAATAAAAAAGACACTAATACAACATTGTAAATCAACTATACTCCAATAAAAATTAATTTTTAAAAATGTCATTTCTATATTTAAATTTAAAATTAAATCTATGGAGATTTAGTTTACATGCAATACAATTAATCAGTTTTATCTGTGCAATTCAGTGAGCTTTAACATGTATTTAGTTATGAGATGACCACCGAAATCATGATATAGACCATCTCCATCAGCCCAACATATTCTATTGTGATCATGTGAAGTCAATCCCCTCCTCAAACCAGTGGTCTCTGGTACCTACTAATACACTTTCTGTAACTATAATTTTGTCTTTTCTAGAAGTACATATATATGGAATCCAACAAGATGCTTTTAACTTTCATTCATTTTGTTGTACATAATAGTTCATTACATTTTATTGTTCAATAGCATAGAAATACCAAATTGAAAGTATCAGAATGTTTTTATACATTTTTTGACTGTTAAGAATAAAGCTGCCATGAACATTCAAGTACAAGTCTCTGGGTAGACATGTTTTCATTCTCTTAAGTAAATATTTAGGAGTGGGATTGCTGAATCACTGTTAAATCTATATTTAACTTTATACGAAACTGTTAAACTGTTTTCTAAAGTTGTTGTACCATTTTACATTCACATCAGCAAAGTCTGAAAGGTCCAGCTGCTGTATATGTTTACCGAAACTTACTATTATCAGATTTTAAAATTCCAGTCATCTTAATGTATGTGTAATGATAATGAACTGTGTTTTTAATTTGCTTTTTTTCTGATGAACGGAGACCTTCAAATTGAAATGAAAAGAGGCTAACCAGCAGCACAAAACCACATGAAAATGTAAAACTCCCCAGTAAAGGTAAATATATAGACAACTATGGAATCCTGTAGTATAGTTATATAGCTACGTAAATCACTTTAAAATTCAGTATAGAAATTTTTTTTAAAAATGCAAAAAAAGTAACTATAAATCTGTGTTAATGGATATGTGATATAAAACAGGTAATCTGTGTCACCAATAACATAAACTGGGGGGAGAGGGGTATGAACATTTAAAGGAGTTTTTATAGTGGTTTAAATTAAGATGTTATCTCTTTAAAATATATTGTTATAACTTTAATATGTTTTATGTAATTGCAATGGTAACCAAGAAGAAAATATGTTTAGAATATATACAAAGGGACAGGAGAAGGGAATTAAAACTTAACACTACAAAAACATCAGTGGAATACAAAAGAAATAGACAGCAACACAATAATAATAGGAGAATTCCATACCCCACTTTTAGTTATGTATAGAACAACCATACTAAAAATCAATAAGGTAACAGAGGATTTGAACAACACCATAGACCAACTGGACCTAACAAACACGTATGGAATATTCCACCTAACAACAGCAGAATGAGCATTCTTGGCAAGTGCACATGGAACATTTCCCAAGATATCTTGAGACAAATGAAAACAAAACAAAACAAAGTTTATGGGATTCAACAAAAGCAGTACTATGAGGGAGGTTTATAGTTATAAATGCTTACCAAAAAGAAAAAAAGGAAGAAAGATTTCAAGTCAACAATCCAAATCTATACCTCGAGGAAGTAGAAAAAGATGAACAATCTATATTCAAAGTTAGCAGAAGAAAGGAAACAATAAATATTAGAGCACAGATAAAATAGAGACTATAAACACAGTAGAAAAACTAAATGAAGCCAAGAGGTTTTTTTTAAAGATCAACAAAATTGACCCTATTCTGACTAACCCTTAGAATAACAAAGAAAAAAAAGAGAAAAACTCAAATAACTAAAATTAGAAATGAAAGAGGGGAAATTACCACTGATACCACACAGATACAGAGGAGTGTAAGATAGTATGAATAATTATATGTCGAAAATTGGATAACCCAGAAGAAACTGACAAATTCCTAGAAACGTACAACCTACCAAGACTGAATCATGAAAAAATAAAAAGTCTAAACAAATCTATAACTACTAAGGAGATTGAACCAGTAATCAAAACACCCAACAAAGAAAAGCCCAGGATCACGTGGTTTAACTGGAGAATTCTACCAAACATTTAAGGAAGAATTAGCACCAGTTCTCCTCAAACTCTTCCAAAGAACTGAAGAGGACAGAGTACTCCTGAACCCATTCTATGAGGCTATCATTACCCTGATAGGAAAACCAAAGACACAGTAAGAAAGGAAAACTACAGACCAATATCCCTGATTAATATTGACTCAAAAATCCTCAAAACAAAAAAACAATCTAGCAAACCAAATTCAATAACACATTAAAAGAATCATGCACCACAGTTAAGTGGGATCTGTCCTTGAGGTGCAAGGATAGTTCAACATATGCAACTCAATCAATGTAATGCACCACATTAACAGAGTCAAGGACAAAAACCACAAGGTCATCTCAACTGCTGCAGAAAAGAAGTTGACAAAATTCAATACCTTTTCATGATAAGACCTCTCAACAAAGCAGGACAGAAAGAAATCACCTCAACATAATAAAAGTGGTATATGAAAATCCCACAGCTAACATCATACTCAATGGTGAAAGACTGAAAACTTTTCTTCTAGATCAGAAAAAAGACAAGGATATCCACCCTCACCACGTGTATCTTCTAGTCAGAGCAATTAGACAAGAAAAAGAAATAAAAAGCATGCAACTTGGAAAAGAAGTAAAATGATCTCTGTTCACAGATGACATGATCTTATATCTAGAAAGCCCTAAAAAGACTGCACCAAAAAAGTATTTAACTAATAAACATCTTCAGCAATTTCAGGATACAAAATCAATATAAAAATTAGTCTCATGTCTATACACTAAGAATGAACAAGCTGAACAAAAAACAGAAAAAAATTCCACTTACAATAGCATCAAAAAGAATAAAATTCTTAGAAATAAACTTAAGGAGCCAAAAGATTTGTATACTGATAACTATAAAACTTTGCTAAATGAAATCAAAGAACATATAAATAAATGAGTAGATATCCCATATTCATCAGTTACAAGACAATATTGTTAAAATCTGTATTATCCATACTACCCAAGGCAATCTATTTATTTAATGCAATCTATCAAAATGCCAATCATATTTTTTGCAGAAATAGTAAAAAAAAAAAAATCCTAAAATTCATGTGGAATCTCAAGGCCTTCTGATTAGTTAAAACAATCTTGAGAAAGAAAACCAAAGTTGAAGGCCTTACACTTCCTGATTTTAAAGCATATTACAAAGCTATCAATAGAATAATCAAATCAATGTCATACAGGCATACAGACAGATATATAGACCAATGGAAAAGAATAGAGAGACCAGAAATAAATCCTTGGATATATGGTCAAAATACCTTCTACCATGTTGCTGAGACCACACAATGAGGAAAAGACAGTCTCTTCAATAAATGGTGTTAGGAAAACTGGATTTCCACATGCAAAAAATTGAAATTGGACCCTTAATTTACACCACGTACAAAAATTAACTCAAAATGGATTAAACACCTTAATGTAAGATCTAAAACTGTAAAGTTCCTAGAAGAAAATATAAGGAAAAACTTCAGGTCATTGGATTTGGTAATGATTTCTTAGATATGACACCAAAGCAGAGCCTACAAAAGCAAAAATAGACAAATGGGAGTAAATCACACTTATTCAATAAAAACTTCTATGAACCAAAGCAAATGATCAACAGGATAAAAAGACAAGTTGCAGATCAGGAGAAAATATTTACTTTAATCATGATCTGATAAGTGGTTAATATCCAGAATATATAAGGAACTCATAAAACTCAACAACGACAACAACAAAACAACATGATTGAAAAATAGGTAAAGAACTCTCCAAAGGGGACTTCCCTGGTGGTCCAGTGGTTAAGAATCAGCCTTCCAATGCAGGGGATGCAGGTTCAATCCCTGGCTGGGGAGCTAAGATCCCATATGCCATGGGGCAACTAAGCCCACATACCACAACTACTGAGCCCACGCTCTAGAGCTCATGTGCCATGACTAGAATGCCCATGCGCTTCAACTACGGAGCCCGTGTGCTCTGGAGCCCATGAGCCACACCTAGAGAGAAGCCCGCATGCTGCAACAAAAGAGCCCGTGTGCCGCAACTAAGACCTGACACAGCCACATTAAAAAAAAAAAAAGAACTCTCCAAAGAAGATAGACACAAGTGGCCAAAAACATACAAAAAGATGCTCAACATCACTAATCACAAGAGAAATGCAAATCAGAATCACTATGAGGTATCTCTTCACACACACTAGGATGGCCACTATCAAAAGAACAGGAAATAATAAATATTGACAAGGATGTGGAGAGATTGGGATCTTTATACTCTATTGGTGGGAGTGTAAAATGGTGCAACCATTGTGGAAAACATGATGGAGGGTCCTCAAAATATTAATAATAGAATTACTATGTGATCCAGCAACCACACTTCTTGATCTATATTTAAAAGAATTGAAAGCAGGATCTCAATTATTTGCACATCCACGTTCACTGCATCATTATTCACAATAGCCAAGAGATGAAAGCAACACAAATGCCCATTAAAGGAAGAATGGATAATGTGATATGTATATATCATATCAATGTATATCTGATATATACATATAATGGAATATTATGCAGCCTTAAAAAAGGAAATTCTGTCACATTCTAAAATATGGATGAACCCAGAGGACATTATGCTAAGATAAATAAGCCAGTCACAAAAGGACAAATACTGCATGATTCCACTCACATGAGTATCTATAGTAGCAAAATCATAAAAAGAGAAAGTAGAGAGGTGGTTGCCAAGAGCTGAGGGGATGGGGAATTAATGTTTAATGGGTATAGAGTTTCAGTTCTGCAAGATGAAAAAGTTCTAGGAATCTACTGCATAACATTATGAATATACTTAACGCTACAGAAGTATACGCTTAAAAATGGTTAAGATGGTAAATTTAGTGTTATGTGTTTTTTAGCATGATAAGTAAAAAAACAAGTCTGCAAAGTTTAAAAACAAGGCCAAAAATGGGAAAAGATAATTCTAACATACATAATGAAGTATAATTTTAATCTAGAACATATGATGAATTTCTGCCAAACAATAAGAATAAAACAGTGTGTCTCCAAGAAAAATATAACAAAAGTTTTTAGCAGACATTTCCTAGAAGAGAAAACATGACCAGTAAGTATATGAAAATATGTTCAATTCTGTTAGTGATCAGGTAATGAAAATTTAAAAAAAAACTACTATAAGATATAATTTTATAAGATTGTAAAACCTTAATAAACGTTTGGCAGTATCTCGCATTGCCAAAAATATTGTTCATCAGAAACTCTCATAAATTGGTATACACACCTTTAAAACGGTTTAAATATCTGCTATTCCAATTTTATGCATCTATAACCTACATAAATGTTTGAACATTTGCACAAAGGAAAAAACAAACATTTTCATAGTAGCATAGTTTTTGTTTGTTTGTTTGTTTGTTTTTGCGGTACGTGGGCCTCTCACTCTTGTGGCCTCTCCCGTTGCGGAGCACAGGCTCCGGACGCACAGGCTCAGTGGCCATGGCTCACGGGCCCAGCCGCTCCGCGGCATGTGGGATCCTCCCGGACCGGGGCACGAACCCGTGTCCCCTGCATCAGCAGGCGGACTCTCAACCACTGCGCCCCCAGGGAAGCCCCAGTAGCATAGTTGATAATAGCAGGCAACGTACAACAGTCCAGATGATCAGCACCAGTAGAACGGATAAGCATGCTGTGGTACATTCACTGGATTGCATACTATGTGAAAATGAATGAGAAACACTAACAAATCAAAAAGAATGAATATATTATTGAATTTAAAAGAAAGTTACAGAAAAAGAATTATGTTACTCCATACATGTAAAGGTTAAAAACCTGCAAAGATTGTAACACCTTATAAAACCGTGAAATAAAACAAATTACCCATGGAAAATTTTGGATAGTAGTTTTCTCCAGAGAATAGGAAGTATCCACAGGGGCATTTCAAAAATATTGATTATATTCTCTGATATTGATCAATGGGATTACAAAAATATTGATCAGTTTTACCTTCTAAAGCTTTATGGTAGAGATCAAGCAATCAATCTGTGTATATAATAGTTTTTCTAGAAATTGATGAATTTTAATATATTTTCTAAATCTCATTAGTATATAGAGCACTACTACTGAGCATTCAGGGAACACCTCAGAGAAAGAGTTGGCAGATGGGTGTTCAGTTGCTCTGCAGCTGAGGAACCTCCACATTCAAATCTGTCTTATCACCCAACATTAAAATTCAGCTAGTTTCCCCTCACCAGCACCTCGCAACTATGGTGGATTCCTCTTCCTCCTTTCTACCAGGTATGAGAACAGCCATGGGTCTCTTTTCAGCTAAGAAGACCTTTTCATTCTCTGGAGCTTGGTTCATATAAGTTTCTTTGTGTCTTTAGTTTCTGGTTCTTAGGGTGAGGGCAATACTCTTGTGACTTTGTATACTCAGACTTGAATCAAAATGAAAATCCTTTCATTTTAAACCTATAAATCTTTATCCCTTAACAATCAGATATTTAAGAGGCAGGTATTTAAATATATCCCTTTTATACTTGCTCTGGAAAGTTTCTATTATGTTGTTTGTCTGGATTTTTATTTCTAGGTTGATATTATAGACATCATTTTTATCCCTTTGGGGAATTAGCTTTTATTTACTTTTAAGACTACAAAGTCTAGTAATGGATTATAACATTCTTACATCACGTACATATTGAAGTGTATTACTGGGTTTGTTTCTTCTATAATTTTTCCAAGTGTATCTATAATATCTTTCTTTTCTTGGCAAACATTCTGACATCATTTTTGAAAATTATTTTTTATTATGTCCTCACATTTGAATGACTATGAGGCTCAATATTGCATTCTTGATCTAAACATATTTTTCTTTATTTTATAACATTCTTTCATTTTTGTGTTCAATTTTGCTGTTGATAATTCTGATATAATGGTTCATCCTTATTCTTCTGTAGATTATTTTCTTTTTACTCTAGAATCATTTAAAATTTGTATCTATTATTGGTGTTAGTGAATATTATTATAATGTGTCTAGGCGTGGATTTTTTTTTCCCCTTAGCTCTCAAGAAATACTGTAAATCTAAAGTTCTGGTCTGTGTTTTTCTTAAATTCTGGGAAACCTTTAAACATTATTTCTTCAAACATTACCTTTTCTCTTTTCCTTTTAGTTTTCTTTTTGCAACTCACAATGCTACCGTACTTCACTCTCAGCTTTAGTTTTATAATTTGACTTATCTTCCCTTTCAGGTTGCCATCTAGATTTCATCAACCACATCTTTAAACTCATTAAGTAATTCTTCAGATAGATCTATCTTACTATTTATCCAACTATTATATTCTTATTTTAAATATTGTACATTTTACATCAAATGTTTCCACCTGGTTCTTATTGAAGTTTCATTGTTAATGATTTTTATTGCTTATATCATCTCAACTATTTAAGTATACCTAAACTTTTGGTGCTTCTGTTCTGTTCCATATGATACCTGTTGTTTAGTTAGTTGCCTTTCTTTTGAGGTGACTGTACTTTGGGTGTCTAATATACTTGGTTTGAGAGCGCATGTTCCCTGGTAGTGTCAGCCATTCTGCTTGGTTTTGGAATAAAGTCAAAGTCAAGGTCTTGGGCAGTTCCTCAGAGTGAATTTAAAGAGAGGCAGAATATATGGTACCGTAGAAGCACTGTATGTCATTCCCAGTTGCTGCCACTCAACAAAATAACCCCTCTGGCCAGGATTTCACTTTCAACTCTTCAGAAAAAGCAGCGCTGGCTAGAGATGGTCTCCCTAGGTGATCATTCACCGGCCTTTAGGCTTGTAGTGTAAAGGCACAGAGAAATGGACTCGCTCAACTGTCTAGTTAGCCCATGTCTGTTATTTTGAACTCATCCTCGCAGGACTTTTGTTCCATACTGTTATTTTCTACACTGGTAGTCTACTCTGTTGCTGCAGA
Organism: Tursiops truncatus; assembly: GCF_011762595.2. Classification (NCBI taxonomy): domain Eukaryota; kingdom Metazoa; phylum Chordata; class Mammalia; order Artiodactyla; family Delphinidae; genus Tursiops; species Tursiops truncatus. The sequence goes on along the minus strand of NC_047055.1, from coordinate 106,426,535 downwards.
ATTCTTTGCTAAGGGGCTGGTGGCTGTTGTCCCAGAGTTAAAGAGAGAGGTAAAAACAGAAGTTAACATACTCCTTTCATTATTTTCTGGTATTGCTGTCTCAGGCTGCTCTCTGCCCCAAGCTGCAGCACACCTGCTCAACGCACACTCCATCAAGGGAGCCTATGACTCTCCAGGTGTTTCCCAATTTTTTGTTGTTTTTTTTGCTCGAATCAATGCTACCTTTTAATCTGTGCAGTGTCCTTAGAGTTGATTTTGGGGATGGGATGTGTGGCAGACACACTCTGAGGTGAACCCCCAATGAGTCACACTCATATATAATCCTCTTGAGTACAGGCAGAATCTGTGACTCGATTCTAACCAGTAGAATATGACAAAGGTGATAGGGTGCCACTCCCATGATGGTGTTTTGTTATGCATGAATCTGTCATAGCAGATGAGAGACAGACAGAGACAGAGACAGAGATTCTCCTGGTGGCTTTGAAGAAGCAAAGAGCCATTTTGTGAACTGCCTGTGAAAGGGGCCATGTGGCAGAGAACTGTGGCTGTCCTCCAGTAGGCAGCCAGGGACCTCAGTCACACAGTCATAAGCGAATTAATTCTGTCAACAGCCTGAATAAGCTTGAAAGCAGATTCTTCTCTAGTCAAGCGTCCCATAAGACTCTAGCTAGCCAATATCTTGATTGCAGTGTGAGTACAGGACCCTGCCAAGCCATGCCCAGACTCTTGGCCCATAGAAACTGCAAGACAATAAAATTGTGTTGCTTTAAGCCACTATCTCTGTGGTAATCTGTTTTGCAACAGCAGAAAACTAATACAGTAGGAAATAGCTTGAATTAGTTCTAGAACTTGATAGGAACCAGAGCTTGGGGTAGGTGGGGAAATAAATGTATATACTTTTATCATCTCACAGTGAGGAGTGGGAATCACTTAGAAGGTAGAATTGCCATGGTTAAATAAAGGTCATCTACCGCAAATTTTTTTAGGATCACAAATAATATTTTTAGATCTATTATTTCTTTTAATTCAAGTGAATAGCTATGCTCTATTATAGACTGTTAAGGATGACTATCAATATTTTTTGTTTCACTTCCCTGTAAAATGTCAATAAAATGGATTAACTTCAATGTTATTCATACTAATGTTCAATAAATTCATACTCATTCTTTCAACAGGAAATTTCCCCAACTGTCACATAAATTTATGATACATGGGGAATCATGATTTTTATTGAAGTTTACTATCTTTAAAATAAAACTAATTTAAGATTCATGAAGAAGTCATATATCAGCCTAATAGAATCCTGTCATAGTGTATCAGAACCGATTACAATGTTGGCATTGTAGTTACTTTGCCCATAATTCTCTTTTAAAAGCTATCCTTAGGAGAAGAAGCTCAATTGAGTCTTTCAGAGCATACCTTATGAAAGGGTACAAAATGAGTGGATTGAAGTACATATGACCTTCCCAAAGGTCATTTCCTGATAAACTGATGACAAAATGGGATTTACTCTTCCTGATAGTCTTCAATTTCCTGGGAAGCTGCATAGATATTGATTCTTTTTGCTTCATTAATATCCACTGATTATATCACAGAATTTGTACTGATTAGAATTATTGGGGCCGAAGGCAGGCCACCCCAAAATATGCCTCAATGGCATACTGATTACTTTGAGTTAAAGTTACTTAAGAAATGGCCAATGCAAGAGGGGCACTCTGACCCTCCTTTCTGTTTCCCTGAAAGCGGGAAATAAATCTCCCATGTGAAAGGTGCACTCCCTGTAACTGGAGGTAGAAGGACACCCTTATCCCAGAGACAGGGAATTCAGGGCTGAGAAGCTTGTATACACAAACTTGCTACTTCCTTACTAATGGACTACCCAAGCCCAAACTTAGCTTAAATTCCTTTCTAGTTAAGCCCCCAATCCTAAATTTCTTTGTCCTGTCAATTCCTCTCAAATTTATTGTTTCTTTGTCTCAAAAGTATAAAAGCTGCCTGCTTTGACCACTTCACAGGAGTCCTATTTCTATGACACCTCTGTACTCACAAATTAAATTTGTTTCTTTTTCTCCTGTTAATCTGTCTTGTCTTAACTTTATTATTAGTTCAGCCTCAAGAACTCAAGAGTGGTAGAGGGAGAAATTTCCCCCTCCCCAACAGAATATAACAAGTATCTGCTGAAACTTACAACATTTTCTTTCCTGCTCAGACACACCTCCACAATGACCATTTCATACCCACCAATTCTACCATTTTTGCCTGCATCTTTATGTTTTATTAACTAATTTTGAAATACTGATGATGACCAAGTAAAGGCACTGTTCACAACACACATTCCTCTTACAGCACTCAGCTATTCCAAATATCAACTTTTATAAGCCTTGGTTCTCAGGATATCAACGAAATTTGCATTTACAGATGTAAATATTCAGTCTGTATCATCACAGAAACGTAACTGTTTTGGTTTTCTTTTGTACAACAGATGAATAAATATAATTATTTATAATTATTTTCCCTCATCCTTAGGAGGGTTTGGAAGATTAAGTAGATCCTTATTACCACAAAAAGGAGAGAAAATAACTTTAGTTGCTAATGATTCAGTCTTTGAGATCAAATGCCATCCTAATTTATTATGTAAGGGAAATAGGGGAACAAAAATAAGAGGAAATGGGGATGAAGGAATAGAGAGCGTATGTGGGATAGAGGAAGACTTCAAAGAAGAGGAACTAGTGTTAGTTATGAGAAGTAGGTGCAAAAGCTTAGTTATTGATTCTGAGGTAGCTGCAGAAAACGCATTGGGGCTTACTCTCTGGGAAGATGTGGAGGAGTAGAAATAAGATGGAATATCTCATGAAGCAGAGTTTAATACATAATATCTGTGTAGAAGCTGATTCTTCACCTGTGAACCACCAATTCTTTCCTTGAATAAAACTCATGTCACTTTCTCAAGCTTGTTGATCCTCCTTCCAAAGACAAATTTGCTCTGATTTCAATCAGTATCTTACCTACTGAATGGCCCAGAAGGAGATTCTTGGCAGTGCTGGAAAGCTTTACTTAGCTTAATGTCCTGGGACACTGGTATTGCACAATGGGAGACTCTAGATGTTTGCTATGATGAACTTTTAGTAAGAATTGGGACCACCTGCATCAACATAGTTTAACAGTTAAGACTGAGAACTGAGGCCATAACTAAGAATGTCCCATCAGCCTTGTGTTTCCTTTGCTGACTTTGGTGAAAGAAGGAAAAGTCAGAAGTTTATTCTCTACTTTAGTGGGGATGTTTTGACCTGTTACATTTGACTCAACTCCAAGAAACTAATTCCACTTTGCTATGTTGAAAAGACATCTTGGGTTAAATGACTCATGCCCATTTCCCTGCATCAGAGTACAAATAAAGAACATTATCACTATAGTGAATTCACTATAGTTTCATTTTTACATCTAAGTGATGTGCTACTTACAGACCTTCTGACAACTCTAAACATGAGCATAGTTTTGTAAATAAGTTTTAGGCAAACTGATGGATGTTGTATACTTGCTCTACATATATAAAAATGTCATCGCCTCTTATGACCTCATCCCTCCCCAAGTTTTCCTCCCAAAACATTACATAGTTCTGTTTCTGTACAATTTTTCCCCACGAACTAGCTTAACCTAAGAATAACAATTATTGCTAATGGCACATCCGTTGGTAGAGAAGCTGAGGATGATACAGTCTTCAGATCCTAGCTGCTTTTTGACAATTTTAGAGAATAGCAGAATTGTTGTAGGCTTCACTTCACCACTGCAATTAATATGACTCCCATACCCTGGATTTGAGAAGCAAACTGGGACGTACTTTGCCTTGGCCTGGGTCTAGGTACTACCCAAATATTATAATAATTCACAGTATTTTACCTTGATCAATATAGTATTAATTCCAAAATTTTGGACTCTCATTATTTCCACAAGATTGAATACACCAAGGATAGATAATCAGTTTTTTGTGGGTTTATATATACAAGTTTAAGAATGGTGATATACAAAATATTTAACAGCCAGTGTGGCACAGGCAACAACCAGTCATTATGGATACCTGTGTGGTTGTATAGGTGAATACTAGCTGAATACCGGTTCTAAGCATAAATCTAAATTACCGGAGGCAACTGCAGAGAAAATGCGAAGGAGAGGAGAAACACATAATGTGGCTTTTTGGACATAGATACGGGAGACAAAAGCAGTCTCAAAAATGTTTGAAAACTAGAATTTTAGCAAATTCAAAATATGCAGCACAGCTACTTTCTTCTCTGTTACACAACTCTGATTTTCTTTTATATGTAACCTAGTATAGGGTGGTAGTGACTTAGAATGTTGATACACTGTTTTAATAAATTACTTGGGAATGTTATATATTCACTTAAAATTAATAATACACTATGTTTACTTTAAACTAAAAATATTTTAAGGTGTCTTAGTTGGAAAATGTGAAAAAAATATAGCACTAGTTAATACACAGCAATTTACTTTCATTAAGGTAGTTGTGCTATTATTATTAATTGATTACAAATGTTTGGCTGATTAAGTTACTTGATTAGAAAACTGGTAAAGGTATTTTTTTCCCCTAGTATAGTTGTTTTGGGACAGTTTACCTTAGTGCAGTAAAACAGGTGACGTGATTGATCTGTTGTATGTCATATATAATCTTATCTGTATTAGTATTATGTAAAACCAAGTTAGATAAAGTTAAGGCTTTATTTAAAAAATAAATAGTGTAAAAGATTGTTGAGTCCTCTAAATCCACTAAAAATATACAGTGAACTTAATCAGGATTTCTGTTTATATACTATATTAGCTTCCTACTGCTGCTGTAATAAAGTACCACAAAGTTAGGAGCTTAAAACAACACAAACGTAACACATATATATGGAATCTAAGGAAAAAAAAAAAAGGTCATGAAGTACCTAGGGGTAAGACGGGAATAAAGATACAGACCTACTAGAGCACGGACTTGAGGATATGGGGAGGGGGAAAGGTAAGCTGGGACAAAGTGAGAGAGTGGCATGGACATATATACACTACCAAATGTAAAATAGATAGCTAGTGGGAAGCAGCCGCATAGCACAAGGAGATCAGCTCGGTGGTTTGTGACTACCTAGAGGGGTGGGATAGGGAGGGTGGGAGGGAGGGAGACGCAAGAGGGAAGAGAGGGGCTTCTCTGGTGGCGCAGTGGTTGGGAGTCCGCCTGACGATGCAGGGGACATGGGTTCGTGCCCCGGTCCGGGAAGATCCCACATGCCGCGGAGCGGCTGGGCCCGTGAGCCATGGCCGCTGAGCCTGTGCTCCGCAACGGGAGAGGCCACAACAGTGAGAGGCCCGCGTACCACAAAAAAAAAAAAGAAAAAGAAAAAAAAAAGAGGGAAGAGATATGGGGACATACGTATAACTTATTCACTTTGTTATAAAGCAGAAACTAACACACCACTGTAAAGCAATTATACTCCAATAAAAATGTTAAAAAGAAAAACCAACACAAATGTATTATCTTACAGTTCTGGAGGTCAGAAGCCTAAAATGGGTCTTATATCTGGGTATCAACCAGGCTGCTTTCCTTCTGGGAACTCTAGGGGAGAATCATTCCCTTGCTTTTCCAGCTACTACAGGTTACCTGAATTCCTTGGCTCATGGTCCCTTCCTCCATCCTCAAATCTAGCAACTTAACATATTCAAATCTCTCTCTGACAGTGACTCTCCTGCTTTCATTTTACATTTAGGAGTCTTGTGATTATATTGGCCCATCCAGACAATATGGTTATAACCTCCTCATCTCAAGATCTTTAACTAAATTACATCTGCAAAATCCCTTTTGCCATTTATGGTCACATATTCATAGGTTCCAGGGATTAGGATTTCTTTATCTTTGGGGAACATTATTCTGCCTAACACATACCAACTAATTAAAATGATTAACATATTCTAACTTTTGCTTAAAGCAGGTCCAAAAGTAAATCTACCTGACAAGCTTTTTTTTTCCTTCTAAAATTAAATTACCTGCATATAACTTGGAGGTACTAAACAATTTGAAAATAAATTAGGGGCTTCCCTAGTGGCACAGTGGTTAAGAATCCACCTGCCAATGTAGGGGATGCAGGTTCAAGCCCTGGCCTGGGAAGATCCCAAATTCCGCAGAGCAAATAAGCCCATGTGCCACAACTACTGAACCTGCGTTCTAGAGCCCGCGAGCCACAACTACTGAGCCCAAGTGCCACAGCTACTGAAACCCATGTGCCTAGAGCCTGTGCTCCACAACAAGAGAAGCCACTGCAATGAGAAGCCCGCACACCGCAATGAAGAGTAGTCCCTGCTCGCCGCAACTAGAGAAAGCCCGCACGCAGCAACGAAGACACAATGCAGTCAAAAAATAAAATAAATTTATAAAAATAAATTAAAAAAACAAATTATTTATATATCTCACATGGTGAAGTTTCTCATCTTTAGTCAAGACCAGTAAGATCAGAGATTATAAAAATTTTTTTAAATCAGCAAATTTTTGAATCAGTGTTTAGAAGCCTATTATTATTATATATTTTCATGTGCTTTATCAAACATTTTAGATACTGGAAAGAAAACCCTCAATAACAGGAGGGAAACTGAAAAATTCACAAATATGTGAAAATTAAATGACACACTCCTAAATAACCAATGGGTCAAGGAAGAAATCAAAAAGGAAATCAGAGAGTATCTTGGGATAAACAAAAATTAAAATACAACATACCAAAACTTACGGGATACAGCAAAAGCAGTTCCAAGAGGGAGGTCTACAGCATTAAATTCCTACAGTAATAAAAAGAAAATCTCAAACAACCCAAGTCTACCCCTCAAGGAATTCGAAAAAGGAAAACTAAGCCCAAAGTTAGTAGAAGGAAGAAAATAATAAATATGAGAGCAGAAATAAATGAAATAGAGACTAGAAAGAAAACAGAAAAAACAATCAAAGAAACTAAGAGTTTGGGTTTTGTTTGTTTGTTTGTTTTTAAGATAAACAAAACTGATTGAACTTTAGCTAGGCTAACCAAGAAAAAAAGAGAGGACTCAAAAAAAAAAAAGCAAAAACCCCCCAAATTCTAAATGAAGAGGAGACATTTATCCAACTGACACCAAAAGATTACAAAGGATTGTAAGAGGCTACTGTGAACAATTATATGCCAATAAACTGGATAAACTAGAAGAAATGGAAAAGTTCACAGAAACATAAAACCTAGCAAGATCTTAAAAAATCTTAACAGAGCAATAATAACCAAGGAGTTTGAAAAGCTGGGGGAAAATTTCCTTGACATGGGTCTTGGCAATGATTGTTTTTGGATAGGACACCCAAAGCACAGGCAACAAAAGCAAAAGTAAACAAGTGGGACTACATCAAACCAAAAAGCTTCTGCACAGCAAAGGAAATCATCAACAAAATGAAAGGCAACCTACTGAACGGGAGAAAATATTTGCAAATCATATAACTGATTAAGAGTTAATATCCAAATATACAACTCGTTAGCAGGAAAACAAACAATCCAATTAAAAAATGGGCAGAGGACCTGAATAGACATTTTTCCAAAGAAGACATACAGATGCCCAACAGGCACATGAAAAGATTCTCAATATTACTAATCAGGGAAATGCAAATCAAAACTACAAGATATCACCCACACCTGTTAGAATGGCTATTCTCAAAAAGACAAGAAACAAGTATTGGCAAGAATGTGGAGAAAAAGGAACCTTCCTGCACTGTTGGTGGGGATGCAAATTGGTGCAGCCACTATGGAAAACAGTACGGAGGTTCCTCAAAAAATTAAAAATAGAACTACCATACCATCTAGCAATCCTACCTCTGGGTATATATGTGAAGGAAATAAAATCAGTATCTCAAAGATATCTGCACCTCCATGTTCAGTAAAGCACTATTCCAAGACATTGAAACAACCTAAGTTATCATGGATGGAAGAATGGTTGTACACACACACACACACACACACACACACACAATGGAGTATTATTCAGCTTAAAAAAGAATGAACTCTTGCCATTGGTGATAACATGGATGGACCTGAACAGTGTTATGCTAAGTGAAATAAGGCAGACGGAGAAAGACCAACACTCAAATGTGAAATCTAAAAAAAAACTGTCAAACGCATAGAAACAGAAAGTAGAATGGTGGTTGCCAGGTGCTGGGGGGTGGAGGAAATTGAAAGATGTTGGTCAAAGTGTACAAACTTCCAGTTATAAGATAAATAAGTTCTGAGGATTAACTGTACAGCATGGTGACTATAGTGTATTATCTACTTGAAAGCTGCTAAGAGAGTAGATCTTATATGTTCTCATCATACAGAAAAAAATTGTAATTCTGTGAGGTGATGAATGTGTTGACTAACCTTATTGTGGCAATCATTTCACAATATATGTGTATCAAATCATCATGTTGTACACCTTAAACTTACATAATATTATATTTCAATTATATCTCAAAAATGGTGGGGGTAAAAAGCTACTCTACTAGGATACATTCATTGACATTGTTAAGCAATATTTTAGAATGAGAAGAAATATGGACTTAGAAAAATATTGAATGATTGTTGCTATAATTATTCTATGTATTTTAAAATGTACTTTTCTAGGCATATTGTTGCTCAGGGATTCTTTCCAACACATATGTCAAAGCAGAGACCTGAGGGTGACAAGAAGGCAAAACCATTTAATATTAAAATTAATATTGGACTGCTGACTTCTGAAACTCTTCCTGAGAGTAAGAAAAATAAACCCCTAACTTGTTTAAATAAATGTCATTTCTGGACCTTGTTACCAGCACCTGAATATAGTTCCAATTGCTACAGTTCTAAAAGTCTTTCTTAATTCAAAATTATTGTGCATTGGAGTAACTGATTTAATATCTTGAGGCAGGAAAAACTAAATAATGAACTGGAAGACTTTGTTGCCAGAAAAGAAAGATGCCTTTAAAGCAGATCTACAGTAGGGCTAAAAGATCAAAGCTGTGCCCTATAAAAGCTCCCACTGGCCAAGTTGTGAAACACTGAAAAATCAAAAAGAGAGTAATAATTACAATTATTTGGAACTTGTTTCATCTCTGAAAAGCCTTGGGTCCATAATGATACTTGCCAATGGAAAAGTTAATTTAAAATGTACACAAGGGCTTCCCTGGTGGCACAGTGGTTAAGAGTCCGCCTGCCGATGCAGGGGACATGGGTTCGTGCCCCGGTCCAGGAAGATCCCACATGCCGCGGAGCGGCTGGGCCCGTGAGCCATGGCTGCTGAGCCTGTGCGTCCGGAGCCTGTGCTCCGCAACAGGAGAGGCCACAACAGTAAGAGGCCCGCGTACCGCAAAAAAGAAAAAAAAAAATGTACACAAGTTAATTATAAATATAAAAGAAGATGACTAACAGAAGAATATGCTTAAATACAATGGTAACCTATTCAGAATTTCTTAGTTTTAAAATTTTCTTTTCATTTTAGTTATGGCTTGCTACATAGATTGTATCTCCATTAAGTAAGGAAAACTGGCTGTTAGGAACTGTAGGAAAGATACATAATTCTCTGAAGTTAGGCACTGTATTAAAATCAGGACAAATAAGCAGCACTGGTGTTCTGACACAACGACCTGTCAAATGAGGGTACAGCGATGAGTTCCAAGATGATAAGTTAGCTGAAAATCCAGAGACAGGAACTGATCACATAGACACAGTGTGTGCTTTTCTTGGAGCAGATACATTTAGATAAACTAATATCTAATAATAAATTCCTGTAAGGTATTATGAAGTAACTTCTAAACTGAGGAAGAATACTCTCAGATCAAAACTTGTTGGGCATGTAAGTAGAGGGAGACACACAATCTGAGATCAGGTGTGGATTGGGAAATTCCAATTGAATTAGCAATGAATATTAACTCTACAAGGGACCCAGCCAGTAAATTTTGGCTTAGGTGTGAATCCCTTTCAAAGATAAAATTATAGTCCATGTCTTGGCCAGAATTAGCAACTGTGGTTGATCTGACATTGCACTGTTTCTCTTGGGGATCTACTAGTATTTCTGTAATCTCAAATAGAATTACACATGTATAGAATTAATAAAGAAATAGGACAAGTCTTCAATGTTGATATTTTAATATTGGTTTCAGTGTATAAATAGTAATAAGTTTTATTATCATAGTAGAAACTTATATATGATGAATGTATTAGAAAATTGAGAATCTTTGACATACTGGACTTACTGTATAGATACATTTAAGAGTATGTAACTAAGTCTGTAATCAACATTTAAATGTGTAGCAATACTTAGTGTATTTATTTTAATATTATTTGTGCCAGAATATTTAAATATTTTTAATCAATTCATGGAAATATAACTTTATTGAGTATCAGAAAATAGTGGTAAATATTCCTCTCCATACACAAATGACCTTCTGTTAGCAACATTCCCTGCAACACTATGTAAGGCCCATAATATTCTCTAAAGGCCAAACTCTATAAGAAATGATCACTTCCAGAACAATGTACACACAGAATTACTAGTTAGTAGCCATTCATATTCAAATTTGAAATAATGATGATGAAACCAGCATCAGTTGTACAAATAACACACACTCAAAACAAAGGAAAACTACACCATGAAAAAAAGCATTCTAAAAAGTATTTTCATCATCTTAAAGAAATAAGTGGTAGGGACCTACAAGATGGTGGAGGAGGAAGACATGGAGATCACCTTCCTCCCCACAAATACATCAGAAATACTCCTACAAGTGGAACAACTCCTACAGAACACCTATGGAACACTGGCAGAAGACCTCAGACCTCCCAAAAGGCAAGAAACTCCCCACGTACGTGGGTAAAGCAAAAGAAGAAAGAAAACACAGAAACAAAAGAAGAGGGATGGGACCTGCACCAGTGGGAGGGAGCTGTGAAGGAGGAAAGGTTTCCACACACTAGGAAGCCCCTTCACCGGTGAGACCATGGGCTCCAGGAAGCCAAGGAAGAATAAAAAACAATTTAGAGATTAAAGACAAATTAGAATCAACACAAATGGAAGAGGCACTTGAATGAAAACCTAATGAATAACGTGGCTAGCAGGCATGAGATTATTACCAAAACAAAACTGAAAAGATCAGACCTGAAGAATAATAAAGGATTATCAAAATGATAAATATGGAATAAAAATTAAACTTAAAAAGTATTTAAATGTAAAACAGAAGTTTTCAATGATATAAAGATTTTAATACGTACACCAAAAGGGCACATTGTCTCTAGACAAACTGAAATGAAATCCTTAATGCCAAGGCATATTGTGGTAAACCACTGAACATTAAATGTATTAAAACTATATAAATGGACATTGGCAGAGGCAGAGCAAGTCGTGTAGAAGGTGATGGAAAGTACAGTTGACTCTTGAAAAATGGGGGCGGGTTAGGGGCAACCTCCCATCGTTGACCACCCCACCTCCCCAGTCAAAAATCCACCTATAACTTTATGATCAGCCTTCCATATACTGGTTCTGCATCCTTGGGTTCAACCAACTGCAGATGGGGTATTACCGTATTTCTTGAAAACCATCTTCATGTAAGTGGTCCCGTGCAGTTCAAACTCATGTTGTTCAAGGGTCAACTGTACATTGACTTCAGCCTTCTACCAATCAACATTCAACTGAAGATTATGCAGCAACGTTATGCCATCGTGAGGGAGAAACCATGTTTCAAGAATTTTATACCCAGCTAAGTTTTTCTTCAAGTGAAAAGACAACAGAAAAGGCAAGCAGTGCGCTGGGCAGTCCCGCGGCTCCGTCTCCTGCTACAACAGTGTTTGGACAGAACAGACCCAGGGGCGCCCCTCGCTACCACCTCCGACCACCTCCAACCTGTGTTCCACTCGCAACCTTCAGAACTAGCCGCTCAGCTGTCCTCGGCCACCGGGACCACCAACACCATATTTTGAGCTTAACTCCGTATGACCGATCCACCACGAGCTCCCAGATTCGTCAGAATGATTCCGCCGAGGTGGAGGCCGCTGTCAACCGCCTGGTCGACATGCATCTGCCGGCCTCCCGCACCTACCTCTCTCTGCGCTCCTATTTCCACCGCCACGACGCGGCTCTGGAGGGCCTGGGCCACTTTTTCCGCGAAGTGCCTGAGGGAAGCACGAGGGCGCCCAGCACCTCTTGAATATGCAAAAACAGCGCGGCAGCCGCGCCCTCTTCCAGGACGTGCAGAAGCGTCTCAGGATGAGTGGGGTGAAACCCAGGACGCTGTGGAAGCCGTCGTGCTCGTGGAGGAGAACCTGAACCAGACCCTTGTGGACCTGCACGCCCTGGGCTCTGCCCGTGCAGACCCACCCCCTTCTGTGACTTCCCAGAGAGCCGCCTCCTAGATGAGCAGGTGAAACTCATCCAGACAATGCGCGACCACCTGACCAACCTCCGCAGGCCGGCTGGTCCCCAGGGGGGGCTGGGCGAGTCCCTCGTGGAAAGGCTCAGAAAGGCTCGCCCTCCAGCACGAGTAGGAGCGTCCGGAGCCCAGCGGCCTTTGAGGAGCCCCTCTGGTGTCAGGGCTTCTGCCTAAACCCCGCTCTGCAGCCACTAAGCAGCTTTTAACCACCCTGGAGCTCTCTCCCAAGGCTTGGACCAAATGGAAACAATAAAACTTTTTGCAGCAATAAAAGAAAGAAAAGAAAGTACTCTAAGGCATATAATGCCCAGATAATACAGCTTCCCTCTTATAGATTAAACTCACAAATACTATCTGATCATGAAATACAACTAATTAGTTGTGTGATTTAAAATAAAGAAATTAGGAATGACGTAAACGATGATAAGCAATGAATCAATTTAAATTTACTGAATTGATTCTATTGTAAGTTTAGAGTTTGAAAACAGTACATAAATGTGATAAAACTTGACAACAGTAAAATTATTATAAGTGAATAAAAGCTGAGGATGGAGAAGGTAAAGTTGGAATAAGTGGCTGAGTGCCAATTTTCTCAAATTTCCCAGAAAGGTGTCAAAATGTATCACGTAGATTTGAAACGTAAACATGTATTGACACCAAAATGGCTCCAAATTCTTTGTTTTTCAAAGTCTATTTTTACATTTAGTCATATCACTTAGATTTTTCAAATAAACATTTATGTGAAGTGCTGCTATTCCACGTTTCCCTTCAGTTTGTTTTCACAAAAGTAAATTACTTTCTAATTTAAAAAGAGCACATAGAGTATGATTCTATTTTTGTAAAATGAGTAGAATTTTTGAGTCTTTGAATTTTTATAAATGAACATGTTTCCATTTTTAATAAACCATACTGTCATTATTTTTTATTAAAGATACTTTAAAACATTTACATTTACAGATGTCTTGTAAGGACTACCAGACACCAAGGAGACACAAATAAAATGACAGGGTTGGATATGGCGAATCATAGTGTATCGTTTGTAATTTAGAAGCCTGCATTAGGAATCACATTATACTAATGGAGACCTCACCAATATTCGTCATTCTTTCATATTGCATTCACATAGATCAGACCTAACTGATTCTTAAGGAATAAGTGAGCAGTTGTGCTCTGCAACCACCAAGCTTCCAATTAAGGAAGTCCAATTAAAAGCTCATTTCTGTAATTGAGCAGAGATGTAACCAAGCTTAAAGAGAAGCAGACGAACAAGATGCATGCAGTTTATTTAGGGGAATGGGCATAATGATTCTGAACTTTAATAATTTTAAAATGATATCTATGTTTCCATAAAGTGCATTAAATTTCTCCTCTGTTGTCTTTAAGATCAATAGCTAAAATAAAACCACCATGCCAGCATATTGGGAACAACTAAAATTCAAAATATGAATAAGGTTTAGAAGCATGCAGGTTTACCGACCAAAAACAGTCTTTTAAGCTCCTTGCTTCCAAAATGGTTATAAAGCACACATGCACAGGAAAGGTGTATGTTACCTTCATGCTCCACAGATTAGGATATCCAAACCCTAAACAAATGTAGAATTTTCTAGCGCTCCTTAGTGAGATTATATCTAAATGAAATCACTGTCACTGTTTATTTAACTGAATTCTACATCTTTACTGAAGTTACCTTTCAATTTTTTTTAAAAAAAAAACTGGTTTGATTTTGACGGAAACTGTAATATGCTTAATTTACTGAAAAGGTTATATTTCTTAATAACACAATTGAAATCAATGCTATCAGGGGGACAGTAGTATTCATTTTGCCACAATATTGTGGGAATGAAACTAAACACATCTAGCGTATTTATATATCAAGTAATATTCTGCATATTATTTCTTATAAACCTTTCAATAAAAAAGCTCATATTGTCTTTCTAGAGAAAATTGGAAATGTTTATCCAAACTAAATCAACAAATAAAATCTATTAAGCTTATTTTGTTTTAAGATATTATTGTGCTACCTTACACAACCAAGAATAGGAAATACAAATTACATACTATACTTTTGAAATGCGAAGTCTGACTCCTTAAGGAAGTGTTTAAAATTATTGCATGCTAATTTCAAAGGGACTTTTTTTTCCCAAATTTCTATATTTATAATTAATCAAAATACTTCAATCATTTTTTGTTTGGGGGAAGGGAGTCCAAAATGTGTAGAAAAAATATATTAATTCCTTTCCCTGAATCCTAAAAGTAGTTATTTGTATATCCAGTCCAGTTAGAAAAATCAGTAGATAGTAACACTTCAGAAGTGCTGGTTTAGAGCTTCATGAAATTCCCCTAATAAAAGTCACATTCCCTGTGGTCTAACATCTTATCCTTATAATTAATCTTCACCTTCAACTCAGAGCATGAAAAGATTATATAGACATCTGTCCTGTTTTCTTTATCTCTACTGCTACAAAATATTTTAAAATTACATCTGTTTGTCATAGTTCCAGTGTGAAAAACTTAAATTTCCACAGATGAACTTAAATTGCTTCAATGGCACTACAAAAAACTAAGAATTAATAAAGTGCAAAATAGAAATAAATTGTTTCTTTGCTCCCTCACTAAAACCTTTAAGGTTTGGTGTTGAAAGCTTTATAAATTTATGCTCTGGACAAAAGAAAATTAAGAAAGGGTATTGTGGAATTCTAAGTAATGTTTATTCTTAATTGCTTGTTATACAAGCCAATGGTAGACATACATCTTACCAGAAATGTCATAAAGCATAATTTCATTACTATTTTCATACATGTGAAAGCAACTAAGGGAGAAGAAAAGTACGGTTGATTCTTGCCAAATAAGTTTAAGGGTATGGTAAATAAATGGGAAATTATAAATATATTGGATTTTTTCTCTGACTTCTGTATACATTTAGTTGCAGAATGAAAAATTAAGATTCAAAATTTTCATAACAGTTCACAGTGGGAAAGCAATAAGTATGTGTTGAATGAAGTAATGAACATAAAGCGAGTAGATGTAAGAAATTTTAATTTTATAATATTCATATGGAATATTCTGCTGGGCACTGTACAAACTCAGCACATTATCACAAATTTTCAGCCTAGATGATTATTCTTAAGGATGCTCTCCATCTGCCTTTCTAATGTTCTCAACCCTGTTCTCCCTCCTTTTCTTTCAATACTCTTCAGCATCCTGGCCTTAAAACAACTGGCAAACCTTGACTTAACCTTCGCCTCAGTGAACGTCCTGGTGTTTCTCAACTACACTGTTTTTTCTCTTTAGCTCAGTGTGGAATTCTAAATTAACCTTTTGACACATACTGTCTCTATAGTCACTTTCCCAACCGAATTGGACCCACCCTCTTGGGGAGTTCTTGGGTATACACCAATTTTATATATAATATAATGTAATATAATATAATATAGTATAATATAATATAATATAATATAATATGTAATCAAAATGTTGACCAAAGATCGTTCTTAAAAAATTGAAATAGTATTCGTCTCACTTGGACTATAACGGCAATAGCACATGTAATACATTTTAGCAAGATGCCATCAAATAAAAAGTCTTAACTTCAATTTTACTAAAATAAAAAGGGCACCACTCTATAAGAGCAACTTTTACTGGGTTCATACAGTGTTGTAAATTTCTGAACTATTTCTTGTTTGTAATGCATCCCTTTGTAAAAATTCCCTGTAAAAAGGAATATCTGCTTTTTATGTTAGCTAATCTCACATATAGATGAATATCTGTTGAGGTGATAAAATCAAGGTGTCTCAATTCCTTGACTGTTGTTTAACCTCAAATCATATTTAAATGAAGAAGGTATTGACATGTGCTGTTTATCCAACTATCAGGTCATGATAAGCAGAGAGATGCAACACACAGTTTCTCCTCAAGGAGAGACTCGTTGCCCCATTTACTCTCAGCTCCTTTAGGTATCATTTCAGCTGCCTTACTCAAGGTCATGCCTCTCAGGCAGCCCAGATCCAATGACTGCTTAAGATGGGAGTAGAAACGCCAAGTCTTTTGATCCCATGAGGGACAATTCTGAAGGACCAGTCTTATTCCAGACCTTCCCCCATAGGATGGACTGAGACTCCTGATGGGCCTGCCTCAAAACTGACTTCTCCCTCCTCCCACTTCTGCTTTCTTCTCCTCCCTTCCCCTGCTTTTGAACCCAGTGACACTCCAGCATAAAAAACCTGCAAACTAAACTGTGTTTCAGAGTTGGCTTCCCAGGGAACCCAACCTATGATACATCTATTCACAGTGTGCTGTACAAGTAATGTAACTTGTTTTTTAAATCTACTACATTGCAGCTGAGTACCTGTAAATAATTGTATAGGCATTTTTAAATGTCATAGACGTTCTCTGCAACTGACAAGACAGATATTTTCTAAAAATAACTTGAGCAAAGACTTCAACTGATGTCTTATGTAAAAAATTATCAGATTGCTCTGATTAGGGTACTATGTAATAATAGTGTAGTCGAACTGCTTTAGAAAACTAGTGCATTTAACCTCTAATAAATGAATAATCAGGGAACCTCTAGCCTGTAGTTCACAGTGGTAATTCAAAGACAAAAACTGAGGGATTCTAGGTTATGTGAATTGAAGTGAGGATTTTGAAGTATTTTGACCCAAACAACTATCATATATCTAATTACTGTTGGGTTTGCTCTTCATAAAATTTGCTAATTATTAAGAAATTATATATGTATTTTTCCAAGACAAATTTCTTCCCAAAATATTTAGAACTCCTTGCTATTCAGCAGGAAACTTTTAAAGGAAATAGACTTTAACAGTAAGCTTCCCACAAATTATAGTGACTTCTGCTTACCAGACATGTAAATAGCTTGAAAGTCATAAACTCCCATCCTCACAAAAAGCTGAACAAACTGAAAATCAACAACTTATCTGAGATCCATTAGAGAACTGAGGTCACAGGGCAATCCACTGGTCCAAAAAGAGAGATGAAACAGAGAACCTGAGCTTCCCAGGAGCAGAAGCCACAGCCGGAGATTTGTAGGAACACTTAAAGGGTAATTGAATAATTGTGGACTGAGTGTGTACTAATTTGAGAGAGAAAAACTCCTGTGGGCCTGTCCTTAGTGGGGGCTTCTACACTTTTACCAGCAGATATTGAATTTTACCACCATGTTACCTGAGTGAAGATTAGATAAAAATCTCATGCATCCATGAGTTGGAAAAAAGTAGGAAGGGAAAAGTAACCACTTTGAATAAAAGCTATAGCGTTTGCTCTCATTAACAGAAGACTGTCCTCAAGGGAAATGCTTTTACCAGAGCCTAACCAATGTGAGTGTTAACAAAGCCTAACTCGGGTAGGGGAAGAGACATATCGAACTCCAGGCCCCTCTAGCCTTCCATGTGGGGGAAGGGAAAAACCCAAATCCAGTCCATTCTAGCCATCCTGTAATGTTTGAAAAAGCTGAGAAGTACGTGTGAATGTCACAGTCCAGGGCCACAGGCCCCCTAAAACACTGAGACCTAACACAGGACTATAGAACACTTCCCCTCTGCCCCCTTACTTACCACCACATCAACAGGGCTCCTGAATAAGTAAGAACTCTCTAGGATAATTTAAATACAACAGGGGAGACCAAAACAAGGACACCAGAGAAAATTTTTGCCTCTGACACCAACATTATAGCAAACAATAAACACAGCCTAACACACAGCCAGATGAACATAAAACCTCACACAAAAGACCTATTTACCTTAGTTCTTTTTGCTCACCACATTACATCTTTCAACAACAAGAGCAAAGCATGGCAAAAGGTGAAAAACACAGTGTGAAGAAACAAACCAAGAATCAGAAGCAGACTCAGATATAGCAGAGATGCTGGAATTATCAGACTGGAAATCTAAAATAAAAAGAAACGAAACTGAGCTATTTGTAATGAGGTGGATGGACCTAGAGTCTGTCATACAGAGTGAAGTAAGTCAGAAAGAGAAAGACAAATACCGTATGCTAACACATATATATGGAATTTAAGAAAAAAAAAGTGTCATGAAGAACCTAGGGGTAAGACAGGAATAAAGACACAGACCTACTAGAGAATGGACTTGAGGATATGGGGAGGGGGAAGGGTAAGCTGTGACAAAGCGAGAGAGAGGCATGGACATACATACACTACCAAATGTAAAATAGATAGCCAGTGGGAAGCAGCCCCATAGCACAGGGAGATCAGCTCCGTGCTTTGTGACCACCTAGAGGGGTGGGATTGGCAGGGTGGGAGGGAGGGAGACGCAAGAGAGAAGAGATATGGGAACATATGTATATGTATACTGATTCACTTTGTTATAAAGCAGAAACTAACACACCATTGTAAAGCAATTATACCCCAATAAAGACGTAATAAAAAATATATATATATATATATAAAATAACTAAGTCTAATATACTAGGGGCTCCAATGGAAAAAGTGGACAACATGCAAGAACGGGCAATGTAAGCAGAGAGATGGAAATGTTAGGGAACCGCTGACCGAAACCACCCTCCCTGGCCAGACAAGATAATAACCACTTGCATGAGTTCTCTTACAACAGGAGGTCCTCGTAAGGTATGCAGAACTAACAAGCTACCACCAACTGGAAGAATTCGGGAAAGGTCAAAGGAGAGAGGAGATGCCAGTCCATATGTCCTACCAACATCCCAGAATCCTTCTCGCTGGAATCCATCTCGGCTGAGCCATGCAAGTGCCACCAGGAAGGACCGTGAGTCAGAGTGATTGGTCAGACACAACCCGGAAACTAACCCATTACTATAAAACCCGAGACTGCGAGCCACGTGGCAGAGCAGTTCTCCTGGGTTCCCTTACCCTTCTGCTCTCCTCCCAGGCCCCCCTTCCCAATAAAGTCTCTTGCTTTGTCAGCACGTTCATCTCCTCGGACAATTCATTTCCGAGTGTTAGACAAGAGCTCATTCTCAGGCCCTGGAAGGGGTCCCCTTTTCTGCAACAGACACTCTAAGAAAGAATCAAAAGGAAATGCTAGAAATCAAAACCACTTAAATAAAAAATGAATGCCTTTGATGGGCTGATCAGTAAACTGAACACAGCTAAAGAAAGAAAAAATGAGCTTTACAGGAAGCCAATAAGAACTTCCAAAACTGAAAAGCAAAGAGAAGAAATGGAACAGATAACCAAGAACTGTGGGATAATTACAGAAGGTATAACATACCTGGAATGGGAATACCAGAAGAAGAAAAGGAAAGGAACAGAGTTTCTGTTTGGGATGATGAAAAAAAATTTGAGATAGGAGTGATATAATTAATGTCACTGAATTATAAACTTAAAATGCTTAAAAAATAACCAATTTTACATTCTTTGTATTTTACTACAATTAAGAAAAACAGTAAAGGAGTAATAAAGGCTTACACAGACAAACATAAATTAAGAGAAAATTTGTTGCCAGTAGACTTGCCTTGCAAGAAATTTTAAAGAAGTTCTTCAGAGAGAAGGAAAGTGATATATGTCAGAGACTTAGAGCATTAGAGAAGGGATAAATGAAAGTAAAATAAAATCTTTTATTTTTCTTATTCTTAATTGATCTAATAGATAATAGTTTGCTCAAAATAATAATAACAACAATGTATTCAGTGACTATAGGTTAAAGATAAGTGGAATGAGTGACAACAGTGTTACAAGGATGAGAGAGAGGAATTCGGGATATATTGTTATAAGGTACCCACACTATCTATGAAGCAGTATAATGTTATTTGAACATAGACTTATATTAGTTGTATATTGCCAACTCAAAGGCAAACACTAAAATAAAAAAAAAGAATAATTGATATGCTAAGAGGAGAGAAAATGAAATTATGTAAAATGCTCAATTAAAGCCAAAGAAGGAAGAAAAAGAAAGGCAAAAAAATAAAAATAAAAAAGAGACAAATGAAGAAAAAGGGCAACAGATAAAAAAACAGTTAAAATGTCATTGATATTAATCCAACTCTATCAATAATTAATTTAAATATGAATAGTCTAAATACACCAATTAAAAGATACAGACTATCTGAATGGATAAAAATACAAGACCCAACTGCACATCATTCACAAGAAAAAAGAAAGAAAGAAAAGTAAAGGGATGGAGAAATATGTACCATGCTGACACTAATCAAAAGAAAGTTGATTAGGTGTGTTAATTTCAGATAAAGCCAACTTCAGAGCAAGAAAAATGATATGGAATAAAGAGGGACATCACATAATGATAAAGGGGACAATTCTCCAAGAAGACATAACAATCCCATAAACTGTGGTTACTAGATCAGTCTTGTAGCTCAATGTTATGTCATACTAAGCCCCAGAATCTGATTAATTGTATTCAGTGTGTCCCAGCAGTGGAGAGAGGCTATATTAAAAATCTCCTCTTTTAGGTATAGACATAAAATTATTTAATGATGAACATTCAGAACACTTATCTTCCATTTTAAAACATTTTGGTGCACTACTTTTAACAAATATTTTTGACCCACACCTCCACGACTGACAGAACACCCTCTATTAACAGCTAGGCTAGCCAGGTTTATGAAACACCATTTGGCCTATTTCAGAAAATGTAGATTATTAGTAAGTATATTTAAAGTCAATGCTACCGAGTTTGCTTCTGTACCCACATGTAGAGTACACTGCCATTATTCAATCTGCTCTAAACCTTCTCTTTTTGTGTCCTAACATCATCTCCACCTAAGAGAATAAAACCCTAACTAGGTTCTGGTACCAATTCCAATGTCAGGGAGGGTAACCTGCAACAACAAGCAACTCTTGGGACATCAGCTGGGTATCCTACAATTCAACTCAGTTCTGACACTATCTACCCAGAAATGATGTCCGATTCCACAGGTTAAGGATTCTGTCCCACAAGACACCACAGCTCCACCCTGCCCTTCCCCATCACCACCCTGGCTGACTTCCAACACCAGTCACAAGGCCAGGTTGTTACCTGTGCTTCTAACCAACTGGCTATAAATCAGAGAGGTTCCTAAGATTCCCTCAAGGGGTTCAATTAATTTGCTAGAGCAGTTCACAGAATTCAGAGAAACATTTTACTTAATAGGTCACTGATTTATTATAAAAGGATGTAATTTAGGAACATCTAGATGGAAGAGATGCATAGGGCAAGGTATGCAGACAGGGCATGGAGCTCCCATGCCCTCTCCAGCCTATCACTCCCCCCCACCCTCCCAATCTCTACAGGTTCACCAACCAGGAAACTCTCCAAACCCAGTCCTTTTGGGTTTTGGTGGAGGTTTCATTACTTAGGCATGATTAATTAAACCATTGGTCATTGGCAATTTATTCAACCTCCAGCTTCCCCCCTCTCCTCCCCACACTACCCCTTCCCCCTCTCCCAAGGCTGGGGGGTGGGACTGAAAGTTCCAACCTTCTAATCACTTGGTTAGTTCCCCTGGCAAACACCCACCAACCTTAGGTGGGTCCAAAAGTCACCTCATTAACATAAAAAAGACACCTCAATTACTCTCACCATTTAGGAAATTCCAAGAGTTTTAGGAGCTCTGTGTCAGAAACAGGGATGAAGACCAAATATATATTTCTTACTTAAGTCACAAAGTTCTTTTGCCTAAGTTTATTGGGACCAACACTGCACACCTAACAACAATCTTAAGAAACTGAAAATGATCAAAATCACCACCAAATAACAAAGCTCAGTGAAACCAGACTGCCTGCCTTACTTATATGATTTGGGGCAGGTAATTTAATTTTGAGGATCCTTGTTTTCCTTGTGAGAAAAATGCAAAAAATAAAGGGTTATTGTTATAAGGATTAAAGGATATAGTGTAGCTAGTTGCTTAGGATACACAATAAATTTTGAATAAAGATTAAGTCTATAAAATGCAAATCAAAAACAGATATTTGGGGCTATAGAAGTATATTTACTTTGCTCAAATTCTTTTTCATACAAACTAAGAGTTCAACATTTATTAATAGCAAGTATATGTCAGGCATTGGGTGGTTTGGAGAAAAAAATATATGGTAGAAGTTGGCGAGCTGTTCAAAAATAATCCAAGTTCTTTTTTTTTCACAAACCCCTGGAGTTAAGTTTCAGTCACCTGGGAGTTCAGGCCTATAGAATGTGAGCAGATTTGATATGTGGCGCTTGCAGTCCTGACAATTTGCTACCCCCTATGTCTGTTACGTTTTGCCTCTAGGCTTGCTGCAGAAGGCTCACAGGAGAACTCCAAGGCTCTAGAAGTGGTGCATCCACTGAATGAATGGAAAATCTCATTCTGAATCCCTCTTTTGAAAAGCTTTCCACCAAACAGCCAATTTATCTGTGACAAAAGAAGAGATACAACTCCATGTGGTAAGCCGCTGAGATCTGGGGGTTGTTGGTTATAACAGAAAATCCCACTTTGAATGAGACAAAAATAAGGCATGGCATCTTTACTTGAGGTCCTTACTATTTTAATGGTAGAGAGAACATACACATACATTTTATCATTACTTGTTCTTATCTTCCTTCCCCATAAGAGAATTTCTTACTTCTGGAAACAGACATAAACACTTCTGTTTTGCTTTTTAAATTAAACTATCAGTTTTTTTTCTTTTCTGACTGTTGTAAGATACTTGAGCCATATCCTACATCCTTAGTACCTAGTACAGTCCTAGGGCCTGACAGGGACTTAATAAATATTTGATGAACAAATGAATGAGTGAATTCCATGTGGAATCTAAATCTATCAAACAAGTAAGCATGTAACAAATCCTCCTTAGAATGACAGTGATGTGGTAACATTTAAAAGACATTTCATTTTGTGAAATTTCCAAATTCTTACGTTGCAAGAATGCTTATTTCCTTAAAATTTAACATGTGTGACAATATAAAATTCAGGTATTTTTCCTGTTGTCATTGTTACTTTCATCTCATTGAAATGTAATATTAAAAAATATACCTCAAGTTCTACATACAGAGGAAGCAGATAAAAAATGATAAATGAGTTATTTTATAAAGAAGGAAACATATTTCAATATAGAACATATAACTATGATTCGATTATTCCTAGAGGTATAAATGAATTGATTTTATATTCCAGTGTAGAGGAGCAAAATTTGCCACACCAAAATATGTCCATTTGACATGTGGATTAATTTATGCTGATTATTTTTAAGAAACAGAAGGATCAGGAAGGTTTTCTTGTTACCTCTCCCTTAACTGCCTAAAGAATTTAGATACAGGACCTGTTCCCCTATCACCAGAGATATCTACAAAGAATACATGGTAGGTGTGGTGCAGGAAACCTACAGGGCCTACAGATCAGAGTCCACTCAGTGTCCCATTGTCTCTGCCTGGCCCAGCAAACACTGGTTTACAAAACCTTTGCTTTTCCATCTCCATGTGAATTGCCTTCCTCATCTGTGAAGTCCCAAACCACTACCCCCAATATCCTCTTTTATCTTTAGCTGAAGATGCTATTTAAGGTGAAGGTCTCAGCCATTTTGGCAAGTTACTCAGTCTTCCTGGGTCTCTCCCATGTATACATGTTATTAAACTTTTGTTTGACTTTCTCCTGTTAATCTGTCTCATATTAATTTAATTTTTAGACCAGCCATAAGAACCTAGAAGGGCACAAAAAAATTTCTTTCTCCCCAATACCAGGTATAAATTCCAACAATTTATCAAAAGACAAAATAAATAGCTTGATATAAAATAACATTCCTAAATTTATGCTTCCCTCATTACTTATTTTAAACTGTTACTTCAGTAACTATACACAATTATATGCAATCATCTTTGTTTTTTTAAATAAACTAATTGTGGTATTATTTGCTTAGGTATTGCAGGAAATTTTCTCCTATTTCCTTCCGGTGTTTACTAAATATTAGCAAGCATAAAAGAAAAAAACCTACACACTTGCATTCTTCCTCATTTCATCCATTTTTAAGAAAAAGAAATCTGATAAACTTAACAGAATTTATTAGCAAATATTTTATCTATTCACATCATAAACTTGATTGTTCAATTAATGAAACATAGATGTATAGAGTAAAATATCAGGAATTCCATGACAAACCAAAGAGAACATGAAGTGATTGGTCATGATCACGACACAAAAACCAATGAGTTCACCAATGGCTGGAATCAAAAATGCCATTTTGAAAGGCTATAAAGTATGTAAAGGACTATTTTTCATTATAAATAGTTTCCTGCAATTCATATAGGGAATTAAAGTATGAATGAAGATATTTTCATTAAATAAAGATATTTTAGTTAAAATATTTTAGTTAGAAGACAGTTTAGTCTCAATTTCATATTGATTTGGGGTTGAATAGGTTTATTTAAAGAGTTTCCATATAATTAATTTACTATGGTTCTTTATATTTTTGTTAATTTTAACTGAATAATTTCTAAATAATGTTAACTGTTAAGTTTATATATTCTCAGTTTTACTGTGTTTCAAATGTCTGAAATTGAATAAACACAATGATAGATTTTCTTATAAACACAAATAATAAGTGAAAGTCTATATACCTCAGTTTTCTCATATGTAAAATGGGGCATTATTGATTCATAAATTGAGAGAATTAAATAAAATGTGTGTAAAACAATTAACACAGTATCTGGCATATGGTAAGTGTTTAATAATATTTTAATAAGTGTTAGTAATTATGATTTCATTTCAGTTGCAATTGCAAATTGAAGAAAATTGAGGAAAGGTACTATAAGATTCAAACAAAAACAAATTATATATAATGAGGTAAAGGAGATTCACATGCTAGATACTTAAAAATTCAAACTATGTCTCCTTCCTCTCATTCCTCAAGTTTGGAGTGGAGTTATCATTAGTTTCAAACTAATGATCATCAAGAATTAAATACACTGCTCTCCTGTGAATATAAATCTTTGAAAACCTTGGTTTTTCTCTGCAACTCTGTTCAAGAATTTGATTTAAACTTTAGATGACACGAAAGAGAGACTATTGAAATGATGTCTGAAATTAAGTTATACAAAATATTGCTGTTAGATAGAGTTTGTACGGAGTTTGAGAGAGTATTCTCCCTGAAACAATATGAGACAAGGGTAAAATATTTGGAGACAAGAAATGCTTCGTCCACGTATGTATTTTTCCTACTGCAAGGAATCTAAATTGGTAGAATCTGTAGCTCAGGTGCTGCTTTCTGCGTGAAGAGTGTGTTATCAAGGCAAATATGAAACCCAGTTTAGAGTTCTTTTCCATTACATATTTACAAATACAGCACTCTGGGCAACAATTCAGACTGCTACTGTGTAGATATTTTGCTGTTGATTTCTGGCGGTGGATTGGGAACTACCAAGAGTAGTTGTATAAATTTGTATAAGTTGTATAAGTTTGTATAAACACATATAAATCTATTCCACCATTATTGTGGAGAAATAACTTTTTATCTCTACTTTAAAACCCTCTTCTGTTCTGTTTAATTGTGTTCTTTAGAGTTATGTCCTGCAGAAAGAGACTAAGTTACAGAGGAATTGTAGAAGTCAGTGTTATATAAAATATCAGAATTGCATCAAGGGACAAAGAGGCAGGCAGGGGAGATAAATTAATCTTCTGATTTAAAAAAAGAATAACCAGGAGGTGAATATGCTGGCATGGGGAGTAAATAAGTCTGTTTGAAATTTTTATTTTTGCTTTTGGTTATGAATTTTAAAAATAAAGAGGAGAAAAAGGAGGAGGAGGAATGACCTGTGACTCCCAGATTTTGTTCATAAGAGATGAATTTTAACCATTTCTGACTTTGCTCCCACACTCTGAACCATTATTCTTGTAGCTATACAAATAAATAAAATATAGTATATAATATATTTAATAAATATATAATTTAACATTATAAATATATTATTTATATATTAAACTATTTCTAATTCATGTATATTCTTTAATATATTTTATTAATATATTAATATTATTGAATTAATATTAATATATTATTTCATATCAAATGCTAAGGTGAAATAACCTGCATATTGACCTTACCAAAGCAAAACTATAAAGGGAAGCATATCTCCACTGTTATATTTTGAGCTCAGCAAATCTCAAGAAAGTAAGGACAATTGTGTAAAAAATGTACTGGTGACTTGATAAACAATTTGACACTGCATACCCTAAAACCCAGCATTTTCACTCCTAGGTGCATAAGAGACAAGAATATTTATAGCAACACTGTTTGTAGTACAAACAACTGGAAACAACTCAGAACACAACAAATATAACGCTAATGAAAAAGTTTGAAATATTGGGAGAATTACCAAAATATGGCACAGAGACATGAAGTGAGCAAATACTGTAGGAAAAGTGGCACCAATAGACTTGCCTAATGCAGGGTTGCCACAGACCTTCAATTTGTAAAAAGTGCATTATCTGCAAAACACAATAAAGTGAAATGCAAGAAAATAAGTCATGCCTGAATAGGACATTAAGAATAATAAACAACAACCACACAAACACATGGAAAGATATACTGTGTTCTTGAATTGGAAGAAACAATATTGCTAAAATGACCATACTACCCAAGGCAATCTACAGATTCAATGCAATCCCTATCAAATTAACAATGGCATTTTTCACAGAACTAGAATAAAAAATTTTAATTTGTATGGAAACACAAAAGGCTTCTAATAGCCAAAACAATCTTGAGAAAGAAGAACAGAGCTGTAGTATACCCTGACTTCAGGCTATACTACAAAGCTACAGTAATCAAAAGAGAATGGTCCTGGCACAAAAACAGACATAAAGATCAATGGAACAGGCTAGAAAGCCCATAAATAAACCCACACACTTAGAGTCAATCTACAACAAAGGAGGCAAGAATATACAATGAAGAAATGACAGTCTCTTCAATAAGTGGTGCTGGGAAAACCGGACTGCTAAATGTAAAAAAACAAAATTAGAAATTCTCTAACACCATATGCAAAAATAAACTCAAAATGGATTAAAGATCTAAATGTAAGACTGGATACCACAAAACTCCTAGAGGAAAACATAGGTGGGATACTCTGACATAAATCACAGCAATATTTTTTTGGATCCACCTCCTAGAGTAATGGAAACAAAAGAAAAAATAAACAAATGGGACCTAATTAAAATTAAAAGCTTTTGCACAGCAAAGGAAACCATAAACAAGATGAAAAGACAACCTGTGGAATGCGAGAACATATTGCAAACAAGGCAACTGACAAGGGCTTAATTTCCAAAATATACAAACAGCTTATACAGCTCAATATAAAAAACAAATCCAATCAAGAAATGTGTGGAAGACTTAAACAGACACTTCTCCAAAGAAAATATACAGATGGCCAATAGGCACATGAAAACGTGCTGCACATCACTAATTATTAGAGAAACGTAAATCAAAATTACAATGTGATTACAATCACCTCACACTGGTCAGAATGGCCATCATCAAAAAGTCTACAAATAATAAAGCTGGAGAGGGTATGGAGAAAAGGGAACCCTCCTACACTGTTGGTGGGAATATAATTTGCTGCAGCCACTATGGAGAACAGTATGGAGGTTCACTAAAACACTAAAATTAGAACTACCATATAATGCAGCAATCTCACTCCTGGGCATATATCTGGAAAAGACGAAAACTCTAGTTCGAAAAGATACATGCACCCCAATGTTCATAGCAGCACTATTTACAATAGCCAAGACATGGAAGCAACCTAAACAATCACTGACAGATGAATGGATAAAGAAGATGTGGGGTGTGTGTGTATGTGTGTGTGTGTATGTGTGTGTAAATATAAATATATATATATATATATATATATATATATGAAATGGAATATTACTCAGCCATAAAAAAGAATGAACTAATGCCATTTGCAGCAGCATGGATGGACCTAGAGATTATCAAACTAAGTGAGGTAAGTCAGACAGAGAAATATAAATATCATATGATATCACTTATATGTGGAATCTAAAGAAGTGATACAAAGGAACTTATTTATAAAGCAGAAATAGACTCACAGACATAGAAAACAAACTATGGTTACCAAAGGGGGAAGGGGGGGGAGGGATGAATTGTGAATGTGGGACTAACATACACACTACTGTATATAAAATAGATAACCAACAAGGGCCTACTGTATAGCACAGGGAAATATATTTAATATTTGTAATAACCTGAAAAAGAATATATATATGTGTGTGTGTGTGTGTATATATATATATATATATATATGACTGAATCACTTTGTTATACACCTGAAACATTGTAAATCAACTATACTTCACTTAAAAAATAATAAGACTACACGAAACAGAACAAACAACAGTGCATGATAGTAGATATTTCATAAGGAGAGGGAGGAAAATACAGTTGTACAAGTACGTATGGGGGGGTTGTTATTACCTTTCATAATGTTTTGTTTCTTAAACTGGGTAATTAATATATGTATTTGTTATTTTAATCTTTATAAATATTCTGTATGTGTTAATTTTAAAAAACCTCTCCATAGAACACTAATCATTAAAATTATTTGTGCTTAGGAGGAAAAGGGTGACAGGTAATAGATACACTCTCATTGATTTAGTTTCCTATTGTTGCATACAAAAACTAGAAGTTTAAACAACCATTTTATTTGCTCAGAATATATTAGGTCATGAATTCAGAGCTCAGCTATGTTGTTCTTCTACTCTAGTAACTCGGCTGCAATCAACTGGTGATGGGACAGGGCTGGAAGTACATAAATGCTTCACTCACATGTCTGGCATCTTCATGCTCCTCCATGTGGCTTCCCTCTCTCCCTTCATGTGGCTAGTTTGAGGTTCCTCACAGCATTGTTGCCTTAGTGTAGTTGTATGTCTTTGATATGTTTTTTTTCCGCCGCTCAGGAGGGAGCATTCTAAGATGTGCAGTTTGCATTTACAGATTTCCTTTCTTCCTTTCTTTCTTTCTTCCTTCCTCCCTTTCTTCCTTCCTTCCTTCCTTTTCTTTTTCTTTCTTTTCTCAGTAGATTACAGATTTATTATAAAAGGATACTAAAGTATATGAACCAACAGCCAGATAAAGAATACATAGGGCAAGGTTCCGAACAAAGCAGTTTCTATCTTTGTGGAGCTTGGGGGTCAGCATGATGGTATGTGGTACCCAACATGGAAGCTCTCTGAAAAGGACTGTGGTTACAGATGTATAGATGTGGTTACTTAATGCTTAATATTACAAGTTACACTTTGTCTCTTCTTCCACATTCTATTGCAGAGTCCAGATTCAAGAGGAAGTGAAATAGCCTCCACATATAGAAGGTGCATTGGCAGGCGGATTCTTAACAACTGTGCCATCAGGGAAGTCCACAAGTAGGGTTTTTAAACTTAATTTTGGCTTTCATATTCAGATTATTGTTTTTATATAACAATTAATTCATATCCTTATCTTTGAATAATGACTTCTAGAAATAAATATGATTTTCTATCCAAGTGTTGTGATTAAATAGATGATATATTTTTGTGTTAGAGAGAAGAGTTTAGAAAATTTCATTCAGTAAAAATTAAAACAAATCATACTGCCATCTTATCACTTAACTGTTTCTTCTTTGGCCAGAAATTCTTTGTGACTTATTTTGACCAATAGAATTGAAATGGGAATTCTGAATACAGATCTTAAAAGGCCCTGAGAATGTCCACTTTCACCTTCTTGAAATTCTTTCTCAGTTATGTGAGGTAGCCCAGGCTAGTCTGCTTTAGACATGTGGGCCTGCTGACATCCAGCATGAATTGTCAGAAATGTGAGTAAGGGAGACGCAAGAGGGAAGAGATATGGGAACATATGTATATGTATAACTGATTCACTTTGTTATAAAGCAGAAACTAACACACCATTGTAAAGTAATTATACCCCAATAAAGATGTTAAAAAAAAAAAAAAAAAAAAGAAATGTGAGTAGAGACCATCAAGATAGCATCAAACAACAAAATGACTGCAGCCATTTGAAAAACAATAGAAAAGAGCAGCAGAAAAACTGCAGTTGAATCCACGCCTTACTGCTGACCTTCAGAATAGTGAAAAGTAAACAAATAAAATGGTTGGTATTCTGAGCCACTAAATTTTGAGATGGCTTGTTTTATAGCAATAGGTAACTGGTACAGATGGGTACCTACAAATGGAGTGGTGCCACAACAAAAACTTGAAACATGGGGCGTTGGCTTTGAGACTAAGTGGCAAGGGGAAGCTGGATGAGTACAATGAACCTATACAAGGAGGCTGGGGAAGCAATGAGTAACGTTCTGGAGGAGGCGGGAGAAAAAATGGTCTACAATAATCTGGAAGATAGTGAATTCCTCAGTGAATATGAGGAATGGCTTAATGAAATCTTTTTTTTTTTTAGTGAAGTACAGTTGATTTACAGTATTTTGTTAGTTTCTGGTATACAGCAAAGTAGTTTATATGTATATTATATATATATATATAAAAATATATATATACATATATATATATATATATATACTTTTTCAGATTCTTTACCATTATCTATAGGTTATTATATACTGACTATAGTTCCCTGTGCTATACAGTAGGTCCTTGTTGGTTATCTATTTTACATATAGTAGTGTATATATTTTAATCCCAAACTCCTAATTTATCTCGCCCCACCTTTCCCCTTTGGTAACCATAAGCTTAATGAGATCTTGAGGCAGAATATTGAGTGCTTCTAGTTCATATGATAGGGCACTATGACGGAGACATACCGAAGAAGGAACTATAGAGAATGCAAGTCAGGAGTTGTTATTTTACATCTCCACTCTCTTCAGCTGACAAAAGATTTTCAAAGTAAGAAATACCCTCCATGCTAAGTCATGCTCTTTTAAAATTACCTTTAGTTCATTTTTCCTCTTACTTGTAAGATACATGTAAAACTGTGGCTATAAATAGCCTACCAGTATGCATATTTTATTTAATCCATAAAATATTAACTTTGGGACATTCAAAATACCAACTGAATTAAGTATAACATTTATTAATTTATTTGCTAACTCTCCTATGTATTCAGAGATTCAATGATTTAGGACTTTAGTTAAAAATAATTGAAAAAGTTGGCCTATACAAAGATTTTT
The DNA here is from genome assembly GCF_011762595.2 of Tursiops truncatus. Classification (NCBI taxonomy): domain Eukaryota; kingdom Metazoa; phylum Chordata; class Mammalia; order Artiodactyla; family Delphinidae; genus Tursiops; species Tursiops truncatus. Next base: position 106,395,032 of record NC_047055.1, on the reverse strand, counting down.
TTTAAGTAAGAAACAAAGAACCCTATATCTCATAGTTTAATATATATTTTTAATATGACTCCATGTAAACTTTATCTCATTCATGAGAGCTGCTGAAAATATTTCTTCTAATAAGGAACATTAGTGTATCTTATGGATGGAGTCTTGGAAGGAAAAGTCAAGTACTGACATACATAATTGAGTAGGTTTGTCTCTCCTGGTAGTTTAGGGTCTAAAACAAAAAACCTTTTTTTTTTAAAGTCTATGTGTGCCCAGTAGTGGCATGCAGCACTCTCAGCTTGGTAAAAAGAATGTGGGGAAGAGTGAACAAGTGTGGGACTGCCTTTTAATGATTTCTCACCTTTCCCACCTTGCCCACAAAATACCTCTGAAAAGATTCTTGGAACTTATGGAATGTAAAAGAAGGTTAGATATTTTGGTTTTCTATCATACTTGATTATTTAGGTCATTAAAAGCAAGGTCAGTCTTCCAACCCTATCTACTGAGTTTCCATTAAGGGATAATATTTAATTACTGATGCTACTACTATTACTACTACTGCTGCTATTGATATTAGTAGAATAATTACAACAATGTTATATCTAAGAGCAAAGCTAATATTATTAATATCTTATATAAAAATTAAGCCAAATAGGACTAAGTAGATCACGGTGATGTTCCAAGTTATTTTCCTATCCAGAGGAAAAATGGTGAGAGATGCTTGCTTGCCTATCCACATCAAATATTGGTGAGCAAAGAGAACAATTCACTAGGGAAAACATCCTATAGAAGGTTGTTCTTGATTCTGTGTAGAAAAACAAAAACAACAAGTAATTGAGAAGTCAAACAATGGTAAGTTGGGCACAACAAAACACTGGACTGAGGGTTGGCCAGTCTATACCCAACTCTTCAATACCTATGCAGAAGCACTTTTTGTATCTAGTGATTAAGGAAGATTGAGAATCTGGGGAAAGAGAATTCATTTCCAGGAGATGAGCCCAAAATGGACACATGAAATTTATCCTGTATTCAGAATAACCAAGAAGAATACCACAATGCCTGACAAAACCGTCACACACAAAGTGAACTACTATCTGATGTAGTAAAGTTATTGTTTGGGGAACCTTCTCTGGAGCAGCATTTGATGGTTTTGCTGATGACTGTAAACTTCCTGATCTCTTTAGTTATTCTTTGTAGAGTTAGGAGTAATTTTGAGGAGGGAGTTTGTCATGAGTTACCTGACTAGAGGTTGTATTTGAGCAGTTAGGTTTTCTGTTTGTTTTTAGTAGTGAGAGATATGGCCAATCATGTACATGTAGAAAATCACTTTAGATTCTGGGGTAGTGACCTTCCTTAGAAGACTAATATGAGAATAAAAGGTATGAGTCTTCTGAGATAGCTGATGGACCCCATCTGGCATGGTAATGGCCACTGTTTTAGCAGGGGATTCCTAGACAGCTGACACCGAAGAAAAACACAATACTTTGTTGGGGAAGATAGGTATGATCTCATTTGTCAACTCTGAATTACTGGTTTTGCTGGCAGAATGATGTGATGAGAAGTTTGCTAAGCATTGTTTGAGCTCTACTAGAGTCATCAGTCACCAATGTCACTTTATACATTTCACACATTTATACTAAGCATATAAATACATACATATTCCATATGTTTATAAACTGTAAAAATACATGCATACGTTACACAAACATATACATAAATACGTTTTATACATTTTACAGTCTAATCATACAAAAAATGTCAGACAAATCCCAATCGAGAAAAATTCTAAAAATATCTAACTAATACTCCTCAAAACTGTCAAGATTACCAAAAACAAGGAAAGGGTGAGAAACTGTCGCAGACCAGATGGGCCTAAGGAGACATGACAACTAAATGTAATGTTGTATCCTGGGTAGTGTTTTATACTTTTTAGTGTACAGGTCTTGCATATATTTTGTCAGATTTATATCTGTTTTATGGTTTTGATGCAAAAATTTTTTTTTTTTGGCTGCACTGCATGCAGCACGCAGCATTTTACTTCCCTGACCAGGGATCAAACCCGGGCCCTTGGCAGTGATAGCACGGAGTCCCAAACACCGATGCAAATTTAAATGTTATTTCTTCCATAAGCTGTTCTATAGATTCAACTAACCCAGCAAAAGTCAAAATCCTAGGAAGAATTTTCTAAAAATCAACAAGTCGATGCTAAAAATTTATGTGAAAATGCAAAGGAATTAAAAGAGCATTTTGGAAAAAGAATAAAGATGGAAGATACTCTTAACCTGATTTCAATAACTAAAGTTACAGCAATCAAGAAAATGTGGTATTAAGAGAGAATAGACCCCCAAAAGAGCATAGATTCACAAAATCTGATCATATGTAAGGCCAAAAAGAGAACCACAATAATTTCAAAAGAATCAGCACAATGTATACTATGTTCTATGATTGTTTGAATTATTTTGCTGTAAAAAAATAATAAAAGGACTACCTTTAAAATCTAAAAAAAAAAAAAAAGAGAGGGAGAGAATGGAAACATAAATCCATGGTACAAAATAGAGTCCAAATATAGGCCCACAAGTAGTTGGTCAATTGATTTTCTTAAAGAATTTTTTTAGAGGAGTTTTAGGTTCACAACAAAATCGAGAAGAAAGTACAGAGATTTCCTATATACTCCCTTCTTCTACACATGAATAGCCTCCCTGCATTATCATCATCACTCACCAGAATGGTACATTTGTTACAAAGGATGTACACCTACATTGACATATAATCACCCAAAGTCCATCGTTTACCTTAGACTTCACTCTTGGTGTAGTACATTCTATGGGTGTTGTATAATGTATCCATCATTATGGTATCATACAGAATATTTTCACTGCCCTAAAAGTCGTCTATATTCTGCCTATTTATCCTTTCCCTTCTCCCTCTGCCTCTGGCAATCACTGGTCTTTTTATTGTCTCCGTAGTTCTGCCTTTTTTAGAATGTCATACAGCTAGAATCATACAGTAGACTTCTCAGATTGACTCCTTTCACTTATTAATGTACATTGAAGTTTCCTCCACGTCTTTTCATGGCTTTCTATCTCATTTCTTTTTAGCATCGAATAATATTCCATCATCTGGATGTACCACAGCTTACTTATCCATTCACCTACTGAAGGACAACTTGGCTGCTTCCAAGTTTTCGCAATTGTGAATAGAGTTGCTATAAACATCTGTGTGCAGGTTTTTGTGTGGATGTACGTTTTCGGCTCCTTTGAGTGAATACCAAGGAGCACAACTGCTGGATCGTATGGTAAGAGTATGTTTAGTTTTGTAAGCAATTGCCAAACTGTCTTCCAAAGTGACTGTACCTTTTTGTATTCTCACCAGCAATTTACAAGTTCTTAATGCACCACATCCTCACCCATACTTCTTGTCAGTGTTCTGGATTTTGGCCATTCTAATAGGTGTGTAGTGGTCTCTCATTATTGTTTTAATTTGCATTTCACTGATGAGATGCGATGTGGAGCATCTTTCCATATGCTTATTTGTTAGCTGTTTATCATCTTTAGTGAGGTTTCTATTAAGGCTGTTGACCCATTTTTTAATTCAATTTTCTTTCCGTTGAGTATTAAGAGTTATTTGTATATTTTGGATAACAGTCCTTTATCACATGTATCTTTTGCAAATATTTTCCCATTTGTGGCTTGCCTTCTCATTCTCTTGACCTTGTATTTCTCAGAGCAGTTTTAAATTTTAATGAAGTCCAGTTTATCGATTATTTCTTTCATAGATTTTTTTCTTTGGTATTATATCTAAAATGTCATCACCATACCCAAGGTCATCTAGGTTTTCTCCTGTGTTATCTTCTAATTTTAGTTTTGCATATTATATTTAGGTTTATAATGCATTTTGAATTCATTTTTGTCAAGGCCATATGGTCTGTGTCTAGATTTCTTTTTTCATGTGGATGTCCAGTTGTTCCAGCATGATCTTTGTTCCAATGTATTGCCTTTGCTCCTTTGTCAAAGATCACTTGAATATATTTGTGGGGGTCTATTTCTGCTGGGCTTTCTATTCTGTTCCACTGATCTATTTATCTTTTCTTTTGCCAGTAACACACTGTCTTGATTACTGTAGCTTTATAATAAGTCTTTAAGTGGGGTGGTGTCAGTCCTCCAACTTTGATCTTCTCCTGCAATACTGTTTTGCCTATTCTGGGTCTTTTACCTCTCCAAATAAACATTAGAATAAGTTTGTCTATATCCATAAAATAACTTGCTGGGATTTTGATTGGGATTGTGCTGAATCTATACAGCAAGTTGTGGAGAACTAACATCTTGACAATACTGAGTCTTCCTATCCATGAACATGGAATATCTCTCCATTTATTTAGTTTTTTTGTTTTCATTCACACGAGTTTTGTATTTTTCCTCATATAGATCTTATACATATTTTGTTAGATTTTGGAGAGATGCTAATGTAAATGGTACTGTGTTTTTCGTTTCAAGTTTCAGTTGTTCATTGTTGGCATATAGGAAAGTGATTGATTTTTGTACACTAACCTGTATCCTACAACCTTGCTATAATCACTTACTAATTCCAGGACTTTTTTGGCCAGTTTTTCAGATTTCCTATATAGAGGATCATGCTATCTGTAAACAAAGACAGTTTTATTAGTCCCTTCCCAATCTGTATACTTTTATTTCCTTTTCTTCCCTCATTGCATTAGCAAGGACTACTAATACCATTGTGAAAAGGAGGGGTGAGAGGGAGGCCAATTGATTTTTTTTAAATAGATCTTTATTGGAGTACAATTGCTTCACAATACTGTCAGTTTCTGTTGTACACCAAAGTGAATTAGCCATATGCATACGTATGTCCCCATATCCCCTCCCTCTTGAGCCTCCCTCCCATCTTCCTTTTCCTACCCCCTAAGTCATTGCAATGCACCCAGTTGATCTCCCTGTGCTATGCTGCTGCTTCCCACTAGCTAGCTATTTTACAATTGGTAATGTATATATGTTGATGCTACTCTCACTTTGCCCCAGCTTTCCCCTCCTACCCTGTGTCCTCAAGTCCATTCTCTATGTCTTCATCTTTATTCCTGCCTGCAACTAGGTTCATCAGTACCATTTTTTTTTTTAGATTCCATATATATGCGTTAGCATACGGTATTTGTTTTTCTCTTTCTGACATACTTCTCTCTGTATGACAGACTCTATGTCCATCCACCTCATTACAAATAACTCAATTTCGTTTCTTTTTATGGCCGAGTAATATTCTATTGTATATATGTGCCACATCTTCTTTATCCTTCATCTGTCAATGGACATTTAGGTTGGTTCCATATCCTGGTTATTGTAAATAGTGCTGCAATGAACATTGTGGTACATGCCTCTTTTTGAATTATGGTTTTCTCAGGGTATATGCCCAGTAGTGGGATTGCTGGGTCATATGGTAGTTCTATTTTTAGTTTTTTAAGGATTTTAAGAAAGTTGCAAAGGTAGTTCAATGGAGAAAGAATAGTATTTTCAACAAATGATCCTGCAACAATTAGATATCCATAAGAAAATATGAATATCACTCACATTTCATATAATATACAAAATTAAACTGACTTGAATGATAGACCTAAATGTAAACCTGAAATCATAAAACTCTTCGAGGAAAATATCTTTGTGAACTTGAGGTACATAGCATTTCTTAAATACAACATCAAAACAGGCATAATAAATTTATGTTGGACACTATAAATGTAAATGTATATATAAAATTTCTGCTTTTCTAAAGAAGCTGTTAACACAATGAAAGGGAAAATCACAGATTAGGGTAAATATTTGCAAAACATACATCTGGTAAAGGACTTGTAGCTCACATATATAAAAGAATCTAAAAACTCAATAAATAATAAGAAGGAAATAAACATCACAAGTGCAAGTGGACAAGATTTAAACAAACACTTCAATGAGGAAAAGATATGTCTAACATCGAACACAAGAAAAGGAAATACTCAATATCATTATGCCACCATGAAATATCATTATACACTGATTAGAAGTGCTAAAACAAAAATAAAATGAAAAACAAAAAAGAACACTCAGATATACAACCTGACAGTCTCAAGGCATTGGCAAGGATGTTGAGCAACTGGAATTCTCATAAATTGCTGCTCAGAATACAAAATATTATAGCAACTTTGGAAAAAAGTCAGGCCCTTTTGCTAAAGTCAAATTTTTATTTTACCTAAAGAGGGAAAAAAACTTATCTTCATGCAAGAAACTTGTACATGAGTATGTATGGTGGCTTTATTCATAATGGCCAAAAACTAGAAGCAAACCAAATAGCTTTCAATGGGAGAAAGGATAAATAATCTGTGATATACCTAGCAGCAGCATACTGCTCAGCAGTAAAAGATAATCTAATAAATACTTATTTGACAGGAGAGATAGTATGATCACAAAGTTGGTTTTCCCAAGCCAAGTCTTGCCAATTGCACTGCGGATGTGCTGACCCCCCGTGATTTTCCCACATGTGGGAAACTTGATTGCAGAATTTATGCTTGTGTGGTTAAAAAAAAAAAAACCTCTAATATGTACACATAAAAATACAAATGAATCACAAATGCATTACTCTAATTATGGGAAGCCAGGCTCAAAAGGCCACACAATTTATTATTCCATTTATATGACATTCTGAAAAAGGCACAACTGTAGGGACAGAAAACAGATCAGTGGTTGCCAGGGGTGGAGGTTAGGGTGAAGGATAACTACAAAAGGGCATAAAGTGATGGACTGGTGGACCCGGTCTATATCGTGATTACGGTGATGATTACATGACTGTATACATGTGTTAAAACTCCCAGAACTGCACTCCGAAAAGGATAAATTTTTCTACCTGTAAATTATATTTCAATAGAACTGATCAAATAAAAAATATATTTTTAATCACAAGGAAAATGCTAAACCGCACTCTATTCTCTTTCCAACTTTGATCAAAGATCGGTTTTTGTTCTAAAAATAACCACACAAAATATTTTCTGTCTAAAGCTGAGGTTTGCCTCAATTCTATCTGCTACTGTATTCTGGATCCCCTTTTTACCACAAAATGACCCCTTTCTCCCACTTTGGTGCCCAGGCTGTCATATGATATAATGGTCCTCCCGCCCAAGTATTGGTCTGAATTCCTGAACCCCTTGTAGCTGAACTTTTGTCCTGGTTTCTATCCCCTTGCCTAGTATTAGCTTTTTTTCTTTTAATAAATATATTTATTTAAAATTTTTTTAATTTATTTTCGGCTGTGTTGGGTCTTCGCTGCCCTGTGTGGGCCCCCTCCAGTTGTGGCGAGCGGGGACCCCTCACTGCGGTGGCCTCTCCCGCTACAGAGCACGGGTTCCAGGTGTGCGGGTCTCAGTAGTTGTGGCACGCAGGCTCAGTAGTTGCGGCACACGGGCTCAGCAGTTGTGGCACACGGACTCAGCTGCTCCGCGGCATGTGAGATCCTCCCGGACCAGGGCTCAAACCCATGTCCCCTGCATTGGCAGGCGGACTCCCAACCACTGCACCACCAGGGAAGCCCCCTAGTATTAGCTTTTGTTTCTTCTGAGTTATTTGGGCTCTGTACTAAGTAGTTAATGAATGTTTAATGAATAACCATCTTTCTTCACCATTCAATTTTGGTTTAAATCAACAGATGCATTTACTATATGAAACAGGCTCTGTGCAAGGAATTAGGCATGTTATGATGAACAAGACAGATATCGTTACTGGATATATCTCCTGCCTTCATAAAATTTTTCTTTTTTTTTTTTTAACATCTTGATAGGAGTATAATTGCTTTACAATGGTGTGTTAGTTTCTGCTTTATAACAAAGTGAATCAGTTATACATATACATATGTCCCCATATCTCTTCCCTCTTGCGTCTCCCTCCCTCCCACCCTCCCTATCCCACCCCTCTAGGTGGTCACAAATCACTGAGCTGATCTCCCTGTGCTATGCGGCCGCTTCCCACTAGCTATCTATTTTACATTTGGTAGTGTATATATAAGTCCATGCCACTCTCTCACTTCATGCCACCTTCCCCTTCCCCTTCCCCGTGTCCTCAAGTCCATTCTCTACATCTGTGTCTTTATTCCTGTCCTGCCCCTAGGTTCTTCAGAACCATTTTTTTTTTTAGATTCCATATATACGTGTTAGCATACGGCATTTGTCTTTCTCTTTCTGACTTACTTCACTCTGTATGACAGACTCTAGGTCCATCCACCTCACTGCAAATAACTCAATTTCGTTTCTTTTTATGGCTGAGTAATATTCCATTGTATATATGTGCCACATCTTCTTTATCCATTCATCTGTTGATGGTCACTTAGGCTGCTTCCATGTCCTGGCGCCTTCACAGAATTTAAGAAGCATATTATGGTTGAAAGCATATCTTGAATTACAATCTAATATGATAGACTCTGGGTTGATATATAGGAACATGGAAGGAATACACAGCACAGGTTTAGTGGAGTCAGTCAAGCCTTTTCAAAGTGATTGCTAAGTTGTGTTACAGAGGGTGAATAGGAATCACCCAAGGAAGTAAGAACTGGGGGGGCAGAGAAGTATTATAGACAGAAAGAACACTCTGAAAAAGGCCAAAATTGAGAAACAACAAGGGAGTTCAATCAAACTCAAAAAGTTCCTTATTATAGGAACATATACAGTGAGGTGATTGCTGAGAGATTAAAGTGGAAATATGGACAGGGAAAGTCACGTACACCTTAATATACTACATTGAAAGTCTTTGTCCTCATTTCTGCATAGATCCAATTATAATATATGACAATTTTCTATTAATGTACACTAGTTTTGTTTGCATGATAATTGGGGAAATTTTACACAGGTTTCAATCTGGCTAGACCTTGAAATTAATCTTTTAGGATCTCCCAGAGGCCTGGCCCCTTTATACCCTTTTTCTGCCTGTCCTTTTATGCCTTATATTTTATAGGATTAATTCTCCTCCTCCCATCCTTCCTCACCCACACCAGACTGTCTCACAAATTGGCTGATCAACTGGATTCACATTGGTGAAGTCTGATGCTTTAATCCTAGATGCCATTTTCATTTATACTATTATAACAACTGTTTTGCTACTTTTTTTTTGTTTCTTTGTTTCCCATTGAGAAACCTGAGGTACTCTTATACTTGTATTTATTTAATTTCTGAAATGCAGAGAAAAAATGAATTGCTATAATGTTAGAATACCACAGAGCTCAAATAAAAACTTTTATATAGTATTATTTTTTATTTTAGAGTATTCCAAGTGCTACATATTTCTGATAAAGCTTTTCTCTGAGAGTCAAAATCATCAGAGACCTTGACATTTCAGTCAATGTGATAAACAAAAGCTCTGGTGATTTTTTTTGCAAAAAGAATCATGACAGACAAAGGACAGAGAAGGTCAGTTTTAATTATGATGCCTGAATTGTCTATCATGGTTTATGCAGATTTTGCTTTACAACAAATATTGACTGAGAGAAAAGTTAAGTTAGGTGTATAGCTGAGATTTTCAGAGTAATGGCTTTTGCTGTGCTACTCATATTCCAATATTCTAACTGGGCAGATACTAATAATCAGGGTGCTTTTATTAATTACTAATAACAACATTGGAAAATGTACTAAAAGTGTTATTATTATTATTTTCATAGTGAAATAAATGAGTTAGCAGTATTAAGAGAATAATTTACCTATTCATTATCATTAGTCAGTAGGCATATATTATATTTAATGCATACTATTTGCCATGTGATAAGTACTGAGGATTTAAAAATAAGCAAAATGAAATTCATTAATTCATGGTCTCAATCCATGACAAGTTTAAGAGACAATTATGTTAGCAAAATGATAAATGTGAAAAATTGTATTTGATGAAAAAATATGTTATTTCAAAAGTCTTCAGGAAGTGAGCTGAATTTGTATTAGGACAGTTTTCTGGTCCACATCCCAGTAGTCAGTCTAGAGTCGAAACAAAAACAATACGTGTACCATGATCATTACCTCTCTTGTGAGTCATCTAAGCTACAGCTGGCATATTCTTGAACCAATGGGAGCATTTCAACTCTGCTGAACACATGGCAAATTTTTGACATTTAACAGATACTTTTGCTACAAAATAACATTTTTATTTTTATGGCAGGATACAGAAAAATTATTTTCCAAATCTAAAAGATTTTATGAGTCGCATCCAGGTGCTTAAAATGATGCTGAAGAGGACAGCCAAAATAGGATTTTGGAATGACCCCATATTATCAACAAACTTCTCAATCTGTTTCTCTTGTGCCACCTGTAGGGATGTTGACAGAACTGATTCCAAGAGAACATCGATGCCAAAAATTGGCATTTCTGCCTTTTTATAAATGCCTTACATGCAAAGGGAATAATCTACCTGTTCAATTCTGACAAGAAACATTTTTCTCTTTTGTAAACTTTAATAATTTAAATAAATTTGGACCACATTTTTGTTATTTTTTAAGCACTTATCCACATATCATGAACGTCTTCTGTGATTTTGTAAATTATTTAGACCAGTTATCATTTTCCATAATTTTGGTTAAATCATTAATGTTACAGATTGGATCAGTTATGTGTATAGTTGCCTTATAGACCCAGCATATTAAACAGTATCAAAAAGGGTTCTAATTCTACAAAGGGAAAAGGCATTTAATTGTGATGCAGCTGTACATTGCATTTGTCATCTGTTATACAAATGGGAGGGGTGAGAACCCCAAAATATCCAGGACCTATCATTTATTCTTAATCATCATAATCACCATTAATCATTATTCATCAACTCCTCACACATATTCTCCATCCTTTTGGACATGTGACTTGGCATTACTAAATATGTCATGTTTGTTCTTGAGTATTGGCTAAAATTGTATTGGTTTACAGAGAAAAACTGAAGGGAAATAGATTAGAAGATACATGTATACATTTATGTTCTTTAATATAAATCAACATTTATGTTTAGATTCATACGTATGGAGAGTCGTATCCTCAAAAATGCAAATGAAATTTTCCCCAGGAAAAAATATGTTGTTTTGATACAGTATTAAAATATAAGTTATATGTCAATAACAATCATAATGTAATGATAGCAAAGAATAGTAAGGTGGAGGAGAGAAGTTATATTACGCTGCATCATTTATCTCCCTTTTTTTTCTTGAGTGACTCTGGAAAGGTGATAATATAGTGCAAATTTTTAGGATTCTATATATAGGTAATTTGTGACTGTTGAAAATGAATATTTTGGTCACACAAGGTAATCCACAAAACTCATACACTGCCAGAAGATTTTTTTCACATATTATAGAGTGAATAGTAAGGCTCAACATTCTTCCTAAAGAATATTGGATGAGACAACTAAGCAAGTAAGTGGTGTCTGACAGTAGATATAGTTCATCATTGCTTGGTTTTCTTTCAGTGACTTGTATCAATTAATACTGATTGTTCTTTACCTTTTCTCTTGATAGGAGTGAAGACATCATATTGCAGTATTTCAAGGACTAGTGAGAGGGATTAGAGGAAGGAGTACTAGTTGTCTGAATTAATCTGAAATACACCTGCAAGTAATTGGATCCATGTTTAATTCTTTAATAAGTGATCTAGAAAGGTCCTTTTTTCCCTCCACAATGCGAAATTACTCCCTAAAGAAAACGTCAGGCTCTACTTAGCTTTGGTAGGCTGTAATTTAATCATTTGAATCAGATCATTGAATCAGATCATCACTAAAGACTCTTCCTGTTCTAAAATGTTATGATTTTACATGGATGGTGAGATAACTCCCTGGAACTTTTTCCTCTCTACTTTGTCATGGAGCCAGGTTTATAACAGTGAGGTACTTTCACTGGTATTAAATATGATAAATCTCCCACAGGGAGCTCAGAGCATTTCCACATATATAGTGTCCAACATGAGTACTGATGCAAACAATGCTGGCAAGGACAGAGGGCATTCTGGGTCTCTACTAATAAATTTAAAGATAAAGTATATTTTGAACACCCCCCCTCACAAAAAAAGAGAAAGGAGAATAAATCAGCTCTTCATATTATGAACAAGATAAATATCAAATTAGAGCATTGGAATTAGAATAAATAACAGAACTGGTCCTAGGTCACTGTTTTTTCACCCAAAGTCCAGCAGTTTATTGCCCCCCAATATATCACTGACGATGTAGTCTCCTCTTGGACAATCATTTTCAGGGGTTTCGTGTATGTATTTATTTTGAATTCTATATCTATATAGTCATTACAACCCAAGCATTTGGTTAATGAAGCCAGCAAATTATTTTAAGGCAATCAAAGATTCTATACCTATTTACCACTGTTTAAAGTATTAAATAAGGAGGCCATCAGATTGAGATGGCCCTAATGCCTTGGTAGCCTACATAAGCAAACCAAAACCTAAGCTGGAATCAATGCACTCGAACCCTAGAAAATGAAACTTCAGAACAACCAATCACAAACAGCCCACTAGGCTTTCTCAAATAAGGTAACTACTTAAGCTATAGCTGATCAAATAATTTCCTTGCTTTGTTTCTGTGTCTTCTCTATAAAAATCTCTCCCCTATCTCCTGTTGGTGGAGTGCTCTTAACCATTTTTGATCTGGCGCTGCCCAATTTGAATTGTTGCAAACTCAAACTCTAGAAAAGTTTAATGTGCCTCATTTTACCTTTTAACACCACTGTGGCTCTCCTTTCCTATGCATTTTTTAAAAATCTATGGGGATTTCCTCTTAATTTATTTTAAACTCTGTTCTGCATTTAAGACTTTGTTAAATATTTAATCCAAAATTTCTAGCTATTTCACAGCAGAAGTTCCTTCAGGCTAACCTAGTCCTTCATGGTATGTGAAACATTCCCCTCTGCTTTTCAGAATTTCTCATTACTTCTTTTTTCATGTCCTGTCTTGGTTATGGATTATAAGATACATAACTTTTCTGTTACTTCTATGCATTTGAAGTAGGAGAGGAGAGAGCAGTATATTCCTATATGACATCTTCAGTTAGAACCTCTAATTCGTTATTTTACACTGTAGCTAGAATTACATTTTATAGTAATGCAAAATCAATCATATTATGCCTGTGTGTAAAATTTTTCAAAGACCACTTATTGGGGTTGTAGAATCAGATCCAAAATCTTCAAGGTGCTTACAAGCCCTTTCCAAATTTGGCACCTGGCCAGAGGGATCATTAGTTACAACTGTCAATGTAATGATGATCCAGGGCCTCTCTTTGCCGTAAGTTTTTCCCTTGAGCATTGAAAGGCAGTCAGCTAAGCAATTGTGGTAATCTTGGGGTAGTTGTAAACTGTGGAGGTGGGAGGAGACCCATGCGTTTTGGAATGGGAAAAGTTCCTGGGGTTCAAATTCAGAGCAGTGGAAATGTCTCCCAGGGAGTGAAGCCCATACTCATCCAGCTTTTTTGGTACAGGGAGGACTTGACCTCACCTACCAGCCCCTGGGTACCAGAGCAGGCATGTCTTGATCACTTGATGTTGCTTGACCCCTCTCCACGCAGACTTGCTGACTTGTGGTGAGCAGGAGGGGAGAGTGTGCTTCCAGTGAACCAAGAGTGGTTTCCTATAAAGAGGGGGCATGGTGGGACCTGAAGGTATTTGGAGCTCCTTCCTTCCAGCAGCCCAACTCAGGCACCAGGGTTTTGTCTTCTGAAATCATAAAGGTGCAGGGCACTCACACAGCCCAGATGTAATACTTAGTCTGCTTTGGCTTAGCTTTACCGCTCCCTTGCCTCCCTCTTCAGCCTCACCTTTGTCACCTTGCCTCCTGATTTCTAATATTTATTTGAATATCTTTTATCGATATTATACTAATGGCAATATACCTGCTACCTTCTGATAGAAATATACACTTTATCATGCTATACCTACCCCTTTTCTCATCTGGATCCTTTTCTCATGTGGATCTCTGCCACAAATATTGTACAGTAGTTTCGTTTGGTCTTAATTTTCCCAAGCCCTAACATAGGTAAAGGTTAGTTCCTCCTGTAAAATATTCTTATAGTGCGTGCACTTTGTGCATTTACTTCCATTATGATCAATTTTCAACGAATGCACATATATAATATTTCTGTTCTCACGTACATACACATGCATACACACACACACACACACACACACACACACACACACACACACACACACGTCAGTAAAGCCTATGAAGACATTGGTCATTACATCTTGTTGATGTGAGCTCGAAGCCAAACACAAGTCCTAGACCACAGGATGACTAAATTTGATTTTTACCTATTATCCACTTTCCTCTGTATATTTTATATTTTATATATTTCTGTGCCCTCATGTATATCATATGTTGACTCAAAATATTTTAACATCCTCTAGAGCAACACCAATGGTATATTTTTCTTAAGTATTCTACTTAAGCATGACCATAATATTGAGATATGGTTTATTATAAAAAATATTTTTTGAAGAGAATAGAAACAATTAACAAATTAAGGAATAATTTAAGTGATGAATATAATTTTAAGAATTGGAAACTATATGAAAAAATATCACTCCGAAAAATTTATTCTGGTGCCCCAGGAAATCATACAAAATCTCTGAAGATTATGCTTATGTAGAATAATAACGTACATCCTGAGTCATAGATATTAAAGGAACATCTAAAAGTATAATGTACAATTAATGAAGGAAAATTAAACATGCAGTTGAGTTACTCTTTCTGCTGGAAGGAGAAATCAAATATACAGGAAGCGTTAGTTTCCATTTATCTTCAAATTCTGATCTGTATTCACATACATGTATTTGCATTCCCAAGTTCAGATTTAATAAGCAGAAATGATTATTTTAGGCTGTAATTGATTATAGAAAGCCGGTGAGGATCAGACTTAAAATGTAGCTCTCACAATTCCGTCAAGTCAATCAAAACACAAATCATTGGGCTTGTGATTTAACACTTCTCTGTCTTCATTAACTGTGCTATTGCCCTGGGCAAATCCCAACTTTAGCTGAAGCTACTCATCAGATGCCAACCTTTCCGGAGTAAATAAATTTTACCACCATGCTCTCAGGCTCTGTGCCTAAATGAAGATCCAGTATTACATTTTAACAGGTGAGCCTTCTGTTCCTGTTTTACATTTAAAATGATAATTTTCTTAAAAAAATAAAAACCACTGATGTTGCTGCTTACTTTGCATGCTGCACGTTTCAGAGAGAATTCACATCTTCTTCTATGAGGGCAAATCATGCAACTTCCGTTAAACTTGTGATTCTCAAAATTGCTGCACAATGAAACCACCTGGGAAACTTTAACAGGACTGATGCCTGGGTCACACCCCCAGAGATCCTGAGGTAACTAGTTCGGAGTTCAGCTTCCCTGGGCATGGTATTTTTAAAAGCTTCCCAAGCGATTCTAATGTGCAGCTGAGGTTGAAAATCACTGCACTAATTAATAGAATAATAATGAATTGCCTAATCACAGAGAACACCACACGGATAAAACTATGGTTATAATTGGAAACCTATTATTTCTGTGAAAAAGATATTTCTGAAGGATTGAAAAAATAATAAATTTGAGGTTTGTGTAATTGTATGCAGCCTTTATTTCACAGAAGATTCAATATCTATCTTTGTGAATTATAATCAGGTGACTATTAATTTTGTGTTTATTTTCTTATATAAGCAAAAGTGAACTGATAAAGATTCATCTATTCATTAATTTTAAAAATATGTATTTAGTTCTTAGAACATGTTACTCACTCCAATTTGTTGGCTCCTCCTATTAAATCATTAGGAGGGACTTCATTGTTTATTTGCAACAGGGATTAACCCTCAATTGAGGAAGGGGGAAAAGTCTTAAAAGAAAGAACTTAAACATAGAGCTCACAATTTCCTTCCATAAACCACATAGGAACACTGAATTATCTTTTCCGTCAAAAGCATTACACTACTAGCTACACATAAAAATTAGGTGAATAAGTAAGATGCTATATGTGAAAGTCAAGCACAGGAGGTAGTGCGCGCTCAAGAAATATTCATTTCCCTGGAACCCTCCTACACTGTTGGTGGGAATATAAATTGCTGCAGCCACTATGGAGAACAGTATGCAGGTGACTTAAAAAACTAAAAATAGAACTACCATATAATCCAGCAATTTCACTCTTGGGCATATATCTGGAAAAGATGAAAACTCTAATTTGAAAAGATACATGCACCCCAATGTTCATAGCAGCACTATTTACAATAGCCAAGACATGGAAGCAACCTAAATGTCCATTGACAGATGAATGGATGAAAAAGATGTGGTCTATATATAAAATGGAATATTACTCAACCATAAAAAAGAATGAAATAATGCCATTTATAGCAACATGGGTGGACCTAGAGATTATCATATTAAGTGAAGTAATTCAGAAAGAGAAAGACAAATACACAGTATGATATCACTTATATGTGGAATCTAAAACATAACACAAATGCACCTACCTATGGAACAGAAACAGACTCACAGACATAGAGAACAGACTTGTGGTTGCCAATGGGGGTGGGGGGTCGGGGAGGGAAAAATTAAGAGTTTGGGATTAACAGACACACACTACTATATATGAAATAGACAACCAAAAAGGGCCGACTGTATAACACAGGGAGCTATATTCAATATCTTGTAATAACCTATAAGGGAAAAGAATCTGAAAAATAATATATATATGTATAACTGAACCACTTTGCTGTACACTTGAAACATTGTAAATCAACTATACTTCAATAAAAAAATAAATATTTATTTCCTGTTAGCTCCCTCTGAAGCTTGTATTATTATTGCAATAATAACAATTTGAATGTGTAACTAAACTACCCTTTCCACTCTGTTACTTCATTACTACCAGATTAAGTTTACAAAATTACACTTCTGCAAACAATACAGAGATACATAAAATTAACAAGTTATAAATCTCACTTCGACAACAAAATCTTTTCTTTCTAGGGACAACTATTATTTTTTCCCTACTATAAGAGTATTTCTATTAGTTTCTTACATATGACTTTTATGATTCTATGAAACACTTTATTACTCCCATTTTATAGGTAGAAGATCTGAGATCTTATAAGGGGCGGTCAGGAGCTGACAATGTGCTTAACCATTATGCTTTCTGGAGTTTGGGTATAGGTGTTTTCCTATTACTCTTTATATGTTCTTTTTCTTCCCTCCAGCTTTATTGATGTTGTATTTATTGTATTTGACATGGCACTGTATAAGTCTAAGGTGTACAGCATGATAATTTGACTTTCATGCATCATGAAATGATTCCCACAATAAGTTTAGTGAACATCCATCATCTCATATAGATGGAAATTAGAAAATACAAAAAATATTTTTTTACTTGTGAGGAGAACTCTTAGGGTTTACTCTTTTAACAACTTGCACATATAACATACAGCAGTGTTAATTATATTCATCGTGTTGTACATTACATCCCTCGTACTTATTTATCTTATAACTGGGAGTTTATACCTTTCGACTGCCTTCATTCAACTTCCACTACCCCCCAACCTCTTAGGAGTAACTATTACAAAAAATTTGTTATATAACTCCCACAAATTTCATGCACAAATGCACAAACTTTAAATGTGTATACAAACATAAGCATATATGTATGTATATATGAATTTCTTTTTCTTGGAGACATCCCATATTAACACTAATAGAATTATTTCATTCTTTTTAGTAACTTATAAGTATATTATGTATGAATTTATTTTACTTTCTCATTTTAAAAACTGAAGTTGTTCTAAAATTTTAACTAATTAAATGCTTCTTTGAGAAGAATACATTTGTATGCTGATGGGAATGATCCAGTACAGTGAGATTAATGGATAAAATGAGACAAAGAGAGAGAGACAGCGAGACAGAGAGAATGTGATAACTGTAGAAATTAAGTCTTTGAGATGTTGAGAGAGGGCAGGATCCAGAGGAACTGGCTTTGGTGCATGCAATGTATTTAATTTACAATATGGGATGAGGCAGTGAATATGCATACAGATGCAGATAGTTTGGTAAAATTGTTGGTGAGACATGAGGAAATTACTGGCTTTTTTTTCTATAAATTTTTTCTTTCAATACAGTTTTTGGGGAAGACATATACAGGGATTGGAAAACAAGTACACTATGTGAAATAATCTTCTGGAAGAACAGAAATGTAAATATAGCAGAGAAGTGTTGTGGAAATTCTGACCAGCAGAGAGTGCCTTTTTAATATTAATAGGCATTAATGGGAAAGATACTGACAATAATGTGCAGTATTCTCCAATCATCTAACTGCTTAGGGAAAAAACATTCAGTAGAAACACACTCAGTTATAGCCAAGACTGGACCTTGGCCAGTTGTGTGCTATGGAGGAAGAGAAAGGCAATAGAATTGAAATGAGTCACTACAATTACGGAACACAAAACCCAAGTTGGATAATGAAAGAAGTGAGTAGACGTGAAGCTGTGGGGTTAATATATGACAAAAATAAATAGTAAACCAAATAGCTAGAGGTCTCAGTGAGGTTGAAAATTTACAGAAAATAAAATTCTAGACTAGATAAACTGGAAAGATAGGAAATCTTGGCTAGAGCGTGGGACAACTGCAGCAGAGATTTTTTCGATAGTAATGATAAGAGCACGAGAGTCAGAGACGGGGTTGATGGAGAAAATGAAAATTGCAGCAGGATGTTCAGAAACTGTGAAGACAAAATATGGGAGAGGTCATCCTTATGCATACTGCATTATCCAAGTATATGATGACACGAGAAATGGGAGAAAGGACTAGAGTAAGCCACGTGCTGAATACAAGGTAAATGAGAAGTGACTTTGGCCGGTAGATGGAAGTATTGAGAGAAGTATCAGTTACTGAAGAACCATGGCATGAATTCCAGATCTGGAGTTTTGAAGAAGGAAGATAGTTTAAAAGCAGCTGTGAGAGTAAAGAAGACACTTACTTCTCTAGTCTCTCATTATTTGTGTGTTTTAAACTGTTTCCATGTATTTTCAGGCCACTGGGGTTTTACCTTCTGTGAAATTACTGTCCTAATTCTATATCTAATTTTCTATTGAATTGTTTGCCTTAGTCTTATTTATTTGCAACAGTTTGTTATATACTCTGAGTTCTGATACTGTCTGATATACTGTATGTTCAAATAACTTCCCCCAGGCAATCTTTACCTTTTAACTTTTTGTGTCATCTTTTTTTTTTTTTTTTTCGGTGCCCCCAACCCGGCCTGGGCACTGATTTTTTTTTTTCTTTTTTAATAGAATGTTTAATTTTGAGGTAGTTACATTTGTCAATCTTTCCATTATAGTTGTTTCCCCCTTGCCACAAGGAAGCTACTACTTTTGGGGGTTCACAGCATTGGCCCTCAGTCAGGGGGACTGGCTTCGTTCCATGACACTGTTTAGTCTTTTGGGTCCCTAACCACTGAAAGTACTTTAATACCCAGCCTCACTGCCAATATATATGTCCCACACACAACTCATACATTTTTATATATTTTCTCAGTAAATTCTACATGTTTAGATCAGAAGAAAGTAGGTTATAAGTATAGCTGTTCTACAATGAAAAGAAGTCAAGAACTTTCAGTCCAAAGAAAAATACCTTGACCTTTGTAGATCCCAGACCCCTTTCCCAAAGAGATACACCTAAAGCTTCCTTATATAGTACAACTGATTTAATAGCCCAATTAACTGAACATGCCAGTAGAAAAACAAACACATTTCATAGACTATTCAAAATTACTAAACGATTCATAATCATATGTAAACTGGGAGAAAATACTAGTAATCCAATGAATGCATATTGAATTAAGAATGAAATATGTCAACTATGAAACTAGCCATTAAAACGAATACTATTATCCCCAGGGAGTCCAGCTCATTGACAAATGGGCCTTTTTGATATACCTGATGAGAGATCACATTGGCACAAATTTGAGATAAATAAGCATGCAAAAATTTAAAAGTGTACAGACCCCTTGACTATTAATTTACTCAGAGAAAATTATCATAATGTGTGCAAAGATTGATACAGAAGAAAGTTCATGACTGTGGTATTTAAAATGATAAGTATTAGAATAATATTTGTAATCAAAAGGTAACTGGCAAACTGATGCAATAATGTCTGACCATTAAAACTAAAATGTAGAAAAGGATGCTTAATGATATTGTAAAATGATTACACTATTAAGGTGTGGGTGACACAGAAGAAAGCTGCAGAGCAGTAAGATCTCTCTTAGAATAAACTCGTGTGTGTGTGTGTGAGTGTGTGTGTGTGTGTGTGTCTGTGTGTGTGTTTGCTTGTATGACTATGGATAAAAGAACGTAGCCCCACAATTTAAAGATACTTAAATGTAATCAAGATGCTTTATTTTGGGGGGAGGGGGAAGGAAATGACACTGTTTTCCATATACATTACATTTGAAATAAATTTCCTTCTGTAAATAGATTTAAAAGGCTATTATTTTTAATTTTAATTTTTTTATTGTTGTTGATGAACCTAAATTGATGTATGGTAATCACCCAAAGTCCAAAGTTGACTTTGGGGTTCACTTTTGGCATTGTACATTCTATGGGTTTGGACAAATGTGCAATTACATGTATCTATCATTACAATATCATAGAGTATTTTCGCCACCTTAGAAAGCCACTGTGCTACACTTATTCATCTCTCCCCCAATCATATGGCAACAGCTGATCTTTTTACTGTCTCTATAGTTTTGTCTTTCCCAGAATGTCATATAGTTGGCATCATACAGTATGTAACCTTTTCAAACTGGCTTCTCTTTCCCTTAGTAATATGCATTGAAGGTTCCTCCATATCTTTTCGTGGCCTGCCAGCTCATTTTTTTAACACCATAATATTCCATTGTCTGGATGTACCACAGTTTATTTATCCATTCACCTACTAAGTACATCTTGGTTGTTTCCAAGTTTTGGCAGTTATCAATAAAGCTGCTATAAACGTCCGTGTGTAGGTTTTTGTGTGGACATAGTTTTCAGATCCTTTGGGTAAATACCAAGGAAGGTGATTACTGGATCGTATGGTAAGAGTTGGTTTAGTTTTGTAAGATACCACCAAATTTCTTGTTAGTGTAGTGGTGACTTCTAAGCTCCTTACATGCCAAACCAGAAACTAGAAGACTTATCATCCTCTAATACTCATATAAGCAAAGAAGCTGATAAAGATCATGCACTTCAACTTTTGTTTATTAGAATTCCGAAGAAAAGACTCCAGTTCCTACTACGTTACTTTTCCTCAGTAAATATGGCTATCATTTCATGTATAAAATCATTTAAGAGTCAATTCTCTATTATACTCATTATATATATATATATATATATATATATATATATATATATATATAAAATACAGGACTATATCATTCTTGGACATTCCTTCCAAACTCTGTAAAATTTTCTTACTGAAGCCCAGGTTTATTTGATCCATATTCTACATGAAGTTCAGAAAAAGTTTAGGCATTTCTTCTCCTCATTGTTTCCTCTCTAACAACTTATAGAGAAACATTTCAAAAGCAGAAGGAAGTTGTTTGCACCTTCTGCTGATTCTCCCTTGATCTTGAATTCTCTGAGTAGACAGTAGGGTGGGTTAAAGAGAAGTCAATATCAATATTTGGAAAACACTTTATAGGGATTTCCTAAGGAATAGATTTGAGTTTACCTCCTCTTGGGACAGGGAAGAGTAACACTAAAATGAGTTTAAATGTTCATATATTTGAGGTAGATATTTAAGTATTTAAAATGCTCAGTCTACAGCTGGTTGTTTGGACCACCTGTCTATCATCCTTTAGCAGGCCATCCTGGGCTTACTGCCATGGTGGCAGTAGGATTCCAAGAGGGTGAAAATATGCAAGGCATGTACCAGGAATAGGCACATCCTCCTTTCTGCTACTTTCTGTTGGCCAAAGCAAGTCACAAAGCCAACAAACATTCAAGAGATGAGGAAACGGACTCCATTTCCAGATGGAAATTGCTGCAAAGTCATATTGCCCAGGGTGTATATAAGGAAGACTGAAAGATGTGGCCATTTTGGGAATCCACCACAACCTCCTAGCATTTGCTGCTGTACATGGAGCAGAAAGCAAGTACCAGGACTGGGTTGCACAATTAGGATATTTCTGCCTTTTCATGATTAGAAATAATGTTGCAATAAATACCTTGTACATAAACTTTTTTTCTTCCAGTTTTATTGAGATATAACTGACGTACGGCACTATATAAGTCTAAGGTCTAATATGTACAGCATAATGATTTGACTTACATACATCATGAAATGATTATCACAATAAGTTTAGTGAACATCCATCATTTCATATGGACACAAAATTAAATAGAAAAAAATAAAAATAAAATTGTCAGTCCAGCTATTACTCTTAATGAGTGTGTGTGTGTGTGTGTGTGTGTGTGTGTGTGTGTGTGTGTTGGTCCACAACCTACAACCCAAGTTTTGTTTTTTTTTTTACTGAAGTATAGTTGATTTACAATGTTGTGTTACAACTGGTGTACAGCAGTGATTCAGAGATATATATATATATATATATATATATTCTTTTTTCAGATTCTTTTCCATTATAGTTTATTATAAGATATTGATTATAGTTCCCTGTGCTCTACAGTGGAACTTTGTTGTTTATCTATTTTATATATAGTAGTTTCTGTATGCTAATTCCAAACTCCTATTTTATCCCTCCTTCCTTTCCCTTTGGAACCGCAAGTTTGTTTTCTATGTCTTCCACAACCTAAGTTTTAAGTTATAGTAAATTTTATATTTTCCTTCTCATTGCCCTCTGTAACGTGTAAGCTCTTGTATAGTCTTTTTTTTTTTTTTTTTTTTTTTTTTGCGGTACGCGGGCCTCTCACTGTTGTGTCCTCTCCCGTTGCGGAGCACAGGCTCCGGTCTTGTATAGTCTTGATTTCCATGTTGAGGTTGTAAAATCTTCCATGAAACATTTGCTATTTCACTGTGCAAGAAGCTCAAGAGTTTACATTTAATTTTGGGACCTGGAAGGGAACTATTTAATGCCAGGTTGTTAAAATTTTATACTTAAATATAAGACCAATAACTGTTTCTTTTTTTTTGCGGTACGCGGGCCTCTCACTGCTGTAGCCTCTCCCGTTGTGGAGCACAGGCTCCGGACGCGCAGGCTCAGCGGCCATGGCTCACGGGCCCAGCCGCTCCGCGGCATGTGGGATCCTCCCGGACCGGGGCACGAACCCGCGTCCCCTGCACTGGCAGGCAGACTCTCAACCACTGCGCCACCAGGGAAGCCCTCCCCTCAGTCTTGATTCAAGAGAGAGGAACTGCTAAAGACTCTACTTAGAGAACTGGATATGCATCACTTTTTGTTTTTGTTTTAGGATGAAAGAGGGAACAATATTTGGGGATCTGACTGATGGCATAAAAACAAAACACACAAGAGGCAGTCTGAATTGGTCTTCGGTACCAGAATTGAGGACCATGTTTTAGTATTTAGTCGCACTTTTCCAAGTGCTTCTCAGAGATCTGAATGTGTAAATGTCCTTGGAGTTCGGTGTGAAAAAACATGCATGGAATTGTCTTATGTCCTTTCTAAAGATTCTCTTAGAGAAGCGACTCCATTAATTAATAAGCTAGAAATTACCACCAGATGCCTAGGATGTAACGAAGTGATAATAGAAAGAAGTGACTAGAGAATAATTCTTCATCCAGGGAAATATAGGTGAGGAAACCCTGGGCCTGGAGGTTGGAAATAAAGGAAAGAAACTGAAGAACCTACAAAAGTGCTCCCTGAAACAAATGGTCAACCCTAAACACTGTCCAATTTCAGAACACGAAAGAGAGTCTAATGAAGGGACCATTTGCAAAGGTGGGAGCAGTCTGTAGGGAAGCCATTCAGGATAGTGCAGGAATCCTCTGTAACAGCAAAGATTGTATCAATCACAGGCCAGAAGTTATGAAGGAATAAAGTGATGATGAAAACCCAGAACCTATTGTGCACAGAGGGCTTCCTTCAAAGCAACAGTGACTCTCATTTGAGGGATACAACCAGGTGAGGTGACCCATAGGTAAGAACAAAAGAAATAAAAACCCTGGCCTCATTCTCTCGCTTCTCTACAGCTTCCTACTGGGTATACCCATGGCGGAACTCAACTAGAAACCAGAGGGCTAGGAAGCTTGTTGGCAGAGTCCATACAGGTCAGATGCAAAGAGGCAGAGTTCAAAGTATAGAAGGATAGAGAATTGCACTACAGGACCGAATGGAAGATGTCTAGCAAAGAGGTCTTAGCAATAAATTTGGAATCCTCCATAAAATCTATGGTTGTCTACATTTATATAGTTCTCAGTACACAACTTTTACTCTCGACTCTACTCTTTTTCTGTAGTTCTTTTCCCTTTGTCTTGATATCTGAAATACATATTTTAAACTTTTCTTCAGTAAAAATATTTTTTATCAAGTACCTCTTTTTGGAACAAAGCAGAATATAAATAAATATTTGAACATATAAAGACATTATCACTTTATCTATTACTTGATGCACCTATTCTACATTTAATTTGTGCCTCTGACCAACAAAAGCACTCAAGTGCCAGAGTCCAGCCCTGATAACTTTATTTATCCAAAAATCTTAGAAAAAGCATCATTGCACAGATATTCAGAAATGTGTTTTTAGAGAAGTAATATGAAAACCTATCTTCTATACCAAACAACAGAAAAATATCAGTTTCCAGTTATACTTCAAATGGTTTAAGGTATAGTTACTTGACATTTCTAAAAATGATCAAAGACTCATTTCAAGACCAGAAAGACATACAGAAAATGGCATTTTCTGTCCCTGAGGAAAATATTCCAAATCTGCTTTTAGTACTAACCCCAAATACATGCAGGGTCAACTGCACTAAGTTCTCTCTTATTCTGATAATTTCTGTATAGTTTTGGTGTGCCAAATATTGATACAAGAAAGTTAGTTATATGCTTGTGATTGTCATTAGTTCTATTCTATTCTAAATAATAATCTAGGTGTTTTTATCTAGTAATATACATGTTTATCATTCCCTTTTTTTTTTTTTTTTTTTTTTTTTGGGTACGCGGGCCTCTCACTGTTGTGGCCTCTCCCGTTACGGAGCACAGGCTCTGGACGCGCAGGCTCAGCGGCCATGGCTCACGGGCCCAGCCGCTCCGCGGCATGTGGGATCTTCCCGGACCGGGGCACGAACCCGTGTCCCCTGCATCGGCAGGCAGACTCTCAACCACTGCGCCACCAGGGAAGTCCTATGTATGCTTTTGATTGTAAGAATTTGGATCTTGAAATATTTAATTTTTATTTTGCATGGCAAAGTTCTACATAAGAATTCAGACATCAAGTTACTTATATGGCTGAATAAATGTGGGTTGTCCAGGCACAAGACAATTCTTGTCTTTTCAGTACTCAAGATTGGTGTTTCAATTTCAATTATCTAGCTGAGAAAATATTTACCAGATAATTAAAAAGGCTTTTATATGACATGCTATTTATTCCCATGAGATCAACTGTTTGGGGAGAGACTATCATGATTTTGTAGAAACATCAATGGTCTTAGATTCGGAAAACCTGTCTTTTAGTTTTGGCTTTGGTGGTAAATTTTGATGGTCTTCATTTCTTTCTTCTGAGGGGCTTAAGTCAAAGATATCATATGGATTGACCAGCACTGAGGCATCAAGAATTTTTAAGGAAGCTTCTGTAGGTTTTGGAGTGTGAATATAATAGGTTGGGTTCCTCCTAGTGTAAATCCTGACACAAGGATTTGGGTGCAAGTAGTTTATTTACAAGGTGACCCTGGAAACACCTGTTTGGGAGGGGAGACATGACACAGGTCAGGAAAGGAAGCCAAGAAAGGGTATGTTACTGATGGAGTTACTCCTGTGGGCAACCAAGGTGCAATCCTGCTGAAGAACGCTGGGAATCTGTGCAGAATGTGCCTCAGAGATTTCCCACCTGAGAGCTAAGGAAGCTTAGATATTTACCTCCAAAACCCATCTGTTATTGGCTAAGGGCTGCTCTTAGGGGCATCAACTCATCAGAAATTCTAGCCTGTCCCACACATAGGCTGGGGGTTGCAGGTGCTTCCAGTTGGATGCTGTAAGCTTTTACTAGAATTGTGAGTAACAAGAGAATATAGGCAGAGCATCAACACATCTGCTAGAAGAGGAAAAGGAAAAAGCCAGTGGATGTGACCTAAGAATTCAACGTCTCCCCAAGCTCCTCATGTCCCTGCAATGTATGGCCTTACCACTCAGTGTTTCCCTTATCACAGGACTTATTGCATTTTATTTTTTGCCTGCTTAGTTTTATATCTTCTCCATTAGATGTATGAGGGTAAAAATCATGTCAATCATATACTGCATCAGTGACTAGCATGACACCTTAGCATCATGGATTCTTAATTAATATTTGTTGAACGAGTTAAGGTATAAATGACTGAAGACCTAGTGATGTGGGAATGGATTAAACATTGGAAAGTAGAAACTCATATTCACTCATATTCTATCAGAAACAACTCAAAGGACCAAGACTGCATTTACTTATATGTTTTTTAGAAATTTTAGAGAATTTTACTCACTAAATGTTTCTTCAGTTGAATTGGAAAAAGATGGTTTAGACCCTATTATGGCACTATCTAGGAATGATAACTAACAGTAAATTAAATGCTGAGCTTATTTTGTTTTATATGTATAGGGTACAGATGTTGAATATTTATGTAGAAAAAAATATAAGGTAGGATTTTTTTTACTTATGAATGGAAAAATGGGACATTTTGTTTGGCAATGTCATTTCCTGATTATGTGAAAATTTCATAATTTTACATACAATCAGTGCATGTGTCCTTATCACTACACAAGCAGGTATTACTCTAATGATTATGAAGCTAAATCTTATCAAAAGTGGTATAAATGCTGGAGCCTTCTCTAAATTAGAATCAAGTATTAGGAGCTTTCCCGTAATCCATGATTCTTCTTCCTTTGTTTTGGACAGCATCATTACACAACACTGTATTCTTTAAGAACTTTCATTAACTGAGGCAAATTATGCCATTTCAATATTGATCTATTGAAAAAGGGATCTATTTTTTTCCACGTGAAAATGGCAGAAATAAGGCTTTTATCTGATACTTCAGGGAGCCAAAACCAGAATTAATACCCCCTGTCTATTTAAATACCAAATTAGGTCACATTGATATGACTAAAACACTAAAAAAATGACCTCATCTGCAAAATAGAGAAAGAGATAACATATCGTATAGTATCATTATAAGATGTGAATACTAAGAAAAATAAAGCCTTTCACATAGGGCTTATCGTCATCTGTAATGAGTAATTAAGATTAAAAGTAAATTTTCCATTAGTAGTTTGGTAAGTATTAAATAAATGTATAATTAATAGGTGAAGGTAGTTACCATTTTTACAAAAATTCTGGACATATAAGAAAGAAACCAAGTCAAGAGCAAGGAAGAATAAAAGGGAAACACGCTAAATTAGCTAAATATAAAAACACATATACAGTTGAATGGCAATGAGAAATTAGTACAGATGGCTAAAAAATGAGTGTCAAGAAACAGTATGCAGGCCTCTGCTGGGATATGATTTTGAATGCCATGGTTGTATTAGTAATGCCGGGGGAACAGCAGTACCCCTGCTCCACACTAAACTCTCAAGGTGCATAGGTCAAATAGTACCCTAAGAGGAGAAAGCCAGAACACTGGAATTCACCAGCTGGGATTCAGTAACTTTTCAGACAGCTAAAGAAATGTCCAAACAACATATGTCTGGAAGCGGTATGGAAAAAAATAATGGTAAAGAATGATTGAAGCATGAATATTTAAATGAAGTTCAGCCATATTTTTAAAATGATGAGGAGAAAGCTCTATTTTACTTCTACTTTGATGTCCCCCCACCTCCCCCCGACACCAGCTCCAGGGCTTTATATCCTCCTTTCCCTCTGAATGTACCAGCTCTAAACCTCAGGGCTCTGGGTTTTTCCAGAGCTGCCCCAGGACACCTCAGCTAGAATGGAAGGGAATTCAGGATCCATGAGTCTCCTCCACCCTCAATTTGGCCAGGGCAGCTCCTCTTTTATCTGTTTATATATAGTTTTGGGTAAGATCTCATTTGAAAAATGTACATTCCTTTAAAGTTTGAAAAATACAAGTCGAGCTCTCTTAAAACCCATCCTTAAAAAAAACAAAACAAAACAAAACAAACAAACAAACAAAAAACCCATCCTTAAGGAAGGCATTTATCTATAGATTTACTAATGTAGTTTCTATATCACATTAGTATCCCCTCTTTCCTCAATACAAAGGGAGAGGAAATTTAAAGTGTTTTTGCTTTTTTTTTTTTTTTTTTTTTGGGTACGCGGGCCTCTCACCGCCGTGGCCTCTCCCGCTGCAGAGCACAGGCTCAGCGGCCATGGCTCATGGGCCCAGCCGCTCCGCGGCATGTGGGATCTTCCCGGACCGGGCCACGAACCCGTGTCCCCTGCACCGGCAGGCGGACCCTCAACCACTGCGCCACCAGGGAAGCCCATGTTTTTGCTTTTTAAAGTGTTATAAGTGCAGAAAGCAAATATGTGAGGAATCTATTGTAAAGGAAGGAGGATCTTAGTTTCAAGGTTACTATTTCCCCATGGAAATAAGTGAACCTTGGTCAAGGCATGCTTAAAGCTATTTCCATAGAACTCTAAGACTTAGTTCCCTTATCTGTAAAATAGGAATAACGCCTATTTTGGGGGCAGGGGTTGGAGAGGATTCAACTATATAAAAAGTTCTAGTGCAAAAGGCCTAGTCCATGCCCTCAACACTGTTATTTATTGTCAGGAAATCAAACCACACTGAAAGCTCCCAACTTTAACAACATTTCCCAACTTTGTCTACATTTCTTTGAATGTATTCTTTATACTTTTCATTTCTTAAAAAAACAGATATATTTCTTTTTCTTTCTTTTATTAATTATCTATTTTATACATATTAGTGTATGTATGTCAATCCCAATCTACCAATTCACCCTACCACCACCCCCGCCCCCAGTTTGCCCCCTTGGTATCCATATGTTTGTTCTCTACATCTGTGTCTCTTATTTCTGCCTTGCAGACTTGTTCATCTGTACCATTTTTCTAGATTCCACCTATATGTGTTAATATACGATCATTGTTTTTCTCTTTCTGACTTACTTCACTCTGTATGACAGTCTCTAGGCCTATCCACGTCAAATGACCCATTTTGGTTCCTTCTTATGCCTGAGTAATATTCCATTGTATATATGTACCACATCTTCTTTATCCATTCCTCTGTTGATGGACATTTAGGTTACTTCCATGTCCTGGCTATTGTAAACAGAGCTGCAATGAACATTGTGGTACATGACTCTTTTGGAATTATGGTTTTCTCAGGGTATATGCCCAGTAGTGGGATTGCTGGGTCATATGGTAGTTCTATTTTTAGTTTTTTAAGGAAACTCCATACTGTTCTTCATAGTGGCTGTACCAATTTACATTCCCACCAACAGTGTAGGAGGGTTCCCTTTTCTCCACACCCTCTCCAGCATTTATTGTTTGTAGATTTTTTGATGATGGCCATTCTGACTGGTGTCACGTGAAAACCTCATTGTAGTTTTCATTTGCATTCCTCTATTTGTGATGTCGAGCTTCTTTTCATGTGTTTGTTGGCCATCTGTATGTCTTCTTTGGAGAAATGTCTGTTTAGGTCTTCCACCCATTTTTTCACTGGGTTGTTTTTTTGATATTGATTTGCACAAGCTGTTTGTATATTTTGGAGATAAATCCTTTGTCAGTTGCTTCACTTGCAAATATTTTCTCCCATTCTGAGGGTTGTCTTTTCATTTTGCTTATGGTTTCCTTTGCTGTGCGAAAGCTTTTAAGTTTAATTAGGTCTCATTTGTTTATTTTTGTTTTTATTTTCATAACCCTAGGAGGTGGGTCAAAAAGGATCTTGCTGCGATTTAAGTCAGAGTGTTCTTCCTATGCTTTCCTCTAAGAGTTTTATAGTGTCTGGTCTTACATTTAGGTCTTTAATCCATTTTGAGTTTATTTTTGTGTAGGGTGTTAGGAAATGTTCTAATTTCATTCTTTTACATGTAGCTGTCAAGTTTTCCCAGCACCACTTATTGAAGAGACTGTCTTTTCTCCATTGGATATCCTTGCCTCCTTTGTCACAGATTAGGTGACCATAGGTGTATGAGTTTATCTCTGGGGTTTCTATCCTGTTCCACTGATCTGTATTTCTGTTTTTGTGCCAGTACCATACTGTCTTTTTAAAAAAATATTTTATTTATTTATTTATTTATTTAGGCTGTGCTGGGCCTTCATTGCGGCCCGTAGGATCTTCGTTGCGGCGTGCAGGATTGTTTTTTTTTTAGTTGCGGGATGCAGGCTCATAATTGTGGCATGCGGACTTCATAATTGCAGCATGAGGACTCTTAGTTGTGGCATGCGAACTCTTAGTTGTGGCATGCGGACTCTTAGTTGTGGCATGCATGTGGGATCTATTTCCCTGACCAGGGAGCAAACCCAGGGCCCCTGCATTGGGAGTGTGGAGTCTTACCCACTGGACCACCAGGGAATTCCCCCATACTGTCTTGACTGTAGCTTTATAGTATAGTCTGAAGTCAGGGAGCCTGATTCCTCCAGCTCCGTTTTTCTTTCTCAAGATTGCTTTGGCTATTCGGGGTCTTTGAATCACTTTTCTCTACACCAGAAAGTAACATAACTTGTAATTCAACTATACTTCAATTAAAAAAGATGATGAGTTGTAATAATCATAAACTTGCTTTTCTTTATAGTGGTTACCTCTCTGCATGTACTCCTGACAATACATTGTTTAAATTTGCCAGCTTCTGAATTTCTATAAATGGAATATTCTTCTGTGACTTGCTCCCTTCTCTCAGATTATATGTTTGGTATTCATCTGTGTGGTTGTGTTTAGCAGTAGCTCGTTCGATTACATGGCCGTATGGTGTGCTGAACGAGCATACCAAAATTAATTCGTCTATTAAATGAATGATATATATTTGAGTTTTTCCAATTTTTTTCTGTTATGAACAGTGCCTCTAAGAACATCATTTTACCTGTCTCCTGGTGTGCATGTGCCCAGCTGTGCCATCATGGTTCAACCCACTTCCAACCCAGATGCCAAAGGACCATACAAGGACAGGAAAGAAGTGGCACCCCAGTTCCAGGAAGAACGTGGCCTTTTCCCAGAAAACCAATACATATACCTCCCCCTCATTAACCTTGCTTTTAAAATCTTGCTTTAATCGCTCCCCTGGTTGAGAAGTTAATCTGCGAACTAAGTTACCACTTCTCCATTCTCTGGCCATTTAATGAAGCCTGTACTGTTTCAGTCTCAGCAGCAGTTTTGTTATTGGCTTTGTGAACCTTCCCCACCAAGGCGGGGGGTCTTGGCCCGGCTAGGCCCCAAGTGGGTCCATATGACAAATTCCATAACTAGATTGACTTGCTTTTCTATTTTCTCTCCCTCCCTCTCTTCCTTTCTTTCTTTCTTCCCTCATTTCCTTTTGAATCTATTAGGTATGAAACTATAATTCATTGTGTTTTAAAATTCTATTTCCTTGACTTTTAATGAAGTTAAACATTTTTTCACATATCTGGGGTTTATTTATATTTCTCAACTGTTCAAAATTTTCCCATACATTTATTCTATTGGGTTGTTGATCTTTTTCTTATTTTAGGAGTTTTGTTTTATATTGTGAATACTAATGATTTTATCAGTTAGATGTGTTACAGTTTTTCCTCATTTGATAAATATTTTCCCCTTTCTAAAAATATATTCTGAGATAAAAGATAATTCTTAATTTTAAAGTAGTAAATATTATCAATCCTTTTTAAAATGTTTTTTGTGCTTTCTGTGTTTGTTTTAAAAACCTTCCCCTTCCCAACTGTCATAAAGTTAATCTCTTATGTTGTTTTCTAATATACTGCAGATATGGCCCTCTTACTTAAGACTATAATCCATCAGAAAATGATTTCATCCATTATAGAAGAGGTTCTGTTCCAATGCTCTTCCCTGTGGATAATATATTTTTCTCACTTCATGTACAGCATGGGTTAATCTCAACAGGACTGGACTGACCAAATACTTAATCCAGGCAACTCTGAGGCCTGGTAATGACTCTTGGGCAAAGCTGTGGAATACATGAACTAGAGAGACATGAGGTATGCCTATACTCTGCAGCCATGAGTACATGACTTGTTTCAGGGTAGGACATAGCCTGTCAACACTGTTTATTAATAATGGTTGGATTTTTAAAAGGTAAATATAGTTGACTTATTATAACTGTTTTGGGTGTAAAACAGTGATTCAATATTTTTATAGATTGTGCACCATATAAAATTAATACAATACTATTGACTATATTCCTTGCGCTTTACATTACATCCCTGGGAATAATTCTATAACTGGTAGTTTGTACCTCTTAATACATTTCACCTATTCTTCCCAAGCCCCTTTCCCCCTCCCCTGCGGCAATCACTACTTTGTCCTCTGTATTTGTGAGTCTGTTTCAGTTTTGTTATACTTGATTTGTTTTTTAGATTCAAAACACAAGTGAAAGCATACAGTATTTGTCTTTCTCTGTCTGACTTATTTCACTTAGCATAATAGCCTCTAGGTCCATGCATGTTGCCACAAATGGCAAGATTGCATTCTTTTTAATGGCTGAGTAATATTCCATTGTGTATATATACCACATCTTTTTTATCCATTCATCTGCTGATGGACACTTAGGTTGCTTCCATATCTTGGCTATTGTAAATAATGATGCAATGAACACAGGGATGCATATATCTTTTCGAATTAGTGTTTTTGTTTTCTTTGGATAAATACCCAGGAGTGGAATTGCTGGATCATATGGTAGTTGTATTTTTAATTTTTTGAGGAACCTCTATAATGTTTTCCATAGTGGCTATACAATGATTGGATTTTTTATTTGTATCTGATTTCAGTGGACCCTGGGGGATTCTGATGGCTAAGGCTAGTCTCCAGTTGCATGCAGAGCAGTAGTGGTTTGAGATTTGGAGGCAGAGAATGTCCTCTGCAACCCAGTGGTGGGATGACAAAGAAGCCTGCTTCTGATATCTGTGGACCCTTCAGTGCATATGCTTCAACTGCTGCTGCTGTAATGTATCTTTTACCTCTAATAAAGCTGTAAATATAACTGACTAAGTCCTACTGAGTTCTTTCAGCAATTGAAAAACTTAAAGCAATCAATGTTTATTAGGGCACTCCATTTCATTTATTAAAATGTTACAGTTCTGACATAAATTAAGTTTTCATATATGGTGGTTCTCATTCAGAGGCTTAAAAATTTTTTTTTCCTTCCATTTGGCCATCTCTGCACAAACATCCTGTTATCCTAATTAATGATTGCTTTAAAGTATAATAATAATGAACATTTAAAAAAATAACCCTCTACCATGTTTTCCTTAAGGAGCATCTTATGTATTCTTGGCAATTAGCTGTTCTACATAAATTTGAGGGCTAGATTGGCAAGTTTATTAAAAAGACCACAACAAAATCCGTATAAAACTACCTGGGTCCAGAGGTTCCTTTGCAGGAACTTTATTAAACAGCAGGTTGAATTTTTTGCAGTTATTCAGATAAACTATTCTTTGGTGCATTTGCTGGCTTCATGAGTTTGGAAGTATTCCCTTTCTCTTCAAATTTTTGCAAGAATTTGGGAAGCATTGATGTTAATTTTTTTTTAATGGCCATATTATTTTATTTTTGGCTGCATTGGGTCTTCGTTGCTGCGTGCTGGCTTTCTCTGGTTGTGGCCAGTGGAGGCTACACTTCGTTGCAGTGTCTTCTCATTGTGGTGGCTTCTCTTGTTGCAGAGCACGGGCTCTAGGCACGTGGGCTCAGTAGCTGTGGCTCACGGACTCTAGAGCGCAGGCTCAAGGGTTGTGACACATGGGCCTAGTTGCTCCACAGCATGTGGGGTCTTCCCAGACCAGGGCTTGAACCCATGTTCCCTGCATTGGCAGGTGGATTCTTAACCACTGTGCCACCAGGGAAGCCCGATGTTAATTTTTCTTTAAATATTTGGTGGAATTCACCAGCGACACCATCTAATCCTGGGCTTTTCTTTGTTGGGAGGTTTTTGATTACTGATACTATCTTCTTACTAGTTATAGATTTGTCCAGATTTTTATTCTTTTCATGATTCTGTATGTTGTGCGTTTCTATGAAAATTATCAATTTCTTCGAAGGTTATGCAATCTATTGGTACACAGTTATTTACAGTATTGTCTTTTTTTTAATAGTATTGTCTTATAACCCTTTTTTTAATTTCTGTGGCATTGGTTGTAACATGTCCTCTTTCATTTCTGATATTAGTTATTGGGTTTTTTTTTCTAATTAAAATGGGTAAGGATTTATCAGTTTTGTTGACCTTGTCAAAAAACCAATTCTTAGTTTACTTGGTATTTTAAAATTGTTTTTCTATTCTCTGTTTCATTAACCTTTGCTCTAATCTTTATTATTTTATTCCTTTTGCTAGCATTTGGTTTAGTATATTCTTTTTCTAGTTCCTTGAGGTGTAAAGTTAGCTTGTTAATTTGATATCTTTCTTCTTTTAAAATGTACACATTTTCAGCTATAAACTTTCCTTAGTATAGACATACCTCGTTTTCCTGTGCTTCCCCTTATTGTACTTTGCAGATATTGCCTTTTTTAAAAAAAATAATTTGAAGGTTTGTGACAAGCCTGCATCGAGCAAGTCTATTTGCACCATTTCTCCAACAGCATTTGCTCACTTTATGTCTCTCACACTTTGGTAATTCTTGCAATATTTCAAACTTTTTCATTATTATTATATTTGTTATGGTGATCTGTGATCAGTGATTGCTGATGTTACCATGATAATTATTTTGGCATTTTTAAGCTATAAATACATTTTAATTACAGTATGTACATTTTTTAGACATAATGTTATTGCACACTTAATAAATTATAGTATAGTGTAAATATAACTTTTATATGCACTGGGAAGCCAAAAAATTCATGTGATTCACTTTATTACGATATTCCCTTTATTGTGGTTGTCTAGAACTGAACCTGCAATATCTTCAATGTATGTCTGTATTGCTTCTGTTATTTCCCATATGTTTTGGTATGTTGTGTTTTTGTTTCCATCTGTCTCAAGATATTTTCTAATTTCCACTGTGACTCATTCTTTAACTCACTGGTTTTATGAGAGTGTTGCTTACTTTCTACATAGATGTGGATTTTTCAGTTTTGCTTATGCTATTATTTTCTAGTTTGATTCCACTGTGATCAGAAAAGATACTTTGTATAATGTCAATCTTTTAAAATTTGTTGAGACTTGTTCTGTTGTCTAACATGTGGCCTATCCTGTAGAATGTTCCACTTGCTCTTAAGAAGAATGTATATTCTACTACTGTTGGGTGGAGTACTCTGTATATGTCCGTTATATCCAATTAATCTATAGTGTTATTCAAGTACTCAGTTTCCTTGTTGATCTTCTGTCTGGTTGGTCTATCCATTACTGAAAGTGGGGTATTGAGGTCTCCTACTATTATTGTGTTGCTGTCTATTTCTCTATTTCAACTTTGTCAAATTTTGCCACATATATTTAGGAGCTCCTATGTTT
Source organism: Tursiops truncatus (assembly GCF_011762595.2). NCBI lineage: Eukaryota > Metazoa > Chordata > Mammalia > Artiodactyla > Delphinidae > Tursiops > Tursiops truncatus. The sequence continues at coordinate 106,359,336 of NC_047055.1, read as the reverse complement.
GGTGTATCATATTTATAATTGTTAAATCTTTTTGGTCAATTGACCCTTTTATACTTATACAATGTCCTTTTTTGTTTCTTGTAGTAGTTTTTGTCTTAAAGTCTATTTTGTCTGATATTAGTATAGCCACCTCCACTCTCTTCTGTTTACCATTTGCCTGGAATTTTTTTCCCAACCTTTCACTTTCAGCCTATGTGTTTGATCTGCAACTTTCCTTCCTTTTAATGTCTTGATATGTTTTGGCATCTGAGTTATGTTTACTTGAATTTTTTCAATTTTCAAGAAGAATTTGGCTTTATTTGCACTAAATCTTTGATAAAATCCACAACAAAGACATTTGAGATGAAGTTTTCTTTGTGAGGAGAATTGCAAATTACAGATTTAAAATTTTAAAGTGTCTTCTGGCTTTATTTTTTCCTGTGCAATGTCAGTTGTATTATTGTTATTTTTTAAAATTTTTATTGAAATATAGTTCATTTACAACATTGTGTTGGTTTCAGGTGTACAGCAAAGTGATTCAGTTATATATATATATATATTCTTTTTTTTAACATCTTTATTGGAGTATAATTGCTTTACAATGGTGTGTTAGTTTCTGCTTTATAAAAAAGTGAATCAGTTATACATATACATATGTCCCCATATCTCTTCCCTCTTGTGTCTCCCTCCCTCCCACCCTCCCTATCCCACCCCTCTAGGTGCTCACAAAGAACCGAGCTGATCTCCCTGTGCTATGCGGCTGCTTCCCACTAGCTACCTATTTTACATTTGGTAGTGTATATATGTCCATGCCACTCTCTCACTTTGTCACAGCTTACCCTTCCCCCTCCCCATATCCTCAAGTCCATTCTCTAGTAGGTCTGTGTCTTTATTCCTGTTTTACCCCTAGGTTCTTCATGACCTTTTTTTTTCCTTAGATTCCATATATATGTGTTAGCATACGGTATTTGTTTTTCTCTTTCTGACTTACTTCACTCTGTATGACAGACTCTATGTCCATCTACCTCACTACAAATAAATCAATTTCATTTCTTTTTATGGCTGAGTAATATTCCATTGTATATATGTGCCACATCTTCTTTATCCAGTCTACTGTTGATGGACACTTAGGTTGCTTCCATGTCCTGGCTATTGTAAATAGTGCTGCAATGAACATTGTGGTACATGACTCTTTTTGAATTATGGTTTTTTTCAGGGTATATGGCCAGTAATGGGGTTGCTGGGTCATATGGTAGTTCTATTTTTAGTTTTTTAAGGAACCTCCATACTGTTCTCCATAGTGGCTGTATCAATTTACATTCTCACCAACAGTGCAAGAGGGTTCCCTTCTCTCCACACCTCTCCAGCATTTATTGTTTGTAGATTTCTTGATGATGGACATTCTGATCCGTGTGAAGTGATACCTCACTGTAGTTTTGATTTGCATTTCTCTAATGATTAGTGACGAAAAGACAACCCTCAGAATGGGAGAACATATTTGCAAATGAAGCAACTGACAAAGGACTAATCTCCAAAATTTACAAGCAGCTCATGCAGCTCAATATCAAAAAAACAAACAACCCAATCCAAAAAGGGGCAGAAGACCTAAATAGACATTTCTCCAAAGAAGATATACAGATTGCCAACAAACACATGAAAGAATGCTCAACATCATTAAATCATTAGAGAAATGCAAATCAAAACTACTGTTACTCTTGTAGGATAGTTTTTTTCTCCTCTGCTATTCTAGAATTTTCTCTCCATTATTGGCTTTCAGTAGTTTTACATGATGTGCAAGGTGTGGATTTTTGTATTTATTTTCTGGAACCACTAGAGCTTTGTGGCTTGATGTCTTTTATGACATTTGAAACTGTCTCATGTATTCTCCTTTTGAAATACTGTTCTTTTCCCATTCTCTTCCCAGTTTATGGGACTCCAATTTCAAATATATATAATTTTTCCATTGTATTCCATATAACCATTATCTAGTTTCCCATATTTTCATTCTTTTTTATCATCATGCATGATTCTGAATATGGTCCTATGATCTCTTCAGCTCTGTCTACTCTGCTCTTAACCACATGCATCACTCTTTAAAAATTTTCAGTTATTGATTTTTTTTAGTTCAAGAATTTTTATCTTGCTCTTTTTATAATTTTTGTATCACTTCCAAAGTTGCTATTGTCATTATTTCCATAACGTATTGAGCATGGTCATTAAACAACACATAACTTACACAATATTGTATGTCGATTATACCTCAATAAAGCTGGGGAAAAATTAAAATAAAATAAACATATGTCTATTAATTCCATTGTCTGTGTTTCCCTCTGAATCTGTTTCTGTTTTTCTGTTGTGTCTTTTGATTTTAATAATATTTCTCTTGTCTACTTGATAGTTTTTAATTGATTGTAAGACATAGTATATGAAAAGCCATAGAAATAATTTTAAGCCTAGTTTGATATATTTTTCCTCAAGAGAAAACATTCTTTTTTTCTTCCAGATAGTTCAATCACTTTCTTATGGTCTATAGGCCCTGTGTTACTAGCAATACAAAACTTTTAGAATTTGATAGGGAAACTAACTCTTAATTTTTGTTTCCCTCGCCCTGCATATCTATTAGAAGCATTGCACAGCTTCTTAGTCTCACTATCGACTCTTTCCTCCTTGTCAGATATCCCTAGGAAAGAAAAAAAATCCTCCAATCCTCAACTTACCTTTCTGGGTTTTCTTTATTTGTTGCTTTCCATGTTAGTTCTTCAACACTTTCAAATCAATAAAAATTTTTAATTGTACAAATTTGTGTTATTCTATGTGGGAGAGTTGATCCAAATTAACGAGTCTATCATTACCGGAAACAGAACTTTTTGGTTTTTTTTTTAAATACATGTTTTGTAATGTTTACTGACTCCATTTTGACTTTTATTCTTGGTCTTTCCTTTGATTTCTCTCAAATTATTCAGTTATTTGTATTATAATATATGACCAGTAATTCTAATGTTTATTGTATTAGTTGGTCTCATTTTGCTGTTGTTTCTTTTGACTCATGCTCATGGTGATTACTTTCTTTGTGTATTTTGAGATTTTTTTTTAAGGTGATATTATATTCCTTGTAACTTTATAAGTAGAAAATTATTTGAGGCCTGGTTTGAAAGTGAGATACTCTTTAGATTATTTTCATTTTCTTCTGGCATATTTGAAGCCCTTTAGTCTTTTACTAACACTGTAGTCAAGATTCTCCACCCTTAGAGGGCCCAAATCAATAAAATCAGAAACGAAAAAGGAAAAGTTACAACTGACACCACAGAAATACAAAAGATCAAAAGAGACTACTACAAATAATTATATGCCAATAAAATGGACAGCCTAGAAGAAATGGACAAATTCTTAGAAATGTACAATCTCCCAAGACTGAACCAGGAAGAAAGAGAAAATATAAGCAGACCAACTGATGTAATGAAATTGGATCCATCAGTAATTAAAAAACTCCCAACAAACAAAAGTCCAGGATGAGATGTCTTCACAGGTGAATTGTACTGAACATTTAGAGAAGAGTTAATACCTATCCTTCTCAAACTATTCCAAAAAGTTGTCAAGGAGGAAGTACTTCTGAACTCATTCTATGAGGCCAGCTTCACCCTGATACCGAAGCCAGACAAAGATATCACAAAAAATGAAAATTATAGGCCATTATCACTGATGAACATAGATGCAAAAATCTTCAACAAAATACTAGCAAACAGAATCCAATAATACTTTAAAAGAATCATACACCATAATCAAGTGGGATTAATCCCAGGGATGCAAGGATTTTTCAATATCTGCAAATCAATCAATGTGACACACCACATTAAACAAACTGAAAAGTAAAAATCATTTGATCATCTCAATAGATGCAGAAAAAGCTTTTGAGAAATTCAATACCCATGTATGATAAAAACTCTCCAGAAAGTGGGCATAGAGGGAAAATACTTCAACATAATAAAGTCCATATATGACAAACCTACAGCCAACATCATACCCAATGGTGGAAAACTGAACTCATTTCCTCTAAGATTGAGAACAAGAGAAGGATGACTACTGTTGCCACTTTTATTCAACATAGTTTTAGAAGTCCTAGCCACAGCAATCAGAGAATAAAAAGAAATAAAAGGAATCCAAATTGGAAAAGAAGAAGTAAAACTGTCATTGTTTGCAGATGACATGATACTATATAGAAAATCCTAAAGATGCCATCAGAAAACTACTAGAGCTCATTGGTAAAGTTGCAGGATACAGAATTAATATATAGAAATCTACTGCATTTCTATACACTAAGAACAAACTATCAGAAAGAGAAATTAAGGAAACAATCCCATTTACAATCATATGAAAAAGAATAAAATACCTAGGGATAAACCTACCTAAGGAGGCAAAAGACCTATACTCAAAAAACTATAAGACACTGATGAAAGAAATTGAAGACAACACAAACAGATGGAAAGATAAACTGTGTTCTTGGATTGCAAGCATTAATACTGTTAAAGTTACCATAATACCTAAGGCAGTCTACAAATTCAATGCAATCCCTATCAAAATACCAATGGCATTTTTCACAGAACTAGAACAAATAATTTTAAACTTTGCATGGAAACACACAAACGACCCCCAATAGCCAAACCAATCTGGAGAAAGAAGAACAGAGCTGGAGGAATCATGTTCCCTAACTTCAGACTTATACTACAAAGCTATGGTAATCAAACCCATACAGTACTGGCACAAAAACAGACACATAGATCAATGGAACAGGATGGAAAGCCCAGAAATAAACCCACGCAGTTATGGTCAATTAATCTATGTCAAAGGGGCAAAGAATATACAATGGAGAAAAGACAGTCTCTTCAATAAGCTGGGAAACCTGGATAGCTACATGTAAAAGAATGAAATTATAACATCTCTAACACCATATACAAAAATAAACTCAAAATGGATTAAAGACATAAATGTACGATTGGATACCATAAAACTCCTAGAGGAAAACATAGGCAGGACACTCTTTGACATAAATCACAGCAATATTTTTTTGGATCCATCTCCTCAAGTAATGGAAACAAAATCCCCAAAAACAAAAGGGATCTAATTAAACTTAAAAGTTTTTGCACAGCAAAGGAAACCACTGACAAAATGAAAAGACAACCTATGGAATGGGAGAAAATATTTGCAAATGATATGACCAATAAGGGGTTAATATCCAAAATATATAAACAACCCATACAACTCAACATCAAAAAAAAATCCAATTAAAATATGGGCAGAAGACTTTGCATATCCAAAGAAGATATGCAGATGGCCAAAAGGCACATGAAAAAATGCTCAACATCGCTGATTATCAGGGAAATGCAAATCAAAACCACAGTGAGATATCACCTGTCAGAATGGCTATCATCAAAAAGAACACAAATAACAAATATTGGTGAGGATGTGGAGAAAAGGGAACCCTCATACACTGTTGGTGGGAATGTAAATTGGAACAGCCACTGTGGAAAACAGTATACTTTCTCAAAAATCTAGAAATAGAGCTACCATATGACCCAGAAATTCTACTCCTGGGTATGTATCTGATAAAAATGAAAACACCTGGGCTTCCCTGGTGGCGCAGTGGTTGAGAGTCCGCCTGCCGATGCACGGGACACGGGTTTGTGCCCCGGTCCGGGAAGATCCCACATGCCGCAGAGCGGCTGGGCCCGTGAGCCATGGCCACTGAGCTTGCACGTCCGGAGCCTGTGCTCCGCAACGGGAGAGGCCACAGCAGGGAGAGGCCCGCGTACCGCAAAAAAAAAAACAAGAAAACACTTATTTGAAGAGATATATGCACCCCAATGTTCATGGCAGCATTATTGACAATTGCCAAGAGGTGGAAGCAACCTAAGTGTCCATCAACAGATGAATGGATAAAGAAGATGTGGTGTATACATACAATGGTATACTCTTCAGCCATAAAAAACAATGAAATTTTGCCATTTGCAACAACATGGATGAACTTGAAGGATATTATACTTAGTGAAATATGTCAGAGAAAGACAAACACTGTATGATATCACATATATGGAATCTAAAAAGTAAAACAAACTAGTGAATATAACAAAAAAGAAACAGACTGATAGAAAACAAACTAGTGGTTACCAGTGGGGAGAGGGAAGGGAGGGAGAAGAATATAGGGGATTAAGAGGTATAAATTATTATGTATAAAATAAGCTACAAGGATATATTGTACAATACAGGGAATATAGCCAGTATTTTATAATAACTATAAATGGAGTATAAAGTTTAAAAATTTTGAATCACTATATTGTACACCTGTAACATACAGTATTGTACATCAACTATACTTCAATTATAAAAAAACAAACAAACCAAAGATTCTCCCTCCTTGTATATTGCCTCATCCCAAGGTCATATGCTTTACATTTTGTTACAGAAGCACCACAATTCCAGGCTAAAAAAATCTATTCCAGTAGCTGCCCATGTTACATATTAAACCAACATTTATCTTACACTCAAATCTACAGTTTGGGCAAGAAATCAAACAGCAAGACTGCAGTTACAAAGAAAGAGGTATGGAAACTAACTCATATAGGGTATTAAGGCTCAGCACTAATTGGGGACAAAAACACTGTGATGAGTTTCTAGAACTGGTCCAAGAGTACGGAACAGTTCAGAGTTTGCTTCCCATAGTTTTTTGGAGTCTAGTCTGATAAAAAGACCTGAATTGAGTTTGACAAATTTTTGTGTGGTTCTTGACATTAATCCAAGTTGAACTGATTAAAATAGTAATCAGTTCATTAAGCACAATGAGGTCCACTGTATTATTATAAAAGGACTTTTTTTCTATCTTTGGGGTCTGAAACCTCCCCTCCTACTCACCAGCTAGCTAGCTAGCTACCTACACACTCACCTACACATACCCACACACTAACACAGAAGAATGAATGTTCCAAGTCTTATGAATATTACATTTTGCTGAAGCAATATAATCATGGCTTTATATAAGCCATATATAAAACATTTCCTTATTCTCATTGACTGCTGGAGAAAATATGCAACAGAAAAAAACAGGAAGTCAAGGCAAGAATCAATCATATAGCTATTTTAACTAGGATCACCAAGCTGAAGAAAAGAAGCGAAAAAGTATCACAGACTAACATGCTGATTATTCCATGGTCCAGTCCAAAAAGACAATGATCATTAGAATACTCAGACCCAGGTTATCTTTGGTATGTGGTACTTAATTAAATTAGTGTCTTTTGTGGCATAAGGAACCCATAGGTATTCTAGGAGCCAAAAAGTTAATGAAAATTATGCATTATCTAATTTTACTTTAGATCAGCAACCCTTAATAAAAATTCTAAATTTTATATACAATGTTGATATATTTTCTTTTTTTTCATAAGAAATTGAAGGTGATTTTTTAAACATTTCACTTTGGGCTATTTATCCTATTTCAATATACAAACTGGATAAATTCACATTTTCTACATTTATGCATTTTAACATTTTAAGTCTCTTGGGAAAGTTCAACAAAATATTTTCTGACTTAAAATCATTAATTTTCCTGTGTACTTTATGGTACTGTTGTATGATTTCACTGTCACATAATACCTACCTTTGTATTCATATCACGTTTGAGTATGCATTTTCAGAGATCTAATGACAAATACAAATACAAGTTGGCAGTCACTAAATAAGAAGAGAGTCAGAAATTTAGAGTCACCACTAGACACCACATTAGTCTAATTTTATAACTTTGAACAAGTTTTAAGAGATGTGTGATTCATTTTCCTCATATATAAAATGACGATCCTAAAATTAACCCTCTCTTTTACAAGGGCATTATGAAAGTCAAAGAAAGATAATACATATTAAAGGTATCTGTAAACTTCAATGCTCTGCTAAAATACTAAAATAAAATCTTTTCATAGAGAATAAGTAGAAATCCTTAGAAAATCTGTATCTCTCAAGCTTGCAACTCAGAGCAGTTTATTAGAATTCTGTTTAAACATTCGAAATCCAAAATGGTCCTCTGGTCCTTCCTCCCATGGGAGGATGAAAACATCGATAATACTGGTTACATCTTGAGATCCTGCTTTGCTCTTTTATCTTTTTAGGAACTTTGCAGTTAATTATCATGATAAGCCTACAAAGCCAGTACTTTTAGTACCCCAGTACTCTACAAGAGCTACCCAAGGCTCAAGGATATAAAGTCATATTATTCAAGTGATTTGCTTACTAAAGAATCTTAACTAAGGGGAATATAAGCTACCACCTGTAATAAAACATTATGTATTGGGCTTCCCTGGTGGTGCAGTGGTTGAGAGTCCACCTGCCAATGCAGGGGACACGGGTTCATGTCCCGGTCCAGGAAGATCCCATGTGCCGCGGAGCGGCTGGGCCTGTGAGCCATGGCCGCTGAGCCTGTGCGTCCGGGGCCTGTGCTCTACAACGGCAGAGGCCACAACAGTGAGAGGCCTGCGTACCAGAAAAAAAACAAAAAACAAAAACAAAACATTGTGTATAGCTTGTTCCCTTAATGACATTTTTAGGCACTTTCAGTTCAGTCTCTCTCTTCTTTCCCAGCTCAAGCTTGATCTGGAACTTTGTGTGTAGTGGCTGAGGGAAGCAAGGTCAGCTGGTAGACATCTCCTACTCCTACCTCCAACTCTTTTCAAAGGCCAAAGAGTTGGCATAACGAGGAAGAAAAGAGAAAGCGAAAAAGGTCTTTTCTTTTTAACTGGTATTGGTTATAATCCCTCCCCCCTCACTTTCTTTCTTATTACAGCATCTCTGGCTACTGCTGACTGATACCTGTGGCAGTACGCAAAGGCAATCTTTTCTGTGGGATAGATACATCATTAGGGGTTTTCCTGATCCACTGTTTCCCATCTCCCTAACTCTGGATTAATGTTTAGTACCTCACTGGAATTTGTCAGACCCAGGTCTTTTTGTCAGACTACTCTCCAAACAACTACGGAAGCAAGCTCTTAACTCATTACTTTTGGACCAGTTCTGGAAACTCACCACACAGTGTTCCTGTCCCCAAGTGGTCCTGAGCCTTGTAACCCTATACCAGTTAGTGTCCATCCCTTTTTGTTTGTAGTTTGTCTTGCTTTTTGATTTCTTAAATTTGCCTCTGTGTTCACTATCATGGGCTTTATTCAGATGTATGTTCTTCCATTAATCTTGAATAGACAATCTGTGTTAATTGGCTGCAGTATCTCGGGCTTGTAACCTGAATAGTTCCCACGAGTACCTCTTAATGATCTGGCTCTGGCTCTGCTCTTCAATCACGTGTACTTACTCCAAACCAAATCCCAGCTCCTGTCACAAAGGCATTCCCCAGAGCTGCTCAAATCACCTAGATTGGTAGCCTGACAGTCATCTTGGGAAAGATACCAGCAAGATGGCTTGAGCCCAAATACCTGATGTGGCATTCACTTGCCATACAAAATGGGTAATGCAGGCTGATTCATTGTCTCTTGTTCTCTACGCCCTGACAACTTTCCATTCTACTGTACTTGGATAACCAGACAGGCAGATTATAGAATCTGATCCAATAGCAGACATCAAAATGGTTAATGAAAAGCCAGTGTCTTCTCTTTCATACACTTTCATCTCTGTAAACAATTCTCTTTGAACTTCTCCCCTTCATGAGGCCTCAAATTTGGGGAAAAGCCTTTCCTTATACATTGTTTTTACTCTTGCTACATAGAAACCACCCCAAAACCTAGTGGCGTAAAACAACACTTTTGTTATGTTTATAGGTACTATGTGTCAGGAGCTTGAACATAGTACAGTGGGGACAGCTTTTGTCTAAGTAAAGAAAACATGGTGGCAGGGAGTAGAATCCTCTGGAGGCACCATCACTCACATGCCTAGCAGTTGATGCTGGTTATGGGTTGAGATCTAACCTGGGGCTGTGAGCCAGGGCACTGACATGTGGATTCCCCACGTGGCCTGAGCTTCCTCACAGCATGTTGTCCTTAGAATTTTTACTTGGTGGCTCAGGGACACAAAGACAAGTAGCCAAGGAAAACCAGGCTGAAGCTCCATGGACTTTTTTTTCTGAACTAGCCATGGAAGTTCCGCTGTGACACTTCTGCTGTATTCTGCTGGTTGTCACTAAGGTCAGCTCAAGTTCAAGAAAATTGACCTTTCAATGGGAGGTGTGTCAAAGAATGTACAGACATATTTTAAAACCATCATAGTGAACAATTCTGACAACTGTTTCTACTCTATATCTCTACTCCTAAGACCTTTTGATATAGACTAGAAAAGGGAGGAGAGTTTGGATAGTGGCTACAGGGTGCAAAATCAATGTGGCAATAATTTCATATGCCTCATGGGAAGTGTCTGGCTCCACATTTTGGTAGCTCTCTTTAGAATTCAGGGTGATTATTTCCTCTTCTTATATTTTTCTTTCATAGTTTCATTGATATATTATCCACACACCATATAATTAACTCATTTAAAGTAAACAAGTCAACACAAGCCTCTTAGATAGCCTCATCAACCAGATGGCAGACCGCAGAAGCAAGAAGAACTACAATCCTGCAGCCTGTGGAAAGAAAACCACATTCACAGAAAGACAAAATGAAAAGGCAGAGGGCTATGTACCAGATGAAGGAGCAAGATAAAACCCCAGAAAAACAACTAAATGAAGTGGAGATAGACAACCTTCCAGAAAAATAATTCAGAATAATGATAGTGAAGATGATCCAGGACCTCGGAAAAAGAATGGAGGCAAAGATCGAGAAGATGCAAGAAATGTTTAACAAAGACCTAGAAGAATTAAAGAACAAACAGAGATGAACAATACAATAACTGAAATGAAAAATACACTAGAAGGAATCAATGGCAGAATAACTGAGGCAGAAGAATGGATAAGTGACCTGGAAGACAGAATGGTGGAATTCACTGCTACAGAACAGAATAAAGAAAAAAGAATGAAAAGAAATGAAGACAGCTTAAGAGACCTCTGGGACAAAATTAAACACAACAACATTCGCATTACAGGGGTCCCAGAGGAGAAGAGAGAAAGGACCCGAGAAAATATTTGAAGAGATTATAGTCAAAAACTTCCCTAACATGGGAAAGGAAATAGCCACCCAAGTCCAGGAAGTGCAGCGAGTCCCATACAGTATAAACCCAAGGAGAAACACGCCAAGACACATAGTAATCAAATTGGCAAAAATTAAAGACAAAGAAAAATTATTGAAAGCAGCAAGGGAAAAATGACAAATAACATACAAGGGAACTCCCATAAGGTTAACAGCTGATTTCTCAGCAGAAACTCTACAAGCCAGAAGGGAGTGGCATGATATACTTAAAGTGATGAAAGGGAAGAACCTAAAACCAAGATTACTATACCCAGCAAGGATCTCATTCAGATTCGACAGAAAAATCAAAAGTTTTACAGAAAAGCAAAAGCTAAAAGAATTCAGCATCACCAAACCAGCTCTACAACAAATGCAAAAGGAACTTCTCTAAGTGGGAAACACAAGAGAAGAAAAGGACCTACAAAAACAAACCCAAAACAATTAGAAAATGGTCATAGGAACATATATATCGATAATTACCATAAACGTGAATGGATTAAATGCTCCAACCAAAAGACACAGGCTTGTTGAATGGATACAAAAACAAAACCCATATATATGCTGTCTACAAGAGACCCACTTCAGACCTAGGGACACATACAGGCTGAAAGTGGGGGGATGGAAAAAGATATTCCATGCAAATGGAAATCAAAAGAAAGCTGGAGTAGCTATACTCATACCAGATAAAACAGACTTTAAAATAAAGAATGTTACAAGAGACAAAGAAGGACACTACATAATGATCAAGGGATCAATCCAAGAAGAAGATATAACAATTAGAAGTATATACGCACCCAACATTGGAGCACCTCAATACATAAGGCAACTAGTAACAGCTGTAAAAGAGGAAATCAACAGTAACACAATAATAGTGGGGGACTTTAACACCTCACTTACACCAATGGACAGATCATCCAAAATGAAAATAAATAAGGAAACAGAAGCTTTAAATGAAACAATAGACCAGATAGATTTAATTGATATTTATAGGACATTCCATCCAAAAAAGGCAGATTACACTTTCTTCTCAAGTGCGCATGGAATATCCTCCAGGATAGATCACATCTTGGGTCACAAATGAAGCCTCAGTAAATTTAAGAAAATTGAAATCATAGCAAGCATCTTTTCTGACCACAACGCTATGAGATTACAAATGAATTACAGGGGAAAAACCACAAAAAACACAAACACATGGAGGCTAAACACTACATTACTAAATAACCAAGAGATCACTGAAGAAATCAAAGAGGAAATCAAAAAATACCTAGAGACAAGTGACAATGAAAACATGACAATCCAAAACCTATGGGATGCAGCAAAAGCAGTTCTAAGAGGGAAGTTTATAGCTATACAAGCCTACCTCAAGAAACAAGAAAAATCTCAAATAAATAATCGAACCTTACACCTAAAGGAACTAGAGAAAGAAGAACAAACAAAACCCAAAGTTAGCAGAAGGAAAGAAATCATAAAGATCAGAGCAGAAATAAATGAACTAGAAACAAAAAAAAACAATAGCAAAGGTCAATAAAACTAAAAGCTGGTCCTTTGAGAAGATAAACAAAATTGATAAACCATTAGCCAGACTCATCAAGAAAAAGCAGGAGAGGACTCAAAACAATAAAATTAGAAATGAAAAAGAAGTTACAACAGACACCGGAGAAATACAAAACATTCTAAGAGACTACTACAAGCAACTCTATGCCAATAAAATGGACAACCTGGAAGAAATGGACAAATTCTTAGAAAGGTACAACTTTCCAAGACTGAACCAGGAAGAATTAGAAAATATGAACAGACCAATCACAAGTAATGAAATTGAAACTGTGATTAAAAATCTTCCAACAAACAAAAGTCCAGGACCAGATGGCTTCACAGGTGAATTCTACGAAATATTTAGAGCAGAGCTAACTCCCATCCTTCTCAAACTTCCAAAAAATTGCATAGGAAGGAACACTCCCAAACTCATTCTTTGAGGCCACCATCACCCTGATACCAAAACCAGACACAGATACGACAAAAAAACAAAATTACAGACCAATATCACTGATGAATATAGATGCAAAAATCCTCAACAAAATACTAGCAAACAGAATCCAACAACACATTAAAAGGATCATACACCATGATCAAGTGGGATTTATCCCAGGGATGCAAGGATTCTTCAGTATGTGCAAATCAATCAATGTGATACACCATATTAACAAACTGAAGAATAAAAACCATATGATCATCTCAGTAGATGCAGGAAAAGTTTCTGACAAAATTCAACACCTATTTATGATAAAAACTCTCCAGAAAGTGTGCACAAAGCGAACCTACCTCAACATAATAAAGGCCGTATACGACAAACCCACAGCAAACATCATTCTCAGTGGTGAAAAACTGAAAGCATTTCCTCTAAGATCAGGAACAAGACAAGGATGTCCATGCTCACCGTTATTATTCAACATAGTTTTGGACGTCCTAGCCTTGGCATCAGAGAAGAAAAAGATATAAAAGGAATCCAAATTGGAAAAGAAGAAGTAAAACTGTCACTGTTTTGAGATGACATGATACTATACATAGAGAATCCTAAAAAAGCCACCAGGAAACTACTAGAGCTAATCAGTGAATTTAGTAACATTGCAGGATACAAAATTAATGCACAGAAATCTCTTGCATTCCTATACACTAATGATGAAAAATCTGAAAGAGAAATTAAGGACACACTCCCATTTACCACTGCAACAAAGAGAATAAAATACCTAGGAATAAATCTACCTAGGGAGACAAAAGACCTGTATGCAGAAAACTATAAGACACTGATGAAAGAAATTAAAGAGGATACCAACAGATGGAGAGATATACCATGTTCTTGGATTGGAAGACTCAATACTGTGAAAATGACTATGCTACCCAAAGCAAACTACAGATTCAATGCAATCCCTATCAAATTACCAATGGCATTTTTTACAGAACTAGAACAAAAACCCTTAAAATTTGTATGGAGACAGAAAAGACCCCGAATGGTGAAAGCAATCTTGAGGGAAGAAAACGGAGCTGGAGGAATCAGACTCCCTGACTTCAGACTATACTACAAAACTACAGTAACCAAGACAATATGGTACTGGCACAAAAACAGAAACATAGATCAATGGAACAAGATAGAAAGCCCAGAGGTAAACCCACTCACCTATGGTCAACTAATCTATGACAAAGGAGGCAAGGATATACAATGGAGAAAATACAGTCTCTTCAATAAGTGGTGCTGGGAAAACTGGACAGCTACATGTAAAAGAATGAAATTTGAACACTCTCTAACACCATACACAAAAATAAACTCAAAATGGGTTAGAGACCTAAATGTAAGACCGGACACTATAAAAGTCTTAGAGGAAAACATAGGAAGAACACTCTTTGACACAAATCACAGCAAGATGTTTTTTGATCCACCTCCTAGAGTAATGGAAATAAAAACAAAAATAAAGAAATGGGATGTAATGAAACTTAAAAGCTTTTGCACAGCAAAGGAAACCATAAACAAGACGAAAAGACAACCCACAGAATGGAAGAAAATATTTGCAAACAAATCAACAGACAAAGGATTAATCTCCAAAATATATAAACAGCTCATGCAACTCAATATTAAAGAAACAAACAACCCAATCCAAAAATGGGCAGAAGACCTAAATAGACATTTCTCCAAGGAAGACATACAGATGGCCAAGGAGCACATTAAAAGTTGGTCAACGTCACTAAATATTTGAGAAATGCAAATCAAAACTACAGTGAGGTATCATCTCACACCAGTTAGAATGGGCTTCATCAGAAAATCTACAAACAACAAATGCTGGAGAGGGTGTGGAGAAAAGGGAACCCTCTTGCATTGTTGGTAGGAATGTAAACTGATACAGCCACTATGGAGAATAGTTTGGAGGTTCCTTAAAAAACTAAACATAGAATTACTACATGATCCAGCAATCCCACTACTGGGCATATGCCCAGAGAAAACCACAATTCAAAAAGACACATGCACCCCATTGTTCACTGCAGCCCTATTTACAATAGCCAGGTCATGGAAGCAACCTAAATGCCCATCGACAGACGGATGGATAAAGAAGATGTGGTACATATATCCAATGGAAAATTACTCAGCCATAAAAAGGAACGAAACTGAGTTATTTGTAGTGAGGTGGATGGATCTAGAGACTGTCATACGGAGTGAAGTATGTCAGAAAGAGAAAAACAAATATCGTATATTAACACATGTATGTGGAACCTAGAAAAATGGTACAGATGAACCGGTTTGCAGGACAGAAGTTGAGACACAGATGTAGAGAACAAACGTATGGACACCACGGGGGGGAAAGCCGCAGGGGGGGTGGGGATTGTGGTGTGATGAATTGGGCAATTGGGATTGATTTGTATACACTGATGTATATAAAACTGATGACTAATGAACCTGCTGTATAAAAAAATTAAAATAAATAAAAAGAAGCAAAATATTCAAACAACAAAATGTACACAAGTCAAAGGTTTTTATTATATCCATGGAATTATGTAACCATCACCACAATCTTATAATATTTTCATCACCCCCCAAAGTAATCACATATCCATTAGTAGTTAATCTCCATCAACCACAACCCCAGCTCCTGGCAACTACTAAGCTTCTCTGTCTCTACAGATCTGCCGCTGGCCATCTGATATAAACAGCATCATGCAATATGTATCATTTTGTGATTGCCTTCTTTCACTCAGCACAATCTTTTCAAGGTTCACCCATGTTGTAGCATGTATTGATACCTTATTACTTCTTATATTTCAATAATGTCCCATTATACGGATATATTAACTTTGTTTATTAGTTAATGGAAATCTGGGCTGTTTCCAGTTTTTAGCTATGATGAAAAATTCTGCTGTAAATATTCGTATACAAGTTTCTGTGTAGACATATGCTTTCATTTCTCATGGGCATAGAGGTAGGACTGAAATTGCTGGGTAATACGGTAACTCTCTTTTTAACCTTTTGAGGAACTGCCAGACTGTTTTTCACAGCAGCTTCATCATTTCACATTCCCACCAGCAGTGTGTAAGGGTCCAATTCCTCCACATTCTCACCAACACTTGTTATTATTTGTCTTTTTTTATTACAGCCATTCTAGTGGGTGTGAAGTGTTATTTCATTGTCATTGTGATTTGTTTTTCTTTGATGGCTAATGATTTTCAGCAACTTTTCAGGGGTTTATTAGCCATTTGTTTATCTTTTTTGGAGAAATGTCTATGCAGATCCTTTATTCATTTTTAAACTAGTTTATTTGTTCTATTTTTTTTTTTTTTTTTTTTTTTTTAGCGGTACGCGGGCCTCTCACTGTTGTGGCCTCTCCCGTTGCGGAGCACAGGGTCCGGACGCGCAGGCTCACCGGCCATGGCTCACGGGCCTAGCGGCTCCGCGGCATGTGGGATCTTCCCGGACCAGGGCACGAACCCGTGTCCCCTGCATCATTAGGCAGACTCTCAACCACTGCACCACCAGGGAAGCCCTCTATTTTGTTTTTAATTATTAAGGTATGAGTTCTGTATGTATTTTGGAAACCAGTTCCTTATAAAACATATGATCAGAAAATATATTTCTTCCCATTCTGTAGGTTGCCTTTTCGCTTTCTTAATGGTGTCCTTTCAAGCATAAAAGTTTTAAATTTGATGACACCCGATTTATCTAATTTTTCTTTTGCCACTTATTTTTGGCGTCCTCTGTAAAAAGCCATTTCCTAACCCAAGGTCACAAAGATTCATTTCTATATTTCCTTCTAAGAGTCTTATAGTTATAGATTTTACATTTAGGTGTATGATCCATTTCAAATTTGCATGTGGACGTCCAGTTTTCTCAGGACCATTTGTTGAAAAAAACCTCTTCTTTCCCTCCATTGAATTGTCATGGCACCCTGGTCAAATGTCAATTGACCGTAACGTAAGGCTGCATTGCTGGACTCTAAATTCACTCCCAATGATCTATAGGTACTTATTTCTTCTTTCTTTAGCTACAGAGCCTAGTCACCAATTTTAAGAAAAATGAAAATGCAAACTCAATATATCTAATCATATCACTTCACTATGTTGATATCCTCCTAGATGAGAGGCAAGCTAACCCACGGCCTGAAGGGAGACTCAGATCCCCAAGTGAGACTTCATTATACGTGAATAACAAGTTTCCCGGATTACAAGGTTCCTAAGCACAGCATAAACCAGAGTGTGTCTGCGGAAAGTCTGAATTAATTAAATTGGCCCACATTTTTTAAAGTGACAAATCTTTACATTAATGGAAAGGCTCACGAGGCACGGTGGTGTTAACTGGCTGCGTAAAGATACAGGTGTGGCTTAGCTTGAGTCACTTTCTCTTAGCAAATAGCTTCTTTGCAGTCCAGTGAGACTGACCTCTGGCTAAAATTTTCTACCTTTCATCTCAATTTTCATGACTAAATGTATAAAATATATTTAATTCTTAAAACTTGATTTCAACCTCTAATTGGACTAAACCTCCTTTTCCCCAAATATGCGATTCATTTATAAACGCATTGAACCCAGCCCCAAAGTGAGGCTCTATACAGAGATTTCCTGTGTTAAAGCGATTCAGCAGACTTCCTTGCTGACCAATCAGGCTCTTTTAGGAAAGGCAAAGTCTTTAATTTCATCACTGAAGATGAATGGCTTAAACGGTAATTTGATGGTAGGAGTGGCACACCGAAACTAAGTTAAAAAAAAAAGCTGCACATTGAAACATTTTTTAAAAAGAGTATAATCAGTTAATTGAACAAATGAAAATTAGATTTTGGTGAGAAGTAATCTCAATAAAAGAATAGGAAATTGCAACATACTGACTCAAAGACAAAAAAAACAAACTAGAAAAGCAAGGCTAAGGATGTGCAAAAGAACATCTTAAGTGATGACGGTGTTTTTTTTTTAATATTTAGCAATGTGTATACCAAATATTCAGACAATGATGTATATAAGCTATTTTGCATTGCACACCTGTATTCATGTGAAGAGTAACAGGGACATAAATGATCCATGCCAGTATGGCTGCCCTAAATTAAGAATATTTCTTAAAGATAACCAGTATTTAATAAGAGAGTTTCACTCCCAAAGTGTATGTTAATCACAAGATAATTCTGTTCATGTGTGGGTGTTTGTACTGCCAACAAGTGTAAATTTACCCAGTAGCAGCTGTGATCAATTAATCCAAAATTCCTAATGGCCTGATGGCCCAAACCAAACTACAGACAATGATTTGTATAATTTAGTCAATTATCTGGGACTCGGAAGAGGGAAATTCATAAACTTCAGCCCAAATAAGAAGCTATTTATTCCCGTTTAGTATTACCTTTAAAAGTTATCAAAGAAAAAAATTACTGAGTCATAAGGCATAGCCAATACATCCTAACAGGCTCAATATCAAGTCCTGGATACATCAGAAATTGCTTGGCAACCAGATTTCTAAATGCTCTGTTGCAAATTGTTTAAGAATAGCCTAAGTCTCTCAAACCTAACCAGGCCATGTATATAAACACGGAGGACATTAATATGATGGATTACATTTCACTCTTTCTTCCTCTTACTTGCCTATGCAGGTTACCCAGGCCCCTCGAAGTCTTACTCAGTTTTTGGGTCCCTAGTGGTGTCTCATGTGGTTCATGGTCTGCTCTGGACTGCTTTGTTGATGGTAACTACAATAGAAGCCACTTGAAGATGGTGCCTCACCACTGCCAAGATATGGTGCAAAAGACACGTCTGCATCTTGCTCTCAATTAGCTTATACAGAAAGTGATAGAACCAGATAGTTAGACAATAACTGAGATTGGCCAGAATTGTCTCCCCACTTCCTGCTTGGCCTCAAATTTCCCTTTAAATATTGAAACACAAGTTTTTCCTTGTTCTCCTTTAGCCTGGAACTCTTACTACACAGATTGTCCCCTGGTGATACCCAATCCAGCACCTCTTCAGACCTATCTGGGCATGGCTCAATTTCCATTCAGGGTTAAGAACAGCCCCTCCTAAATTAATATAAAATTGAACTAAAACGAGCTTAGGCATAAAATCTCAGATTGGTGCATTTGCAAATAAGGGCTGTCAAACATACATACCCTCCCTTTCGATCTATGGACAGAAAAGAGGGAAACAGGGAACAGAGGAAGGGAGGAAGGGAAGGATGAAGCAGGGGGAAGAGAGACAAAAAAGAGAGAGTAACAGAGTAAGAGACCAAAAAAGCATTCTCAAAAATCATCAGTACTGAATTCAGCACTTCAGAATTATTGAATAAAGGAGAAATTTTATAAAGGCAGTTTCTAAGAAAGATGTCAACTAGGAAACCTTGAACCACTTATTAGTTTTTAGAGTGAAAACTTTTGAAACAAAAATAGGCAAGTAAACATTATTTTGTATTCCTTTCAGCACACTGATGATATTTTGCAGTGTGATGGATTGAAGTTGTTTCAGATATTCTACAATTTCAGTGATTTCACCCACTGAGACTCTATTCAGATAAAAGGATCAATCTAAATTCTGATGGTTAAGAACTGCATGTGCCACTCTTCAATCATATTTCCAGAAATCAACTGAATATACCAAATAATTCCAAAGCCTTTTTGTCCTATCTCAACCCTTTGAATCTCGATTTCAGTGGGACCAAGTTTTAATCGCTCTTTAGCAGAAAGTAGAAAGCAAGTTATAAACAGAAACCTTAAGACAAAAATCAATGGAATTGTCATATTATACTTTGGATTTTAGTTTTTGAAACAACCATAAAGAAGCATTTTCATATTTTTTCCATCCATTAAGGATTATAGAATCTAAAATATTCTAGCTGCTTTTGTTTACTATTTCTGTATTATCAGGAAGAGCTAAATAAAATCAAGATTCTTCTTCATTCTACCCGTTAGTTATTATGGCTTATAATACCTTTAACACTCGAGTTCTAATCAGTCTATTCTGTTGAGAAAAGGAAGAGAAACAGGCACGTTTCAAAATGAATGGGTTTTATGAAGGCTTGTGGGAGATGGTTCACAAAGATTTCAGAAACAACCTCTCTGAGGGCAAGGCCCAACATGCCCTCAGGCAACGGGACTTTTCCTCCCTCCCATTAGCAGGCAGTGCTTGTTTGCTCTCCTCTTGAATCTAGGCTGGCCCTGTGACTTCTTTGACAAATAGTATGTGGCAGAAGAGATACTGTGCAAACTCTGGGGCTTGGCCTTAAAAGGCCTTGCCGCTTCAATTTTCACCCTTTTAAGTACTGAGGAGCCATGGCTACCCTGGGGGAGAGCAACATGAGCTAGAGGTTTTTCTTCCTTTCCTTTTTTTTTTTTAATCTAATTTTATTGAAGTATAGTTGATTTACAGTGTTGTGTTAATTTCTTCAGTACAGCAAAGTGACTCAGTTATACATATATACATATTCTTTTTCATTATGATTTGTTACATGATATTGAATATAGTTCCCTGAGCTGTTCAATAGGACCTCGTTGTTTATCCATCCTGTACATAATAGTTTGCCTCTGCTAATTCCAAACTCTCATTCCTCCCCTCCCCTACCTGCCCTCCCCCTGGAATCTGAAATATGATACAATCAACATATCTATGAAACAAAAACAGACTCACAGATATAGAGAATAGAGGTCTTTTGGATGCATCAATCATTAGGCATGAGTGAAGCCTTTTTAAGTCATTCAGTCCCAGGTGAGTCTCTGGATAACTGCCACTGCATGAGTGATCTCAGCCAACATAAATGAAAGAGAACTAGTCAAGTTAACACTGCTACCCTAAAGAAGTGTGAATAATAAATCCTTATTGATTTTGAGGGGTGGTTTGATATGCAAGGATAGATAATGGATCCAAGCCTCAAATGCCACTATCTGCTTCCATCTAGTTAAAATGAAAATAATATTCCTTAAGACTGAATTTCCATCCTTGCCCATTCTCTTGCATTCTCAAGGGACCTTTCTTTTCTTTTTTTTTTTAAAGGGATTTTGCTTTTTTTTTTTAATTTTTATTTATCTATTTATGGCTGTGTTGGCTCTTCGTTTCTGTGTGAGGGCTCTCTCTAGTTGTGGTGTGCAGGCCTCTCACTATTGCGGCCTCTCTTGTTGCAGAGCACAGGCTCCAGACACACAGGCTCAGTAATTGTGGCTCACGGGGCAGGCTGCTCCGCGGCATGTGGGATCTTCCCAGACCAGGGCTCGAACCCGTGTCCCCTGCATTGGCAGGCAGATTCTCAACCACTGAGCCACCAGGGAAGCCCTCAAGGGACCTTTCTTATGTCAAGTATGCTTTCTTTATCACGTGTATCATGCATCTTCTACTACCTCTCAGTTAGTTCCTATTCACATTTAAATATCTTTTGTTCCGTCTTATCTTAAAATATATTTTTAAACCTATCATCACCTCCAGTTAGCAGCAGATCTCTTCACTTTACTTCTCTTTACAACTCAACAATTTTGAAGAGTTGTTTACAATCAGTAATGTTACTCTCACTTCATCTTTTCCACGCGCTGAAATCTGACTTCTGTAGCACCACTAAAACTGATTTATCTTGCTATCCCTAAACCCGATGGAAATTTCTTAGTCTTTTTCAGACTGAATTTTCGCGTGTCTCCTGATGTTATGGGTCATTCCCTTCTCCTTTAAACACTCTCTACCTTTGGCTTTATAACACTTAATATTCTCATTGTACTCTAACAAATATCCTGTCCTTTTTGGTAACCTCTGATCATTTCTTTTATTCTGTTCACTCTTATTTCCTTAAGACCCATCATCAGCAAATTGTGACCTACAGGCCAAATCCTGACCTCCACATGCTTTTGTAAATAAAGTTTCATTGGAGCATGGACTCATTCATCGATGTACTGTCTAAAGCTTTGGCCAATGCCAAATGACTGAGCTGAGTATGTTGACAAAAAATTAATCAGTCGATCTAAGAAAGAAATGGAAAATTTTATTTGAGCCAAATTTGAGGATTACAACCCAGAAAGAGCATCTCAGCTCTGAGAACTGTTCCGCCGTTTAGAAGTCAACACACAGTTATATAAGTTTTTTGAGACAGAGGGCTGTACATTAAGTGACTTATTATTGACAGTTTACACAATCCAGATTTAAATGCCATGTGACCCCTTATCAAGAAGGAATGTTATCTTTAAGGAGTTATCTTATTGATGCCAGGAAAATGTTGCTCTTTATGGCTGAGCAGGTATTTCTGCTGATGGGGGGGGAGGGGGGGGTTTGGTTGATGCATAATGCAAATACACAATGTGCAACGGAGCTTGGGGGAGAGAGCAGGCCAAAGGGCAGAAAACGTTTTTTGTTTAAATTTGTGTCTTGCCATCAAATACGAATTTTATTGTACAAGTAGTTGTAACACAGATCGTGTGGTCCACCAAGTCTAAAATGTTTTCTATCTGGCCCTTTACAGAAAAAGTTTGCCAACCCCTGATGTAGAGCTCTGATATGTGTTCTATTCTGTTTTCACTATATAACTTTCTTGAATGAGTTCATCCTTCCCCACCACAAACACACAATGAAATTCATCTCTATGTAGTGGATAGCTCCTAAAAATCCCATCTCCTCACCCATTAATAGATTCGGATCTTGTGTTGGATGTCTCCCCTTTATTTCTTTATGTCTACCATCCATTTTTCTCTATGGAAAAGCTGAGCTCTTTGGACTGGGCTCCCTTGCCTTTTGCTTTTAATTGGGTTATTTCAAGCGGAGGCACTAGTGGGAAATGGGAGGGCAAAAGGAGAGAAAGGTCAAGATATGTACTCCACTGGTTCCTTCATTGACAGAACATGGTTTTGCCGTGGTTTTGTTATTTTACTGAAGGCTACATCTCTTGTCCTGTTGTCTTGTTCTCTTGCTAGCCTCAAGTGCTTCACTCACCTTTTTCCTTAAACCTTACATACATCTTATAACAGTCTTTCCTTAAAATCTCTTTAATTGTACATGTTGGATATGCCTGCTACTTTTTTCCAGGATTCTGATATAGAACTGCCTACTGGACATATAAACATAGATATCTTATAGTCAATTCAACATAAGCTATCCAAAACTAAATTCATCTTCACTGCCCCCAAACCATCTGCCAATGATAGCTCTTCTTCCTGTATTTCTGATTCTAAGAAATAAACACAACTTCCACCAAGTCCCCAATGCCATGCACCTGAGCATTTGTCTTGACCTCTTTCCAGTCTTCCACAGCCCAACAATAACCAAGTTTGATAGTTCTTACTAACTTCATCTTAAGGCCACCGACATCTCTTGCCTTACTACTGTGCAACTCCTGGTCACTATCCATCCCTCCAGCTTCCCATCCCAACATTCTATTTTTCATAGTACAACCAGGTTTAGTTTTCTAAAGTGAAAATCTGATTACACCAGTCTCTTTCTTAAAACTCTTTAACTATGTCTCTAAAATAAAGGCCAAATCCTTTAACATGGCATACCTGATTCTCCATGATCTGAACCTGTTTACCTTCCCAGTCTTACATCTTTCCACCTCCTATACTGTATCCCGTGCTCTGAGCCACACTCAAATTCCTTTTTGTCCTTTGAAGGTGCCACACTTTATCTTACTTCTGGGCCATTATAGCTGCTATTCTTCACACCTGGAACACTTTTTCTCTCAACTTCATTTGGATAATTTCTAGTTATCTTTCATATCCCTCCCAGCTTAGATTTCACTGCTCCCAGGAAGTCTTCTTTACATCACCCCTGCTGTGTTCTACCAGTGCTAAACAATACTTCTATCGTAGCAGCAACTGTATTCTTTTGTACTGTGTTTTATGCTCTCCTACCGGGTTATAAACCATGAGAGGGTAGGAACCCCATCTATGTCATTCACCACTATATCAAAAGCATATTATCACATGCCCATACTCACTACACTAATATGGATAAAAAGTAATTAAATTAAATTAGTTGGATGATAAAATGATTTAGTATTTTGAATTGTAAGTGACATTTCTAGATTAGATTCAATTTCATGGCAAATATTTCATGGCACCTAATACACCCATGACATTTACAAAGATACTGCTTTCAATATACTTGGTACTACACAGTTTTCTAAGGCAGGTCTTTGTGACCCTAGGTAATGTCATAACGATCACAGGGCAGTATAAATCAGTATAAATAGAAAGTGTTCTGGTAACTTACAGGTGTCACAAGGGAAGGTGAATTACGACTTCTGGAATTTAAACTGCTTGAATATCCTAAATGAATAAACGGCAGTCCATTTATATGCCCTTCCACCAGGAAGTTTCCAGAATTAGGGATCCTGTCCTCAGAATTCTTAAACAATGCTAGATTAAGAGTTTCACTTGAGCTAAACAGACATATGCAAGCTATAAATGTTGCTAAATCAAGAACCCCATCTACAGTATGAAGAGAAAAACAAGTATCACCAAGTGTTTGAGGAAAAATAAGAGCACAAAAGAGAGGTACTAAACTCAACAAAATAATCAAACTCACAGTGAGAGTTAAAAGAGAAAACAGCACATATTTAAAATAAGTATAATGCATATCTTCCAAGTAATACCAGCAGATGCCACATCCAAAAGAAAAGACTTTAAGGATAAAATAATTAAATGTAATTCAAATTTAAATCATTGTTTCTGAAGTTAAAAACTCAAAATTATACATTACATTATAGAAAGGATGATTTTTTTTTTTACCTTTTAGATTTTTATTAGTAGTTCTCTCTGAAGAAGCAAAATAGTTAGCAAATTACTTTAGATTCATCAAAACTCTATATCCTTTGTATTTAGATCTTTAATGATGTACAACATAATCCAAAACAAACCAGAGACTGATTTCAATGACTAGGTGTTATTCATTGTGTTATCCTACAGCAGGGGCTAAAGGGAGAGGGTGTTCTCCAGGGAGAACTGAAGTGAAGTGAAGTTAGTGTTCGGGGACTAAATCACGGCCTGTTTCTTCCCCACTTGATGTGCTGGGAAGGGGCCAATGATTTCTTAAACTGACAACTGGTTCCTAGAGCAGGGGGATCTAAAATCCTGGGTAGCAGAAGACTGTGGTCCAAACCAGGCCAAGAGAATCAAATTCATGAACTGGGGAATATTTCACAATTCAAGGGAAAAGAATAAAGGGATGATAAATATGAGAAAAATGTTAAGTGACATGGAGGATAAAACTAGATACACTAGAACCCAACTGTAAAAAATTAATAAACAGAAACCACAATTAAATAGAGTCAGGAGACCGGAAAGGGGAGCTCTCATGTCCTAAGAAAATAACAAAGCCCAACAGGAAGAAGAAAGACTCCTTTCTTCAAGGACTCAGCCAATGAAAAGCCCTGGACTCTTTGTTTACTAGTGCCCTCCTAACTTCCTTTTCCTTTCCATAAAAGCATCCTCCTGCCTTTGCTATGTAGGGACTTGCACGTGGCTCACCAAGATTGCAGACCCCGAACCGCTATTCTCCGTTGATCCCAAATAAATCCATCCTTGCTTGACAAACATCTGGAAATTTATTTGTTTTAGGTCAATACATCCAATGAAATTTTTGTATAGAGATAACAAAGAACAAAGGAAAGGGAAAGAAATACTAAAAAATATAGAGAAAAATTTTACGATCTGATGAAACAATCATATATATTCAGATTGGAAGAGGCAATTTAATGATGAGCAATAAAAGGGACAAAAAATTCAATTCTAGACTCACTTCTGGGGAAATTTCTGACACTTACATCAAAATATTTATCACTCTTATATCAGAAGACATTCCAGGACAGATTCCAACTCTTTTTCTATATCCTTCCCACATGAACTTTCTGATAGGAAATCAAAGTATTTTTATCATAGAGTACGATTATACTTGAATTCTAATTGATATAATAAAAAGTGAGTCACATCTTTGTTTCATAACAATTTTGAGGCACTGGGTCTGTGGCATTATTATCCCCATTTTTCTACTCTGAATGACTGCCCCACTTTTCCTCTGGGTACCCTAGTAAGTTAAGGTGAGGAATCTATTATTTCAGCTTGTCAAAATTTCATTCTGACAGGCTCCTTCTGCATTATAAAATGGAGGTAAATTCCTCCCTTAAATGTCCACGTAACCACAAAGTTTTTGTGTGAATCATCTTAAATTTCGCTAACCACATTCACCTCACTTTGGGTATATAAGACATAAGTCTACTCTCCTACCCTTGAAACAGAAGGCAGATATAAGTATTGGTTTTTTCACTCCTATAAGGACTCTTCACAGTTGTAGCAATACTGGAAGATTCTGCCATGTATCAGTTTCTATTCTAACACTGAGCAACATGTGGATTAGTCAACTTACTTCCTACAAAGTAGACTTAAGTTTAGCTGAATTCTGAGTGAGCTTCTCAGATATCTCATCTCCCTTGTGAATCTCTAAAAGGAGATTAATGGGCCTCCATTAATTAGTTTCTTTCCAAAGATTGTGAAATAAGAGAAAGACAATGGTGTAAATCCTCATGGGATTATAGGTACACACTAACAATTCCACTTACTGTCTACAAAGTTTCTTCTGTTCAGTAGCAATTTGTGTAAAACAAAACAAAAAAAAAGCCAAATGTGCTTAATTCTCTCTTATTGGGTATTTTATATTTTATTGTGGATTCTGAGGAAAATTCTGCCCCTCTACATTCTAGAGAGCTGTGTGCTTTCCACAGAAAACACGTCTCAAAATTTAACCCTTGATCAGATTGAGTTCTGCCAATGAAACCATGTAGTGAATGGTGCTTCACCCAGAATGACACAATGGCAGATACCTTCTGGTTCCTGATGAAATAAGTCTGTGCATAGTCAGTGAAGTGAGCATCATGATAAGGACATTAAGTTCTAGGGAGATGAAGTCAGTGCACTCTAAGTGCAGGTACTCGCAGCTCTGAAAAGTCTCCAGACTTTTGACCTGAATACCTTTTGCTGTTATCAATTCAAATCACTGGGCTCAGATTTGTTCTAAAGTATCTCCTCTCACCAAGTGACTGGAGTCATCAGATAACCTTCTCCAACACAGAGAGTAGTATGCTGGTGATGATATCAATAATTTTGGTGACATTTGCACTAGGCACTGAAGTATTGGCTGGGCCAAAAGGTTCATTTGTTTTTTTTCCATAGGATGGTTCTAGTAGCACTTACTTGTCTTTATCTTCATTCGAAACAATTTTGTTAGATTGTATGTGACAGCTGTCATATCAGCGTGCATTTTAAAAAAACTTATCAAAATTGGTTATTTTTTGTGTAGCCATTTTAATATTGAAGATGGAAGAAAAAAAGCAACATTTTCAGCATGTTATGCTTTATTATTTCAAGAAAGGTAAAAACGCAACTGAAATGCACAAAAAGGTTTGTGCAGTGTTATGGAGAAGGTGCTGTGACTGATCAAACGTGTAAAAAGTGGTTTCCGAAGTTTCGTGCTTGAGATTTCTTGCTAGACGATGCTCCAAGGTCAGGTAGATCAGTTGAAGTTGATAGCGGTCAAATTGAGACATTAATTGAGAACAATCAACGTTATACCACACGGGAGATAGCCAACATACTCAAAATATCCAAATCAAGTGCTGGAAATCATTTGCTCCAGCTTGGTTACGTTAATCGCTTTGATGTTTGGGTTACATGTAAGTTAAGCGAAAAAAACCTTCCTGACCATATTTCCACATGCGATTCTCTACTGAAATGTAATGAAAACGTTCCGTTTTTAAAACAAATTGTGACGGGTGATGAAAACTGGATACTGTACAACAGTGTGGAATAGAAGAGATCGTGGGGCAAGTGAAATGAACCACCACCAACCACACCAAAGGCTGGTCTTCATACAAAGAAGGTGATGCTGTGTATATGTTGGGACTGGGAGTCCTCTATTATGAGCTCCTTCCAGAAAACCAAACGATTAATTCCAGCAAGTACTGCTTCCAATTAGACCAACTGAAAGTGGCACTCGGTGAAAAACGTCCAGAATTAGTCAACAGAAAACATATAATCTTCCATCAGGACAATGCAAGACTGCATGTTTGTTTGATGACCAGGCAAAAACTGTTACAGCTTGGCTGGGAAGTTCTAATTTATCCGCCATATTCACCAGACATTGTACCTTCAGATTTCCATTTCTTTACAAAACTCTCTTAATGGAAAAAAATTTCAATTCCCTGGAAGACAGTAAAAGGCACCTGGAACACTGCTTTGCTCAAAACGATAAAAAGTTTTGGGAAGATGGAATTATGAAATTGCCTGAAAAATGGCAGAAGGTAGTGGAACAAAAGGGTGAATACGTTGTTCAATAAAGTTCTTGGTGAAAATGAAAAAATGTATCTTTTATGTTTACTTTAAAAAAACGAAGGCGCTTTTTGGCCCACCCAATACTTAGCAGAACTCACAGCAATGAATTCACACCTACTTTAGTTATTCAAGTACTTTAGTTTCAAGACATTTAGAGGCATCCCTGACTCTTTTAGCAGAGAGTTATTGGCTCTTTCTTATTTCATCCTCTCTCAGCTAGGAACTAGTCCGATGTTTACTTCTCCCCTCTTTCCAGTCTGATTGAAGTAGTTGTAATTTCCCCAATGGCATGTGTCCTATGGTTACCATGAACGTTGTCACAGAAGGATGACTCAAAAATTCATCTGTCTCACATTTTCCCCTTTAGTGGCCCAAATTTGTCCTTCTCTTTTAGGAAATATAATGTTTTAATTGATTTTTGTGTTCAGAGAGTAGAAAAACACATCTACATCCCTTTGATACTTGATCGGATATGTAATGAATATGGAATTTTCAGTTAGGGTAGCCACCCATGGCTGTCACCTATTTTCTGTGTTGCTGGTAATGTTTTATGTAAGTGGACTGCTGCCATTCTCGACTTCAAAAGGCACTCTCGAACTGGACAGCGATAGATCATTTTGGTACAAGAAGTTCCCTTAAGAATTTCACTCAAATAATTTTGACTAGTGACTTACGTTACTTCTCTTTTAACTTGACAAGACACAGTCTATGTGGATAATGAAGGACTGAGTGAGGTCAGGATAATTTATGACAGTGCTCTGGATCAGACACATCTTCTGGGCCACCTCAGATTCTCTTGATCCCACTCATCTCTCCAGCTCTTGTCCACTTCATTCGACACCCCCTCTACTACACATACCAGCCACTGCCGAAGTTACCAACTTTGTGTGACTACCTACATGCACCACACAACATAATCTCACTTCTTCTTTTTTTTTTTTTTTAATATTATGCCTCCAGCTTTCCACCTGGAATGTGCCTGTTGCCACTGAGGTATGAGACCAAAGTGTAACCCAGAAGTGTGAGGGAGATGAAACCCAAGGAAAAGAAGCTTTAACTAATGGGATTGGAAGCCAGTGAAAACAATTCTCCCTACTCTTCCCTCCAGTCAGCTTTCCTGAGACTCATGAGTTCATAAAACTTCTCATAAGAAAGTCCACTGATGTTGAATAACAACTTAGACTTGATGCCAAGTGGAGGCCAGTTTGGTAATCCTCCCTCACATTGTCTCCTGCCCATGACTCAGTCTTCACTTACCTCCCTCTTGCTTCCCTGGGATTTCACTCCCTAATAAACCAGCATATAAGATTTCCCTCAGGCTTGGTTTTACAGAGAATCCAGCCTGGTAGTCTGCATCAGGAGTGGCCCTAGAAAATATCTTTTGGATGGAGTTTTGGATTTGGCTTACTCACCAGATCAATGCAAATAGGCATGCCATTTCTCGTGATAAGTGAGGTGGTGATAACCCGTGACGTGCAATAGCATTACAATCAAAAAGGCTTTTTTCAAACCTCTGGTTAATTGGGATGAAATGCAGGTTGACGGTGAGATTTTGGAATATATGGTTGCTGTAGCAATTTAACTGTATGAGGCCAAAGCTAATATAGAATGATTGTAGAGTAGTCTGGCTTCTGTTAATAGCATTGAAATGCTAGCAAAAATGAAAGTCTCAGAGAAGCCAACTGACAATGGATAGCATGCTGTAAAAGCCAGAGGGCCTCTCATTCCCAACAGCTGCAAGGCAGACAGGCCCAGATCTTGTCATAAACAAACTGTTACGCGCGCGCGCACGCACGCACGCACACACACACACACACATTTATAAGGTATTATGGAATATATGGTAAACACTGACTGGATATTTGATAGTTTTAAGGAATTATTATTCCCTTTTGGTGTTATAAAAGTATCAATACTGTGTTTACATTAAAAAAGTAATTATATTAAGTACTTTTTTTTTTTTTTTGCGGCACGCAGGCCTCTCACTGTTGTGGCCTCTCCCGTTGCAGAGCACAGGCTCTGGACGCGCAGGCTCAGTGGCCATGGCTCACGGGCCTAGCCGCTCCGCGGCATGTGGGATCTTCCCGGACCAGGGCACAAACCCGTGTCCCCTGCATCGGCAGGCGGACTCTCAACCACTGCGCCACCAGGGAAGCCCTATATTAAGTATTTTGTTTATACTTTGTTTATATTATATTAAAAAGAGCCTTATCTCTTTGAAATATATATATTGAAACACTTACAAATAAAATACTGATGTCAGAGACTTGCTACAAAATGATCAGGTGGTGGGAGCAAGTGGGGGTATATTTCAAACAGTATTTGTTATGTGTTGATAATTGTTGAACCTGAGTGATGGGTACGTGTGTGTTCATTTTACCACTATATCTACCTCTATAAATATTTGAAAATGTCCATAACATATATTATTATTTAAAAAGATCAGGCCTAGGATTTGATTGCAAATGTAGCAGAGCTAGAAAAGAGATGGGATATATGGTGTCAAAAGTACCCTATGACAAAGGACTCTGATGGAAAAAGAATGGAGTCCTGAAATCTGGAAAGGGAACATATGAAGGCTGAGCCTGAGAATATTAAACTCACAAATTCCCCTAAATCCTCCAGGCCAACAGAAGGAATCTCTTCCACTTCTAGGCATATACCCCAAATAACTGAAAGCAGGGACTCTAACAGATGTTTGTGCACTGATATTTAGAGCAGCATTATTCAAACAGTCAAAGGTGGAAACAACCCACGCGTCCACTGACAGATGAATGGATAACTAAAATGTTGTAAATACACACAACGGAATATTATTCAGCTTTAAAAAGGAATCAAATTCTGATACATACTACAACATGGACCCATCGTGAAAACATTATGCTAAGGGAAATAAGCCAGACACAAAAGCACAAATATTGTACGTTTCAACTTATACAAGGTACCTAGGATAGTCAAATTCACAGAGACGGAAAGCAGAAGAGTAATTATCAGGGGTGAGGGAGAGAAGGGAATGAAGAATTATTGTTTAATGGGTACAGAATTTCAGTTTGCAATGATGAAAAATTTCTAGAGCATTCTGGTGATGAATGTACTTAATGCCACTGAACTATACATTAAAATGATTAAAATTTTATATTACGTATATTCTATCACAACAAAAAATTATTTTTATGACATATTTTTGTTGTTCTATTTTAAGAAATTTTGCTTAGCTCAAGGCTGCAAAGGTGTTCTCCTATGGGTACTTCCAGAAGTTTTGTAGTTTTATTCCATGTGTATGATCTATTTCATGTTATTTTTGTACAGTACAAGGTAAGGGTCAAAGTTCATTTATTTTTATCTGGTTATTCACTTGTTCCAGCACCATTTGTTGAAAAGTTTATCCTTTCTACGTTGAAACATCATGGCACATTAGATGAAAATCAATTTACCATATCCTATTCCATTGACTTATATGTCTATTCTTAACGACAATATCATGCTGTTTTGATTACTGTTGATTTACAGTTAGTTTTCAAATTACAGTTGATTCACAGTTACTGTAAGTCTTTCAACTTTGTTGTTTTTCAAATGATTTTGGCTATGTGAGTTTCTTTGCATTTCTATGTAAATTGTGAAACTAGCTCATCAATTTCTACAAAGAGCCTGCCTGCTGTGGCTTTTACTAGAATTGCATTGAACCTATAGATGAATTTGTGTAGAATCAGCATATTAATAAGATTGCATCTTTGAATCTATGAACATGGTACACTCTCCAATTATTTAGCCTTTTAAAATAGTTTTCTCTAAACAATGCTTTATAATTTTTAATGTAGAAATTGTACGTGTATATTTTTAGACTTTACCTAAGTATCTCATGTTTGGGGATGCAATTTTCAATTGCTGGTTTATAAAAATGCAACTGAATTTTGTATATGATCTTGTATCCTGCAAACTTGCTTAACTTACTTAATGGTTCTAAGACCTTTTTGGAGATTCCTTAGGACTTTTTAAGTACACAATCATATTGTTTACATTTAAAACAGTTTTATTTCATTTCTAATCTCTATGACTTTTATCGCTTTTCTTTGTCTTCTCAGTGGCTAGATCCCCCCACTAAATTGTTGAATAGAAGTGGTAGAAGTGAACATCTTTGCTTTGTTCCTGATTTTAGGGGTAAAAACTTGTATTTCACAAATCATACGATTTTAGCTGTAGAAGTTTTCATTGATGCCTTTTGTCAGGCTCAGGAAGTTCCCTAAAAGAACTTCCTAGTTTGCCGAATATTTTTTATCATAAATAGGTATGGGAATTTATCAAAGGATTTTTCAGCACATATTAAGATGATACTATGGTTTATAGCTAAGGAGCCAGTAGGGATGCACTGACATGCCTGAACCACTGCAACTTAGACTGGTAGAGTGAGAAATAAGAAATGAAAAAAGGTGAGCAAAATAGCAACTAGGAAGGAGCATGCTAGCAGAGGGCACGGTGAGGACAATCAAGACGGAATTTGAAGGATAGAAGAATGACTTCAGAGATGACAAATTTTAAGTTAGGAAACATGGGGGCAAAACTCAAATTGGTGTATAGATGTACTGATTTGCATAAAAGATTTAGCAATATGAAAGGAAGAAGAAAGTAGGTCTACAAGCACGTTAGGGTCATGGCATCCTAGATTTTAAAAGCACTTTGTAGTTTATCTAATTTATTGACCCACTATATGTTTGAAAGTTTTCCACAACGTATCAGTCCAGAGCACATTTATTAAAGATGAGCACCATTAGTGATAGAAATTCCCTTATGTTTTTTACATATTAAATATCTATATTGCTTCTATCTACTAGGCATTATTATACTCTTTGACACCAAACAGAACTCATTTGACAGCCTGAAAGAGAGCTGCTTTGAGAATACTTAAGAATAATTAAAGAGACAAAATTAGTAGAACTTTCGTGTGAGGAGTGATGATAGGAAAGAGCAAAAAGCAAAGTTGAATGACCTAACCTCAATGGTTAGGTTGATACATTATCCGCAATAAAAAAGATAAGGGGCTTCCTTGGTGGCGCAGTGGTTGAGATTCCGCCTGCCAATGCACGGGACATAGGTTCGAGCCCTGGTCCGGGAAGATCCCACATGGGATCTTGGTTGGTCCCACGCAACCAAGCCCGTGCGCCACAACTACTGAAGCCTGTGTATCTAGAACCAGTGCTCCACAACAAGAGAAGCCACCGCAATGAGAAGCCCGTGCACTGCAACGAAGAGTAGCCCCCGCTCGCTGCAACTAGAGAAAGCCCGCATGCAGCAAAGAAGACCCAACTCAGCCAAAAATAAATAAATAAATAAAATAAATTAAAATAAAAAGATAAAAAGACTTTTTGGTTAGAGGTGGTAGTTGCCTTTTCATAGTAGTAGTACTATTACTACTACTGTTGTTGTTGTTTAGAATTTGTTAATCTCTGAGTGCCTGTAGAACGATCATACAAGCTGTCCGGAAAGTGACTAGAAATGTGAGTATTGGCCATCTTCACTTATTACCAAGTGACGAGTGCACTTCTTAGACAATTTGATAATTTAATACTAATGTTTCAACATCTCTGAAAAAGGAATTAGTAACACCTACCTCAGAGGGTGATTGTAAGAATAAAATTAATTAACATGTAGCAAGTGCAGAGACCACTTTACATAACCACTATTTTTATTACTGTAAATAGCAAAAATATTTAGGAAAATATATGTAATATAAATGTAAGTATTATGTGATATACTATATATAGGAGGAAGTATATGTATTTTAAATTATTTTGGAGTGTTAGTAAAATTACGGATTCATGTCAAATTTCTTTCCAATATTTTTGAAAGCCAAATTGACTCATTTATTATTTGATAGGATAATCATTGGTGCAATTTACAAAGTACAATAATTTTTGTTTCTTTTTCCAGGCATGTGGGGAGCTTGTATCTCCCCACCACTGAGTTTGTAACTGAACATGTGAGTTGCTTTAGCTGAACAAATATGAGTAAAACATGATGTGTTCTTACCAAGCTGAATCACCATCCTCTCTCTGTCCCTGTACCATTGCCTCAACCCTAGAATGAGGATGGCCTCTAGCTATTCCATGTAGTGGGAGCAAGAACTAAATCTTGATGATACGTCACTAATAATTTTTAAACTGCAGAATAATCTCATCTATCTTTATTACTACAGAAAAGTGTACCTAGAAACGTAGTACTGCCATAACAAAACCTTACAATAAAGACTGGGAAGTGGATGGTGAGGAAACTGTTATCAGAGACTATCAGAATTACAGTTATATGGCATCTAATCATCTGATAAAGTTGTGGACAGTTAATCTGGAAGACAAATTATATACCTTGTGAGTTTGTAGATCAAGAAATAAAGATTAAAAAAAAAAAAAGAATGCAAGTGTGTGTGTCGGTTGTTTGATGCTACCTCCGATAAAGTACTACAAGAAAGAGACTGGCTTTGAAAAGGATTGGCTGGTTTGCAAGCAGAAATAAAAGGAAAGACTGAGAATCCAGAAAGTTGGATACTTGTAGGATTAGAAGAGGAAACTGCTTTTTAACACTAATTGGTAAAATATACATCTGAGAAGGGCTTTGAGGGACAAAGGCCAATTAAAACCCAGCCTTGTGACACAAATCAAATAAGGGTATTCCCTCCATATACACTATTACCAGCTTTGAAAAAATTAAGGTCTTTCAGAGAAAAGCCCCAATTAAAGCTTTGACACCCAGTAAATCCTTCCGATTGGACAAAATAACTCAAGAAAAAGAGAATAAAAGTATGGCTCACCTACCGGAAGTTGATAAGCTCAAGAAATAAGCAATTAAGCTGAAAGAGGAAGACATGGGGATGAGAAAGTCAAGAAATATAGCAAATCTAATAAGTACAGAAATGGACCGTGTATATGGCTTTTAGATCATAGAACTGATTAGAATTAAATAAATGATAAGCCTACGAGTTTCTTAAGAGAACGTTACTGCAAAAGAATCAGAAAATTTTATGGTTGTTTAAGACTCAAAGATATCCTTGGCATCTCAACCTTTCCAGGGGCAGCAGAATGAGAAAATTTCAAAGACCCCCAAGGAGAGATATTCTCCAATGTTTCTTTCAAATGTGTCTGAGGGGGATAATGGAAAAGAAAATATCTTCAAAGCTTGTACCTAGAGACCATGGAAAGCAATGAACTGGACACACCTTCCCAATATATATATAAAATATTGCTGTGGGACGTATCATTTATTTACCTGTTTTATTAGTTCATAGGTCATAGGTCTCTGGATCAAGACTGGCCATGCGTGGATCTGATGTAGAGGTTCTCACACATCACTCAGAAATTCTGAAATTTCCACCAAATAATGATAAGATGGGATTTTTTAGACTTTTTACCTTGAAAAGGTGTCAGGGAGATGTGTGCATTTTTGTATGCAAGAAGAAGAATAAACCAAATCTTTGGTAACCATCAGGACAAAGTGTGATAATCATTAATGCTCTTCACTAATATTTCTTTTTCTCTCTCCAGATATTTGTCAATATTGCATTTATCTGCCCCCTTGGAGTTGAAACCACGTGAATTGTTTTAGCTAATAAAATGTGAGTAGAAGTGACTTGTGCCACTCTCAAGAAGAAGTTTTAAGAAGCTTTAAAAGCAGTAGGAGATGTTGGTCAAAAGGTACAAACTTCCAATTAGAAGATGAATAAATTCTGGGGCTCTAATGCATAGAATTGTGATTATAGTTAACAATCATGTATTATATACTTGAAAGTTATTAAGAAAGTAAATCTTTAGTGTTCTCACCAAAAAAGAAATGGTAATTATGTGACATCATGAATGTGTCAGGTTATGGTGGTAATCATTTTGCCATATATATATATATATATATATATATATATATGAAATGAACACATTGTACATCTTAAATACACACAGTGGTATATGTCAATTATATCTCAATAAAGCTGGAAAATTTTTTGAATATTAAAAATTTTTTTTAAATAGGAGATTCACAACTTTGCCAGAGCAACCCTAATGTTTGAGACAATGGATGCTGCGTCAGAGTTTGTCCTGAGTTGAGATGATGTGTAGCAGAGTTCCCAGCCAATCCACCAAGCACATGGAACATCAGTGAGAAATAAATTTTTGTTTTCTAAGTCGTCAAATTTTGGAGGTTGGTTTTACTGCAGAATAAACTAGCCTACCTAATTAATTAATTTCAGTTAAGGCACTAATTGATAGCTTTAATCTCCTTTAGAGACGGTGGTGACTTATTTATAATACAGTATCAGATAACTTAAAAACAGGAAAGTTATAATATACACGCATATTAATTCAGAATTATCTTCAGATGATGTTTGTATTCCTCCCTCTAGAAATTACTAAAATATTTTATTTATAATATGTACTTGAATTAAAATGATTTATTACCAGGATTCAGGCTAATTAAAAAAATTTATACTTCTAGTCTAATAAAATTGCATGTATAAATGAACTTATTTACAAAACAGAAATAGAGTCACAAATGTAGAAAATAAATTTATGGGGTTACCAGAGGGGAAAGCAGGGGGGCGGTAGTGGAAGAGGGATAAATTGGGAGATTGGGACTGACATATATACACTACTATACATAAAATAGGTAACTAATAAGAACCTACTGTAGAGCACAGGGAACTCTACTCAATACTTTGTAATGACCTACATGGGAAAAGAATCTAAAAAGAGTAGATGTATGTATATGTATAACTGATTCACTTTGCTGTATATCTGAAAGTAACACAACATTATAAGTCAACTATATTCCAATAAAAAAACAAACAAAAAACAAACAAAAAAATTGCATGTACAGAATTAGATGTTCCTTATACTCATTATAGAAATTATCTGAAAATCATCAAGAGCACATACTTTTAAAAATTACTTTGTATGTTATTACATATACCAGTAACAAAATGACATCAGACTCACTGCTGATAGAAAACATTAATCAGGGAATGCTTAGGATGATGTTGAAAATAATGGTAAATTCTGATGGCAGTAGTTAAGATTGGTTTATTAGTTTCTAAAAAAAAGTACATGTATGACTTGTCTGAGCATGACCTATGACCCCAATGGGCCAGTTAGAACAAACATATACGCAGGTGAAGAAAGGGGAGAACGATGATACATAAGTCAAGGGGGCACAGGATTTACCTTTGGCAAATGCTGTGTTTCACTACATCCCTGCCCATCATATCAGATGGTAGGTTGTCAAAATGATAAAGAGGCAGAATTGGTAAAATCTTAGGTCTGGGAGTTAGGTAATGAGTATATGTAAAATGCAAAGAGTAAATATATTGTCTTTGCAAAATTTTAACAATATTGTGAATAAATATTGAGTTAATGCTATTAAAGTATATTATTCTAGTTTATGGAAAGTGGTAGGGTAGGAAGGCCTGGTATGGACCAGTATGGAGCATGGTGAAGTAGAAAGAGCACAGGATTTGATTAAAAAATCAGAATCTGATTTCAGTTCTGATTCTGCTACAAATTGACCATATGTCCTTAGACAAGTTACTCACTCTCTTTTAACCTTAGTCTTTCATTTGTCAAATAGAGCTAGTAGTACCTACTTCACAATGTTATTGGGTAAATTACATGAGATAGACTAAATGAATAAGGAAATACAGACTAAATGAATAAGGAAATACCTAATAAATGATAATTGCTTGCCTTTTAACTAAATCTTTATCCCTTTGTTAGGGACAGAAGTTATACTGAATTGAATAGTACCTCCTGCCCCAAGTTCATCTCCACCCAGAATCTCAGAATGTGACCTTATTTGGAAATATTGTCTTTGTAGATATAAGCAAGTAAAGATGAGATTATACTGGATTAGGGTGGGTCCTAATCAAATAACTGGTATCCTTATAAGATGAGGAAAATTTGGACACACACAGAAGAAAGATGGCCATGTGAAGATGGAGGCAGAGATTGGAGTTATGCTGCCACGAACAAAGGAATGCCAAGAATAGCCAGCAACCACCTGAAGCTATGAGAGAGACAGAACAGATTCTTCCTCAGATCCTCCAAGAAGCAACCAACCCTGCCAACATCTTCATTTCAAATTTTTGGAGTCCAGAACAGTGAGAGAATAGAATAGAATTTCTGTTGTTTTAAGCCATCGACTTTGTGGTAATTTACTAGGGCAGCCCTAGGAAACTAATATAGAGGACATACAAACACGGAAAAAACACATTTAACTCTGAATTCTTATCGATCTACTAAAAGGGTGGTACAGGCAGTAAATTAGTTATAAATCTATCTGCTTTGGAAAAAATGAAAGTTTGAAAAAATCTAAAATTTAATTTTAAAAGACAATAAAGGAAACAGTTCCAATTGGACTGTTGTCTCTCTTTTGGAAAGTTGTCAGCCAGGAATTTCAAATTTATATAAAGAAAATATATTAGGTGAACTCTTTGAGTATTCCTAGTTGAATATTTCTGGGTGAAGTCCAGTCATTCAATTTTCTAATTTGTGAAATGGGCAGATATGGGGAGCAAAGGAGAAAAAGAGATGAGGTATTACAGTTGATAGATCATTCTAATTTGAATGAATAACTTTGTTCATTCAACAGATATACAGTGCTACTATATGCTAGGCACTGGAGGTATAATTCATACCCAATCTCTGAGGAGATTACAATATGCAATGAAAGACAGACTTTAAACAATTAAACAAATAAATGGATACATACTAATATGTGTGAATTAAAGGAAAATACAAAGAGCTATAAGAAAATATAAGAGGTGGGCTTATTCAGGGGAGAATTCTCTTCAAAGGGATATGGGGCGTGTTATCCGAAGGGTGAAAATTAATTAACTAGGTAATGGGGCAGATATGCAAAGGACAATCTCTTTAGGAAGCACAAGCAAAGGTCCTGAGGTTGGAAGCTGTATGGTTCAAAGACAAAAGTGATGGAAGGGTAGAATAATTGTATAATGAAGAGCTGGGTGGTGGATAGGGGATTCTGAGTGGTAATAGTGGACAGTGGCATAGGATATGGCCAGATCCTGCAAATCAATTTAAGGAGTTTTAGGTTCATCCTGACAGAAATGGTAAGGCATTAAAGGATTTTAGTGAGGAAATAAAATGATCAGATTTGCATTTTAAAAGATCTTCCTGGAAGATGCTAAGAATTCTACATATTATGTATTTTATTCATAAATAACGATTCAACCATTCATTCAACTAATATTAATTGAGCATCTATGCGACAGTACTCTTCCTTGGGATACATAGTCCCTTCTTACATGATACACCATACTGTGTGTATAAAGCATTGGGTATGTGTTTTGCATATATTATAAGAATATAAAAAATAAATATTAATAAAGCTTTTTCTCCAGAAATCTGCAACCAACAAAAGCCAGAGCATTATTTCTCAAAATTTAAGATATACGAGCATCACCAAAAGGGTTCAATAAAACACAGATTGCTGGGCCCTATCCCCAGGTAAGTTGCCAGTGATGCAGACGCTGCAGACCTGGGACCATACTTGGAGAATCACTGAGCTTGAATTGTAACCTTAAAAATCACTCCCTACACTCTTTAAATTCAACATTAACAAAAATGGTTAATTAAGATTTCAGGATAGTGCCCCTTAAGCTAAAATGTACATGCAAATTGCCCATTGAACGTTATTCAAAAACGGATTCTGATTCATTTATTCTAGGGCGGGGCCCAAGATCCTGCAGATCGAAAATGCTCCCAGGTGATGCTAATTACGCTGGTCCATGACAAAGCAATGTCTACAGCAGACCACACCGACTCAGAATCTGTATTTAAACAAAATCTCCAGATGATTCCCATGCACTTTTAAGTAGAATAAGCACTAGTTCTCAAACTTGGCTAGATATTGGGAATCACCTGGAGAGAGGTTAAAAAAAAAAATACGGATTCTTGTGTCTTACCAAGAGAATTCCTTACTTGTTTGGTACTGGGTTCAGGCTGGGCCACGGGGTTTTTAATGCTCCCCAGGCTATGTTAATATTCATCAAAGTTTGAGAATCATTCTTCTAAAGCCTTGCCACTTTAAGTGTAATCTGTGGTGGGTAGCATCGGCATCACCGGGGAGTTTGCTAGAATTGCAGAATCTCAGGTTTCACCCCAGATACAGTGCATCTGAATTTTCCTTTGAACAAGATCCTCTGGTGCTTATTAAACCTCGAAAGTGCTGTTCTAAAGCTGTGCTGCCCAATACCAAGAGATTAGCTACTAACCACACGTGGCTATTTCAAGTTAATTACAATTTAAAAATTAAAAATTCAGTTCCTCAGTCTCACCAGCTACATTTCAAGGGTTCAGTAGTCAAATGTGGCCAGAGGCTACCATACTGGACAATGCAGATAGAGAACATTTTCATCACAGCACAAAGTACTATTCGAAAGCGCTGCTGAGAGTATGGCCTGCTTGTATTTAAAGTCATTGGGCAAAGGCACGTTTAAAATATATATAGAAAGCTGAAGATAGATTGTAGTATCTGAAATAGATACCCATGGAAACAGAGATTCATACGTCTTTATAAAAAGCACATTATAAGTAACTGAAATTATTCCTTAAAATTCTGACCTTGCTTAGAGATCACCAGCGAAACTCCTATGCATCAATTGTACAGAGTAATTATTTTTTACAAAAGTATTACATATAGGTTTATGAGAAGAGAAAAGTTTTCCTGCTTTATATTCTGAAAAGGCTATTTCTTTCCAGCCCCCATTCACGCTAAAGGCATCTCTGAACCGAGCTCAGTCAGCTCTGCTCTTACAAGATGCATCAGGGAATAGGAATTTACTCCCTCTGCTTAAGTCAGGAGGATAACTAGGAAGCTTGCTGATTTAATTTTTGAGAAAGGTCTTGATGTTTTGCCTCTATTTGCAAAAATGTCCTCGGGGTTGAGTGACTCACCAAGCCAGTCATCCTCGCCATCCCAGGTATGCAATTGGGGGCACGCTTTTCTAACACGGCCACCACTGATCGCTGCCAGGGTTGTAACTCCAGACATGCTCATATTTCTGGAATGAAGGATGTTTGGAAGTCCTCCTTCCCTTTTAATTGTGAAATCCGAAATGGGGACAACTTGTTTTAAGACACACTGAGGCATTCCTAACGTAGTATTATTTAGAGTTGGACAGTAAATGATCTGCTGTTTAAAAATTCCTTTACCAGGAAGGCTTTCATTCCATCCTGATGCTTTGGCTTCCAGTTTATGAGTAAATCTGTTGTCTGCTTTGTGCTGAGGCACGTTGCTGCTCAGGAGCAAAATTAAATAATGAAATATGTTAAGAAATTTTATTTTAAACAATTTATAAAAAGTGAGTTTTCTGTGGGTTTTATATTAAAAGAACTATTAAGTTCTGATATTAGAGTGTAAGTGGGAGAGGAAACTGGAAGAAGATAACTCTTCTAACACAATGATCACTTTACATCCTTGTACTTTATAATATTTAATAAACCCAAGTAGGTAAGAGAGATCATTTGGGCTTATTAAATGTAACTTTACTTAAGTTATTCCTTCAAATTACTCAAATATGCTAAACATTTAGAGACCAAACCTTAATGGGAATTTTCACATTTTAGATAAATACTACAAAACAATGCACAAAGACATAAAAATATTTACTGAAAGATATGTATGCTCATACATTTTCAAAGGTTTTGCTTTGTCCTCTTACAGAGGTATGCATAAAGAATGGGAATGAGTTCCATGTTTATACAATAGGTGTAGAGTCTGATTATACCATTTTAATAAATATTCTCTTCTTTATGGTATATGTGTAATGTGTAATAATTACATAATTCATAAAGATTAAAATACTGCACATTGATACAAGAAGTAGTGATCTTGCTGGATTATCCTTTTTTTCCATACCTAGAATGATTCTGATTTTCACCAGGCAGGAAATTTGGAAGAATGAATGTTTCAAATCCGGAATGTGATTTTCCAAATAAACTGATGCCTTACTGCTACTAAAACTGAGCAGGACCCTGTGGGGCTCCTGGGCAAGAAAGCCTTCCTGTGTCCCCTGTTTCTTGTTTGTAGGGAATAGACTCCAGGCTCCATGACCTTCCCTGAGTCATAAAAAACAGATTCGAACAGTTACTACTCAGGGAAGGGAGGGTGTGCAGAGGAAAGTGAGGAGCAGTCAAGAAACAATAGTGCAGCCTTGGGGCAGGGTCCTGGTTCCACCTCAAGGGATACACAGAACAATATCTTTAAACTGTTTTGCAGAACTAAAACCCCTACCAAATGGAAGATGTTCCAGAGAGAAGGTCACAGTTTGATAACCTCGAGAAGCTCATCAGGAGACCACGTGACACCAGATTAAAGGAACCACAGAAACTCATCAGGAGACCACCTGAGGCCAGATTAAAGGAGTGCAGGCCCTGCACACACCCTGATCCTTATCAGCAACCCTGC
Organism: Tursiops truncatus; assembly: GCF_011762595.2. NCBI lineage: Eukaryota > Metazoa > Chordata > Mammalia > Artiodactyla > Delphinidae > Tursiops > Tursiops truncatus. Next base: position 106,316,477 of record NC_047055.1, on the reverse strand, counting down.
CCTTGAACCATGGCTATAAAACTCCTCACCAAATCCTCCCAGGTTGGGACACACAGCTTTTGAGGCACAAGCCCACCGTGCCCTCCTTTGCCTGACAAAGCAATAAGCTTATTCTTTTCTACTTCACCCAGAACTCTGTCTCTGAGATTCAATATGGCACCTGTGCACAGAGGCCGAGTTTTCAGCATCAGTACCAGATATTTCGTGAAACTCAGCTGACTCAACCATCACTGACTACTCAACAATGTTTCCAACATATGGAGAAAGGACTTCAAGGAAATGATCAGACTGCTTAACCACTGTTTCCAAATAATAATATGCCAACCTAGTTGTGAGTTGAAGCCAAAATCTGCTCTAAGCTTGCAGATAGTGTTGCCTACATTTCTAAAACTTAACCATTTCCTCTCAGGTTGAAGGAAATAGATCTGTTGGGTTTTTTGACATTATTGTGTGTTTGCCATGGGAATTTATTACACATACCTCTAAAGTAGGTGAAGGCAAATTCCAAGTTTATCTGAAGATTAAAATAAGCTGAAAGTTGTCTTGTCCGTAGTCCCTTGGCTCTAGCGATGTTTTTTATAGGGAAGTGGAGTTGAGTGGCACAAAGCCAGATGCCTGGATCTCATCTCATAGTCCCTGAGGAAGTTCATGAGTAATAAAAGTGAACCACGAAGTGGAAGTCATTAAAAAGAGAGGTTACTGATAGAAGCATTTTGTTGAAAAGCGGTAAGTATAGGGAAAGGGAGGTGAGAGACACTACAAAATGAAAAGAGTAGCTAGAAATTTTGGACAGTTAAATCATCATTACTAACAATTGTCACAGAAAAATGATAGATTGCATAGTTACACATTCAAATATAGATTAGTGTGAAATAAAAGTCATATTTTTACAGCAAGACAAGAGAAATTTAAACAAAAAATCTTCTCTGCCCTTTGGCCGCCTCTCTCCCTGCCCTGTGAATCGTGTATCTGCATTATGCATCAGCCAGACCTCCCCCATTGGCAGGAATACCTGCTCAACTGAAAAGAGCAACACTGTCTTAGCATCAATGAGTCAACTCCTTAAAAGATAACATTCCTTCCTGATCTTGTAAGGGGTCACATGACCCATCATGATGCCACTTAGATCTGGATTATGTAAACTATCTACATAATACGATATTTGATGTATAGCCCTTTGTCTTAAAAAAATTATATAACTGTGCCTTGACTTCTAATGGGTAGAACAGTTCTCAGAGCTTTCTAAGATGCTCACACAGGTTATAATCCTCAAATCTGGCTTGAATAAAATTTTCCATTTCTTTCTAAGATCGACTGATTAATTTTTCATTGACATTAGCGATACTCTGTAATAAGGTATGTTACAAATTTCAACATTTCAACAAGAAAATTTCAATATTTTCTTGATATTTAGATGAATGTCTAGTGTCTTACAGAGGGGCAAAACCTGGTTGGGCCAGTACAGGGGTACAAAATTTGCTACCTCAAATGTGTCTCTGTATGACGATTAATTTAGGCTGATTATTATTTTTTTTTTAACATCTTTATTGGAGTATAATTGCTTTACAATGGTATGTTAGTTTCAGCTTCACAACAAAATGAATCAGTTATATATATACATATATTCCCATATCTCTTCCCTCTTGCGTCTCCCTCCCTCCCACCCTCCCTATCCCACCCCTCCAGGCGGTCACAAAGCACCGAGCTGATCTCCCTGTGCTATGCGGCTGCTTCCCACTAGCTATCTACCTTACGTTTGGTAGTGTATATATGTCCATGCCTCTTTATCGCTTTGTCACCGTTTACCCTTCCCCCTCCCCATAGCCTCAAGTCCATTCTCTAGTAAGTCTGTGTCTTTATTCCTGTTTCACCCCTAGGTTTTTCATGACATTTTTTTTTTCTTAAATTCCATATATATGTGTTAGCATACGGTATTTGTCTCTCTCTTTCTGACTTACTTCACTCTGTATGACAGACTCTAGGTCTATCCACCTCATTACAAATATAGGCTGATTATTTTTAAGAAACAGAACTCAGGAAGTTTTTCTTGTTACCTCCTTTTCAACTGCCTAAAAATAATTAGATAAAGGGCCTGTTCCTGGAACAGAGCTATCATCAGAGATATCTGCAAAGAATGTAGGTTAGGTGTGGTCGGGGAAACTCTTCGGGGCCTAGAGGTCAGAATCCACTTTGGGTCCCATTATCTCTGCCTGGTCCAGCAAACATTTGTTTATGAAATGTTTGCTTTTCCATCTCCATGTGAATTGCCTTCCTCCCCTATGAAGTCCCAAAACACTACCACAACATCCTCTTTTGTCTTTAGCTGAAGGCGGTATTTAAGGTGAGGATTTTGGCCATTTTGGCGAGTTACTCAGTTCTCCTGGGTCTCTCCCATGTATACATGTTAATAAGCTTTTGTTGAGATTTTCTCCTGTTAATCTGTCTCATGTCAATTGAATTCTTAGCCCAGCCAGAAGAACCTAGAGGGTAGAGGAAACTTTCTTCCTCCCTGACACCAGTAATATAACAAAGTGAAATGATAAGAACTGTGTTGATCTAGGGAATGTGGATAAGTATAGAGAAATCAGAAACCATGACACATACACAGAACTACAGGTGGTTTATCATGAATGGAGCATAGAGGTGTCAGAAGTGGCAAGACATATCTAGAGAGATAAGCAAAGACTAGATTTTAAGGAATGTAGATACCATGCTAAGGATTTTGTACTTTATCCTTAAAGATATAAGAAGGAAATGATTATGGTATGTATTTTAGAAAGATCATGATAGTCATACTATACAGAATTATTTTGTCCTCAGGAGACTGAGGTCTAGGGATCATATGTCCAAAATAGGGATCTGGATTATCAAAACTGGAATTTAAACTCATTAGACTCATTTCTGGTTCACTTTAGGATGCAGCTATTGAAACCAAGCAGGACCCTTTGGGGCTCCAGCACGGAAGTCCTTCAAACTGTTGCTAATCAGGGAAGGGAGGGGATGTAGAGACAAAGGAGGAGCAGCCAAGAAACAGTACAGTAGTGCAGCCTTGGGGCAGGTCCTTGTTCCGCTCCAAGGGATACACATAACAGTATCTTTGAGCTCTTTACAGAACTAAAATCCCAACAAATGGAAGATGTTAGCATTCTTCATTCCAGAGAAGACCACCCGAGTCCTGATTAAAGGAAACAGAGAGGCTCTAGGAGACCACCTGAGACCAGATCAAAGGAGTGCAGGCCCTGCACAAACCTTAATTTTTATCAGCAACCCCACCCTTGAACCATTGCTATAAAACTCCTCACCAAATCCTCTCCGGTTGAGGCACACAGTTTTTGAGGCATGAGCCCACTGTGTCCCCCTTTGCCTGGCAAAGCAATAAAGCTATTCTTTTCTACTTCGCCCAAAACTCTGTCTCATAGATTTGATTCGGCACTGGTACACAGAGGCCGAGTTTTTGGCACCATAATCTTATGTTATGTGATATGATGTGATTGTTTGCATTGCAAATGCAAAGTCAAGCCAGTTTATGTGCAAAGGAACTATCTTTATTTGACTGAAGATTTTTGGAGACTTGGGTTGTATATGTATAAATATATTTAAAAAATAAATATCTAATTGGGTGTTGTATATGTTTATATACTTAGTACATGAATATTGATGATGAAGATATAGCGTATGTAAAATTGCTCAATTTCTCTCTGTGAAGTCATTTCACAAGTTGACCTTCAGAATTCATTAGCATCATTACTAATTGACTCAAGTATTGACTTTTGTGACCTTTAGTAAGAACCTTAATTCAAATACTAAATTTAGCAGAAGCAGAACACTCTCTAAGGCAGTGTATTTTGTGTTGTTCAGTTTTAGTTACGGAAATATTCAAAATATACCAAAGCAGAGAGAATAGCATAACAAACCACCTTGTACCCATCTTCCAGCTTTAACAATTATTCACTCAAAGTCGGTATTATTTCACCTAAACCAGTGATCTTCAAAAATGGTCAGTCTTGCCCCCAAGTGGACATTTGTCAATGTCTGGAGACACTTTTGGTTCTCACCGTTGGTGGTGGTGGGGGCGGTTAGCTACTGGCATCTAGTGGGTAGAGGCCAGAGATGCTGGTAAATATTCTACAATGCACATCCCCCCACCTTCCTATGACAAAGAATTACCCAGTCCAAAATGTTAGTGTTGCTGCTATCGAAATATCTTTATCTGGATCGTAACTCACTCTGTCCCTTTTCTGTATTATTGTTAGCAAACTCCAAACATCGTGTAACTTCATCTATAATTTATTTAGTGTAGAACTAAAAGAAGATTAGGGGCTGCTGAAGAATTTGAAAAACAATGAGTAGGTTGTTTTTCTATTTGTTTCTTTGCTTGCTTGCTTGTTTCTCAGACCCACCTAGCCAGCCCCTGATCTGCTTCATGTTCCAAAGAGCTGTCCTCTGCAAACCACATTTCTCAGCCTCCATTGCCAACTGGCTTCTTGTTAGGTTTGGCAAGTGGGAGGCCCTGGATAGAGAATGCTTCCGGTGACATCTCAAACAATTTCCTGAGTGGATCCAGCTCTTGCCGGCAGTCAGCTCTACTGAGTTGAATAGTGCCCCCCCCCCCCGCCCCCAAATTCATGCCCACCTGGAACCTGTGAATGTAACCTTATTGGGATATAGGGTCTTTGCAGATTTAATTAACTTCAGATGAGGTCGTACTGGGTTAGGGTTGGCCCTAAATCCAATGACTGATGTCTTCATAAGAAGAAAGAAATTTAAAGACACAGAGGAGACAGAGCCACAGAGAGAAGATGGCCATATGAAAGTGAAGGCAGAAACTGGAGTCACGCAGCAACAAGCCAAGGAATGCCAAGGATTGGTGGCAACCACTAGAAGCTAGGAAGAGGCGAGGAGACGTCTTCCCTCGAGCCTTCAGGAGGAGTGTGCTGCTGCTGACAACTTGATTTTGGATTTCAGGACCCCTGAACTGTAAGAGAATGAACTTCTGTTGTTTTAAGCCACGCAGTTTATGATAAGTTATTATGGCAGCCCAAGGAAACTAACACACTATCCCTTCATGGTCCTAGTTCCCAATGGGGGCACCTCTGTGATTCCAGCTTCTACTTGGAAGCCCTAGCTCCTCAACACGAGTATCCTTTTATTCTTTCAGCCCTACTGATCGTAGTTGCCCCATACAGTCGGTAATTTCTGAGTTGGCTCACCATCCTCAGTTTTATTTCTTCTAATGTCTTTATATCTAGTTCCCTATACTAATACCTTGTAATAAACTACTTAGTGTCATTTCTGCTTTCCTTACTGGATCCTTATACATAGGGAAAATATAGTACCAAATTTAGTAATTTTTGTAGGAAGTATTATTGGGAAATACTTGTGTTTCCTTAATTTCTCTGTTAAATATATTCTATAGGCTGGCTTCTATACAAAAGGATTATTTTGATTCTATTTAATATTTTGTATTTTTATGTACAATCTGATATAAATCAACCTGCATAAGCATTATCATTTAACACTTTCTATTTGGGCAATACTTTGCAAACATGAGTTGATTTTTGAAAGAAACACTAATTTTTACAGGAATATAATGCAAAACTATAAACCAGGGGGTCTGCAAACTTTTTCTGTAAATGTCCATATAGTAAATGTTTTAGGCTTTGCAGGCCATATGGTCTTTACCATAACTACTCAACACTGCTGCTATAGCGTGCAGGCAGTCACAGTCAATATGTAAATAAGTGAGCATGGCTGTTTTCCAATAAAACTTTTATTTACAAAGAAAGGTGGTGGGCCTGATTTGTCCTATAGGCCATAGTTTTCTGACCTCATTATAAACTATCTAGACTTTTGAATGCATATTTTCCCATTGATATCACACATACACACCACATGCATCTATATTGTTTTACACACAGAGAAAAAAATATAGCTTCTTTCCCTTAAGAAAGTCAACTTTTCCAAGACCTGCTAGCCTTTACTTTCTCAGTATTTCATTATTTTAAAAGATCGATATCTTGGAAAAAGAGTCATTAGGCCAAAACATTAGACCTCCGGGATAAACCTGCAGAAAATTGATTGAAGGAACAAGCCAACTAACTCTTTTGTAAAAGTCTGCCTACACTCTTATTGTGAAGGATGAATAATATCTCAACAACTGGCCAGGATTTATTTTTTTTAGTATCAAATTTTTGGTCCACTCCCAAACACTCCTAAAAACACAAATCAAATATTTTAAAAAGTAAATAGTTTTGGCCACACACATATAGCAAAGAACATATGACTTATTTATATTTCCACTAGACTTAGATATTTTTAAGGCATACTCTAATTTGTTATATTGTTCTTGATATCTAACTTAGTTCCTGGCTCCCAGTAAGTTATCAAATAATATTTGTTGAATAAATGAACATATTATTCTAAGATGGTAAGATAGCTCTAATCATATGTCACAGAATCTAAGATGGGTAATTTCATAAATATACAGGTTAAAAATTGGCCTATGGAGACAGAAGATCACTTGTTTCAAAGGAGAAATCTATAAATCTGAATGTGGAAAGAGGTGCTAACAGGTGCTAATTTACATCGAGGTCAATTCTTCTCTTTGAATTGGTTTCTCTCTGTCAGGAACAGGCAGATCCAATATCCACAGGCACATAAAAATATGGAGTTATGTTCTGGGGTTAACCGAGTCTGACATTATGGTAGACTTCAACAGAATTTAAGGTTGAGCTCTCCTTCCAGGTGCCAGAATGTCATACAATAGTCCACCGTAACCATGCATGTAGGCAGTCCTAAACAGGCTGCTTAGTTCCTGAGTATCTAAATTTGTGACAATTTGTGAATGAATCACCATGCCCTCCATAGAACTTGGCAACTGGATCAGCGCTTCTGCATCTGGCATTGTACACAATTTGCATATTGTGGAAGTGAAACACTTTGCAATCTCTGAAGCCCATCTCATTATGTTGTGATGAGCTCATAGCCATGTGCTTTCCATCTTTAGTTCTAATTTCAGGGCAGCCGTACTTAAAACCTAAGGACATACATACATAGCTTATGGATAATGATTGGCTAAACTGTTTTTACTTTGGTAAACTTAAGATGTTAAATTAAGAACGACTCAACTAACTAGAGTGGAAAAGAGGACAGGCAAAAGTTTTCCCTCCTTAATACCAATTTTTAGAAAATAAAAAAATTTTTGAAATACCTGAGTTACTTTAAATGAGAAGAGTGCTGGAAAGGGTTATTAAAATTTAAACTACCTCCAAAATTTACATTTAGTTTCCATAAAACACTTTTAGCTATCATAAATTCATAGGAATCATGTGCTAAAAATGTGTTTCTAAACTATGACAACAATTATATTTCTTCTATTCTATATAAAGTTTGATTTTTTAATTTAAAAACAAGAAATAAATGAGCATATGGGAGTAGGTTTTTTGTTTTGTTTTGTTTTTTTGGGTTTTTTTTTTTTTTTTTTGGCAAATCTGTTTAACATATATATTTAAAATTAGAACTAAGAGAACATTTATATATATATGCCATGGTGCCAGTATCCATTACTTAGATTACAAGACATACAAGCAGAAGAGCAAGCACATAACCATATGCTGTCCATTACTACTAGAATTCTAAATGCATGGACAACTACTGTTTTAGAAATGTATCCTAGAACCAAAGATTTTGGCTTCAGTATTCAGCTCCCCTACAGACTTAATTAGTTCTCAAACCTTTCTCTTAGCGAATGGTAATTTTGAGAACTGGAATTTGGAATTTAATAGGTTTATTGTGAATATACTTTTGTGATATGCTATTTCAAAATTGTTTTTGAGGAAAGACTATTAATTAGGAATGTTCAGAGTATTCCCATAGTATGAGGAAAGAGGCAACATAAATATAAAAAAAATATATCTTCTACAGGCTTATGGAATATTTGTCTGAATAATATCATGTGGCCAATATGTTTTGTGTCTTCACATATCCACAAATGCATTTTGATGTTTTTAAAAGTCAATAAAAACTTTGTTGATGGATTGTCACATGTTTAAATTAATGTGTTATCTATTCATGGAATTATTTTGGTTCTGTGGAAAAGAAGAAAAATATACATACATATACACATATATGTATAAAAAGCACACTTTCTTTTTACAAATTGCTTTGAAAATAAAAAGTAGAATTCAGTCAATGAACTCATGTTTTTAGTTAAATCGATTTGATCCTTTAGACTGCTAAGCAATTATTCATTTTCTCACACTGATTGTTGTGCTGATAGATGTAGCATAAAGGCCTTGATCTCGATAAACTTCATTTTGTGACTTTGGGTTAACTTTGTTGGGCCTCTGTTTCTCCATCTCTAAAATCAGGAATTTAGACATGTTACTTAAACTCTTTTATCTTTAATTATAGTGTTAATTATTACCTCAGAGGGATTGATTATAGAATCTCTGTCATAGAGTTACTGTGGGAAATAAATGAGATCATATAGTTAAAGCATTTAACAGTTTCTAGCACATAGCCCATGCTCAAAAAAATAACAATGTATTATCCAGGATTTTCAGTTTAGAGTTATAAAAACATAAAAGAGGAATGAATTGGCCCACATCGTCGAAAGCCCAGTGACAGAGCTTCCCTGGGCCTGGCTAGATACAGATGTCCAAAATGTCACTGACACTTCTTTCCATCTCTCAGATCTGCTTCCTGTACTGGCTTCATTCTCATATTGGGTCTTGACATGATAGGAGAATACTGATATTTACAATTTGTTTTTACAGAGGCGAAGGAAACATCATTCCCTGTAGTTCTGTCAACAGTCTCAGAAGGATTCTTGGGTGGCAAATTTGTGAGGCCAGGAAGAAGGAGCACTCTGGGAAACAATAAGGGGTCCATTTTGGGGATGGTGTGGTAGGATTAGCCCTGCTCTGAAACTCCTGGGCTAAGCAGGATTACTATGGAATAACTGCAGGTCATTTAAGAAAAGAAGACATACTCAGAAGACAAAAAGACAAGTATACTACAGTTACAACTTATAGAAATTATTTTAGTAATAAGTAGACTAACTCAAATGTCTCCAGCTGAATCTTTCTTTTACCATTTTTTTCCTATTATTCTTTTCTGGGTTGTCACTATATTCTCCAAGATCCTCTTCTACTTTGTAGCTTACAGTGGGCTAGTTATAAACATTAGAATGACTTTTACCTAACTAGGTAAATGATAGCAGAAGTTAAACCCATAAAAGTCCATGTTTTACAAATTTGCTCAAGGTTACCTAAAAAATACAATGAAGATCTAAACCTGGTTGGAATGACTTTTAGGAAGTAATAACCATGGAAACGCTACACTTATTCAAATACGCATGGGAAATAAATATTTATTTTAATGTTTAAACCTGGGATAAAAGTGATCACTGATGATACAAAAATAACATGGTACAGAGGATAAAAGCATGGGTGAAAACACTTTCTTCTTATTTGTGGCTTAACTCCTAGGTACTTCTACCAAAAAGGAATTTTTTTTTTTGAGTTTAGAATTAGAGTGGACAATTAAAGATTCCACAATACTTTTCATGTGAAGGAAAGTATTTTTCTTGTCTCTTCCTTAGCTAACAGAATCTCAGTTAAGAATTAAGAGCAGAGCCTACTCTTTAGGGTTATTTATGGATATTTTCAGCTAAGGCAGTATTTATCGTTTCCATATGAAAAACAAATCATGAAATTTTATAATCTTGTGCTGTGATGGCATTTTGATGGAAGACACAAATGTAACATTTGATGCTGTAATTTAAAACAAAAAGAGATATCTTCTTTAACTTTACTTATGTGACCATGATTTTTTAAAATAACCTTTTAATTCAAAAATAGTTGTAGATTTGTAGAAAAGTGCTAAGATAACTGAGTTCTCATATACCCCATATCCAGTATTCCCTGTTATTAACATCTTATATTAAGTATGGTGCACTTGTCACAATTAATGAACCAATATTGATGCACTATTATTAACTAAGAATTCCTTCCTTTTTACTAATGTCTTTTTGGATCAAACCCAGGGTAACGCAGTGAAAGCACTGAGTCCTAACCATTGGACTGCTAAGGAATTCCCACTAGTGTCCTTTTTCTTCTACTCTAGGGTCCCATCTGTGATACTAAATTACATTTAATCATCTTGTCTCCTTAGCTTTCCCTTGACTGTGACAGTCTCTCAGACTTTCCTTGTTTTTGATGACTTTAAGATTTTGAAGAAGTACTGGCCAAGCATTTTGTAGAATGCCCTTCGATTTGGACTTTTCTGATGTTTTTCTCATGATTAGACAGCATTATGGGTTTTTAAGAGGAAGACCATAGAGGTAAGATGTCTAGTTTTTTCTTATGATTGCACAAAATTATAACAAAAGAAAAAGGGGAATAAATTAGCATTAGCTTTTTAAATAACTCAAAAAAATTAACCTATTTTTGAAGTTGAGAGTATCTTACTGACTGTCTTTCTCCAAGAAATGCCATACTATTTTGTCCAAAATTCAGTATAGATCAAATTCAAGATATGGAAAATACAAATTGTAATAAAATAAGGGAGATTTTTTTTTTTCTAAAACTCAATGGGAGAGGAAGTCTTTACCATATGCCTGTATAGAAAACTGTGATTAGGCTCATGTTATTTTATTTTTTAAAAGCTTACTTAGAATTAAGATACTTAATGGGTTATGTTTTTTAGTGGTGGGGGAATCAAAATTGCACAAAACTACAAGCAAATAGAGTCCTATGATTTTGAAAGAACTCAAATTTCCAAACCCTAAGTTGAAAATCACATACTAAAGTTACAGATCATCAAAAGTGAACCTCTGAAGACATAACCATGGGTCCTTTGATAGCAGAATGAAATATCCTTTGGAAAAAAAACCCTTAGGTCAGTATTTTAAAAATAAAATTACATATTATGTTTCTGGTTAAAGATGGTAAAGTGAAGCCAGTTTTCACTATCTTCCATGAAATCATCCCAAATGAAGTAAATTGTGACGTGGAAATAGAGAGAAAGAAAATATTTCCAAAGAAGCAATCACAACCTTCAGTCAATCACAAGTATTGAAGTACAGTCAATTCTCATTATTTGTGGTAGTTATATTCTATAAAGTCACCACAAACACTGGATTAGTGAATACTGAACCATTACTCCTAGGGGAAATACAGGGTTAGACTCCTGTGAATTTCCAGTCACAATATTTTCATCATCTGATGAATATATAACCTTGTTTTATGTATGTTTCCATTTAAAGACACTATATATATATATATATATATTTGATTTTTTAAAAATTTCTTTTAATTTTAAATTGTCCTAAAATGGTAGGGCACCCAAGGAACAGTCAAAAGTAAGCTGTTTACAAGAGACATGTATAAAGCAAGAGTACAAAAAGTTTGAACATAAATGAATGTGAAAAAATAGGAAAATAAAGACAAAAGGAAGAGTTATCAACTAAAATAGACATTAAGTCATTATTATATTTACAATGGTTACTTCATACATAGTGAATATTTCAATTCTGAACTTGTATGGATCTACCAACATGGTTCATAATATTTAAGCAAAAAAATGTAAAAGAGTGACAAGGAGCCCTTAACAAAGAAACCAATATTTTAGAAGATTTTAACACAATTATTCCAAAAAGTATTAAATTAAACGGATAAAATATAACAAATACATAATCTTTAATAAAAATGAAAGTAAATTAGAAACACATTTTGGGAAAATATGAAAAGATAATTAAAAATCTTCAAAAGATTTTCAAAACTAATAGGTCAAAAATATATTAAAGATAAATCTTATAACCAAACAATAACAAAAACACTCCAAATCAAATTTGAAAGTTGCAACTAGAGCTGAGAAATTATAGGTTTAAATGCTTACACTAGAAAACCAGTCAGGATGAAAACTAATGAGCTAATTATCACATTTAAGTGGTTATCAAGAAACAATAGAAGAAATATAAAAAAAAACAAAAAAAGACAAAGGGAATATATGGTGAACAATGTCACAAGTTAATTGTGTAAAAGACAAACATTTGATGCAACTCTAGTGAGATTTAGCAAGGGAAAAACAGCAAAGAAATAAACAATATTGAGATTTACTTTCAATGACAAAACCAGAGGAGCTGCACAAATTAAACAGATACTAAGTAAAAATATGCAAAACATTATGATAATAGGTCTTTGGAATTAGCCATCTGTAGAAAATCCACTTTCTTTCTGTTCAGTGGTGAATGGTGGTACCTTCATATCTAGCTCATGCACTTATCTAGTATTGCCCATGACTTAGTTTCATCCTGTCAATATTCATCCAGGAAAGTAAATACCAGTTCTCTGCTACAGTATTTTCTATAAAGATGTAGATTACTATAAATGCTATAAAGAACACCACTTACCTTGGCCACTAAATCTTTGCTCCTAAGCATCAACAACTCACAACAAGCTAAGTAAAGGGAAACATTCCAAAGTGGTGAGAAGGAAATAAAGTACTTCCTCTTGTAATGAAGACTAACTTGTTCTGTTTTATCCTTCCTGCTGAGAATATCTAGAAAAGTTGGAGAAATTATGAAACAGAAACAACCATTGGAAGACCTTGTTGATCAGCAAAGAGAAAGAGTAAACTCTGGAGATAATCCCAGATTTTGTGTTAAATTTCCCATTGAAACATTTACTAATATTTAAAGATGCAGCTAAGAGTCTGAGAAAGAGTGATTTCAGACTCCTAGGGATTTGTAAACAACAATGGAATTCAGGTCCTGCCAAAAGGAGGGGCTGGTGAAAACATCCAGAAAAGCTACAAGCTAGAGACAAAACCCTGCTGTGAATGGAAGCCAACAAATACAGATCTTTAGGGGAAAGCCTCATTATCTAGATCCTCAAATTATTTCTACATTATCTAAAATGAAATGTGCAGTACTAAATAAAACATAACCATGCATAAAAGAAAAAACAGAAAAGAATTACACTCGATATTTTTGAGAGAATGAGTGAACAGGAAGATATATCTCTATCTCTATTTCTCTCTCTCCAGAAGGCAGCTAAAGGAGCACATGGAAGGCAATTACAGAAAAGAACATACGAGACATGTATATCAGCAACAAAATCCAGATAGGTAAATTCTGAAACATATGCTAGTAAAATGATTAAACTTAAAAGACAGAGAAAAGCTCCTGTGGACCTCCAGGTAAAAAGAATGTCACTTACAAAGGAAAAAAAAATCAAGTTTAAATCTGACTTCTAGACAACAACACACAAAGTAAAGCAACAGAGAAGCAACATTTCCAAGGAATATAAGAAAATAAGATGAGAATCAAGGAGTTTATATGTTGCTAATGTGTCCTTCAAGTACAAGGCTAAAGAAGAACATCGTTATACATACACGCCAGACTCAGAGAGTTCTGTATTGTCCTTATAAACACTTCCAAATCTACTATATTCATGTAACTAGAGAATATAAGCTTCATAAACCCATTGATGACAGGAGACATTTCAGAAAGATGACTACTAGTGAACATTAAATGGATATAATGGTTGGTTTAGATCAAGGACGCACGCAATTGGAGGTAAGAACTGAAGACTCAAATATAAATGTTATTTGTTCCATCAAATAGATGTAATGGAATCTTAAAAATTGAGGAGAATTAAAATGTAGAATAAACACACTGTGTGCATTTAGATAATATGTGCGTAGGAAGGAATAACAGTTCAAGCTCACAAACCAAAGATATGACTAAATAAGGAAAAGAAAAATAATAGCATTACATTAGAATATTGGTTTAAGGTAACAACTAGGAAATATTCTAAACCTTTGTAAGTGCAAAAAGAAAACCCAAATGAGGAGACCAGAGAGTGAAATACCACATATTAAACATAATATAGAGCAATCTAACAGAGCTGAATCTAATTTTATCAGCCATCCCAATAAAAGCAAATAGGCTTGACTCACCTATTAAATGGAAATTATTTTCAGAGTAGCTCATAAGGCAAAAGCCAAGTCTATGCTGAAATGAAGAGATATAACTTTTAAAAGGTGATTCAGAAAGGCTAAATATAAAGGGATAAGAAAAAGAATGTCAGGAGACTAAAAAAAAGGAGGAAGTGGTGTTTGTGATCTTGATACTTGGCAAGGCAGAATTCAGGTCAAAATAATCACAATATAGACATAATAGCTATGAATATCTATGCACTAAATAACATGCCTACACACAGCAGAGATTACATGAGATACTAGGAATAATAGAAACACACCAAAAACATGAGTTCTTAACACACTACTTTCAAATCAAGACAAGTGAACTGAAAATCACTAGATACAAAAGACCTAAGCACACTAATTATTAAAGTCTAATGGAGTATACATAAAACTTTTCACTCCGATAATTGAGGATGCACATTTTTTCTCAAATGGATTTGGGACATTTATGAGATTAATTGGGTCAGAAAGAAAAGCTCAATGTGTATAAACAATATAAACAGTATACTTGGTTCACATTTCAATATGTAGAGTCAATATATTTTTAAAAAGACAATTCTATTTGGAAATTAAAAATTCAATACTGCATTTTAGATTTTATGGGATACAATTAAAGCAGTGATGGAATAGTCACACCCTTAAATATTCATGTCAACATAAATGAAAAAGATGAAAACACATTAATTACATATCCCACTCAAAAAGCTAATAACAACAAAATAAAGTCAAAGAGAGCAAAGGAAGGAAATAATAGGGCTTACAACAGAAATTAATGCATTAGAAACCAGAAAAGTAGTACTACTTATAAATGAATGTCTTATTTCTGTGAAAAGTTAATGAAACAGATATCCTCAGCTAAACTAACCTAGAAAAAAAGTACAATTCACAGTAAGTTTGAAATAACGACTGAAACAGAGGACATCATTTGCAAAACTCTTTTCAAGTAAAGTTGAAATTCTCTGTGAAATGGATGATTTATTAGGAAATATAATTTACCAAAATGTATCCCTATAGAAAAAAATTCCAAATTAATTTTCATGGAAGAAATAGAGAGGGTTATCAAAGAACTGCCCTCTAAAAAAAAAGGAGCAGGTTCAGTTGTTTTAAGAGGAATCCTCCTACATCCTCAAAGAACAGATGCTGCTAACTTTACCTAAACTCTTCCAGAGCATAGACAAAGAAGGAAAATGTATAATTAAAGAAATTTGGGGTTTTATTTATTTTTTATTGTGATAAGAACACAACGTGAGATCTACCCTCTTAAACTTTTACGTGTACAATACAGTATTGTTAACTCTAGTCACTATGTTGTACATCAAATCTCTAAAACTTAATCATCTTGCATAACTGACACTTCACTTAATCATCTTGCATAACTGACACTTGATTTTCTATTTTATATATAGTAGTGTGTATATGTTAATCCCAAACTCCTAATTTATCCCTCCCCCTCCCACATTTCCCCTTTGGTAACCATAAGTTTGTTTTCTATGTCTGTGAGTCTATTTCTGTTTTGTAAATAAGTTAATTTGTATCATTTTTTTTAGATTCCAAAAATCAGTGATATCATGATATTTGTCTTTCTCTGTCCATGTAAATAGTGCAGCTATGAACATTGGGGCGCATTTATCTTTTTGAGTTATAGTTTTTGTCTTTTCCGGATATATGCCCAGGAGTGGGATTGCTGGATCATATGATAACTCTATTTTTAGTTTATTAAGGAACCTCCATACCTTTTTCCGTAGTGGCTGCATCATTTTGCATTCCCACCAACAGTATAGGAGGGTTCCCTTTTCTCCACACCTTAAGAGGGTAAATCTTATGTGTTCTCACCACACACACACACACACACACACACACACAAAGAAAATGGTAATTATGTGACGCGATAGATATGTTAATTAGCTTGACTGCGGTGCTAATTTCACAATGCATATATATGTAAAAACATTAGGTTGTACACCTTAAGTGTATACATTTTTGTCAATTTTGCCACAATAAAGCTGAGGAAAAGAATATCTAGATACGTGGGAAAACTACAAGCAAAGCAGAAAAACTGCAATGCAAAATTTAGGGTAAATTTCTGCTTCTAGCCATGATGGAATAATAGCGACCAAAATAATCATTTCACTTTAAACATCTAAAAAAATGGACAAAATACACAAAACAAAAGTTTTCAGAAATTGAGCAATTCACAGCACAGGACAGCAATCCCTGAGACAGGAAACCAATTAGGTGAGCCTTAGGATTGCCCCAGTTTACTGCGTAGAGTGAGTATCCAGGCTGCAGTTCACAGGAGCTTGAGGGGAGATACCTAAGAACCAGAGAGGCTAGAGTTTGCAAGTTAGAGTACTAGTGAAGAAAGATCTGCACAGAAAGAAAATAACCACACAGAGAAAAAGCTCAAGAGAATTGCAGAGGGTTCCATGGGAGCCCTCAGCCGGACAGCTCAGTGCCTGAAAGGGAGGAAAGACCCCCTGGAAAGAAGCAGACAAAACTATTACCAAAGCTTATCAAGGGCCAGGAGGAGTTTGTGTTCTTCAGCAATAAAGAGAAAAAGATCTTGAATATTAAAAATCTAGAATGCTAAGAAGGGTATGTTCTTAGTAGTATTTTAAGTTGGATGGTTGATTTTATATATATATATATGTATCATAATATAGTATGTAATATATTATTGATATTATTGATTATATTGATACTATATTGGTTACACTGATATTGAAAATAATATCTATATCTAATATAGATATCCTATATAGTTATATATATAATATATATATCTCCTTTGTCCTTTTAAATACCCACTGATATTGAAAATAATATCTATATGTAATATAGATATCCTATATAGTTATATATTTTATATATATATATATCTCCTTTGTCTTTTAAAAATTAAATGTGTTCATTTTTAGTTTATGGTTTTTATTAATGGAGATTTTTGTAACTGAATTTGACAGTAAGGACATGTGAATGCCATTTCATTAATCTAATGAAATAAGAAAGTCTGTAATTTCTTCTCCTAACCCTGTATTTCTTGGCAAATCAACAGACAAGGAAGGAAATCTTAGAAACAGCTGAAGTTGTAATTGTCCCAAATTATTTTTTTCAGTCTCTACCTTGTTAATTTTGGGGGAAAAACAATTCTATATTGGAAAAGATTTCCTTCGATCTGACCCTGCATCACCTGCCTGTAATGTCTCCTTCATATTCTGGCAGGGAAAAAAGGATCAGTGGTGAAAACAACAGATGGGAGGACCTATTTTCTTGGTAATGATGCCTCTGTAATTCTGTGGGTTTGATTGAGGGTATCAGTCAACAGCTTCTAGATAATTTGCATTAAGGATATTTTAAATGTCTAGTTTATTCAATGTCAATTTTCTGTCTTTAATGCACAATTATGAAGGAATACTAGCTTTTGTCTTTTTTAAACTAAAAGCTGGATTTCACCTCGGTAGCACACCACACACCAGGGCTGCCATCATTCCAATAATGGAGCGTCACTCTAACCTTTGAGTCTGAGAGGGCAAAAACAATTTCTACTATATCCCTTTTCTCAGCCACTCTTCTTTTATCCTTCACATTTGGGTTGCTTGAGAAAGATAATAGTATTTCTTAGATTTTTCGCTTGAAAAATCAGGTATTGAAAGAAATATCTGTAACAATTCAAATTACAAATGCACCAAAACCTGGTTATACCCATTTCTTAAAAATCCACAAAGGGATTTTTTTTTTTATCAAAGAAAAAAATCCTGCTTTTGCCTGAAATATTTGAAAAAATATGCTAAAATAAAATACAACCAGAATGAGAGGATTACTTGTTCTGTGTTCAAAGATACTTCTCAATATTTACTGTAGTCTTTGTCACAAATGAGTTTGTAATTATTTGAGGAAGCAAAGTGGTATAGAAATCTGATAAAAGTATATTAAGAATGAGCAGATGAAAATATCTGAAAGAAAAAATATTTTTGCTTTATGCCCTTAAAAGAAGCATCATAAACAGAAAGTTACAAAAATCCCCACTAATAGAAATGACCAACTAGAAAAATAAATGTATTTAATTTTAAAAGGACAAGGATAAAATATATTTCAAAATAAGAAAGTGGCACAGTTAACACAACCTATTTATAGAAATATGCAGTACAATATGTTGAAAAATCCCATTAGTACCGATAAATTTGGGGCAGACTTACTTAAAGCAGTGTGTATAGTTTTCCATTTTTATAACATACAGTTAAATGTCCCTTGTATTTAGTAAGTGATGAAAGGTATTTCAATTGATTTAAGAATAATGTTTAATTCTTTTCAATGAATTATGCACCCAAATAAAAAGTAATCTAGGGTATTCTGAGAAGACATCATCATATATGAATTAAGTTCTGGAAAACAAAGAAGTAAACTTTAAAATCAGTTGAAAATTGCTTTGCCAGGATTTTGTGGGCTCATCTAAATATAGTAATGATTTCCTCATAATGTACTTCTCTCATTTTCCCCCTTTCTGAGACCACTTCATTATATAGTTTCTAAAAGAAATTATAATGTTTGATTTTTTAAAATGAAGGCAATATGTTCTTTGATATTTTCTTCTTGATTAAAAATGAATTAGCTAATCATGCATACTTCAACACCTTAAACTTACATGAAAATTAAGTATGCAAGGTATGCAGGATATCCTTTTGGTAAGCAAAAAATAATTTTGTCCTGAAGTAAAATGACTTGTTGTTCAAGAATGAGAAAGAGGAAATGTACAACAAAATTTGCATGGAAGGGGAAAGTTGTACAAAGTTTGCAGAAAAGGAATTTATTTGCCTTGGTCAAAGCTAGCTAAGATTTGATGGATTTATATATAAGATTTTTTTAAAAAAGAGCTTTAGTATAAAATATTGTACTGATACAAAACTAGAATTTGGTTTTCTCTCTGTTAAAACAACAAGTTTTTCTAGGATCATTGGTCTTCTCTTAATAAGCGGTTGTAACAGGTACTTTCTGTACTTTCTAAATAATCTGCCTAGAAGGTAAAGATTTTATGTTTTATCAGAATAACGTCCTGCGCTTTGTGTTGACTTTATCATGCCCTTGATTATTTAAGAAAACAAAGTCTTCTCTTTTGAAAGAGTGAAGGTTTTATAAAATCATGTTACCTCCTATATTTACTTTTGAAAACTTTTATAGCCACTTTGGTTAAATGGGGAGCCAAATATGGCTTCTCAGTGACCCATGACTCTATTTAATCAAGTGCTCAAACCTGACAATCTTTGACATTTTGCATTCTAGAAAACAAATCCTAAATGATATCTTCTGGATCTCAAACTGTTTTTGAGAGTTCCCAGAGGACCCCTGGAAAATCACAAATGATCTTTCACCTTGTAAAAAGAGTGGGGCTAGAAATAATTAGGTTTATTTGATATGTTAGAGTTGCATAGGAAGTGTTATCAAATCAGAGGAGATGCTTAACATTTCCTAGTTTATATTTGTATGGGGAAGATGTTACTAACATAAATATTTCAGAAATTGTATGAAGTTCTTAGAGATTTGTCAATGTCATTGCTGTCCATGATATGTCCTGGTACTGCTTTGCCTGATATTAGACTACAAGAGTATAGTGTTATTGGTCATTTTGTTGATCACAAAATAGGTTATTTTGATCACAAATTCAGTTATTTTTTCAAATGTTGTATAACACAGAAACAACCAAATTTCCTTGTCAATTGCATTTATTTTTATAATTAAGTCTCATCAGATATTTTTACTCTTTTGGCATCCACAGATAGTTTTCTGCTTTACTCTGAGGCTTCCCAGAAAGTCTGCCATCAGACTAGAATGCTAGTTTTCAACAAAAAAGATTGTCTATGATCTCTGTGGAGAGGACCATTCCAAGTACTCTGGAGCACAGACTTCTGATAGCCTTGCTTAAATACCTGAGGTCAAACCATTGTATTGAGTCAGGATTTGTAGAACTTTAGTAGAGAAGTTGATGAGTTCATGAAACTGCTCATTCTAGATGGAGCCGAACAAGAATTAATTGCATGGCACTGAATGAACTTATGCAGGATAATTGTCAGTTTTGTTTGGAATATTGATGTTATTCTATTTTCTGAAAAAAGGAACCCTTTTTACTTTAGCTAGAATTTATAACAATTTAGTAGCTTATAATTTTATAAACAGAGATGCAACATTCATTTTTTCTCCTGGCCTGATCCTTGCAGAATTCAGAAACTCCTAATTGAACGTTCTTATTTTCATGGCAAAATAATTGTTTTCATGGTTTTAATAAGAAACTGTTCTCCTCATCAACAGAACATAATTGGAAACATTGGTTACATAACTAAGGCTTTGACTGGAATATCATATTTGAGAATCATGCTCATAGAATCAAATTTGAACAAACACTCCTGAAGAGCTAAAGTTGACTTTTTGAAACCAATGCTTACAAAGCCCTCTTGGGAAAGCCTGCCTGGCACCTAGCTTAGAGGATCCCCAGCCTTTCAGGTGAGTAAGGAAGTCTGCTTCCTCGCAGGCCCAGGAATATTAAGATATTTGAGGGGCTTTGAGAAGAAAGGAATTTTACCCAAATCAATAGGTACTGCAAGTGAAATCTGGTGGTGAGTTCTCGGCTTGGCTTACTAGACTCAAGAGTATTTTAAAAGTCCACTATAACATTCCTTATAAAAACTTGCAGCAAAGCGAGATTTAAAGGGCCTATTTAGTAACTTGCCATTCTTGCTGTACCTGTGTATATAATCAGACAAAACTAATGAGACAGACTTATTTAGTGACCAAGAATAACCTTTCTTGACATTATCCTTGATGAAAAAGTGTGTGACTGTAGAGAGAAATTTCTATTTCAACTGTGAACTATAGCACACTGTTCTGGGTTATCATATTCTGGTCCTGTTCATTGTCTTTGAGCTATTTTTCAACTGCATGCTTTTATTATCTACCTGCATGTTGGACCTATCATCTTGCACATATTGTCAAACATATTATCTGGCTACAACTTTCCAAACGAACATTTCCAATTTTTCTCCCTCCCTCCAGACTTGGCATCACTGAGAACTGAAACCTGACTGGCGAGATCCCTATAGAAACTCTAGGTTGCTTTGAGGTTGGCCCTTTCTCCCAGGAGCTGAAGAAGCACTGAGAGTTAAAGCCCAATGACTTCATATACACAACAAAGGACATGTCCCTGCAACTGATCACACATGGGCTGGGTTTCTTCCTGTGAAAGTCACTGTCTGGGTCACTAGGCAAATCTGGAAAAATGTTCAGATCATGCAGGTGGTTACATAAGAGATAAGCAAGACTGGGCAACACCACCAAGAGCACTGATACCATAGCTTCAAGAAACTCAAAAAGCTGTGCTATACGATCAGAACATTTCCACCCACCAATCTCTTGGATGGTTTAATATACTAATGTTTAATGTAACATGTTATATTAATATTTCTCTTTTTCATTTTAGGTATCCCTCTCTTAACATGCCTGACACTAAAACAAGTGACCTTTGCTAGCAGCCCTCAACAGATGGGTCAACTGATTTTTCAGAAACACTGCCAAGAGCAGTCCTCAGTACCCATGTTTACCTATGACAAGGCCAAACACAGACCCTCCAAATTCCCATTTTTTGTCTCGTAAATTAGCTAAATTGTTACTTCACTGATCAATAGAAACAAAGCATTGCCTCCTTTTCTCAACCCCCTGACTTTTGCCCCGCCCCCCCTTCCTCCAGCCTGAGTTGGCATACAGCCCTCCTTAAAGGCTCCTCCAGGAAAGCAGGTTGGTCTCAGGCCAAGTCTGGAGGGAGAGAGAACACTGTCTGATCAAGCCATGCTTTCATTCTGCTTTCCAAACCCAGTTCTTTCTAGCCTTGCTTACACCTCTCTATAAAAGAAACCTATTTGCCTAACTCTTTGAGATCCTCTCAGATCTTATAGTCACAGCATCCTATTACAATAGTCCTTGTTCTCTTACTATAAAAATCCCTTCTTTCCTGCTTGCAATAATGTTTTTGAATAAAGTATCTCCTGAGTAAGGAAAAAATCCATTTTACCATATATGCATAGGTCTATTTCCGTACTCTATTCTGTCCCATTACACTATGTGTCTACACTTTTACCAATAAAACACAATATTGATTACTGTAGCTTTACATTAATTTTTGAAATCAGGTTGCAAGAGTCTCCCAATTTTGTTCTTCTTCATTAAAAAAAATCAGTATGTCTAGGGTTTTTGTGTTTTCATATAAATTTTAGAATCATCTTGTTACATTCTATAAAAACACCTGTTGGAATTCTGAATAAGATTGCATTGAATCTTTAGATTAATTTGGGGAGAACTGACAACTTGACATATTGAGCCTTTCAGTATCTGAACACAAACAGAGCTCTCATACATTTTTTGGTGAAAATGTTAAACGATACAGCAACTTTGAAAAATAATCCGGCAGTTTTTGTATTTTTAAATACATACTTAGGGGAGACCTTCAAGATGGCAGAAGAGTAATAAGTGGAGATCAACTTCCTCCACACAAATACATCAGAAATACACCTATATGTGGAACAACTCCTACAAAACACCTACTGAACGCTGGCAGAAGACCTCAGACCTCCCAAAAGGCCAGAAACTCCCCACGAACCGCGGTAGGGCAAAAGAAAAAACAGAGACAAAGAATAGGGACGGGACCAGCACCAGTGGGAGGGAGCTGTGAAGGAGGAAAGGTTTCCACACAGTAGGAAGCCCCTTCGCGGGCAGAGACTGCGGGTGGCGGAGCGGGGGAGCTTCCGAGCCACGGAGGAGAGCGCAGCCACAGGGGTGCAGAGGGAAAAGCAGAGAGATTCCCGCACAGAGGATCGGTGCCGACCAGCACTCACCAGCCCGAGAGGCTTGTCTGCTCACCCACCAGGGCGGGCAGGGGCTGGGAGCTGAGGCTCGGGCTTTGGAGGTCGGATCCCAGGGAGAGGACTGTGGTTGGCTGCATGAACACACCCTGAAGGGAGCTAGTGCACCACAGCTAGCCGGAGGGAGTCCGGGAAAAAGTCTGGGGCTGCCGAAGAGGCAAGAGACCATTGTTTTGGGGTGCATGAGGAGAGGGGATTCAGAGCACCGCCTAAATGAGGTCCAGAGACAGGCGTGAGCCGCGGCTATCAGCGCAGACCCCAGAAACGGGCATGAGATGCTAAGGCTGCTGCTGCCACCACCAAGAAGCCTGTGTGCGAGCACAGGTCACTCTCCACACCTCCCCTCCCGGGAGCCTGTGCAGCCCGCCACTGCCAGGGTCCCATGATCCAGGGACAACTTCCCCGGGAGAACGCACGGCACGCCTCAGGCTGGTGCAACATCATGTGGGCCTCTGCCGCCGCAGGCCCGCCCCGCACTCCGTACCCCTCCCTCCCTACGGCCTTAG
This sequence comes from Tursiops truncatus, assembly GCF_011762595.2. Classification (NCBI taxonomy): domain Eukaryota; kingdom Metazoa; phylum Chordata; class Mammalia; order Artiodactyla; family Delphinidae; genus Tursiops; species Tursiops truncatus. The sequence goes on along the minus strand of NC_047055.1, from coordinate 106,293,079 downwards.
TGAGCCAGAGCCCCCGAATCAGCGGCTCCTTTAACCCCGTCCTGTCTGAGAGAAGAATAGACGCCCTCAGGCGACCTACACACAGAGGCGGGGCCAAATCAAAAGCTGAACCCCGGGAGCCGTGCGAACAAAGAAGAGAAAGGGAAATTTCTCCCAGCAGCCTCAGGAGCAGCGGATTAAATCTCCACAATCAACCTGATGTACCCTGCATCTCCGAAATACCTGAAGAGACAACGAATCAATCCAAATTGAGGAGGTGGCCTTGGGGAGCAACGATATACACATTTTTTTCCGTTCTCTCTTTTTGTGAGTGTCTATGTGTATGTTTCTTTGTGTGATTTTGTCTGTATAGCTTTGCTTTTACCATTTGTCCTAGGGCTCTGTCTGTCCGTATTTTTTTGTTTTTTTTTTTTTTTAGTATAGTTTTAGTGCTTGTCATCATTGGTGGACTTGTTTTTTGGTTTGGTTGCTCTCTTCTTTCTTTTTTTTCCTATTTTTATTACTTTTTCATTTTAATTTTTAAAATTTCATTATTAATTTTTTTTGCGGTATGCAGGCCTCTCACTTTTGTGGCCTCTCCAGTTGTGGAGCACAGGCTCCAGACGCACAGCCTCAGTGGCCATGGCTCACGGGCCTAGCCGCTCCGTGGCAAGTGGGATCTTCCCGGACCGGGGCAAGAAACTGTGTCCCCTGCATCGGCACGCAGACTCTCAACCACTGCACCACCAGGGAAGCCCGATTAATTTTTAATAATTATTTTTTATTTTTCATTTTAACAACTTAATTGTATTTTATTTATTTATTTTCTTTCTTTCTTTCTTCCTTTCTCCCTTTTCTTCTGAGCCGTGTGTCAGACAGGTTCTTGGTGCTCCAGCCGGGTGTCAGGCCTGTGCCTCTGAGGTGGGAGAGCCGAGTTCAAGACATTGGTCCACCACAGACCTCCCAGCTCCACGTGATATCAAACGGCGAAAGCTCTCCCAGAGATCTCCATCTCAACGCTAAGACCAAGCTCCACTCAACGACCAGCAAGCTACAGTGCTGGACACCGTATGACAAACAACTAGCAAGACAGGAACGCAACACCACCCATTAGCAGAGAGGCTGCCTAAAATCATAGTAAGGTCACAGACACCCCAAAACACACCGCTGGATGCCAACCTGCCAACCAGAAAGAAAAGATCCAGCCTCATCCACCAGAACACAGGCAGTAGTCCCCTCTACCACACAACCCACTGAACCAACCTCAGCCACTGGAGACAGACACTAAAAACAATGGGAACTACGAACCTGCAGACTGCGAAAAGGAGACCCCAAACACAGTAAGTTAAGCAAAATGAGAAGACAGAGAAACACACAGCAGATGAAGGAGCAAGATAAAAACTCACCAGACCAAACAAATGAAGAGGAAATAGGCAGTCTACCTGAAAAAGAATTCAGAGTAATGAGAGTAAAGATGATCCAAAATCTTGGAAACATAATGGAGAAAATACAAGAAATGTATAACAAGGACCTAGAAGAACTAAACAGCAAACAAAGAATGAAGAACAACACAATAAATGAAATTAAAAATTCTCTCGAAGGAATCAATAGCAGAATAAAAGGTAGAGAAACGATAAGTGACCAGGAAGATAAAATAGTGGAAATAACTACTGCAGAGCAGAATAAGGAAAAAAGGATGAAAAGAATTGAGGACAGTCTCAGAGACATCTGGGACAACATTAAATGCACCAACATTCGAATTGTAGGGGTCCCAGAAGAAGAAGAGAAAAAGAAAGGGACTGAGAAAATATTTGAAGAGATTATAGTTGAAAATTTCCCTAATACGGGAAAGGAAATAGTCAAGTGCAGGAAGCACAGAGAGTCTCATACAGGATAAAACCAATGAGAAACACGCTAAGACACATATTACTCAAACTATCAAAAATTAAATACAAAGAAAAAATATTAAAAGCAGCAAGGGAAAAATAACATACAAGGGAATTCCCATGAGGTTAACAGCTCATCTTTCAGCAGAAACTCTGCAAGCCAGAAGGGAGTAGCAGGACATATTTAAAGTGATGAACGCAAAAAACCTACAACCAAGGTTACTCTACCAGCAAGGATCTCATTCAGATTTGACGGAGAAATTAAAACGTTTACAGACAAGCAATAACTAAGGGAATTCAGCACTACCAAACCAACTCTACAACAAATGCTAAAGGAACTTCTCTAAGTGGGAAACACAAGACAAGGAAAAGACCTACAATAAGAAACCCAAAACAATTAAGAAAATGGTCATAGGAACATACATATCGATAATTACCTTAAATGTAAATGGATTAAATGCTCCAACCAAAAGACACAGACTGGCCGAAAGGATACAAAAACAAGAGCCACATATATGCTGTCTACAAGAGACCCACTTCAGACCTAGGGACACATACAGACTGAAAGTGAGGGGATGGAAAAAGATATTCCATACAAATGGAAATCAAAAGAAATCTGGAGTAGCAATTCTCATATCAGACAAAATAGACTGTAAGACAAAGACTATTACACGAGACAAAGAAGGACACTACATAATGATCAAGGGATCAATCCAAGAAGAAGATATAACAATTGTAAATATTTATGCACCCAACATAGGAGCACCTCAATACATAAGGCAAATGCTAACAGCCATAAAAGGGGAAATCGACAGTAACACAATCATAGTAGGGGACTTTATCACCCTACTTGCACCAATGGACAGATCATCCAAAATGGAAATAAATAAGGAAACACAACCTTTAAATGATACATTAAACAAGATGGACTTAATTGATATTTATAGGACATTCCATCCCAAAACAACAGAATACACTTTCTTCCCAAGGGCTCATGGAACACTCTCCACAATAGATCATGTCTTGGGTCACAAATAAAGCCTTGGTAAATTTAAGAAAGCTGAAATGGTATCAAGTATCTTTTCTGACCACAATGCTATGAGATTAGATACCAATTACAGGAAAAAATCTACAAAAAATACAAACACATGGAGGCTAAAAATACACTACTTAATAACCAAAAGATCACTGAAGAAAGCAGAGGAAATCAAAAACTACCTAGAAACAAATGACAAAGAAAACACGATGACCCAAAACCTATGGGACGACAGCAAAAGCAGTTCAAAGAGGGAAATATATAGCAATACAATCCTACCTCAAGAAACAAGAGAAATCTCAAAAAAACAACCTAACCTTACACCTAAAGCAATTAGAGAAAGAAGAACCAAAAACCCCAAAGTTAGCAGAAGGAAAGAAATCATAAAGATCAGAGCAGAAATAAATGAAAAAGAAATGAAGAAAACAATAGCAAAGATCAAGAAAACTAAAAGCTTGTTCTTTGAGCAGATAAACAAAATTGTTAAACCATTAGCCGCACTCATCAAGAAAAAAAGGGAGAAGACTCAAATCAACAGAATTAGAAATGAAAAAGGAGAAGTAACAACAGACAATGCAGAAATACAAAGGATCATGAGAGATTACTGCAAGCAACTATATGCCAATAAAATGGACAACCTGGAAGAAATGGACAAATTCTTAGAAGACCACAACCTTCTGAGACTGAACCAGGAAGGAGTAGAAAATATAAACAGACCAGTCACAAGCACTGAAATTGAGACTGTGATTAAAAATCTTCCAACAACAAAAGCCCAAGACCAGATGGCATCACAGGTGAATTTTATCAAACATTATGAGAAGAGCTAACACCTGTCCTTCTCAAACTCTTCCAAAATATAGCAGAGGGAGGAACACTCCCAAACTCATTCTACTAGGCCACCATCACCCTGATACCAAAACCAGACAACGATGTCACAAAGAAAGAAAACTACAGGCCAATACCACTGATGAACATAGATGCAAAACCTCAGCAAAATACTAGCAAACAGAATTCACAGCACGTTAAAAGGATCATACAGTATGATCAAGTGGGGTTTATACCAGGAATGCAAGGATTCTTCAATATATGCAAATCAATCGATGTGATACACCATATTAACAAACTGAAGGATAAAAACCATATGATCACCTCAATAGATGTAGAAAAAGCTTTTGACAAAATTCAATACCCATTTATGATAAAAACTCTCCAAAAAGTAGGCATAATGGGAACTCACCTCAGTTTAATAAAGGCCATATATGACAAACCCATAGCCAACATCATTCTCAATGGTGAAAAACTGAAACCATTTCCACTAAGATCAGGGACAAGACAAGGTTGCCCACACTCACCACTATTATTCAATATAGTTTTGGAAGTTTTAGCCACAGCAATCAGAGGCGAAAAAGAAATAACAGGAAACAAAATCAGAAAAGAAGAAGTAAAGCTGTCATTGTTTGCAGATGATGTGATACTATACATAGAGAATTCTAAAGACACTACCAGAAAACTACTAGAGCTAATGAATGAATTTGGTAAAATAGCAGGATACAAAATTAATGCACAGAAATCTCTTGCATTCCTATACACTAATGATGAAAATCTGAAAGAGAAGTTAAGGAAACACTTCCAATTACCATTGCAACAAAAAGAATAAAATACCTAGGAATAAACCTACCTAAGGAGACAAAAGACCTGTATGCAGAAAACTATAAGACACTGATGGAAGTAATTAAAGATGATACCAACAGACGGAGAGATATACCTTGTTCTTAGATTGGAAGAATCAACATTGTGAAAATGACTTTACCTCCCAAAGCAATCTACAGATTCAATGCAATCCCTATCAAACTACCAATGGCATTTTTCACAGAACTAGAACAATTTCACAAATTGTATGGAAACACAAAAGACCCCGAATAGCCAAAGCAATCTTGAGAACGAAAAACAGAGCTGGAGGAATCAGGCTCCCTAACTTCAGACTATACTACAAAGCTACAGTAACCAAGACAGTATGGTACTGGCACAAAAACACAAATATAGATCAATGGAACAGGATAGAAAGCCCAGGGATAAACCCATGCACATATGGTCACCTTAGTTTTGATAAAGGAGGCAAGAATATACAATGGAGAAAAGACAACCTCTTCAATAAGTGGTGCTGGGATAACTGGACAGCTATTAGACATCTATTACAGAAATTAGAACACTCCCTAACACCATACACAAAAATATGCTCAAAATAGATTACAGACCTAAATGTAAGACCAGACATTATCAAACTCTTAGAGGAAAACATAGGCAGAACACTCTATGACATAAATCACAGCAAGATCCTTTTTGACCCACCTCCTAGAGAAATGGAAATAAAAACAAAAATAAACAAATGGGACCTAATGAAACTTCAAAGCATTTGCACAGCAAAGGAAACCATACACAAGACGAAAAGACAACGCTCAGAATGGGAGAAAATATTTGCAAACGAAGCAACTGACAAAGGATTAATCTCCAAAATTTACAAGCAGCTCATGCAGCTCAATATCAAACAACAAACAACCCAATCCAAAAATGGGCAGAAGATCTAAACAGACATTTCTCCAAAGAAGATATACAGATTGCCAATAAACACATGAAAGGATGCTCAACATCATTAATCACTAGAAAAATGCAAATCAAAACTACAATGAGATATCATCTCACACCAGTCAGAATGGCCATCATCAAACAATCTACAAACAATAAATGCTGGAGAGGTTGTTGAGAAAAGGGAACCCTCTTGCATTGTTGGTGGGAATGTAAATTGGTACAGCCACTATGGAGAACAGCATGGAGGTTCCGTAAAAAACTAAAAATACAATTACCATTTGACCCAGCAATCCCACTACTGGGCATGTACCCTGAGAAAACCATAATTCAAAAAGAGTCACGTACCACAATGTTCATTGCAGTTGTATTTACAATAGCCAGGACGTGGAAGCAACCTAAGTGTCCATCAACAGATGAATGGATAAAGAAGAGGTGGCACATATATACAATGGAATATTAGCCATAGAAAGAAAGGAAATTTAGTTATTTGTAGTGAGCTGGATGGACCTAGAGTCTGTCATACAGAGTGAAGTAAGTCAGAAAGAGAAAAACAAATACCGTATGCTAACACACATATATGGAATCTAAAAAACAAACAAAAAAATGGTCATGAAGAACCCAGGGGCACGACAGGAATAAAGATGCAGACATACTGGAGAATGGACTTGAGGATACGGGGAGGGGGAAGGGTAAGCTGAGACAAGTGAGAGAGTAGCATGGACTTATATATACTACCAAATGTAAAATAGCTAGCTAGTGGGAAGCAGCCGCATAGTACAGGGAAATCAGCTCGGTGCTTTGTGATCACCTAGAGGGGTGGGATAGGGAGGGTGGGAGGGAGACGCAAGTGGGAGGGGATATGGGGATATATGCACATGTATAGTTGATTCACTTTGTTATAAAGCAGAAACTATCACACCATTGTAAAGCAATTATACTCCAATAAAGATGTTAAAAAAAAACAGATGGAATTGGGAAATATATACAAGTAGAAATCATACATACAGTACCTCTGCTGCCCCTAACTATATTGTGGAAGTGTAGACTACAGATTCCTAAAGCCAATCTAAGGACAAAAGAAAAGAAAAGTGAACAAACATCCTCAGGGTAACTTTAAGTTAGTCAGTTAAGTCTTTTTCTAGTGCTCCCTGTTGCATAGTCAGAGTCTTGGGAGACAAGAATCAAAATTTCAGAATTATTTATTAGACGAATAAGAAAAGAAGGTAGAGAAATAGCGAGGGAGAAATAGAACACCTTCAGGCTAATGTTAGTCAGAGCTACTGTCTTTAGTAAGGTGGGAGAAAAGTTTAAAAATGTTTTTAAATTATGTCTTCTGCATATAATCCATGGCATTTTTTGAAAAGCCTTCAAAGATATTTCAAACGTCTCCACTTACTATCATCTTGGAATAAACATGGCTGAAAACAAGAACAAAAAACAAAAAAATAAAAAATAAATACATACTTACCATATTGTCCACCCATTCTACATGTATGTATGTATCCAAGAGAAATAAACACATATTTATACACAAAAAGTGTAAGTGCTTCATTCACAATGGACAAAAGCTGGAAACAACACACATGTTCATCAGTGGGTGAATGGATAAACAAACTGTGATATACACATATAATGAAAGACTACTCAGCAACAAAAAGGAACAATATCCACTGATATATGCAAAAACTTGCTAAGTGAAAGACGCAAGACCCAAAGTCCTACAAACTGCACAATTCAATTTATATGACCTTCTGAAAAAGATAAAACTAGAGACAGAAATAAAATTAGTAATTTCCAGGGATGGGAGTAGAAGGGAGGGACTGACTACAAAGGAGCATATAAATACTTTTTCAGGTGATAGGCATATGTTTATATCTTGATTTTGGTGATAATTACATGATTATATAAGACAGACAAATTTCATTGAACTACGCACCTAAAAAAAGGGTGAATTTTATTATACATAAACTATACCTCAATAAATGAAAAAAAGTAACAGAAAAGAGGGCAAAATTCATTAGAGGTTGTTTTTCATATTCTTTTTTTGTGCAATATTTGCTTGATTTTGTTGCCAATTTTATGCGGGCTTTCTAAGATATATTTGTTGCATCTTACTGTCTGCCTTTTTCCTTTCACTGTTCTAGGTAATTCTTTTTTTTTTTTTTCCTGAAGTTGTAGAAATATTGTTTGTAATGCAAACTCTGACTCCTTAAGAAAATGTTTTAAATTATTGCATGGTAATTTACACAGTTTTTAAAAGAATAATAATATAGATGCTCCTCTGGAAAGATTGATTATGTCAAAAAGAGAGAATAAACAAGGTAAAAAATAAAAAAAATTAAAAAAACATAAAATAGAGAAGAAAACATAAAAAGGGAAGTAATCACAGCAATAGCAGGTATTTTAAAATTTATAATATGGTATTATGAATAATATGCCAGTAGAAAGGTAAACTTAGGAAAAGTGGAAAATATTTTATAAAATTAATATTTATTGTTCAATTGTGATTTAAGAGAAAAAGTAGAAACTTGATCAGTTTTTAAAATTGAATACATTTTACCATTGATCCAAAACATACTACCCAGACTACCTCTAAGTCCTCCTGTCCCAGAGAATTAGAAAGGCTTGTTTTAAGAGTAAATAAGGATTATTTCGTGTACAATCTCAATAAGTCAAACATTTTGCTTTGTAAGGTCATAAATTCATGCCTATATTTCTAGCTTTGGCTCGATTGTTCCTGTACATCATTTCATGGACTGCATACAAATAAGTTAAATATTTTTCATCAAAAGCAAAAAACCCTACAAACCTATATATTTTATTTAGTCTGTTTGACACAATATGTTTATTACATTTACATCTTTTATCTGCTATATTTGGAATTTGTCTTCCCATATTATTTTTATACTTCCTTACTATGCATTTGTGGTATGAGATTTAGGCAATACGCAGTGTAAATTTGTAACCTAGCACATTTCACTTTTTTTTTGTTTGTTTTTTTGCGGTACACGGGCCTCTCACTGTTGTGGCCTCTCCCCTTGCAGAGCACAGGCTCCAGACACGCAGGCTCAGCGGCCATGGCTCACGGGCCCAGGCGCTCCGTGGCATGTGGGATCTTCCCAGACCGGGGCACGAACCCGTGTCCCCTGCATCGGCCGGCGGACTCTCAACCACTGCACCACCAGGGAAGCCCCACGTTTCACTTTTTGTTTTAATCTGCAGGAATTTCAGAACCAATTTTGCAGTCCATCTTGAGTATTTCAAGGACATTACAATGTGTATTTTTCTAGAGTAACATTATATCTGTTTTCATAGTATTTATATATTTCCCCATCTTTCTTAATATTATATATAATTAATATAATACATAGTATATGTATCATCTTTATTATTGCAAGCCATCACACACAGCAGTCCCACTACTGGGCACATACCCAGAGAAAACCATAATTCAAAAAGACATATGCACCCCAATGTTTATTGCAGCACTATTTACAATAGGCAGGACATGGAAACAACTTAAATGTCCATCAACAGAGGAATGGATAAAGAAGATGTGGTACATATATACAAGGGAATATTACTCAACCATAAAAAGGAACGAAATTGGGTCATTTGTAGAGATGTGGATGGACCTAGAGACTGTCATACAGAGTGAAGTAAGTCAGAAAGAGAAAAACAAATATCATGTATTAACGCATATATGTGGACTCTAGAAAAACAGTACAGAGGAACATGTTTGCAAAGCAGAAACAGAGACAGAGATGTAGAGAACAAAGGTATGGATGCCAAGGGGGAAGAGGGGTGGTGGGATGAATTGGGAGAGTGTGATCGACATATAAACACTATTGATACTATGTATAAAATAGATAACTAATGAGAACCTACTGTATAGCACAGGCAACTCAATGCTCTGTGGCGACCTAAATGGGAAGGAAATCCAAAAAAGAGGGGATATATGTATACATATAGCTGATTCACTTTGCTGGAGAGTAGAAACTAACACAACACTGTAAAGCAACTATACTCCAATAAATTTTTTTTTTTAAGTAGCATTAAAATGAAAAACTAAAAGAGAAGTATGTATAAAATGAAACCCAAACACAGAAACCCAGATTTAGCAGAAACTTCCAAAGAAAGAAATCTAAAAATAAACCCATATATATATATATATATGAAAAAAATTGGACTAAATTTTTAACCTACTAAGCCTGGAACCTTAGTACATCACCTGAGTTTTTTTTTTTTTTAATTAACAAATATTTTCCAAATTATTTTTATTTTCTTTACTCTTACTAAAAAAATTTTTATCATCCATTGCTCAACAGTTAGTATAAAATGATGAAGACTCTTTCTCTGTGATTCTTGTGTATATTTTAAAAAAATATAAGTATCAAAAATTCCACTTAGACATTATATATGTGCATATGTTTCTGCAAATGTGCATTTTTATATAAGCTATTTTCACAGAGTAGAGATGGCATCTTTTTTTATAGTCTTATGACATTATGGCTTAGGTTTTTGGCTCTAAATGTCCCTGTTTTTATACTATTAAATTTGAGTATATGCAATTCAGTGAAATCATCTCAATTACTTGATATTTCTTTATTTTTAAAGGAAAATGCTCATACCAATTACTAACTACATACAGTAGGCTGCTAAGAAAAATCTAAAAGCTTTGTTCCTTCTTTCCTTGATTTATGTAGTATTATTCTTTTAACCACATCAAATTATTTCAGTGATGTCTTTGGCAGAGTGTTTTACTAAATAACACATGATTCACAGTGATGGAATGGATGCTCCAAGAGTGACTGTACTCTGATGTGTTTGCTGATTAAGGATGCTTGACAAACCATGTCTCGGCTGTGGTGCAACCCACAGGCATTTCTGTTGTGAGAAGCAAATGACAACATCTCTGATGGTAAAAAGGCAGCATGGTGCCTATATTTCCCCGACAGCAAAACTTATCGCTAACTTTCAGAGGTCACAGAAAATGACATCCCAATTCAGCATATACAAACTCTCAGCTTTCCCAGGGCAGAATTCACAGCAAATATGTCAATATATGAAGCACAATGCAGTAACATAAAAAAACTGCTATTGGGCTCTGGAAAATTATATGTTATCTCCAGCTGTTAATTGTAGGTCTGGTGCCTTTTGTTTTAATTCCAGAGACGTACAGAAGTAGAACCCTTTATTAAGCTCATCCAGTATCAATCTATGAACATTGCAATTATATGTTGTTTGTTGGTAGGAAGTCAGGTTGAACTAAGTAAGGAACATTCACCAGTAATGTATCACTGGATATAAAAAGAGTTGCATGCCAAAAGCATGATCCCCTGTGCTGCATGGATTATTTTCCTTATTTTATTTCTCCACTAAATAAGCAATTGCCTCAATTATGTCCTAAAGATGAATAAACTTTTGATATGATTAAAGTCTTAGCCGACTACTATTTTGTGATTGGAAAACTCCTTCCACTATTTTTTTTCCCTAAGATATAAGAAATAATTCAAGTTTGCTCATTTGAGTGCCTTAAAGCACATTTTAACTTAAAGCTTTTTAATTTCCATTGGCCATTCAGGGTCTAACTCACTAAGAAGCAAAATGAGTAACTTCAACTTTGCTTCCAAAATACATAGAAATACTTTTGAGAGTCAAGGCAGAGTCCACATTTTCCCTCCCACATGTTGTCTTTATCATCTGCCCAAACATTAGCCTTTTTAATGTGAAAACCTGTGCTAGTTTAAAATGTAAACATCACTAGCTATGGAATTGTCTTGTCCAGTTAAAAAAAAAAAAAGCACAACATTAATGTTACTGTGTTTATAGATTTAAAGGATCAATGAAAATACTTGCCAGAGAAGTGAAATGAATACAGTATGGCTCACTGAATACATTAACTCAATAAAAGTCTTTTCGAATTATTTTCACAAATTTTATACAAAGATGGAATTTGTCAAAATAAAATTATCTTAAAAATAAAGTTGCAAGGTAGTGTCTACAAAGGGGTAGTTCATCAAGTCGATATAATAGTATCACAAGCTCTATCAGTTGTGTTATATTGTAACTGCTTACTCCTGTTTATGACACATTTATTGAATGCTATACATTTCATATATGTTTGGGGACTTATTTGTAAGTCTTATCAGTTTAATTTTTCATATTTCTCAATTGTTGGAGTAATGTCCATGTTTCATGGATGTTAGTAAAGATGATAGGAATACATTTTCCTAGGATTTCGATTTTTAATATCTATATAAGATGATATGCAGGCATACTGTGAAAGAAGTTTCATGTATGAAATGAAATGTGCTTTCAGTTTGATCATTAACAGGGAAATCAGTCAAGCTGAGGAGGGTATATATAAACGGGATCTAAGCTTGCTGTGCAATGAGGCAGATGATTATACTAACACAAGCTGAAGACAAAACCTAGTTTACTACATCCATATTTTTCCACTGGGGAACTGTGAGAGATAGGATCTTACAAACATTATATTATGAGAAGAATGAATCCTCAAGAGAGAAGATAGTTTATAGGCCTTCAAAATTAGCAAATTAAATTGTCTTTCGGAACCTGTACCTGTATTTCCAATACACTATTTTTAAAGCACAATTTTGATCACCGTTCTCAGTTTTCTTACCTGGTACTTTCTTCACTGGATCTGCAGTTCAGCAGCTCCACAAACAAGCCGCCTCTGGTCTCTTTAAATGACAATAAGGCTGAGTCTTCTTATTTTCATCATTCTTCATTTTTTGCCTATGAAAACAGACACAGGACATTTGACCAGACCACATTCTGGATGGAAGCTGATTTTTATAATTACTGGGATTTTCACCATCTGGGTCTTTTCTGAATAAAAGGGATAGAGTTCAAGCCACAGAAAAGTTGACTTAGGACCTTATAGCATAGCATACAAAGACTATTAAAATACCTGATGAGGTTTAATCTAAAGCAAGATAAAAAGTCAGGAATTAATTACTCTGTGCAGATAAGACAAAAATGCCAAAAGGATATAAAACTACATTTACTTTTTATTTTAGCAAAAGACAGAAAATAGAGTATTTTCAATATCAATCAGTTAGATTTGATCAGCATAACCAAAAAAGTTCTTAATAATCTGAACTGCTTAGAAATAAGATGAGCTCTATAAGAAGTTCAACATTACTAGAATTGTTCTACTGGAAATTATGTATCTCACCCCCAGGGGTATTACTGTACATGGGATTTCTGTTTGGAAATGGAACATGAACCCCTTCTACAGTTAGGATTCTACAATAACATTCATCCATACATTCATTCATGGAACAAAGATTTCTTAAGCACATCTAATGGGCCAGATGCTGTGATAGGCTTTGAGGAGGCAGTAGTGGACAAGACATTTTATCTACTTTTCAAGGGCTTAGATCTGGGGAGAGAGAGAAGCAAAGAGAGAATCCCAGAAGACTGTGAGAACGATGATGCAAGTAAGTACTAAAGAGTAGGAAAGTACATGAGAATCTTTTCAACCCAGTTTGAATAAAGGCTCCACAGTGTAAGACTGCACAACCCATTTGGGAAAACACAAAAACAAACAAAACAACATTGCTCATGCACAGAACAAGGGCCAAGCTATAAGAAAACACAGATGAGTAGAGTTGTCTCTTGGTAGAGCTGTTAGTAAAATTATATATGACTTAAATCTTGACTTACATAATAGAGAAAAATCATTAAAATGTTTTATAGCAAATAAATAACTTCAAACACCAGGGGGCACTGAGTATCAGCAATTTTGCAATATATAAACATTTAAGTGGCACTAAATGATCTCATTTTTTTAAATTAATTAATTTATTTATGGCTGTGTTGGGTCTTCGTTTCTGTGCGAGGGCTTTCTCTAGTTGCGGCAAGTGGGGGCCACTCTTTATCGCGGTGCACGGGCCTCTCACTATCGCGGCCTCTCTTGTTGCGGAGCACAGGCTCCAGACGCGCAGGCTCAGTAATTGTGGCTCACGGGCCTAGTTGCTCTGCGGCATGTGGGATCTTCCCAGACCAGGGCTCGAACCCGTGTCCCCTGCATTGGCAAGCAGATTCTCAACTGCACCACCAGGGAAGCCCAGATCTCGTTTTTTATTTACAGCATTTACATAAAATTTCAGTGTGAGCGATTGCTGTGTAAGTTTAGTGGTAGACCTGAATTTCACACATATTTCTGCTGTTCACAATTAGTACTTCCATCACGTAATTCACTTTGGTTTATAATGTTGGAAAAAGGAGATAGAATGAAGACATGAAATGGAAAATAAAATTAAAATTTGAGAAGTATTTTAAAAGTGAACATCATCAGTGTAAAATAAGATTTTTATTCTCTGGGTTTGCACAGAGTAATGAAAAATAGCTAGACAAGCAATAGATAATATGCTGTCAATTTCTGTTATCAAAAACGTTGGGGTAGAAGGTTCAAGAGGTTCATAGAAGTGTGAGTGTTGTGAGTGGGGTCAACGGTCAGCTTTGTGAAGACTCAGTCTCCCTCACGGATGATATAAATTGGAACACTGGGGAGATGTTCACACTAGAAATAGCTCCTCTACAGTATTTCACATTGTTTGAAAAGTCATCATGAGAAATGAATTTATTTCCATATGTAAGTGTTTTCAATCATCAGACATCATCCACTGAAGAGAAAATATCTGTGGAAACAGGAACATCTTTTTGTTTTGGCCGCACCACATGGCTGGTGGGATCTTAGTTCCCCGACCAGGGATCGAACCCAGGTCCACTGGGCCGTGAAAGCCCAAGTCTTTTTTTTTTTTTTTTCCCATACCTTTTTTAAAAAATTAATTTTTTAATTTATTTTTGGCTGTGTTGGGTCTTCATTGCTGCACACGGGCTTTCTCTAGTTGCAGCGAGCAGGGGCTACTCTGTTGCGGTGCGCGAGCTTCTCATTGCAGTGGCTTCTCTTGTTGTGGAGCACGGGCTCTAGGCGCACAGGCTTCAGTGGTTGTGGCACGTGGGCTTCAGTAGTTGTGGCACACGGGTTCAGTATTTGTGGCTCCAGGCCCAAGAGTGCAGTCTCAGTAGTTGTGGCGCACGGGCTTAGTTGCTCCGCGGCATGTGGGATCTTCCCAGACCAGGGTTTGAACCCATGTCCCCTGCATTGGCAGGAGGATTCTTTTTTTTTTTTTTAATTTTAACATCTTTATTGGAGTATAATTGCTTTACAGCAGGCAGATTCTTAATCACTGCGCCACCAGGGAAGCCCAAAAGGCTGAGTTTTAATCACTGGACCGCCGGGGAATTCCCAGAAACACCTTATGCTACTTAGAATCGTTGTCTATAGTCTAGTGGTTAGGGGAGGTGCAGAAGGAGAAGATGGGCTGGGAAGAAATAGGTTCAAAGGACTGTGGTAGGGGCAAGAGGATTCTATTTATTTAATACCTAATACTTAATACATACCAGAATCTTCTACGTGAAATTTTTATTTAATCTTCTAAGTTGGCAGTGTTGCCTTTGTGCTACAAATGAAGAAACTGAAGTTTAAAAAAGTTATATAAATTGTCCAAATTCACAGAGCTAACGATGGTCCAAGGTGAGATTCAGATCTATCTTTTTGCTGGCAAATACCATAGCTTTTCAACATGCCAGGCTTAGTAGGAATAATACATTGGTATCTGCCCAGATCACATTCCTGGTTTAACTCATTTGTCCCACATGCTCCAAGGATCCCTAATTCCATAGCCAACCCAGATTACGTGTTCCTTGCTGGAATGTCTGGGCCACAGTGCTGCAGTTGAGTTGAATCATGACATAACCTCCTTGAAAGTTAAAAAAAAAAACAAAAAACGGGCTCTTACTTTTCCAGACCTGTGACATGAAAAGTCAGACAGAGAATAACCCTGGGCAGACAGTTTGTAAAAAGAAGTCATCAAGAAGCAAACATCACAGAGACGAGTCCCAAGACAGGATTTTGAGTCACTGGGTCAGAAGAGACCTCCAGATAAAAAACCTTAAGGCACCCAGATTATTCTATGAGAATGAAAATATCCTAACAGAGTCTAAGGGCAGCTGAGTGGTTTTGTCTTGAGTTTTCCATTCCTGTTTTGTTGGCTCTATCACCTCAGTAAACATTACCCAAGATGAGTTCTGTAGAAGTTTAGTCCTGCCATATTCTCTGAAAGAAACACACACATACACATACACACACACACATACACCCTGTGGCCAAAAAATAAGTTTGGGAAACTTTCCTCTATTCCCCTTTTGGAGAATCTTAGAAAGTCAAATTATTCATTTTATTTTATTTTAAAAAATTTTTGAATTTTATTAAATTATTCATTTTAAACAGAGCATTTCCTAAACATTTTTGACTACTGCATTATTTTTGTTTGTTTCTAATAATGCCTATTAACCTACAGAAATAATTTTCTGAGTAATATACGTTGGGAAATTCTATACTAGAACAATGACTTCCAGGTTTTTCCATTAACTAGAGCCCTCCTATTACTTTTCCCACTTAGACCTCATGTTTTGAAAATTATTTTCACTAGCGTCTTTAGAAAATTTATCCAAAGACTACTGTTAGACTTTGTGAAATATTGGCAGGAGGCAAATCCCACAGACCCTCATTACTCTTTACAGAGTTTCCTTGAGTTACAGATTTGAAACGGGGAATCACTATTCTAAGAAGGAATTGCTTGTTAAGAAGACTCTGTTCATTACTGTCATATTTAGTTCTTTCATGTTAGACAATCATCGCCACTTCCTCAGCATTTTTGCTAAGCCCACAGAGGTGTGGGAATACCGCAACTTTCGTTGTGACTAAGAATTCCCTGGGGATGTCCCTGGTACGAGGAGTAATCAGTGTAGACGTGAGGGGCTCCATTTTCATCTTCATCAGGTAATTTATAGTCTTTGCTCTCTGTCCTTCCTGCTAGTATGGTCAGAGCCCAGGGGCTTGGCCAACATCTGGCACAAGTGAATCACACACACACGATCAAGAAGAATTTTCACTGTATCCATTACTCAAAGTTTAAAGGAAAATCTTTCTCTTGGATTTGAATGTTTTTACTGAGCTCTACATTTTTCTGTGTCCCAGTTTTGAAGATAGGAATGACATTTCTGAATTTGAAACAATAAATGATTAATAGGTATGTCCTATCAGACTTTAATATATATCCATCACAATATTATTTAAATTCTGTTTTTAAACCTTTATTTATCATTACATGAGCTTTCTAATAAATTGTTTGAACACACTATAAGGCGTTTTTTAAATTATCTGAAGCTACAGAAAACACAGCAATGGAAAATATTACATCCATTGTTCCCTCTTCAATGGTGTTAGATATTAATTTATTGGCATTCACATAAGCATCAATAAGTTATTATCTGCTAAGATAAAATTTTTCTTTACCTGAATTTTGAATTGTTTGATTGCATTATGTTTCAGTTATAATAAATGAGACTACTATTGTAGAAAAATTGTCATGCTTCCCATCACTGTGCACCATCAGGGGTCTTTTGTTTGTTGGCTTTTGTTTTCTATCTGCCTCTGTTTGTTGGCTTATGACTCAACAGACACAGTACTTGCTCTTAATTGCTGTGAACTGGATACACGCACACGCACACGCACACACACACAAACACACACATCCTAGTAGTGATTTTACTATACTTCTCACAATGTTCTAGAATAATGGAAAATTTGTTTGGCTAATTGAAATATCAATGTGTTGTACAAACTGAATCCAGGAAATATTAAGTAGGGATTTTAAATCTGTAAAAACATAAATACCTCTTGGAAAGTATGTCATATCTATGTCTCCCCAAAGGAAGAGCAATGAGCCCAATAATTAAAGCAAAATACCAAATGGCAAGGACCACACACACAAACAGACTCACCTTTTCCCTCAAACATACACATATGACACTTCAGCTAAAAGTCAGATGTTTCCAGAAAGTGTCAACAGACACCTTTGCACCTTTACTATTTGTTTGAAAGATACTTGTTGAGTAATACTAAAAAGACAGAGTGAGGACATGAGATTCTGACACCCATTCAGAATGTTTGAGCTGGAATACCCTGTTAAAACAGAGATAAACAAAAAGACTGATGGGGTTCAGGGTATTTCATCCCAGAATGTGCCTCTTTTTGATATGTGGATTATTTTGAGCTGAAAATGATTAAGGCCCCAAGAGACTCAAGAAGAGGTTTTTACCTTCCTTCCCCTTAACTGCCTAAACAATTTAGATAGGAGGTCTGTACCTGGAAGAGAGCTATTACCACAGATAACTTTTTTACTAAGAAAGATTACTCAGTAAGGCGTGGCAAACATTCGTTGACCAAGCTTCTGCTCTTCCCATCCCTGTGAATCATCTTCCTCCCCTTCGAAGTCCCAAATCCTACCGCCTTCTCCTTAGCCCAGGACGGTGTATAAGCCTCACTTGCCTGACGGTCAGGAAGCCTCATGTCTTTGGGATTCCCTTATTTACGAAATTAATTGTTTTTCTCCTGTTTATCTGTTTTATGTCAATTTAATTATTAGACCAGTCAAATAACCTAGAAGGGAGAAGGGAAGAATTTTTCTCCCCTAAAAGGCTGATATGTAGGCTAGTTTGGTAATAGTCTGACACTTTTAGTTTAATTGTGGGATGCACTAATTGTTCATTTAACTACGTCAATTGCCAAAATCACCTTGCTCTTGAAGAATGCTGTCAGAGAGCACCTAATATTCCAATATTATTTTGACAACCTATGTGAATATGCTTTATTTCGATTCCCTATTTTATCTGAATATTTGCCATAATTATTCATATTTTTATATATAAAATGATAAATATTACTTCTTAAAATTTCTTGGATAAATTCTTTTGATAATTCTCTTATCACATTCTCTTTGTTAAAAAAACTTTAGAACATGTCTTTTCCTTGACAATATTCTAAAAGAGGGAGAGGAGAAAATCTTCCACTGAAAAAGAGTGGGGAATCCTCTTCCTTTTTTACTCAGGGTTTAGGAGCAGTTTGAGGAAACAGAAATATTTTAAAAATAAAATGCTTCTCACAATTCTTCATATATAATCTATTAAATTTCAATCAGATATGTAAATTTATACACAATTGTTTTCATTAAAGTCAAACTTGGGGATCTTAATACTGGAACTCTGTATTATTGTGGTTTCTTTATATTTTCATTTCCTTAACAATATCTTTCTTTTGTTAACCACATCGTTTATTTTAAAAAGAGTAATACTATATACAGATTAAATGGTATGTTTTGAACCCATTTTATCCATGAATACATTTTTTTAAATAGCGGGAAATTATTTTTTTGATATTGAGGGGGAGCAGAGTATACCTCCACCAAATATACCTCTTTGGAGCAAGCATTATTTTAGGCTGATTTTTTAAGAAAAGGATGATGTACGAAAAGCTCTAAAAACTGAGTAGAAGTTACCCTTGTGTTACAGACATTCACCTGTAGAAGGGAAATCTCCATTTGTAAGGGTGTTTCCCTCTCTGTACCAGGAAGAGAAGGATAACTTTAAATCTCTAGAAACTCTTATGATTGGAGAAGGCAGAGACTTACATCTGCAATACAACTGTACCCTTGTCTGCCGCGCTTTGCCTGGTAACCTCCCATAACTGGCTTCCTTCCTCCAACATCTTTTTACTTTAGCTGGAGATGATATTTAAGGTGGTGGCTTGGGCCATTTCAGAGAGTTACTCCATTTTCCCGGGTCTCCCCCATGTATACAGGAAGTATCCAAGTTACTAAACTTTTGTCTTTCTCTGATTAAACTGTCTTTTACTACAGCGGGGGTCTCGGCCAAGAACCTAGAAGAGTAGAGGGAAAATGATTTTTCCTCCCCCACAAATAGTGATTATGAAATAACCTGCCAATGTCTAGTAAGACTCTGAGTTAAAAAGTCATCAGTGAGGGCTTCCCTGGTGGCGCAGTGGTTGAGAGTCCACCTGCCGATGCACGGGACACGGCTTCGTGCCCCGGTCCGGGAAGATCCCACATGCCGCGGAGCGGCTGGGCCCGTGAGCCATGGCCGCTGAGCCTGCGCGTCCAGAGCCTGTGCTCCGCAACGGGAGAGGCCACAACAGTGAGAGGCCCGCGTACCGGTAAAAAAAAAAAAAAAAAAAAAAAAGTCATCAGTGAAAAAGGCATGTCCAAGAGTCACAAGTCATTCCAATGAAGGCACAAAGCACCTGAAATTAAATCATCACATGCAATATACACTATCTCTGTCTAGAAGGGAAAAAGGAGGAACATTAAATGGTGACAAAGAACAAGACTGGTTTATAAATTTAGGCTTGTAATACCCATGACAATATAAATCCTAATTCTTCGCATTATAATATCTATTTTCATACAGCTGTATTTTCATTCAGAATATCTACCTGTACTTAAAAGTACTGCTAAGTACTTTTAAAATACTGCTAAGTTGTTAAGTTTTCTTAAGTTGTTACATTTTCTTAGCATGACCAAGAATTCCCAATTCTGTAAAAAATGAAAGTCTCCAAGTGACAGCAACCTCTCTTAGAAACACTTGGTGGAGAGTAACTTTTGTTCCCTTAATAACTGTAATAACCCAATCAGTGAACTGGTCTAGTTTTTTCAAAGCTACATAATAAGCATGAGAGGTGGCTGTGCAATACCAAAGCAACCCAAGATACTTTTTTTTACAGACAGTTGAATATTTCCTTGTAGTTTTGCCGCTAATGCAATTTGCTCACTCTGCTACCTGTCTGTTCTCCTCTAATCCAAGATTAGACTTTAAAACAGCAGAAATCTACTGAAGCTTTAAATGCATGACTCATGCTCTATTATGTTAAATAGAAGTCAAACATTTTGTGATAGGCCATGTTGACTATCTGCTGAGACTCATCATGTGAGATATAAATTAACTTATTACTAGAATATTGGGTGGACATCATTTTTAAGGGCGACTTGAACACATTAGGGAATGTGATATTAAAGCAGAACATCAGAACAAAATCTCTAAAAAAAAAACAAAACAAGCTTGTGTCTGATAAATGAGACCGGTTTTTCTCTTTTCTTCACGAGAAAAACAAAATATAAGGTTTAATGCAATTCACCCACACCCTGAATTGAGTTTTAAGCCTAGCATCCGTTTCTTGGATGACTGTGGGCTTACCACCCAGGGTGTTGAGAGACTCACAGGAACTGACTAGCTTCTTTGTTCTGATCTCTGTTTATCTTCTCAGGCCCAATTCTCTCCTCCTTCTGCAAGAAGACTGAAATTAAGTAATGCTGCATGCACTCTCTAATTTTAGTCACCACATTCTTCTCAGGATAGTGGGGTGGAGAGACTATATTGTGACAAATATTTCACCCTCTTCTTCAATATGAGGATGATAATTTCAGTGTCATTTATAATAGATATGGGAGGTTTAAAAACGTCTCCCTCTTAGCAGCTGTAAAATTGTTATCATAAAATAACATGATTTTAGCCATTTCACTTCATTGCTTTAGAATCAGGAGGAGGAGTTATTTTGATTAGAAAAAAAGAAAAGAGGGAAAAGATTTTGTGAACTTCTATTCATCTGGAAATAAAATTTAAGGTTAAGGCTATAGTTGTTAAGAGATACTTAATTTTATATTATTTATGCTTCTGATTTTATACATTTATTATGCCAACCTGATGCTCAAAGATGCTTATTGATGAGTGAAATTATAAAAAGAGTCTGTGATTTTTATATACTAAATCTCAATTCCAAAATCCCCATATGTTGGGATTTATATTTCCAATTCATGTAGTCGGGTAGCATTATTTTCTTAAGCCCCTCTCTGATACAATTCTGACTTTGAGGTAGCTATAAGACCATTTACAAGGTGCTAATGACGGCTTGCTTCAGTTTGACCCAGTCACAGATTCCTTAGGATTCTTATTGCTATGTACTCTACATAGTAATGATGGACTATAAAAGCATTTGAGTTGACTGAATGAACTATGAAAATCTAAATACACAGAAATGATAACAGAGATCTGAAGGGACCTGGGGGAAGCACCAACTGTGGTCACACATTGAGCTAAATAGTCGAATTTGTTCCCAGGTTTCAGGTCAGTCATTCCACAAACATAATATAGAGTATTACAAGCTAAGTGCTTAGGATTCACTGGTGATAATGGTAGAAAGTTCCCTTAGAGTCCACACAACAGCACATACAATTAAACCACAATTTCTGGTATGATGTGTGCTGTGACTGAGGTCACAGATACCAAGGGAACTTGGAGGAGGAAAAGTGCCTTACATAGACTGGGGAAGTGGTCAAAGTCTTTCTGGAGGAAGAGACACTGAGGTTGAGATCTGAAGGATGAGTGAGTATTAGGTGAAAAAGAGAAGTGGGGTCCAGAAAGAGGATACTGTTGGGAAGGAAAATTTTTTCTTCTACCCTTCTAGGTTCTTCTGGCTGGTCTAAGAATTAAATTGACATGAGACAGGTTAACAGGAGAGAATCAAACAGAAGTTTAATAACATGTATATATGGGAGAGACCCAGGGAAACTGAGTAAATCCCCCAAATGGTTGACGTCCTCACCTTAAATACTATCTTCAGTTAAGGACAAAAGAGGATGTTGAGGGTAGTGGTTTGGGATTTCAAAGGGGAGGAAGGTAATTTACATGAAGATGGTAATCAAATGTTTGCTGGGTCATGTGGAGACAATGGAACACAGAGAGGAATTTTAACAGATAGACTTTGCTAGGTTCCTCCCTGTCTACACATCTAGGTCATACTATAGTTATCTATGGTGGTAGCTCCCTTCCTGGAACAGGTCCTCTGTTTTTTTAGGCAGTTAGGGAGAAGGTCAAAGTTTCTTCCTGAGTCTTAAGGCCTTAACTGTTTTCAGCTCAAAATAATCCACATGTCAAAGTGGTACATTTTGGAGTGGCAAGTTTTGCTCCCCTGTAATACATAAAGAACATGATCCATTTTCCAAGCTGAAGGAGATTCTGTGGGAAGGAATCTGTTTTGACGATACTAGGAGAAAGAGGCAGAGTGACTGCCTGTATTATTGGGGAACAGCTCACCCGGGCTGAGTTCTAAGGGAAACTTGGCTGAGTGGCCAAAAGGCATTCTGTAGAAGTCCTTTACTTTAGCTGTGGCTTTTCGCTACTTACTGGAGCATTCACCTTATACCCTTTGGTAAAGTGCTCCTACTTCTGGAAAAAACACTCACGCACCCCAAACAAATCTCTCAATCAGTCTTTTACCAGCCAGCCCTCCTCGCAGTTCTATCTCCTCGTCTAAGAGCTTTCTGCTTGGCCAAATTCATTTCTTTTATTTGCAGCTGAAAGGGAGAACTCTCTTTGTCTTGTTCTAGTGGCAGCCCAAATTAGACTGAAATTTACCCTGGCCACTGCCAGGAATTTGGGCAGCTCTTAGAAGTCAGCATTGATTTAAATTTGTATGGATTTATTCCCAACTATAAATGTTGACTTCTCCTCTAAAATAAACCTGTGTTTACTCTGATGTTTTGCTCAATTGCACATGAAGGGCTTGGTGTAGAGGAAGGCTATGCATATGAAAGACACCTATCAGTTTTACCAGTCTCCAGAAATTGAAAGAGTAAGATTTTTCAGTTGTCCCAAGAGGAACTTTTAGATACAAAATGCAAAAATAATTCAACAGAAAGTCTTTTTTCTATGTGCTAAGATGCGTTTGGATGACAAAAAAAGGGAAACTGAATGGAAACCATCATTTGCCTAAGAGATACATTGTGTATTTTTAGACAGAATGTTAATTTTACGACTTAAAATTAGCTCATCCTTTTTCTTCTTAGAAAAACCAGGCCTGAAAAAATAATCCATTAAAAATAAATAAGGTAAATAAAAATATAATTGGCACTTAAACATAAGCAAACAAACAAAACATTTACACTGCATAGCTAATAGTGACACTGCTGAAAGAGAGCCATCTGTGCATCTTGAAAATTTCATTTTGAAATTGTTACTAAGTAAAGCTAACAATAGTCTTGAATATCCCATTATCCAAAATTGGTTCTCCCTTAAGAACAGTCATGAATTATTTTTATGGTTAAGACATTTCTCTGAAGTTTTACAGAGGCCTTCTTGGTTGGTTTTTGTTTCTTTGATCCTTTTTCAAAAATCACTCATTACAAATTTCTAATGTTTTTAAAATATTTCCTATGTTTAAAGGCTATCTCCCTATGGCTGCGTTGTGGGTCACCCAGCTATTACTTTGATTATCCTTTTTACTTTTAGATATTTGTACCTTAAATTACTAAATGGAGAGAGCAAGGGACTCTTCAATACAATGTATGAGAGAACACTCTAGACAATAAACATACTTCTGAATCAGCAAAGAGTTCTTGGGTCCCAGAAAAGAGAAACAAGCTTAACTAGAAATGATAAATATGGTGCCATGCAGTACATCAATATATCATTTCTGTTAACCCATATAGGATAAAATAGAGTAAGCAGTGGAGCTCACACTAGAATATGTTTCATGAGAAGAGGTATTTTGTCTTCTGTACACTAAAGCATCCTAACTGCCTAGGAGAATATTTAGCATGTGGTAAATGTTCATTTAATATTTGCTGAAAGAATGAACAGAGAGAGGAGATAGGATACAACGTTAATCAAATGTAGGCACTGTGATGAGCCCTTCATAATATGACATCTTAATGAATCCTTATGGAGGAAATGTGAATGTTGCATTCTTTTTTAACAGAAGAGAAAACTAGAGCTCAGAATGGTGAATTTAATTACCCAAGGGTTGACAGGTGGTAAACAGCAGATCTGACAATCAAAATCTATCTAATAGGCCGCCCAAATAATACACTAGCAACAGTATCAGGCTACTCATAAAATGTACCAGAAAGAGTAAGAGTTGAGTGTTACAGCTGTCCATGGAAGCCCCCACCATGTAGAACCCGTGATTGAAGAAGCAATGGAGAATAATACTGTGGATGGGAGACACCACAGATCTAATCCACCGCCAAGATTTCACTATTGGGAGCTACCAGTAAAATACAACATTGTGATTATCTGTTGACAGGCACAGCGTTTAAAGAAAACTTTACATTGCCACATCAGGGAAACCATACTTACTTGGTGTTCACTTCTCTTGCTTCTAGAACATATTACTCACAGACATAGAGGCTGAAAACACTACCAATTCACTATCTTGGAGTTCTTTGGGTCAGAAGTCTGATGTGGGTCTCACTGGATTAAAATTAAGGTAATGGCAGGGCTGCATTACTCTCTGGAGGCTTTTGGGAAAAATCTGTTTCATTACTCATGAAATGAGATGTTGGCAGAATTCGTTTCAATGAGGAGATCTCCACTGCTTGCTGGCTGTCAGCTGAGGGCTGCCCTTAGCTTCTCGAAGCCTCTCTCTGTTCCTTGCACACTACTCTATCTCAGAACCAGCAATGGGTTCATTGAGTCTTTCTCACACCACCATCTCCCTGACCTCCTCTTTCGCCTTTCTTTTCCACTTTTAGGGTTCATGTCACTACATTTAGTCTGCCCAGGATAATCTCTGCATCTCAAGGTCCTTTACCTTAACTAAGGCTGCAAAGTCCCTTTTATCATGTAAAGTAACATAGTCACAGGTTTTGAGGATTAGGAGGTCATTATTATGGCTACCCGTGACCAAACTGACATGTAGTTCTCTAACGATTTTGATGGCCATAGAGACTGTTGGTCTTTTAATATATTTTGCAATCAAGAGATAAAATAATTCCTTCTAAGGAACCTAGATGGCTTTTCAGTGATTGCTTAAATTATAACTAAGTTCTTTGATTTTATTGAAATATATTTGACATATAACATTGTGTAAATTTAAGGTGTACAACATGTTAACTTGATACATTTATATACTGTGATTCAATTGCCATTGAAGAGATAATTACCAGCTCTATCACATTACATAGTCATCATTTCTTTTTAAAATATAATTCATTATTCGGAATTTAGGTAGTAGGACTGCTTTGGAAAAAGCATTGCACTTATTACCTACTGTCTTTCTTTTCCCTTTTTTGAATGTAGTCCTACCCTTTATTTATGTCTAAAACTTGTTTTCTCATTGACTTTAGATTAGAATCAGGGTCTGTAACTGATCTTCTTTTTGGACAGACCTTGAAAGTGGTTTTTTAGCAGTCACTGAGTAATGACCAGGGTTTGACACGTGGGAAATAGAGCTGGACCTGTTCCCACAACAACATATCCCAAACTAGTTAAGTACCATCCATATATCATTTTGAGTTTTGGGGAAAAATATGGGCAGGGAATTAGAAGGAAAACAAGAAAGAAAGAAAAATGAAAGGGATACTTCAGAATGTATTGCATCTGCTCTAAACATGGGGTTATATAATAAAAACTCTGAGAAAATAAATCCTGTTTGACTGCCTACTCAAATACGTGTAACAAAATGATAAAAAAAAGTCCTTCAGATTTCTGACTGAGACCCAAAGCTCACAGCAACTGAGGGTAAGAGCTCAAATATTCTCAAAGGAAATCCTGGACACATCAGTGAAGAAGGGACAAAGCAGAAACCAAACTGGTTTCATGACCATCATCCATGTCTACTGCATATAAGAGAAAGCTGAACATTCCTTAATGATATTTTTTATAAGAAGATTTTCACAGGAGTAGAGAGGGCTATGACATTTTCCTCCATTTCTCAATGCAAGTGTTATGATCTCCAAGAGAACCAGTCTGGATCCTTACTGAATGGCAGAATTTGGTGGGCTCCCTGTATAACGCTGTTGGCACAGAGCACTGACAAGATCTTGGACAAAACTTGACGTTTTCTGAAATATCTGGGAGAATCCGTGAAGATGTTTGAAAAAGTGTGACAGTAAGAGGCAGAGGAGTGCTACCTGTGATGGGAACTACCATTAAGCAAACTGATTCTCCTAATTTGCTAGAGTAAGATGATATGATGTTCCCTGGGGGTCAAGTGAATGCCTGCATTATTGAGGTTAATGCTACGTTGTGCTGTGGCTTAAAAGAATGACTATTTCTCATTTATGAAGAGTCTTTTATGGATCAGGTAGCCAGGTAGCTCTCCTCCATCTTGAAGCTATGCCTCCTGAACACATGGCTTTCTAGGTTATCATCTAGGGTAAGAGTGAGATGAGGGGCCACACCATCCTCTAACCTGGACGGTATCTCTTTTGTGACCTTTTGCAGCTCCATTCATTCATGCACATAATGAAAGGATGTGACTATTTCTAAGTGGGATAAAAAGTATAATACTTGCCTAGAAACAATCCTACCACCTAAACGTTAAATGCTAGGTTGCAATTTAAGAGATCAATAGAGAAACTGAAGACACATCTAAGTTTCTTGGTAAGAAATTTCATCCTCTTTCTGCTAGATCCTCTATCTAGCAGGCAGGCCTTTTTTCAAGATGACTTAAGTGGGCCACTTTATCAAGCAGTGCAAGTAGAAGCAGTTAGTGCTCAACACATATTTCTTGAGCTTCTTAACTTTTCCTAATTTCCCTTGTAGTTAGTTTGGAGCCTTGTGGCTTGTTTTGACAAATGAACAGTGAGTGGACATGATATGTACCACTTCTGGGATGAAGTAGATGATATTCAGTGTGTGTGTGTGTGTGTGTGTGTGTGTGTGTGTAATGTAATGTAGTTTTCAAATTCAGTGTCTACTTTCACTTCCTTTGGGTATAATACTTAACAGAATATAGGAATAATTTGAATCCCAGATGTGACTAGCTCTGACTTTAGGTAAGCTATTTAAACTTTCAAATTGTCAGTTTCCTCATCTATATAATTGTAGAGTACAATATACCTCTTGGCCTCCAGTTCATGATGGTAAACTGAGAATATTTATGACCTTGTCTTCTTCTCAGAGTACCAATGAAATTAGAGAAAATATATGAAATTTACATTGTAGGACCAGAAAAATGGAAAAGATGCCACCAGGAAACTCTTTAAAAAGGAATTGCTGGAAAACAGAGAGAATCTGGGAATAGATTGGTATGGAAAGGGTAGTGGAAACTTAGCTGAAGCTGCAAGATCTTCTCAAGAGACTTTTGGAGACCCTTCCAAATAAGACCATATTGCTATGTAAAAAAATAAATACCACTCAAAAACTTAGTAGCTTAGACGAACAACTGTTTTGCTGTTGTCATCATTGTTGTCATTGTTGGGTTTTTGTTTTGTTTTGTTTTTCATGATTCTATGAGCTGACGAGATCAGTTGGACAGTTTGCTCCATGTGATTCTAGCTCAGGGTACAAACTTCTGGAGTCTCAACTGGGCTGGAATATCCAAGATGCCTTATTCATATGTCTGGCACGTTGATGGGGACAGCTGAAGAGCTGATCTCAGCACACTAGGATGACTTCATCTCTCTCTCTTTCTATGTATTCTCAGGGCCTCTCCTCCTTGTGGCTTCTCCATGTGGTCTATACACAACATCTCTCCAGTAGCACAAACTCCTTACATGTCAGTCAGCACTCCCAAGGGGACAAAAGCATAAAGTTGTCAGGTCCTCTTAAAGCTTAGCCCTGGAACAGGCACAACATCCTTTTACTACATTCTATTGGATTCAGTGAATCACAGAGCCAGTCCAGTTTCATCTGAAAGGGGAATACACAAGGTTGTGAGTACCAGGATACATGGTTCCTGGTATTTGATATTACCTACCACAGTTACTCATTGGAGCAATTCATTAAGAATTAGCAGCCTGAAGAGCTAGTAGACTGTCACCTCCTCCTTTCCTGAGCAGATGGCTACAGGAAGATGTGTTTTTGACCCAAGACCTTAGTATTGGAAGAATGGGTGCAATCATCAGAAAAAAGAGATCCTACTCATGGTACTCATGCCTAAAGATAAGCAGAGCAGAATTTATTGTATGTCTAGTATTGTTACAAAAGACTGTATTATGGTAGAAAAGTGTAAGAGAGTGGAATCAAGGAAAACCCCTTTTAGCTAGGAGTAAAATAGTTCCACACAGAATAAAGTACCCTCCAGACACTGATGTCAGTAGTCCAAGTCAAGAAAAAAAAAATATTGAGAAGACACTTCTCCATAACTACAGAGAAATCCAATATTAGATGCCTTAATTAATGGACCTATTCCTCCATCCATGCATATAGAACAGAAAAACAGCCAACCATAAAACCATGGAAAACAAATGCCATGGAAAAAACAAAATAAAAACCTAGCGTATACACATGCATGTACGTGCACACACACACACACAAATATACACATTGAAACCAAAATTAAGTAAAGAAAATTTAGGTAAAATAATAAAATTATTTGATTTCAAAAATTTGAATTTTATATAGTAATTATAAACAAACAATTATGAAAAAACTAAGAGAAAGAAAAGGAATTCCAGGAAATTAATATATTATTTATGAGATTAAAAAATAATAATTTAATGCAGAGTAAATATTAGCTAGATAGTAATAAAGACCAAACTGGTGTTCTAGAAGATAAAATTGGGGAATTTATGCAACTTCTAAAGCTAAACAAATACGTAGGGAATATTAGACAGAAGTTAAGAGAAATGAATAATCCTTCCAGAAGGTACATATAACAGGAGTTCTAAAAGTCAAGAGCACGGGTAGTGTAGGAGAAGGAATAATCAATTAAGACAAAAAAACATATCAAATCGTATTATTTTTTTGGTCACACCGAAGAGCTTGTGGGATCTTAGTTCCCTGACCAGAGATCAAACCCGCACCCTCGGCAGTGAAAGCGCAGAGTCCTAACCACTGACCACCTGGGAACTCCCTAAATTGCATTTTTAAAAATTTAAATTCATATTCACTGCAATAAAAAAGAGCCCAAGATTTCTGAGCAACTAGACAATGGATTCTGTCACTTAAGCATTCTAATTTAACCAATCGGTGTTCAGTGATGTAGCAGTAAACTTCAGACAATAGAGGTCTAATCATTCTATTTGCTTCTTGCTTTGGGAGAACTTGAGGAACTTCCTTGAGTAAACTTGAGATCCTTGACACTGCCATTCAAAACTGATTCCTTTTCAGAAAATTATATGACCAATCGATATATTAATCACTGTTAAGCAACCTATTTACAATAATGCCTAACATTTCCTACCTGTGTGCCAGGCACTGCTCTAAGTAACTAAACCATATTATGTCCTCTAAGCCTCACAAAATCCTTAGGTGGCGGGCAGAGTCCAGATTTTGTGGTACCTGAGGCACTGTTTATTAAAAAATAATACAAAATTATGAACACAAAAACTGGTATGAAAAAGAATATTTACTTGAGTGCGAAAAGATACCCTGACAAATTACTGGAGTGTTGGAGTTGATCCTTTTCTTTTGAGAAACTCAGTTAATTTTTCAGAAATGACTTTTACAAAATGCTTCCAGCTAGCACTGATTTCCTTCCTCATTTTTAAAAGAACCCACACATATGAGGAGTCCTGTGCTTTAAGTTCCATTGGCTTCATGGTAAATTCACCTTGGGAGATGAGTCCTATTATATTCATAAGGACATGGGGGAACAGAACACAGCTATTATTGAGGAACGGAGCCAGGACTCAAATCCCCACTGCCTGGTTCAAGAGTCTGCCCCCTTGTTCCCCAAGTTATACTGCCAATTACTGGGCCCTTTCCTGAAAGACACCAGGGAGAACTGTTCTGAGGGAGAACAAGTTAAGTTTGCATACTACTGATCAAAATAATGTCTTTTCTGATGAATAATCTTATTTTTTATGTTACTGACATATTCATTTCCTGACACAATCAGTAGTAACTTGTCCTTTGTAGTCCCAAATATGACAAAAGTGAATTGTGCTTGCATTTCCCCATAGATCCTCAAATTCTACCCAGGGTGACTATCATGTCTGGGACAGCTTGCAAGTTGTTCCCTACAGAAACCTTAGGTCTAGATGGTTCAAGACATCAGCTTCTCAATCACCAAGTTAAAAAAATTGATTCTGGAGATATAAAGTTTAAGATCCCTGGCGATTCTGAGCCTCAGACAGTGCTTGAATGAGGATGGGTGAAATGAAGAATCTGGCCCCATACTTAACTGGGAAGACTGAATCAGTGAGGCTCTTTAACTATTGGCTTTGTTTACTGAAACTTCCACCTCACTGTGATCAAAAGAATATGTGTGACCAAGAAGGGGGTGGTTTAGCAGACCTAAAATAACTTTTTAGTGAGTATCATTTATATAATACTTTTTTTCTGTTGGGTTTGTTCTTTTGATTCAACTTAAAGCAAAACACAACATATTTATTCCAATTTCATCTAATGTGAGATGTTGAGATCAGAAAGAGAGCAGAGAGTCAGAACATATAGGCCGTTTTAATTATGTTGGCTTTTATACTAAGGTAGATTGGGCACCATTAACATGTTCTGAGTAGAAGTGTGACATCTTCAAGGAAGTAATAAGTGAAATACCTAGGCTGTTGTGCTGAGAATAAACTGAGAATAATTAGGGGTCAAAGGTCTGAACAACAAGGTTAAGAGAATATTACAATAATTTTGGCCAAAGACTGTAGTACTTTGGACCAGAAATGAAGGTAGTTTGTTATCTGTACAGCTGGTGAGGAGTGCTTGGATTTGGTATATTCCTTGAAAGTAGAGAAAATAGGATTTGCTGTGATATAATAAGGGGGGGGGGAATGTGAGAGCAAAGGAATAAGGACGACTCCCTGCTTTTGACTGGTAATATTGAGAGGATAAGAGCTGTTGGTACTTACTGTGATGGAGAAGGCTAGAGCAGGTTGGATCGGGAAGACAGGAAAATCCTGAGATGATGAGGATGTGATTATTGGGGAAGAAGAAGGAGAAATGTGGCTCTCACAGAGATCACTGGCCTTTTGGGGCCCGTTTTCCTTCTTGCCATCACATGAAGGTGGATGAGAGGTAGTGTTACCAGGAGCGCTCTGAACACTGGGTGACTGAGGCTTATTCTTTATCCTGCTCTTGAAGCAGTAGAAACTTGGGGAGGTGGTGCATGATACTGGGACCAATAGGAGTTCTAGACTCTCTTCTTCCTTCAAGCAGATGAGTAATTTTAGAATACTCTTTTCTTTACTGAATTAAGAAAACAAATAATAAGCATGCTCTTCATTTTGGAGATTCATTTTGGAGTACTTAAACAGGTTTTATTACTGAATAATCACTACATCCCAAACAGCTAAACTTTTGATTTTTATTTCATATATACATCTAATTTGGATACAAGCTTAGATAAAAAATGCATTATTAATGCATGTATATCATTAAGTGGATCAAGGTCAGAATACAGCCAAGAATAAATACCAGCTTAGTAAGTTTTATAAGCTTTTGTCTGCTCCTTTCTGGCACACAGATCAGAATATTTTAGGAAAAAAAGTTCAACAAATGATTGATATCACAGTAGTATAATTGTGTTAAATGCATTCAGTCTCTTTTAAATATACTATTATATGAGTGACCAGAATAGAAACCAAAAAACAAATCAAGAAAATAATTCAAGATACATAAGCATAGCACAGGGAGATCAGCTCGGTGCTTTGTGACCACCTAGAGGGGTCGGATAGGGAGGGTGGGAAGGAGATGCAAGAGGGAGAGGATATGGGAATATATGTATACATATAGCTGATTCATTTTGTTATACAGCAGCAACTAACACAACAATGTAAAGCAATTAGACTCCAATAAAGATGTAAAAAAATATAATACTAAATTAAAAAAAAGATACATAAGACCTTTCATATGAGGAACGAGAGATATTTTGGAAAGACTGATTTTATATGACATACCACTTGAATGCAGCAAATGAATAGTGGTCCTTACATTAAAAAATCACACTTAGAGAGTTTTACTTTAAATATGACTGTTTTAAACAAAATAATCCATGATTTAATCAGTTTATGTTTGACAGTCAAAGGATAATTCACAAAATATAATGAACACAGCTGTGCTTAGAACTTTTTGTCATGACATGTCTCAAAGAAACTAAAATGTTTCACAGGTACAGCTAGTTTTCAAGATGGTTTATCCACGTATGGACAGTCATTCAGATTTGGGGTAATTAGTGTGCTAAAAGTGAATTTCAATTACTTTTTGCTTAAAAAGCCCTCTCAGTGAATGGAATTGATTGAGGTGCCCTTATTTGTGCTCCTGGTTCATCTGGGGTATACCTTCAGCTCAATGATGGTCAAGTTCCATGTCGGGGGTCTGCAAACTTTATACATCAAGTGCCAGTTAGTAAATATTTTCGGCTTTGTGGGCCACGTGGTCTCTGTTGCAACTACCAAAGTCTTTGTAGCATGATAGCAGCCTTAGCAAATGCATAAACAAATGGGACATAAGCGGTGCATAATGTGTTCCAATAAAACTTTATTTACAAAAAATGGTAGCAGGCCAAATATGGCCCATGGACAGCCGTTTGCCATCCACTGATCTATGTTAATCCTTGCTGCATCTGACTATCTCTTCCATTAGCTTTACTTAATAGCAGGCCTCATTTCAGGTTTATATTTTTATTTTCAGAACATGAGATAGTATCTAGAACGGTAGGTATGCAATAAATGTTGAAGACAGTATTAATTTCTTATGAGAATTAATTACTCTAAATGTTCTTATGACTACTATGATTCATTATAATAGTGTTGAGAATGACTCTGAAGTACTCTGAACAAATTCTGCAGTGAAGTGAATAAATACAACTAATGCTTATTGACTTTTTAGTAAACATTTTTTCACTGGCATATTCTTTCCTTTAAGTAAGACTTTTTTTCTATTTTTAAAAGTAATACAGATTTATTGTAGAAAATTTAGAAATTCAGGATTTTTTTTCAATGTGTAGATATCAACAAGAAGGGCAATCCCATATATTAGTCCAGTGATTGTTTCAAGAATGGACATATGTCCATTGGTTTGCAACGATAAACATGTTTACATAACCAAATTTTTAAAATGCTGCTTAAAAATGACATCCCTGTACTCAAAAATCTTCAATAATTTTTCATTACACAAAATTTAATTCCAGATGTCCTAGTTTTAAGAACATTCATAATTTAGACCCAAACTATATTTTCACCTATGTTTCCACAAGCCCTCTTGCCTAAGCAAATTCATATCTTCCTTCTACAATTAAACATTGTCTTATCTTTGATTTTACTCATGATTTTTCTCTACCTGGAAAGCTTTTGCTTTTTCTCTGTACTTTCTGATTTTAGGCAGACCAAGATCTCCGACAACCTAGTCTGGAGTAATCCATCACTTATTTACATTCTTGTAGAGTTTGTAAGCTGCAGTACTGATTTGGCACTCACACTCACAAAAGGATTAGCATGGACTCTTGTGTATCACTTGCCATATGGCACGCTGAGAGTAAGGAGGAGCTGAGCTAGTAAGAAGGAAGCAAGTGGGAATGAAGCCAACTCCAAGGGCAGAAGTTAGAAACCACCACAAGCAATGGGACAGCCAGAAATGAGGTCAAGTAGAGAGAAAGATAGAAGGCTAGCACACAGCATCAGAAAATTACTTCCAAATCCTGACATTACTAGCGTAAAGAGAAGCTGTGCTGTATAACCAAGCAGGGCTCCTGCTGGCTCTGGGGGCAGGGCAAGTCTAGAGACGACTGTGGACGTGTGTGATAGGGATGAGACCTAAACAGACCCTGACAATGATCATAACCTGCCTTGACCATTAGTTCTTTTATATTTGTGTTTATAGTTAAAACTACCTCAGTTTTTCTCTGCAAATTGACTTCAAGTTCCTGGAAGGCAAGCTTTAGGATTTATATTTTATACCCACAATCAATAGGATTTTGAGCATGGTTGACTCTAAGTGAGAATGATTTACTGACAGACTTGAATCGATGATTTTTAAGTAGCAAAATTTATCTTCTTTTTTGGCTCAATCTGGCTCAATCAGGCATGAACGAAGAAAAAATAATGTATTTAATTTATATGCCAAAAGAAAATATTCAAGCAAAATAAGTGGACCAAAAAGTAACTTCTAATATGCATGCATAACAATCTAAAATGCAAGACAATATGAAAATTCTACTATTTAGCTCGTTCCTACAAACACCGGGTTAGTTTCACAAAATGTTCCCATATATCTGTCACCTTCAGTGTCATTTGAGACTGTTGACATCACTGTCAAGTATTCTTCAGTTTAAATGAAACCTTTCCTCCCATCCAGGCAGTGTGAAAGACCAGTATAGTGTATATAGTCATTAAAACTGATGGAGTAAAAAAATCAAATCTACAAAAAATCAAATCTACAAAAAAATCAAATCTACAAAAGTAGAGGAAGTATTGAACATCAGGTCTATTTGGCGAGAAAACAAGGAGGGAGCAATATGAAACTGACAGCATACTCTGACTACATTTGTACCTGTTGCAACTTGCATTTAAAAAGTTTTGTCTTAGATTGCAAATGGAGAAGAGTAAACCATATCCTGAAAAATAATAGGTTAGCTGGACTGCACGCTAGAGAACAGAATTCTGTAGAGAGCATAAAAAACAGAATTTGAGGGGCTAGACACCCAATTCTGACTAACATTACACCCATGAAGTTTAGTATGAAAATCAGCAAAAAGAAAATTTTGCAGAAGAACAAACATCACAGTTGTGGTTCCCAAGAGAGATGCAAATATGGGAATGAAATTGCCCTCTCTTTACATTTACATATATATATATATATTTTTTTATTTTTTTTCTTGAACAAAATTGTCATGGTATTTGGTAAAATCTTGGCAGGTCCTGGGCAGGCAAGTGATAATAGCAGTAATAACTACCAGAAATGCTCAGGTATAGTTGCTCTCTAGCAGCTAAAGCCAAGCAGGTAGAACCATGCCAACAGATCACAATTACACCTAAATAATGGAGCAGGGCAGATCAGGAGTGCATTCACTGGAATAAGATTAAAACACTCAAAATTGTCTCATGGAGGAGGAAATTGCTAGAATAGATAAGCAATGGTTTGGCACTTTTTGAATTTATTTATTATTTCTTTTTACTTTTACTTAAAAAGAACCAGCTATGTTAAGTTATGTTCTTATGTTATTGATATCAGTCATATTAATACCTAGAAGTATTTCCAAATCTGTTTTGTGACACAAAGTGCCTGGTGTAAAGTATTATTCATTGTATTTGGTTTGCAACATGTGTATTTTGGAAAAAAATCATAAAACAAAGTGTGAATAGACAGAAAAAAAAGTGACTGACATCTCCAAAGTAGGAATAAACATATCTCATAATATAATTGATTTAATCTCACAGTTATACCCCTGAACTAGTTAAATAAATGAAGTGCTTGCTGGTCAATTTTCAAAGGAATTCCTAAAGACATTCATAGGCTTAATATATTTAAGTGATACAATTTTTCTCTAATAGAATTTAATTACATGTAGTTAATACCCTTTTCAAAATATAAGACTGCATTCCTCTTCCTCACTGTGGTCCAACTTTATTTAAAAAATGACAAATAAAATAATTATTTATTTTATTAATTACTCATAAAGTGTCAAGTAGTGTATTTATTTCTTTGTTAAGCTCAGGAAATATCTGCTTATCTCCTTGCCAAATCCGGTTCCAAAGCTGGCACTAGCCTCATTCACTGCTCCCGTGTTAATGTTCCAAGTTCTTTAGAACTTGTTATCTTTTCCCTGTTTGCTTTTAGGTTTACCTGTAAATCTGCCAAAACTAATGATCCAGATTGATTCTTACTTAAAGTGCCCAAGACAGTTGTACTTAATTTGCTTAACATAAGTAGCATTCTCAGAAGCTCAAGGTCATGATTCAGAATTTTTTCTGCCAACACTTTGGAATGGGCGAGATGCCAATTGTTATATGAGTCTACTTAATTGAAATTTAAAAAGTGAGCTATGTTATCACAATCAACCCTAGGTGGCACCTTAAAGGATCAAGGCCAATGAAAATAGAAAATATTTCCCATTATAAATATCTAGGAACAAATTTTATAATAAAGGCGGTTTCTGAACTAAAATAGATATATACAACAGGTAACTTATATATGTAAAAATAGAGGTAACTTTTCAGTCATCTATAGAAATAATAGATAGGAAAATTATAGAGATGTCAAATATATCATTGATCCAAATATCTCAGTGTAACCATTATTTTAAGCTCCCACCTACTAAATGTAATACATAGGAACATTGCAAGGTTCTCATTTTTTTCTGTCCTAAAGGTGAATAGAAAAAGGAAAAAGAAAAGGATGATGATTAATACACAGACAAGATAATCATCTTTGAGATAATTAAGAATTGCCTGCCGTGGCCATTTATTTGATTAATAGTGTAATGGCATTCACTGATCCAAGTCCCAATCCAGTGCACCTGATACATCGAGAAGCAAAGATACATTTGCCCACTCCTCAGCTGTAAGGGAGTCTGAAATTATGTATATTTCATTTTTCTAGTAAAAGGTAGACTTTGCCTCATGAGGAGACTTATACCTCAAACACAAGATAGAGATTCAGTTGTTGGGTGAGCAAAAAGAAAGAGGAATGTTCACTACAATACCCAAACCCCAAACAATTTAATAACTTACTACAATTACATGTTGAAGAAGAAAAGTACCTACTTTAAATATGATGCTTTCATTTTCAAGAACAAGAATGACATACTCCAAAATAATATAGTTACAGATTCTAAAACAGCCAGTAGACACATTACTATTCATATCTGACTTAGGTTCGTCATCGGATTTGATGTTTTTAATCTCTCTTTAATGAAAATATTCTGCTTTGGTGTATAAGGCACTACTCTCCGCTGACTTGCCTCCTAATTATCAGTGCAATAAAATCACACTTTTCTTTTTTTTAATACAGTGATTACTACGTACTTCATATTGTTAGGCATTAGGAATAAAGTTTCAATTAGAAATTGACACAGAAAGATGTACCATTTAATGGAAGTGACAGAGAAGTAAACTGATGATTATATTGATATTATGTGTGTTATAAATAAAGGGCATTATGGAAATTTTTCTTTTGGACATTTAAATCAGCCTGGGGGAGGGTGTTTTTCAGTGAAGTCTTCTCAAAGTAACTGATTCCTGATAAAATCTACACATTGTTCCTGTGTTAACTTTAAGTATTGGTTTTACATGGATTCTAACTTTGTACCTACTTTTCCCCTCATGCTTCATACTCTATTTGGCTAATACACACACAGTGACAGCTTTATCTTCCAACTTGACATCAATGATCTCTAAATTTGTAATATCTGCTACAATCTCTCTCTCTGTTACCATGAGGTTGAGTTTTTCAATACCTACTGGACAACATCTGAAAATACCACAGAAATCGCAAAATCAACTTGGTAAAAACTTAAGTCATCCTCTTCTTTCACCAAAATTCTTCTCATGTTAAATATTTCACCCGACAACATCAAATAATTCTGGGCTTCTTCCTTAAGAACCATATCTAATTAATCAACAACTGTAATCACTTCTTTATAATTATTTTACCAACACAGTTATGCATATCTACTTCCAGTTTATCTTCCTACGTTTACACTCCCATAATTTCTTTCCTCTGAGATGATGTAAGAACTGAACTCTGCCTAAAACCTTGTGTCTTGCATTCAATGTATCACATAGCTGTCAGAATGATCATAGTAGAACACAACTGTGATCAAGGCACTTGTTGACTATTATATGTGACACCCTATTGCCTCTAGGCTAACTATTTATTACTTAGCAGGGCATGAAAAATTCATAATCTCTCCTCTGACTATATTTCTGGAAGCATTTGTTATCATTCCTCACTCGTGCAATCCCTAGCATAAGACATTTTCTCCTTGTCTGATATCCCTTAACCTCACTTGTGTGTTCAGTGAATTCTCTTCTAGCTTCCATACTGCCACCTCTATGGATCATTCAAAAGACATTGCCTATCTCACTCCCATCTGGTAAACACCACCCTACTTTGTTTACTTTTTTGCCTCACTCACCAAAATGTGAGCTTCTAGAATCCAGGAGTGTTGTCTTAGCCTTAGTCCCCTAGGTGCCTAGCACTAGTAGATGGTCAATAAAGATATCTGGAATAAATGATCACTGATTCATTTCTTAGATGTCAATAATAAGAAATATAAAATCTGTGGTCATAAGTGGAGAACAATCTATGCAAAACATATCTTTACAGAAATTATTGCCTAAAGGCAACTTGGTGGATCATAATGAGTTTATAAATTTATTTCATTTCAGAAAGTCATATTCAAATACTTCAATGTCCCCTTTTAAAATTCAGATTTTGTTAAAAACTAAAGTTTTATTATTGGTTTGTTTTTCTGAAATATCTTGTACCAGAGTTTACTTTACCTAGATGAAGGTTTATACTATTTATTATATACAGTATATTTATAGCACGCGCACGCACACACACACACACACACACACACATACAGTAGAGGGTAGACATTGTTCTTACGTATAAAGTTTTCCCACCTAAATATTACATCATAATAGCTGACCCAAGATGATGTGATGTGTTCATCCTAACATTTTCTATACTACCTGGCACAGCCCCAAATTGGACATAATTCTGTCTGAGAGACTTTACTGGAGCAACACTTCACTATTTTAAATTATTTATTCCTGATACAGGGAATAATGTGTTCTATTTATTTTATGTTCTCAAAATCCACAAGTACCAACTTCCTCTTGTAATGAGTCACATACATTTCTTATTTAATTTTTGCCACAATTCTATGAGATTTTTGTATAAGAGGCATCATATTTTTCTATCCATTTATTTATTCTTCTTGATCAATAAATCCCAGGCAATATGCTCACATATTTTTCAAGCTTTCAAAGATAGAAGTGGTTAATAAGATGAAGCAGAAGTTAGAGGGACATCCAGGAAAGTACTTTATGACTATCTGAACATTCACCTTCCTGCTGCTAACTAGATAGAGCTCTGGAAAGCCATTTCAGGATTATGAGACAAAGGTCAAGAGCATATCACAGACTTGGCCTTGCCAGCCTTGAGCAGCTGAACCCACATCATCAATCTCCTACTTCCATACTTAGTATTTATTAGATGAGGATATCACACTTTATGTATTTAAGCCTGTCTAGTCAGATTGCCTTCATGAGAGCCAAACGCAACTCCTAGCCGATTCAGCAAAGTCATTCTCACAGAGGTTGTATTAATGACCCAAGGACACATAGATAACCAGTGTCCAACTAGGACTGTGAACTACAGTCTGCTTATTACCTCATGCTCATTTTATTACAGTATATGACATTGCATGTGTTCTGGGATTTGTGTTATCACTCAGCGCTCCGCAGTTTGTTTAAAGCTCGTGAAATATGCCACCTAGTAGGCTGACACTGAATTAGACAAGGGGGCAATAATATGCACTGGTTAAAAAATTTCTCATTTTCAACCCTAGTCCCAACCTTTGCACTTGTCTTAAACAGAGGATATATTTTTTAAAAAATTTTATTGGGGTATAGTTTCTTTACAGTGATGTGTTATTTTCTGCTGTACAGCAAAGTGAATCAGTAATACGTACACATATATCCCCTCTTTTACAGATTTCCTTCCCATTTAGGTCACCACGGAGCATTTAGTAGAGTTCCTTGTGCTATACAGCAGGCTCTCATTAGTTATCTAGTTTATACACAGTAGTGTATATATGTCAATCCCAATCTCCCAATTCATCCAAACAGGATATTTTTAATCAGTGGATCATCATGTTACCAATTCCATTAAAAGGCTGACATTTGCCTGTGTAGGGACACCTTTATTGATGTGCATAATTAATATAGGAATATCCCAAATTGGAATAGTTTTAATGAAAAATAAAAGGAAGGAAAGGAAAGGAAAGGAAAGGAAAGGAAGAAAAAGAGAGAAAAGAAAGAGAAGAAAAAAGGAGAATGAATCCACTCTGCCTTATGTGTGATATGTCTCCCTTTTTTCATACTGATCCTTGAAGCATGGAATTGCTTCTGTTGAAAGTAAAAAACTCCTTTACTTATCTCTGCTTTGAATATTTAGACAGTAATTTCAGTATGAAAGTGTACTAAGAAAGTTTTATTTTTCTCTTACTTTGTTTCATTTTTTTCTACTCATGGTCTGAGGGCCACATGATTTTATACACAGTCTGCAAGCCAAATGCTAAGTATTAAGGCAGAACTTATCAGAGAGAACCAGTAAATTTATCTTTTTTTTTTTTCCACTGATACTTCTTCAACTGGAGAATCCTCTTTGTTTCAAATGGAAGATCTTTCTTTTAGTAAGAGCGCTCTGACCTGTGTAAACTGCCTAGCATAGAAGCCATATTTTTTTCTTTTCAATTCCACAGAAGTTAACCTACACACCTGAAGGTTTTGTGCTCAAAAATAATTAACAAAGTTATCTGTTTTCCTTCTGAATGTTCCTCAAATACTAAGTAACCATCTGGCTAGACAAGTGACCTTAAACGTGAAAGCTCTATTCTTGTGCTTCCTCTTCTAAAATATCATCATCTCTTGACTTATGTATATGTTTTATAATGCTGCTGAAATATAAATTATTTTAAAACTGTACCCTCATTTTTTAACTCTTCATATTACTATCAAATCTATCAGGCATGTTTCTAAGATTTTTCTTCAGTTGGTTATTATTACTGTTACTCTATTAATTTTCAATGTAGCATCATTAGATACACCAAGGAGACAAGTTCCATATTATACATTGTGCACATGGCATCAAATCTGCATGTGGCAATAGTCTTCTCCTTGGGTCATCTGCTCCTAGAATCTCTTTCCTTCGATGCATCCTGTGTATCCCAACAAATTCAATGTTTGTAACACACAACTTCATTACCCCAAAGATATCCAGTACCTTCTCATTGCCTAGAAGACGATGTGTAAAATTCTTAACATAATACTCAAGGTTCATCACCTTTCAAAAGTTATTACTATCCATATTAGATCCCTAATCAGTCACTCTGACTTGCTCAGTCTTCTAAGTAGATCTTGATGTATTCTCTTCCTCCAAACTAAGATATAAATAACATATATAAATAGCATAAATAATATAAATAAGGTATAATAATCTAATTAGAGTATAGACTGCATTATCTATCTATCTATCTATCTAATTGTTAGTGCCTAACACAGTTCTCATTATGTATGAGGTATTTTTGAGCCCAGGGAACCAAGTCATGATGGATAATCTCATTTATATTAAATTAATCTCTTCCCCCAACCCCTCCATCCCCACTCCCATACTGTGCTTGGTACAGATAGTAACACTTAGTAGATATTTATAATGTGTATGAAGAAGGAAGGAAGGAAGGAAGGAAGGAAGGAAGGAAGGAAGGAAGGAAGGAAGGAAGGAAGGAAGGAAGGAAGGAAGGAAGGAAGGAAGGAAGGGAGAGAGGGAAAGAAGTCAAAGAAAGAAATCAGGAGTAGATTATTATTGAAGAAAGTTAACTACTCTATTCACATATGTCAATCTGTCTTTAATAACATTAAAAACAACCTCAGGGGCTTCCCTGGTGGTGCAGTGGTTGAGAGTCCGCCTGCCGATGCAGGGGACGCGGGTTCGTGCCCCGGTCTGGGAAGATCCCACATGCCACGGAGCGGCTGGGCCCGTGAGCCATGGCCGCTGAGCCTGTGCGTCCGGAGCCTGTGCTCCGCAACGGGAGAGACCACAACAGTGAGAGGCTTGCATACCCCACCCCCCAAAAAAAACAACCTCAAAATTTAATTCAATATATTATGCATCAACAAAATATTTATCATAAGGATGGGGAAAATAAATGGCTATGTAAAGTTACCCTTTCAAAATCAGGAAGGAGAATTAAAATCTGCAGTAATTATTGATTCTTCCTATTAACTGAGAGAGAAAGCATATCAAGGTGGATAATTCCACTTTGGATCCAAAATGAAGGATGACAATATAGATGGTTGACTGATTATCTTGTGCAGCCTGTCAAAAGTCCTCAGGCACAGTTCCAAAAAAGAAGCCAAAACTGTGTTAAAAATATCAGCACTGAAGCAAAATTACATGTCATTTCACTAATTCAAGCCACATTCTCCAAAATTAGCTCCAATTTCTGACATTACACCACACCTATACAAACCCCATGATTCTTGAATTAACTGACAAATATTCTCTTCTAGACAATCCTTGGTAATTAATACCCTATTTGGAAACTAATATACTAAGAATAATATACTTCTAAAGGGAAATGCAAATTGCTTAGAAATAATTTGAACA
This sequence comes from Tursiops truncatus, assembly GCF_011762595.2. Taxonomy (NCBI): domain Eukaryota; kingdom Metazoa; phylum Chordata; class Mammalia; order Artiodactyla; family Delphinidae; genus Tursiops; species Tursiops truncatus. The sequence continues at coordinate 106,250,410 of NC_047055.1, read as the reverse complement.
TAAAATTGTTTAGTCTGAATCCCAAACCTGAGCATCACCATTCTATTAAATAAACTTTTCTTATGAAATAAAATCAGTGCTCCCCAAGGATGACTTAATAGTGACTTTCCTTCCAGATGCCAGCATCGTGCCTGGGAAATAACCGACTCATGGCCCAGGGTGGCCAACGGGCAAATTTGAAAATGATGTCAGGGTCATAAAGTGATATCTGGTTAACCTGTCTTTCTCTCTGCCACCATCACTTTTGTTATGCACATTTAAATGTTATATATTTCTTGGACAATGGATTCACAATTTCACCCCAGATTTTCTTTCAAAGCCTTTACTGGATACTGGGATGGACATAAAGATGCACAGTCCAGCAATACCCATGAAGGATTGAAAGTACTCCCAGCTGCTTTCACTGTCAGCCCCTCAGGGACTGCCTCAGCTGCAGGGTTCCCATGGCCAAGGTCAAGCCCTTCCTAGAGAGACTGTCATGCAATGACTGATTGATCCAGTTGGTGCTCAGGGAGCTCAATGCACAGCGACTCTGACAGGCCATTTTAGCTCCTGAGTTCCCTGTTCGGGTCTGCCATGCAATTTGCCTTCCTCATCTGCCTTATCCTGCTTCTTCCCTCTCTCTTCCACAGATATACCCAAGGATACTCCCTAATTAATATGTCGAGATCTAAATTCAGTCACAAAGTCAGCTTCTCCAGGAACCCAACCAACAGATACCATCTGAAGTACAGACTGATTTATTTCTAGAATATGGGACAGGATAACATTGAGAATTATAAACCAGGTTGTTCTGGCTTTCCTGGTCGTATCTTTTTAATCCTTGTATCGTACTCTAGTGAGTGCTCTTCTTTTCCAGAACTAAATAGGCTGGGGCATAAAAGTTAGAGAAACTGAAGCAGGAGACCAGGTGGGAGCCTAGAAGGTGAGCCAGTAGAACAGCGACAACCTGTGTGACCACAGCAGGGACTGGTGCCCTGCGCTCTGCTTCCAAGTGTAAAAGGTGTATTCCTCACTCTCACCTTCCAATTCCCATGCAAAATGTTTCTTTTAAGGAAAGGGAATTCTGAGAAGCACAGTTCCAGCTCAGGTAAGTTGACACAGTAAAAACTCTTGACACATATGTAACATATTTAACCCTTACACTAACCCTATTATTATCTGCATCTTATCTGCCTCTTACAGACGAAGAAAATCAGGCACAGAGAAGATAAATAATTTGCCTGAATACATGCAGCTGAATACGTTTAACTTTCCCTAGGATTATAAAATTTGGACAAAATATAACATAATGCTAATCTTAAGCCATAGAAGAAAGAACAAAAACAGGCAGAAACTGTGGGGAAATCTACCCTTGAAAGAACATAACTGTACTTGGTGAAATTTGTGAGTTTACATCTTTTTGTCTTGTAGTATTCCTAAAACTCTATACAGTATGGGGGCATAAAAAGCTACAGCCTAACAGAAGATGGAGTTTGGGAAAGCAGAGCAGACAGAAAGTTAGTAACCCTGGAAGTGAGGGAGCTGCAGAGGGGGAAAACCCCAGTATCTGTGCACAAAATCTACCCAGATCTTTGGCTAAGCTCTAAAACGCGGTAAAGACCCTAAGAGGCACAACAAAATCTCACCAGCTGAAAACTGAAAGAACTGAGTGGTGACCTCATTCTTTGTAGCCCACAGAGGAGATAGAACTTGGAACTCAAGTTCCTCCAAGTTGTCTACCTGCTGGAAAGGAAACACTGTTCAGAGGAACAGAATCTAGAGTCTCTACCACATATTATTCGTGTCCACTATTCAATCAAAAATCACTAGCCACGTAAAGTAACAGAAAAATTTGAGTATACTCTAGAAAATAAATACTCAATAAACCAACTCTAAGATGGCCCAGATTTACAATTATCAGAAAAGGACTTTAAAGCAGCTGTTAAATATTTCCAGGGACCTAAAGGAAAATATATGTATTAAACAAACAGAGGATGAATGTCAGCAGAGAAATAGAAACTGTGGAGAAAGTTTTAAGGCCCATGGCTGGGAGGTTGCAGGAATGGGAAGGATAGGAGTGTTGGTAAAATTGAGGGGACAATAAAAGGGATGTCAAGAGATCAGGAAAGAGATATTTTAGGAAACCAGATCCTGTAGCATCTTGCTGGCCACTGCAAGGATTTGGGCTTTTAGTCAAGTGAGACAAATAATTGGAGGGATTTGAGCAAAGGAGTGATATGACTCAACTTCTCCTTTATGAAGATCACTTCAACTGCTCTTTTGAGAAGAGACTGGGGAGAGGGCCAAGAAAGGAGGAGGGCAGACAGGTTAGGAGGCTCTGGATGGATGCTGGGGGCATGGACTTGTGTGGTAGTAGTGCAACTGATGAGAAGTGAATATAATCTAAAGGCAAACAAAATTGGAAGTCTTGATAGCTTTGATATGGGGTATGAATCAAGATTTTTTGACTAAGCAGGTGGAAGAGGCAGTCAGTCAAGCAGCCACGTAATCTGTGGAGCTCAGGGCAAAATGAAAATTCAGGGTGTTTTCTTAAAAAATTATTGAAAATGTCAAGATTATGACAGTAGGGCTTTACGCAAACTTCACAGATTGCATGCCCGGGATGCCCTGGATGCAGGTGGTATTTGCCAATCTGAAGAGGAGCAGGTTTTGTGGATAGAAGAGAGGTTGTGTTTAGACACTTTAGATTTAAGGCAATGTATCTGATGATGCTTATGAAACAATGAAATTTACTTCAAATATGAAGTGTTCTCTAAAATCCATCCAGTCACTGAGAATTTCTGTTCACAGAATGTTAAAGCTCTGAATATAGAGAAATACCTGAACATTGGTGAAAGGTGAAGTCACCTTTCCTTACCCTTTTAGACAATACCTCGGGGGAATGGTCAAGTTTAGTTCACTGAATGCTTTTAGATATCCAAGCAACATCTGCAGTCAGTGAAATGATTCAGAACAAACTTCTGATTTGATTAGAAAAGGTGCTGGGTAAAGCAATTTCAAAAGGGTTTAAAATCAGTTGAATTTTTTCCTAATATATACCTATTTAATGGAGGGATATCAACACCAATATAAAATCATCAATGAACGTTTGCAATTTTATTTTACAGCATTTATTGGGATTAACTTATGTATCCAACTTTCAAACTGCAACAAAATTAATGCCAGCATTTGTCAGAAGAGTCTGGGAGTTGATCAAGACACTCTCAGTGAATTGGCCAGGCCACTCCCAAATTCTAATCCAGGCAACTCGTTCCTTATAGAGCTATCCAGGAAGAGCATATTGGCAAAGAATACTTGTAAATATGACGAGAAAAATGGTCGTGCTAATTCCAATATTGATACAAGAATGATAGGAATTCCATTACTGGTAAATAACGCATCGACTTTATGTTAAAATCTCTGGTCACTTAGACTCTTTTGCCAAAAACTGATAATAAAGAAAAATATTGAAAAAGTACTCAAAATCTTACAGTCCACAAAAAGCCATCAAAATATTTCCAGTCTTTCCATGCTGGTGTGTAAGCATATATGGTGTATATTTTAGATTTATAATTGCAAAATTATATGTTGTGTGCCTTTGTATATGGGTGAGGAAAATGTAAATTTTTACCGTTTTGACACATTGGCATAAAGCTGTTTATGATACTCCCTTTAATCTGTTTTATCTCTAGTTGTGCCTACTCTTTAATTTCTGACACCATTTTAATGTTTTTCGTCTTGTTTCTATCTTCATATATTAAATACCTAAAAAATTAGTTTTCAACCATCTTTCTTATATTTTAATTTTCTTCTAAGTGACTTTAAACAAAAATCTTTATCTGCAATGGTCTTGTCTTAATTCAGTTCCCAGTAATTTTCTAATTTTCGTTATGATTTCTTCAACACATAAACTTTCAGTTTTCTCATTTTAAAATATATGTGGCTTATTAGTATTCTTTTTGTTATTGATTACTAAATTATACTTTTGTTGAGAATGTAGTCTGTGTGCTACAGCCTTTGAATTTTCTCAGTCTTGATTTATAACCTAACCTAGATTATGACCAAATTTTTAAAATATTCTTTGTGTGCTTGTTATTAAAATGTGTACTTTCTTGTTTGGACATAAGCATAAGATAACTTTTAATAAGCTTGTTAATTTTGTTAATTGTGTCTTAACATAGTCTAAATCCATACTTTAAAAATCTGTTTCAATTTCTTTATTTGAGCAACATTTGAAAACACTCCCACTCTAATACTGGAATTGACTCTCTCTCTTTGAAATACTAATTGCTTTTGGTCTACATATTTTGGGACATAACAAAGTTATTAGGTGCATACTAGTTGAGTATTTTTTATTATACTGAATGAACTGAAATTATCATTATATTTTGATACTATCTAGAAATATTTATCTTAATGTTTATTTCACAATGATTGAAGGACTATTTAAGAGATGCACTTAAAACATAAGGAAGCAAATTGCTAGAAATTAAAAGAATGGTTATACATATATATGACAGAGAGACCTATATCATCTATGTATCTATCTAGACCTATATCTCTCTCATATTTATATATATATTTTATATGAAGATTTCAGACTATTTGCATTTATAGTGATTATTGATATATTAAATAATTTTAACATATTCATTTTTCATTTGTTCTAATTTTACTGGGGTTTTCTCTTTTCTTACCTTCATTTATTGCCTGAGTTTCATGATATATTATTCTCTTTACTGCATTGGATATTTCATATGTATTATTTCACTGACTGCACATGCAGTTTTATTTTGTTTTTAATAGATCTTTATTGGAGTATAATTGCTTCACAATACTGTTAGTTTCTGTTGTACACCAAAGTCAATCAGCCACATTTGAAATGAACAAATTTTGAAGGTAACATCACTCTTTCTCGGAAACAATATAATAACCTTAAAAATATTTACTCTAGTAACTTTTTGGCCAACCCAATATTTCATATTACAAAGTATCATCCATTGTTTACATTCATATTATATGTTATTTGTTTAAACTTATCAACATGTTTACTAATGTCTTTGTTCATTCGTCCTTCTGATTTATCTGTCTTTTCTATCTGGTTTAATTTTGATCTTCAAGTGTATATTTGGAAGTTCTGTGACAGCCTCTCCTTCTCTCTTTTTGTCTGTCTGAAAATGGCTCTTACTGTACTTCTTCTTAATGATGGTAATAGTAGTATTGAATTGGCTCCTCCCAGATATAGTATGGCCATCTGCAGTGAGGAATCACTTTTTATGTTAATTTCTCAAATTGGAGAGCCTGGAGAAATGGTAAAATCGAATCAGACACCTATGTAAGGCAGGACTGTGCTTTTGATTTTTCATGGTTTTTTTTTTTTTTTAATTCCATCTAAAGGCTAATCAGAGGCAGGTAAGCATCCTGGATTCCTTTTGCTGACACGTGGATTTTTTTAGTCTACTTCTCTGAATATGCAATATTTTAGGATCTAGGACTGGTGCCCAGGTATCAGTTTCAACTGTTTTATCTCCCTATTTATATGACTATTAAAATTCTTTGGGAACTAAGATGGGTGAATCTCCATCATGTCTTCACAAGGAAGTCAGTTTCATTAAAGACATCTCTAATTGCTCTAAAATTCTTCCTTATGCTGTGCAGAAATGATTTTATTACTGTAACTGCTGTGACCCAGCTGTTTTTCCAAATCAACCATCAGGAAAAACCCCTGAATGTGTTTAATACTCCTTTCATAATAACTGAAAATCTTAATGTCCTGCACACCTGCCTCTCACTTAAACACATGCATGCATCAAACTCAACTGTACATATACACACTAACACAGGAAGAGGCTTTCTTTTTCTTAGGTGAAACATCTCTATGTCCTCAAACTTTCTGCAAATGAAATAGTTTCAAAATTCTATTTTCATTCTGGTCAATCTACCAGATTCATCATGGGTTGTCAACTTGTCTCTAAAAATATGGATTTCTTAAATAAACACAGACCTCATCAATGTTTGGCCATTCAAAACAGATTAATACTATTGCCTTTCTTGGTTTTTTTCTTGGTGGGAGTGGTAAAAAACAGCTAACATGAGATCTCTCCTGAAAAAATTTTTCAGTGTACACACAGCATTATGAACTATAAGCACAATCTTGTACAGCTGATCTCTAGGAGTTCTTTATCCTGCTGTTTACGGGTGTAGAGTTTCAGTCACGCAAGACTGCCTCACTTGTTTTGACATCACATTCTATGAAATAAGCCTATTGTATCAACCTTTAAGTAGAGGCCATAAATCATGAAATCATAGACTTGTACAATTGAAAGGGACATTTAAAACCATCCAGTTTAACAACTCATTGCAGTATATTTTAACATGAATTTCTATTAAACTAGATAACTGAAAGACTGAATGTATATATGATATTTCAGAATTTACTGACAGATTTCACACTATCTCCTACTGAATTGCACTTTTTTGGTTTTATCCATATATCACTATCTATGGATTATAGCAGATAACCTATAAATTCTATGTCTTTTGATTTGAAAGATTATTATATGTATGATTTTCATTTCCATTGTATTTTAACCCTCTTAGATGTTTCATTTAATTAGGCCAATGTGTTGCAATTTTTAAAGTTCTGATTCTAGGCTGTTAGTTTTGTGCACTACTAGTAATCTTGGTTACATAAGCCAGCATTTAAATGACAATATCGATTACTAGTCATACCAACCTAGAGAAGAAGTATTATATCTGAATTGTCTGATTTATCTTTCATTCTCTTTACTTTTGCAGCTATGGCACAAAATCTAAATGCAAATAGATGAAGCTTAACTGTCTTACAGTCATTTGACAAAGAGCACAACTACTTCAATTTAGTGAGAATACTGACATATAATATTACTGTTATCCTACAGTAACTTCTAAAATACTCCAGAAAATTGTGTGAGAAAAAACAATGAGCTAGGGAAAAGGGTTGTCATGAAAAAGTCTCTAATTGGGAACTAGAGAAAACGAATTCACTTTCTGTCTTTTTTTCCCCCCTTTCACTTCCAACCACAATTACAATGTCCTTCTAAGAAAAGGAAGCAACATAAAACTTTGTACTACAGAGCACCTTTATAAAGAGGATAAATGAAAGTTTTCCTCATGGTAAAGAAAAAGAAATTCAGGAGTGTAACTCTGTGGGAAAGGAAATCATTTTTGTAAATATCAACAGTAACCCATGAAATATTGAAATGAAACTTCTATGCCAAAACATAAAGTTAATTTGTATAATTTAAAAACTTTATTTTTCTACCGTATATATACTTTGTCTTTAAATTTGAAACCTAAAACTTTAAAAAATAAACCCACTTAGAGGTTGATCCAGTTTAATTGATAATATACTTAACATAAGAAAATTAAAATGTCTCTTGAAATCTAACCTAGAGACAGAGAGAGAGAGAGAGAGAGAGAGAGAGACAGAGAGACAGAGAGACAGAGAGACAGAGAGACAGAGAGGTTAGATAGACTTTTAAAATCACCAAATGCTATGAAATTAAGCTCTGTCTCTAACAGGGAAAGCTGTTCACCTTTGCAAAACACCTCAAGTTCAATGTTACATGAAAGAAAGTAGATTTTGTTTCTACCAGTTAGTATTATTTTTCCTATTAATCAAACCACTCATAACTATGTTTTGCCAAATAAGATAATTAATAATCATAACACCATAAAATATGATATTATAAATATTACTAAATATATTTCCTTCTATAGAAATAAATCCTTTCTTAGAATAAATTCTACCAGTGTCCTAGTTCCCCCCTTTGCAAGTCTGATTCCTCTTTCACTAGGATTTTTAATAGAAAATCCTTCTAATATTTGTAGATGTAAGGGATCCTAGTAAATCTTTTCTTCAGAAATATAAAATAAATCTCATTTACTTTTCCCTCTTTTGACAAAGTATTGAACATTCTCACAACAGTGATTGTGGCTTTTTGGAACTGGCTCTAGTTTGTCTATATTCATGTAAAATTATGGTGTTAAGATCTGAACCCAAAGCTCTGGGTCTCAGCAGATAAGGCAAAGAAAAAAATCTCATCTTTGGCATTGTAGATACCATATTTATAAGGGATTCAGACTTATATTTTAACTATTTTTTGCCACATCTTACCCTTCATACATTGAGTTTAATAAATTTAAAATTATAATCCACTCTAAAAGTACAATCCCTAAAGCACAAGCTCCTCTAACCCTTTATATATGTACTTCCAGGGTTGCAGGGTAATTAAGTACACCAACTCTGGCCTGCTCAAAATACGTTAACTTCTCTGAACCTCCACTAGTGCAGAATTAAGGAAAATAAACGCACCTAATAGTGTGGTTAAATAAAGAAAATTGGATAACACAAATTAAATTCTCGGTGTTACGCCTAGCACATACTGAACGCACAAATTAATTATGCACGATAATGTGATACTTTAAACTAGGTAGCTAGGGTCATTTTAATTAGGGAGCTCACAGGCGACGCTTTTAAATGTTTCATTATAAAATTTCACCTTGTTAGATCTGGCTCATCGTTCCAGTCTATCGACATCTTTCTGAATACAGATTCTGTTATCCAGCAAATGTATTCTTTCCACTTTTGTGTCATCTGCAATTTTGATAATCATGTTTTTGCAAACTTGGCTGCAGTGATTGACGATACTAGGCAAGACAGAGCCTATTCTTCTCTGTGTAGTCAACCACATATAATTCTGCCTAATTGAACTCCTATCCAGGGTCTGTGTCTACAGCTTTTCATGAAAATATCATAGGAGAAAACGTCACATGCTTTGCTGATGTCCAGATATACACAGTTCCCTGCTCTACTATCCTAATGATCTGTCATGAAATAAAGGCGGTTTAGCTTGACATGTCTTGCTCTTGTGAACTCTGTCTGAGCACTCTTGATAAAGGCTTCTTCTGGAACTGGGATTTTGTTTACTTGAATGTTACTTCACTGGAGTTGACCTAGAGCTGGAGATCTTCACAATCTATCAAGTCCTACATGACCTGGGGATGCCAAGGCAACATGTTTTGTCATAAGACACAGGGCCCTCCATCCTACCAGACTGTGCAGGTCCATGTTCACCTCAGTCCTATCTCTTTTTAATGTATGAAACTATCCCTGCTATACCAACACAGCATTCTCAAAGTTGTCAAGGTCAACAACCATTGCCATAAATTTCTCACTATATTCACAGATAAATTGTCTGGACCAGGACATCTGAATTCATATTTAGGAGTATGGTAAATGTGGAGGCTTATATTCCCTCTCATCAATATTTGGAGAAAGGAAAAAATTGAGAATACAAAATGAAAATAATGATTAGCTGTGTCGTTTCCCATTGCCTGTTACTATAATGCCTCTTGCTAATTCTTGCTCTAAGGCAGTGCAAGTAAAGGACAGTAGTATCTTGAGGGAGAAGTTTATCCCTGGTACTTCATAGGTGACATCAAGGATTATTTTTAACTTTTTAACCTAGACATAAAAAAGGTACCTGCGGTAAGCAGAATTCACAGTTGATACCAGAAGATTCCTAGCCCCTGCTGTATGCACACCTCCCAGATAGTCATTGAAACACTAATCTAAGTACTGCTGAGAAGGGATTTTTCTAATATAGTTAAGAGCCCAAATCAGTTGACCTAAGATAGAGTGATTATCCGGGTGGGCTTGATCCCTTTAAAAGCAGACAGTTTTCTCCAGCTCATCAAAGAAGAGGAAGTCAGAGAGACGTGCTTTAGTTGGCATAGAAAGTAAATACACATGCTGTGAACTGCTATGGGGACCACATGGCAAGGCACTACAGACAGGCTCCAGATGCTAAGAGTAGTCTACAGCTAGCAGGAAGAGGGGGGACCTCAGCCTTGCAACCGCAAGGCAATTAATTCTAACAACCAGTGTGCTTGAAAGACGAGCCTGAGCTCCACCTGAGAATGAAAGCCCAGACAAACACTTTGATGTCAGCCTGGTGAGTCTGTGAGCAAAGAATCCATCTATGCTATGCCCAGAGTTCTCCCTACAGAAACTGTGAGATAATAAATTTGTCTTGTTTTAAGCCACTCTGTTTGCGGTAATGTTAGGCAGCAGTAGAAAACAAATATAACATGTGCATCATAAGTGCACAACTCAGTGAATTTGCACAAAGTATAACCAGTATCCAGAACAAGAAATAGTACAACTTCTCAGAATTCACTTCCGTACCACACCCACCTCTCACCATTCCTCCACCTCTGTCCCCAGGAGTAACAACTGTCCTGACTTTTAACAGTATAGATTCATTTAGTCTAAGTACTTTATATAAATGGAATCATCCATTATATGCTCGTTTGGCTTCGGTTTCTTTAACAATATTGTTAGTAAGGTTTATATGAATCGTTACATAGAGGAGTAGATACTTCATTATCATTGCTGTATAATTCTTTTTTTGGGGGGGTGGGGCTGCACTGCGTGAGGCTTGCAGGATCTTAGTTCCCCTATCAGGGACTGAAACCGGGCCCTTGGCAATGAGAACGTGGAGTCCTAACCACTGGACCACCAGGGAATTCTACTGTGTGAATAAACCACAATTTACTTATTCATTTGACATGTTGGTTATATGGGTAGTTTCCAGTACAGGGCTATTGCAAACTATTCTAGCCCATGTCTTTTGGTATGCATAATATTTGGTTTTAAATTAAGAGAAGTCAGTTTATCAGTCATTCCAGAAAACTGGATAAAGAGATGTAATAGTGAGAAAAGAGGATGTATTTTTATGTTGTAGACAGCTATATTCTAGATGTGATCTTCATCAAGTTACTTAACTTCCTTTACTCAGTTTCCACATTTCTAAAATACAGTGTATTAAAAACATAATTTCTGACTTCTCTTGAGGATTACATCCTATGCTGTCTAATACAGTAGCCACTAGCCATATGTGGCCACTTAAATTTAATGTAAATTATTTAAATTAAATTTAAAACCAAGTTTCTTGGACACACGAGCCATAGTTCAATTGCTAAATAACTACATGTTATTGGACAGCACCGTATGTATATGAAGTATTTAAGCCACACTGGCACTCTCAAATAGCTACTCAATAAATGATAGTGTGCCATGTTTTTTCCACACAATCCCATCACGATCTTGAGGCATTCATTCCCCCACCCAAATAATTTCCTAAATTACTCTGGCATCCACAGAAGTGATCTCAATGATGCTCCGGTAAGTTTTGCCCAACATTTTGAGGTATCTTTTATTTTTCCTTGTCTTTCTCCTTTTGGTGATAGAGACAGTGAAATCCATGACATGGGGACAGGCCACTGCTATGGCTTCCTTCACCTCCTCCCCTTGCAGACGTTCCTGAAAGTCTCATGACCACAATGGACTGAGGCTGCCCCTTAGACTCTGAAAAAAAAATCCCATCTCTGCTCATCACTAAGCACCCTTCTGTCCCAATGTTGGCAGAAGGGTCCAGGTGTCCTGTTAACATCTCACAGAATCATATGAACAGCACTCTTCAGTTTCCCCCTTGAAAACTCCATTTCTCCTTGAAATTCAGGGACAGGATCTTTGGGAATGACTTAAGGATAATCTTGAGAATCACCAAGCTGTCCTCAAAATACTGTTCCTTTTTGCAATGGATATTTCTTTCCTTTAAATTATCTCTCTTCTCCAGGTGTGTGTGTGTGTGTGTGTGTGTGTGTGTGTGTGTGTGTGTGTGTATATATATATATATATATATATATATATATACACACACATACACACACACACACACACACACCACACAATGGACTATTACTCAACAATAAAAAAGAACAAAATAATGCCATTTGCAGCAGCATGGATGGACCCAGAGAATAGCATACTAAGTGAAGTATATCAGGCAGAGAAAGACAAGTAACAAATGATATCACTTATATGTGGAATCTAAAAAAAATGATACAAAGGAACTTATTTACGAAACAGAAATAGACTCACAGACATACAAAACAAACTTATGGTTTCCAAAGGGTAAAGTGGTGGTGGGGGATAAATTAGGAGTTTGGGATTAACAGGTACACACTATTATATATAAAATAGATAAATAACATGGACCTACTGTAATAGCACAGGGAGCTATATTCAATATCTTGTAATAACCTATAATGGAAAAGAATATGAAAAGAATAGATATATATTATATATAACCACATCACTTTGCTGTACACCTGAAACACTGTAATCAGCTATACTTCAATTTTAAAAAGCTTATAATAAAAGAAATAGAGAAACTGAAAAAAATCTCTCTTCTACTTATTTGTATTTAAAAAAAAATTTTATCGAGTGTAACGTTGATTTACGTTGTGTTAGTTTCAGGTGTACAGCAAAGTGAATGTTATACATATACCTACATCCACTCTTTTTGTTTTTTTTTAAGATTCTTTTCCCATATAGGTTACAGAATGTTGAGTAGAGTTCCCTGTGCTATACAGTAGGTTCTTATTAGTTATCTATTTTATATATAGTAGTATGTATGTATCAGTCCCAATCTCCTAATTTATCCCTCCACCGCCCCCCATCCCCTGGTAACCATAAGTTTGTTTTCTACATCTGTGACTCTACTTCTGTTTTGTAAATAAGTTCATTTGTACCCTTTTTTTAAGATTCCCCATATAAGTGATATCATTTGATATTTGTCTTTCTCTGCCTGATTTACTTCACTTAGTATGCTATTCTCTGTGTCCATCCATGTTGGTGCAAATGGCATTATTTTGTTCTTTTTATGGCTGAGTAATATTCCATTGTATATATGTACCACATCTTCTTTATCCATTTCTCTGTTGCTGGACAGTTAGGTTGCTTCCATGTCCTGGCTATTGTAAATAGTGCTGCAATGAACGCTGGGGTGCATGTTACTTATTTGTATTTCATTTCTGTGATTTTTCCCTTTAATAGCTATGGTAGTTATTACTACTACTATAGCATTATTATTGTTTATTAGTGATGCTTACTATGCGAAAAATACCATGATAGATGCTATGGCAGGTGAAAACGTCATGGCCTTTGTCATTCACAATTTATAGGAAGGTAGAGATGATCTAATCTCAAATAATTATAATCTAAGTAGATAATTATATTGCTGGCAGTAAACATGTTTATCTCCATCACTTTCATCATACTTATAAGTTTCAAATATGAAAATAACAGAAATCGGCAATATCACCATCTGGTCTTATTTTGCCTTTTTTTTTTTTCTCTTCAGAACTATTCGTCTGTACAGGCAAGGAAACAACTGTACATGTGATGTTATGCTAAGGAAAACTAAATATCATATTTGAATTAATATTTTTTTCTCTCCAGGCTACCTGAAACTCTCAATTTCATATTGAGGCCACGTACATCCATAAGACTCTTACTGAAACATAAAAATGTCATTCGGGAGTTGACAGGTGAGAAGGTTTTTGATGATCCATTGGTTTTTCCTGAACTCCAGTAAACAGGAGAGTTTCACAGAAAGTGTAACAAAGAGAGTGAGGGACATGGAAGGGAGGGAGAGAGTTTGGGACAGATGGGCAGTGCTGGATGCTCATACCTGGAAGGTGGGCTGGGACTTTGCAAGGGCCCGGAGTTGAAGAGAGAGAATGAAGGAAGAGAAGCATCTCTGGATGTGGTGATGGTTTAAGGCCACTGTTTGTGAAAATACATTTCATTTGTCTACATGCTTGTCATGGTCTCTTCCTGCCATATTTCATATACTTGCTCTTAGACATCCTCATGAAATGCCTCCTAGTTAAAATCTAAAGACCACATAGGAAAGTTTTGTTCAAAGAGCATAAGGTATTTTGAACCCCCCAAAAGACTTCCGGGAATATTTTGGTACAAATGTGTCATTTGGAGGTCAGAAAACAACGTGGAATCACATGACTTAAATGTATAGCAGCCAGAATTCACATTCGTGTGTAAGGATTATAAGATCGTACCAGTGTGCAGACAGATTGTGAAGGAAGAAAAGACATGTTGAGAGAGGTGAGATTGTTCAAGAGAGGGTTTACTGAGCTGTTCTTATTGAAATAAAATAAATGAAGAGTTCTTTAGGTTAAAGCAGATCTTAGAGTAGTTGATAGTAGTTATGAAGCTACAGCCAAGACAATCCTAAACTCTCTCTCTCTTGAGATATAAAAATGCTGCAGCAACATCTCTAAAGTAATCAGTCACTTACACAGTCAACATGAAATGTGTCTACAAACCCTACATCACATACCATAAGCTCTTTGATTCTCTTTACTTCTATCAGGAAGTTTTCCTTTTATGCTAAAAGTAGTACATACACACATACAATGTGTGGGATTTTTAGCATAATGCACAGCCTTGTACATATTTGTCATATTACTATTTACTACTATTTACATTAGTCAGTGATTCTCAGAGTTTGATCCAGGGACTGACAGCATCAGAATCACTTGAGAACTTGTCAGAAATGTAGTCTCAGTACCAGTACCACCACCGCCTCTCCTCCCCCCAACCCCCATCCAGAGGTCTGCTTATCTGAAATTCTGGAGGAGAAATCCAAGGATTTGTGTTTAACAAGCTCTTTGGGTGACTGATACATGACACTGACAAAGACAATGATACTACTCAGTGGTATTTCATCATTGTGAAAAGGGGAGTGTGATTGAAAAAAGGAAGTAAATTCTCAATAGTCCTTTTACCATGAAGCAAAGGTGTATAGGATGTGCCTCATCTCCCTCATTCCTCCTGTTAAGCATTTCTCACCACATTTTTGTGCAAAAGACTATTTAAGACCCCGTCACTATGATCAGTGTTCAATTTAAAAAACTGGCTTCTTCTGAAATAATTAAAAATTAAATTACCATATGATCTAGTAATTCCACTTCTGGATATTTATCCAAAAGAATTCAAAGAGATATTTATATACTCGTGTTCACAGCGGTATTATTTACAATACAAAATAAATTAGAAAAAACCAAAATTGGTTTCTATTACTGGCATTGGATCTGCATTCTATTTTTTAACATTAACCCCTGCTTACCCACATTATCCAAATTCTTCTTTTCCCTGTTGAGATTGTGCTCATGTGGGAAGCTATGAGGTATGGAAGGAGCAGTGGACTTGTGAATCTGAAGACATTACTTGCAGCCCTGACTTGGAAAATAGTCTGTAACCCTGGAAGCATAACTGTAAACATTGTAGCCTGAATTTTGTCATCTGTACAGTAAGGGAGTTGAATAAACTGTCTAGGGTTCCTTCTAGCCCTAAACTTATGACTCTGTATCTCATATTAAGACCTAGATCCTCTTTTATCTAAGGAAACGGATAAAATCATCTGCCTTAAAAATCAAATATAAGAAAATACTTTTTAGTAGTCACCTTTTGGAGGTTAGAACAATCACTCTGTGTGCTAAAGAATCACTAATAGACAACAAATGCACACTAACTGAACAAAGGACTCACACGTGACAACCCAGAGAAATGTCACTAGTCGTAAAAATTCCAAGAAAATTTCCAAGGGAATATCATTCCGCGATGAGCTTGGTAAAATGAGACTTTCCAATTCTTGGAAGGAATGGATTGCCTACAGTGCTTCTGCATGAGGGTAACCAAATGTTTTTCTCCCCAAATACTGTATAATTGTTGCACCTTTGACAGGCTGTTCACCATGGGCTCATGTGGTCTCCAGTCAGCTTATTCCATTTCACATACCACTGTAGAAAAGTTTATTTTTAAACGGAAATAGGAAATTTCAGTGGCAGTTATCAAGTGTTTACTATGTAACAAGCACTGTTTGAAAATGCTTTAAATGTACTAACTCAATTGACCCTTGCAACAACACTTTGATGATGGTAAGAGGTATTATCCTAATTGTCTAGGTAAGAAAACTGAAGCACAAATATAAAAATTGAATAAAATTTAAAAAATAAACATACGTCAACAAGAAGCAGAGCTGGGATTTGAACCCAAGGATCCTGAAGTTTGGCCCTTGATTTCTAATTCTCAATCACTACGCTGTAGTATTATTTGTTGAGGTAATGTACTTACTTAAATAAGAATGACTGATAGGATTTAATCATTAAGGAACTTCAGTTTTGTTTCCCGTTGTATCTCTATTTTTGTTTTTATTTTTATTCATCAGGTTCATGATGAAAATTCAAGGAAAGCCCCATGGCTTCTCTAGTTACACTAAGGTGATAAATAAAATTCAACTGTTGCTTTTTGTTCCGAAACACAGTCTCAATTCAGTAATTAAGATAACGAGTCTCATAAAATGATTTTCAAAATGTCTCCATCTGCTCTAAAATTTAGCCTTCTCATCCGCCTGAGCTTGGTTCCTCTTCAGGTGGAAGTCAACTTTATTATCACCTAGGCTTTTTAATACTCTTCCCCCACCTCACCGTTCATAGTATATGATTACACCATGGCTGAATACTGGGGAAAGACAGAGGTAGACTGAGTAGGAAAGTTCTTGTTTGCTTAGTAATGGCATAGTTCTCTCACTCCAGCACTCTTTGGATCTGGTCATCGATTAAAGCTGACTTTGTTTTCTTCATGGTCATTGTGATGGATTAATTTTAAAAATGTCCCCAAATCACCCCTCCCTTATCCACCACCTTTTCCCCCAAACTTGATAGTACTCCTTCACTCTGACGCTGGGGATGGTCACATGACTTGTTTCGGCCAACGGAATGTGAATGATCACGATGTAAACAGAGGCTTGAAAAATACTTGTATAAATGGGCTTGCCCTCGTTTTCGGGCCTCTGCCACTGCCATGAGAACACGCTGATGCTGGCTTGCTAGAGGATAAGAGGCACGTGTCATCTCAGTTGTTCCAGTCAAAAGCATCCTAGATAAAGCTCAGAGTCACCCAATCCCTAAACATGTGTATGAGGTGAGCCAAGATCAGTAGAGACATCTAGATGATAAACCCTAGATGCCTGAACCACAAAGTTATTATTGTATGTAGAAGAGGTTTTCTTGCTTGTCTGTTATGCAATATTATTGTGACAATTGGGTATGTGATACAGATTCTTTGATGAGTTCCTTTGGGGTTCCCCTAATTATGGAGAAATATCTCACATACTTTCTCACTGATGAGGAAAACTATCGGCATTTCTACACTCATGAGTTGCCCTTTCACTCTCCAGCCCCTAGACATCTGGAAAAACTTCCTGATTATTCTAGGACCTGACAGACATTTCTGGAGGTTTCATGGAACAAAATCTGAGAAAATCATATTCTTACTTTCTCTTGTTCATGGTCCACATCTGGGCCACAGGAAATAGTCATACAATTTTTACCCAAATAAACATTTGGAGTGAAATCAAACTGCTATGCCAGTTAAATGCCAGTTCCAGTGTCCATGAAATTTATGGGGACACATGTTAAGCTCGTTGTGGCATCTCCTTGGCCCCTCTCTTTTGACTTGGGATTTGGAAGTAATACCACATTCTTCTCCTTTGGGAGGGAAGGAATTCACAACATGATTCTATCTAAATATGCTAAAAATACTCTCAAATAAACTCTGTGAAGATATTATGACTCTATTTGAGCTTAGAAAGTATAATACTTTCCCAATTTGGGGGTTAAGAAGTTCTTAAGGCACAGTTGTCGCTAAAGAAGATGCTCTTCCCAATCTTTCTCTAATCAAACCCACCATTTAATATTCCTTATAGGGTTAAGAAGACTAAAATTCCTCTGTGAATGCTTCTCTGTTACCTTTAACATTTTCACACCTTGGTCTAATACATCATTTTGTAATGTGTTTTAACTGACACTTTCATTTTGAAATATTATTATACTGAGTTTCTTGAACACATACAGTATTTCCAACTCTGGAAGATAAGTATAAATTCTGCTATTTTTTTCACCCAAAGCCACTGGGTCTCTGCTAATATTCACCTTGACTATTGCCAGCGAAGCCTTCCTCACTAACTTCTTAACCAGACCTCCTAAAGACAAAAATTGGCTTTAATTATATAAACTTCTTCTTTCTCACCATCCAGCCACAAACTAAATGCACACACGCGCACACACACACACACACACTTTATACAACATACACACAGATGCACACACATTGTCATATCCGAGGAAGATACACTAAAAAGGAATGCAAAAAGAGATAGATTCATGTACACATTATTTCTTCTGTACATATTGTCTGGTTTCATTTGGCCTATTTGGTTGTTCACTGCTCAGAGCTGTTCTTTGATGGCACACATACAGCATGGACCAATCTAATAAAGGTCTGAATTAAATCTGCAATTTGGATGAGGCTGCTGATAGAGACACGTCCTCAATTTCAGCCACAAAGAAAGCATCCACTTATGGGAAAAGCACAATTTTCAATGAGTAAGTGGAAAAAACACGTGCATTTGGCATCAGGAGCCCAAGATAAAAAGGCAATAAACAAAAGAAAAAGAGAAATTTCAATAAATAAGCATAGCACAGTGA
The DNA here is from genome assembly GCF_011762595.2 of Tursiops truncatus. Classification (NCBI taxonomy): domain Eukaryota; kingdom Metazoa; phylum Chordata; class Mammalia; order Artiodactyla; family Delphinidae; genus Tursiops; species Tursiops truncatus. The sequence continues at coordinate 106,231,966 of NC_047055.1, read as the reverse complement.
TGGGTAATTAAAAGCAAACTGAGATTCAGGGACCATGAGCAGGCAGCTGTTCAGCATCATGAAAAGCCGGCAGCCATGATAGAGTCCCCCTAAGTAGGTTGATTGTTAAAGAAACTGTCAGAATCAAATAAGCCCCAATCTTGCGGGGACCAGAATATTTTATAGCTTATTAAGGAGGATGGCAATGAATTAATGAGCTACTATTACTGAGTACTTATTATATTTGAGCCCTGAACTTAATAGTTTACATTCATTTAATACTTATGAGATAGGGTTATTTAATCCATTACAGAAAGCAGGAAAACAAAGTTTACGTATGTTAAAGTTATGGTCACACAGTAAGGAGATATTAGATTTACACTCCTCTTTCATACTGAAGGGTTGATTGCTGAGAGATGACTGCCTGGCCAGAGGCTCCCAGCATCCTTTGTATCTAGCTGAGTCCATAAGACTAGTTCTCATTAGTGGCAAGTAAGTGAAAGTGATTTGTGTCTCTTCTAGGTCAAAGTGTGTAAGTAGTCAAAGTACCTTCTCCATCATTTCTTTTTTGTTTTTTTCATTTTCTGGCTGTAAACAAATATCTCCAAGGCCCTAGCCTATGGTAGAGCAATAAGGTGGCAGAAATCTGGCCTTATCCATTACCAGGTTGAAAAGTCATCCTTGAATGTTCATGTTGAATTATTGTATTAGAAAGAAGCATTTATTGAGTTTTGGGTCTTATCAGTTATGGTATCTATCTTAATATACACTAACACAGTCCTCTTAATCACTAAGACAGACTCTGTTATTAAAAAAAAATTAAAACATATTGAGCGAGTACCTGTTTTGAGGGGGTGTTGTGAGAACAAATGTTAACACGTTTGTAGAAACCTCTTTGTACAAAGTATATACATAGGTAACATCTATGTATTTAGAATTACAATGATGATGGTGATCATTTTGTAGCATTACGTTAAATGGATTTTATCATTTTAGACTGAAAGATGCAATTTTTAAATGAATTCAATAAACATGTAAATGGAATATCAGAAGAATCAAATAACTTGTTTGTGATGGCATTGGCAACAAACCCAAGTCCTTAGTTAAGGACTACTCTTTTCCTGCAATATCATGACCCTTCCTGGGTAAGAAAATAGAAAAACAAAACTTCCTGTGTTTGTTAACCAGTATGGAGTTTAAAAGCATGGCTGAAGCCTTGAGAAAAATTTAGAAGCTCATTTATTCTACAAGATCAAGAATGAGTCAGAAAGGAAGGCTGATGATGAATTACTTAAATTCCTCCGACACGAAGTTGGGATTGGGGTTGAATTGCCAGTACAAGTCAAAGACTACAGTTTTATAAATATTAAGACTCCTGCGGCTAAACCTTCTAATTAGTTTGGGGCATATACCTCTTTCACCTATGAACTTGGGAATAGCATGGGGACAGGAAACCACTCTGTCAGGAATGCACTCAATTTAAAATCACCAATAAACATATTTTTAACAGATCATCTTTATTTAAGTAAAAATTACCCAAGTAGGAATGGCATGATTCTAGACCACCATTATCCAGTAGAACTTTCTGCAAGGATGGAAATATATCTACATTATTAAACATGTCAGCAACTGGCCACATGTGGCTACTGAGCATTTACAATATGACCAGTGAACATGAGGAAATAATTAAATAGCCACATGGAGATAGTAGCTATTATACTGGGCAGTGCAATTACAGAATTACAGACACTATTCTAATAAAGAGAAAATATTTAATGCAAATCTACATGTGAATTAGAAAGATGCTTGAAATTTAGGGAGGAAATAGGCAACATTAAAGAAATACAACATTTGGAGAACTGAAGCTATGTCTACATAAATGTAAACCAATTCCGTCTAAACGGTCAAATCCATGTCCATGGAGTGAGTATTAGAAGCCCAGACCGAAGGCAATTTGAAAGGACATAATGCCTGGCTATATAGACACATATGATATTTCAAATCCTAAATCAAATCTATTGTGTTTTTTTTTATTTTTGAGCTTCCAAAGTCTCCATCTACACCTTCATCCACCACTAGATCCCAGTTAGTAAATGAATGTGCCTTCTACTTCAATGGGAAGATAGAGGTCAAAAGATGCAAACTCCTTCAATTTTCCTCCCTACTCTCTTAAAGTTTATCTTTACTTTAATATGCCCCCTCTTTTTTTGTTCAGAAAAAAAGGGAATTACTGTGTGATGCCAATTATATATATCCTTCATTTACTCTTTTTTTTTTTTTTTTTTGTGGTACGCGGGCCTCTCAGTGTTGTGGCCTCTCCCTTCGTGGAGCACAGGCTCCAGACGCGCAGGCTCAGCGGCCATGGCCATGGCTCACGGGCCCAGCCGCTCCGCGGCATGTGGGATCTTTACGGACCGGGGCACGAACCCACGTCCCCTGCATCGGCAGGCGGACTCTCAACCACTGCGCCACCAGGGAAGCCCCTTCATTTACTCTTGACTTCACTAACATTTTCTTTCTCAGGAGCCATCAGATTAAGCTGGCTCTCTTTTATGAGTCGAGTTTTTCTCTTTGTTAATTTCTCTCTATTAAGTTTATAAATATACTCAAAAGATTATAATCATTCAAACCAACCAAGAAACCAACCAACATCTTCTTTGAATTATTGACAGTTGTCATGTGTATGACATATTCATTCCATTACTTCCTTCATCCTCTAACTCACATGTTCCTAGTTTCTTCTCCCAACATCTAATAAGTTTCCTCTTTCAAAGTTCAAATTGTCCTCAATTAACAACTTGGATTGTAAAGTACACAATTTTCTTTAATAACATCTATAATCGATATGTGTTGATGATGACAAGTTTCAGAAAGATATGGAGCATGAATTTGCACGGCTCAGTTGACAGATGGACTAGAGATGCCAACTTTTATCAGAAATACTCTTAATTTTATTTCCCTCTGAATGACTGAAATACCTTTGCTATCAGTGTAGTTATTCTAAAGGACTGTATATCTTTTTCATGGTGTTTAACTTTATTAAAAATGTTCTGAAATAAAATGAAATTGCTATGTTACAAAGAAAATAGTATTACCTGGCATATTAACAAAAAGGTACTAAACTTGTTTCATGGAAATAGTTTGAGATTTTAGTGACAGAATTAAGCATTCTTACTGTGGCAGCATAAAAGGACCTGAAAAAAGGAACTCAATCTTCTGTTTCAAGTTATAGTTTTATCCGATGGCATAAATGTCTTCATATGATATGGGAGACTTTAGTATGTACAATAATACAGTTGTGGAGATGCTAAAACCACTCATATTAAAATTTAGAGCACCAGAATATTTGTGGAATACTTTGGGTCAGGTCTATAATGCACAATAAAGGTCATTTCAACAATTAAAGATTACTTTTTATGCCTTTGAGATCTCATGTAATTGATTTCTATTGAAAAGTGTCATAAATATTACATTAGTACTTGTTGGTAAGCAAGAACATTTTTTCAATCGTTTTAATATTTTATGTTCTTCTAAAAACACAAATTGCAAATTAATAGAAAAGCTATTGAGAAATTGGAAAGATAAGTTAAAATCATTTAAAAGTAAAAGCCTCCAACTTGAGCCCTATAAGAAGAATATAAACAAAACCATAATGAGCTTGAATCCATAGTTTAATTTTACATCCCAGGAAAAGAAGGGTTAAGGGATTAAAATGATTTATTCAAAGCAATAAGTAATTTAGCAGCTGAATCAGGACCACAGCAGTTTAAGAACCAGTCATGCAGGCAGGCAGATACCTTTATTGCCTATTTGTATGTGGTGCTAACATAACAAGGGTTTAAATAAGAAATAGAGTGTTGCATAGCTCAGGTTTCCAGGTGGATCACCTTTTATCATGCTATAAGGTAAAGAAGTATCTTCAAACAGGAATTAAAAGCATTCCTTGTTGGGTGACTTATCCATATCACATATTTTTGCCATTCAAATAAAAAACTGCAGGGACTTCCCTGGTGGCACAATGGTTAAGAATCCGCCTGCTAATGCAGGGGACACGAGTTCAAGCCCTGGTCCGGGAAGATCCCACATGCTGCGGAGCAACTAAGCCCGTGTGCCACAACTACTGAGCCTGTGCGCCACAACTACTGAAGCCTGCGTGCCTAGAGCCCGTGCTCTGCAACAAGAGAAGCCACCGCAATGAGAAGCCCGCGCACCGCAACAAACAGTAGCCCTGGCTCGCCGCAACTAGAGAAAGCCCGCGTGCAGCAACGAAGACCCGACACAGCCAAAAATAAATAAATTAATTAAAAAAAAATTTCAAGTAAAAAACTGCAGCATGCAATTAAAGTCAATGCCACCAACCATGAGAACCATCAGTTCGCAATCCCCAGAAGTCTGCAGTGTTAGATAAAATTTGGTCGTCAATAAATTATTGTGGTGCTATTTTATATTATAATCTAAATTCTCATCTATTTAGTATCACTTCAAATCACTTGCCTGATTTATAAAACAAAGCTAGAATAAGGTAAAATGACCAAGAAATGGAGATTTTTAGAAAATTTCTTCCCCCTGCCCAGAACATTCTACTACAACCCACATTATTGAATTAGTAAGTGAAACTGCTCCTGTAAAAAAGTTTCTTGTTCAATGTGTGACTCATGTTACAAATTAAGAATATATATTTAGTGCTCATCTCTTCTTTCTTTCTTTATAAAACATGTATGGAATAAAAAATAATATTTAAATCTAAAACATGAATCTTAGTCTTGGATATGACCAGACTTAGACATTAAAAATTTCATATCAAAGACTAAGATTCTATTTTTTAGATTTAAATATTAGTTTTTATTCCATACATATTAGTTTTTGTTAAAAAATTTAAAAAGAGAGGGAAGAGAGGGACACTATGTATTAAATCTATGTCTCTATCAGCCTTACATACAGACACTCATAGTGAACACTGTCATAATTGTGCCAGACAGGGTAAGAAATACTTCTCTGTGTATGTAGAAAGTTTTCATGGACATAGATCCAAAGCTGTGCTCAAAAGGTTAGCAAAGATAGGCAACTACCTATTATACTGTAAAGATATTTTGACAAAATGTAAAAAAAAAAGTAATAAGTATGCTAGTAACATTAATTTGCAGAATGCCAAAACGCCCACATAGGCACAAGTATTTTCCCTCTAGCACAAAATTTCCATATTCATTTCCTACTTGAGATAAAGAACAGAGACAAAAATATAACCACAACCTTGCTAGTATTATTTAATAGTAGTAGTAGTAGTAGTAGTAGTAGTAGTAGTAGTAGTAGTAGAAGTGGCAGCAGTGAAGAATTATATTGTGCTAGTAGGTCAGTTTAATTCAAATGCTTTTCATATGTTAATTAATTTAATCTTTACAGTAGCCCTATGAGACGTGTACTAATATTCTCAGTTCCTTTCTATATTTGAAGAAACCGAGGCATAGAAAGTGTCAATGATTTGCCCAAAGGCATAGAGCTAGTAAGAAAGGAAAATGAGATTTGAATCCAGACTATCTGGCTTCAGAGTCTATGCTCTTAACCACTAGTTCATATAGCCTCTATTAAAAAAGAAAAGTATATTTTAACTTTCTTGTGGATATCTGACACATAGAAAGCAGCAGCCCCTGAGAGCTAAGCAGTCCACATTTCAAAAAAAAATTGTGGGACTTTAAAGCTGGGCTTAGATATGCCGTGTGATTTTGATCTGTACTGAATTTTTAGACTTCATGAATACATTTCAGTTTCCACATAATTTACCACCTTGGTCCCAGACACATTGCCAATATCAAGACAGGATAGGGGCTTGCCTGGTGGCGCAGTGGTTGAGAGTCCGCCTGCTGATGCAGGGGACACGGGTTCGTGCCCCGGTCCGGGAGGATCCCACATGCCGCGGAGCGGCTGGGCCCGTGAGCCATGGCCGCTGAGCCTGGGCGTCCGGAGCCTGTGCTCCGCAACGGGAGAGGCCACAACAGTGAGAGGCCCACATACCGCAAAAAAAAAAAAAAAAAAAGACAGGATAGAAAAACTAATTTAACAACAAGAGACAACGTGTGTCACAGGGATACAATCTCTCACAAAAATAAAACACAAACATATTTATTTTTCCTCCCCCAGAGACATGCTATTCACACACTTAGAATATCCTTTGCAGTCTTTTTTTCTTCTTCTTCCTTTTTTTTTTTTTGGCTGTATTAGGTCTTCGTTGCTGCACATGGGCTTTCTCTAGCTGCGGCGAGCAGGGGCTACTCTTCGCCGTGGTGCGCGGGCTTCTCATAGCAGTGGCTTCTCTTGTTGCAGAGCACAGGCTCTAGGCACACAGGCTTCAGTAGTTGTGGCACGTGGGCTCAGTAGTTGTGGCACACGGGCTTAGTTGCTCCGCGGCATGTGGGATCTTTCTGCACCAGCGCTGAAACCCGTGTTCCCTGCATCGGCAGGCGGATTCTTAACCACTGTGCCACCAGGGAAGCCCTTTGCAGTCTTTTTTAAAGGAGAAACAGTAGGTGTTATGCTAGTGCCTTTATGCAAATTAGAAAAGTGAACCAATATCAAGACACTGTTGCATCTACTGGAAATTTGTTACAATAAACTGATTGTTTTAGAACAAGACACATTGCTTCTATCTGTCAGGGTATTCTTGCAAAAAATATTCACATCGATGACATGTATTATGTGAATGCTCCTCTTCCTTCAGACCTGACACCATATGTTACTGCACAACCCATGAGGCTGTACTTGGTGGCACTGAATCACTAGCCACCCAATGATCACTCTTTGAAGGTAGAGGCAGCAATCTCACAGCTGGGATGCAAGGATTCAGTTCTGGGAATTTGTTCCCTGAAATTTTACCTCCCATACTCAAAATAATTACACATTCTGCTAGTCGTAATCTATGAACATTAGTAGTATGAGTTGGATGTCAGATACTCGACCACGTCTACTGGAATCACTATGTGTTCATTTGAGTCTTGTTGACCAAATACATCTTTCTCTCCTTGCTGGTGACTTCTCCCCAAGAGTGGGATATCTGTGTCCACCAGCTTTCCCCATTCACTAGGACTTCCTTGCATGCACTGACTAGTTGAAAGGGCACTATAAATGGGTTACATCCTAGGGATGAAGGCTAAATGACTTTCCTCTCTAGTTTATTATTCTCTCTCTCTTCTTCTTACTCATCATTCAATTAATGTTCCTTAGTCCTTGATGTACCAGAGTAGTAACTTTCAGATACCGAATGGAAAGCTGTTTCCTTTTTAGCCTTGATGCATATCAGGTGGGCTAAGTATTTTTTAGATGGTTTGGTGGGGTTTTTGTGTGTGTGTTTCATCTGCTCTTTTAACACCAAATAAGATAGCTAATTAACCCAGAAGCCAGGTTGCAACCATCAAGGGCACAGTCTGTGGTCTGCCACGGTCCCAAGCTTTCTACCACGTCTCTGAAGCCACACAACCCAACACTTTGAAAGTCTCACATAGTTCTTTCTCTCCCTCCCTCCCTCCCTCCCTCTCTCTCTGTCTCTCTGTCTCTCTCTCTCTCTCTCTCTCTCTCTCTCTCTTTCTCTCTCTCAATCTCTCTCAATGCATATAGGTTGGTATCACTGAGAGAGAGCCTCAACATCCTTGTTGCTGAGCAGGTTTTATTATAAACACTGACATTAGAGTCAACAAAATCCATTTAGTTTACTACATGTAGGCACATAGGTAAGTGTTACATTATTAATGCATGCCTGAAAAAAGATCCACACACACATATGTCTGGGCTTCTCTGTCATGAGACAGGAAATATAATTTGTAAATAAAGCATGGAGTGTCACTATCAGATAGCTATATTTTGACCAAAGTTATATTTTTCTTCTTTCTCTGTCTCAATCTAGTATGGGCCCTAAGGCCCCAAATCCAAAATTAGCAGTTAAAAAGAGATTTAGCAAGACAAGGAAATGCTAAGTCAAAAGTAGAATCTGAGGACTATTTCAGGAGCCTGTTTGACTTCTCACCAGTGAGTTCTAGAGACTGAGGTTTCAGAGGCCTGGTTCTCTCGAGATCTGATGCCTTCTATTTCTTCTCAGTACCACAGCCTTGACTTGATAACTCACTAAGTAAATAAAGGTTTTGCAACACTGAAATCATCATTTTTTCTTTGACGAACTTGAGATCATGTCACTTGACCCCTAAGAATAGTTTTAACTCTCTAAAATTTTGAGTGCTATCTGATGAAGTGGGTGTTTGACATGTCCCTTATTTTAATAGTATATGACTTACATATTTGTTCATCAGAACTGGCGCCTGTCAAAGGACAACTGTGATTCTACTCCTCAGTCCCTTAAGGATTCTCTGCTAATCCTCCTATAAGAGCTTGCAAAATGTAGTTACATTACCTAGATAAACAAAGACAAATGATATTTGGTCCCTCTGTCTTCATTAGCCATAGGGATTTGAGAGTAACTTTTCTAAAATTCAAACACTAACGGGCATGGGTTTTAATACAAGCAGCCTAAATAAGAATTGTACACACCACCACAGTGGAACAAGCATGGCACGTTCTTAAAAAAAGCACCTCAGACTTCCCAAGAGACCTCCTGCAACTTCCTAAGAAAGTCTTAAGAAAGTTAAGATCTTAACATTCTCTTTTATATGGTTCAACATGAGAACATGCCCCATGTCACTCAAAGAAAGATAAAATTAAAAATTTTATTCTTCCAATCTAAGAACATGGTATATCTTTCCATCTGTTTGTGTCATCCTCAATTTCTTTCATCAGCATCTTATAGTTTTCAAAGTACAGGTCTTTTGTCTCTTAGGGAGGTTTATTCCTAGGTATTTTATTCTTTTTTATTTGATGGTAAATGAGATTGTTTCTTTAATTTCTCTTTCTGATCTTTCGTTGTTAGTGTATAGAAATGCAACAGATTTCTGTGCATTAATTTTGTACCCTGCAACTTTACTACCTAAGGCAATCTACAGATTAAATGCAATCCCTGTCAAATTACCAATGGCATTTTTCACAGAACTAGAACAAAAAAATCTTAAAATTTGTATGGAGACACAAAAGACTGCAAATAGCCAAAGCAAGCCTGAGAAAGAAAAATGAAGCTGGAGGAATCAGGCTCCCTGACTTCAGACAACGCTTTTCTACAAAGTTATAGTAATCAAGACAGTATAGTACTGGCACCAAAACAGAAACATAGATCAATGGAACAGGATAGAAAGTTCAGAGATAAACCCATGCACTTATGGTCACCTAATCTATGACAAAGAAGGTAAGAATATACAGTGGAGAAAAGACAGTCTCCTCAATAAATGGTGCTGGAAAAACTGGACAGCTACATGTAAAAAAATGAAATTAGAACATTCTTTAACACCATACACAAAAATAAACTCAAAGTGGATTAAAGACCTAAATGTAAGACCAGATACTATAAAACTCTCAGAGGAAAACATAGGCAGAACAGTCTGACATAAATCGCAGCAATACCTTTTTCGAGCTGTCTCCTAGAGTAATGGAAATAAAAGCAAACAAATGGGACCTAATTAAACTCAAAAACTTTTGCACAGCAAAGGAAACCATGAACAAAATGAAAAGACAACCCACAGAATGGGAGAAAATATTTGCAAACCATGCAACTGACAATGGATTAGTCTCCAAAATTTGCCAACAGCTCATGCAGCTCAATATCAAAATAACAAACAATCCAATCAAAAAATGGGAAAACCCAAATAGACATTTCTCCAAAGAAGACATACAGATGGCCAAGAGGCACATGAAAAGACGCTCAACATGGCTAATTATTAAAGACATGGAAATCAAACTACAAAGAGGTATCACCTCACACCAGTCAGAATGGCCATCATCAAAAACTCTACAAACAATAAATACCGGAGAGGGTGTAGAGAAAAGGGAACACTCCTACACTGTTGGCGGGAAAGTAAATTGGCACAACCACTATAGAGAACAGTATGGAGGTTCCTTAAAAAACTAAAAATAGAGCTACCATATGATCCAGCAATCCCACTCCTGGGCATATACCTGGAGAAAAGCATAATTCAAAAGGATACGTGCACTCCAATGTTCATTGCAGCGCTGTTTACAGTAATCAAGACATGGAAGCAGCCTAAATGTCCACCGACAGATGAACGGATAAGGAAGATGAGGTACATATATACAATGAAATATTATTTAGCCACTAAAAAGAATGAATAATGCCATTTGCAGCAACATGGATGGACCTACAGATTATCATATTAAGTGAAGTAAGAAAGACAAATACCATATGATATCACTTATATGTGGAATCTAAAATATGACACAAATGAACTTATTTAAAAAACAGAAACAGACTCACAGACTTAGATAACGAACTTATGGTTACCAGGGAGGAAGGTGCGGGGGAGGGATAGACTGGGAGTTTGGGACTGACATGTGCACACTGCTATATTTAAAGTATATAACCAGGGACTTCCCTGGTGGTCCAGTGGGTGGGACTCCACACTCCCAATGCAGGGGTCCCAGGTTCCATCCCTGGTCGGGGAGCTGGATCCCACATGCATGCCTCAACTAAGAGTCCACATGCCGCAACTAAGAGTCCGCATGCCGAAACTAAGAAGTCTGCATGCTACAACTAAAGGTCCCGCATGCCGCAACTAAGACCTGGCGCAGCCTAAATAAATAAATAAATATTTAAAATAAAATAAAATATATAACCAACAAGGACCTACTGTGTAGCACAGGGAACTCTGCACAATATTCTGTAATAACACAAATGGGGAAAGAATTTGAAAAGGAATAGATACATGTATATGTATAACTGAATCATTGCAGTGCTGTTACAAAATGAACCTGAAACTAATATAATATTTTTAATAAACTATACTTCAATACAAAATAAAATTTAAAAAATTTTTAGATTCCTCATGCTCTCCTCCCATTTCTCAGCTATTGAAAACACCCTAAAATAAATCCTCTTACAGTGTTTAAGGAGAAGAAATATAGGATGGTGGCATTTGATTCTTTTCTTTTCTGCCTCTAACTTCTGACGGGCTACAGACTACAAATATGAATCCTCAGTAATGGTAACAATTAAACACATTCAGCAGTTCTCTCTCTGCATAGGCAATATTTTAAGGAGTTTGGTCAAAAGAACAATCTCCATTTAAACCTCCTGTATCTAGGACAAAACATTAGACACATTTCCCTCTTTTGATCACATCCTTCCTTCGGTAAAGTTTGGATGGTTTAAAACTGGGTTATACCTGACACAACATAATGTTAAAATTACAGTCGTGTTTCATAATCCAGCATCACCGGCCCCAGATCTTTTCTACCTATGTTTCCACGTCTAATTTGGGCATCACCTGGGCATTGGATCAAGTAAGTTTTAAATATTCTATTTCCACTGATGTCCTTTATTTATTTAAGGCTTATGGTCACAACAGCTTTGTTTTCTTCAGTTAATTTTATTTTTCCTGCACTTTTCATTACAAAAGTAATATACTTTCAAATATAAAAATGCTAATATCAATCTCTATATGTTAGACACTGGACTGATATATACATATATATTGGCCAACCCAATATTATTAATTCCTCACACCTCTATGAGGTAGATTAAATTAACACACCTATTACATAGATAATTAAACTGAGACACAGATTATCTAAAGAATACTTTTCACAGAGAAGGCAGTACATTTCTGTGCTTAGGGGCATGAAATCTGGACTCAGATTCTACGTATTAAAATTCTAGCATCACAATTTATTAGTTAGGCACTAAAAGCAAGTCTTGCTCTACCATTCCCCTCATAGTTGTAAAACATAGCTTTCATCTGAGTAAAAGTTAACATTTTATGTGATCAGATCCCTAGTATAGACACATAAACATATATACACACATATAGCATTACTGTTTCAGTTCATATACATGCATGAAGCAACAATGATAATTACGTGTAGATGAAATAGAGTATCATTCAAAATGGCTTCTGTCAAATGGTTTCCTTAAAAATGTTTGTTTTGGATGTGGTCATGTAAATATCTGTGCAATATACTGCCAGAATTTCTCAGTATGAGGACCCAGAAGGCAATGGCATATTGTTAGATGCCTAGTTCAAATATACAGAAAGAGCTCATATGTTCCATGAATGATTAAAAATAAAGTCAGCGTTATTACTCTACATTGTTCAATCAATCTAACTTGGTGACATGACTTTCAAATTTTGGCATATTAGCTAAAGTTTTTGGTTTTTTTTTTTTTTTTTTTTTTTTACTATTTATTGAACAAAAATTTATGTGTGAACTTTATGCAAAGCACTTCCAGAAAATGCAAAGACAGATAAGATATGGATCCTGCTCACTAGTAGTTTATAATCCATTCATGTAGATTTAAAGTGACATGGAAGAGATGGCTTTAATACAAGCAGAGATTGATAACCAAAAGATAACTCTCATAAAAGTAGGCACAAATATATTACTGTAGATGGGAAGAGAAAGAGAAAGATTATTTCTAGATATGGTACTCAGAAAAGGATTATATCATCTAAGAAATAATATGCACATATCCTTCTATTTATATTGAATATGTCTATATAAATTATTTTGAAAAATCTTTTGCTAATACCTATGCAAGAACTTGAAATATATTATTAGATAATTCAAAATTATAATCAATATGATTCTCAGGTAATAGGGGATTTTCATTTTGTAAAACCATTCAGATAATCATTTATAACATTTAACATTGCTTAATGATATGTCTCTCTGTAGAAACAAAGCAAACTCCATATTACTCCACTTTTATTTTTCCTCAACAGTATAAGCATTTTTGGACTCACATACCACTCCTAGACATCCTCTTGGAGCAAAGATAGGGACCATGAGTCATTTATATTTTTAATTCAGAAACATTTTTACTATGTGTCAGACACTCTTCTAGCTAATAAAGATAAAATAGTGAACAAAAGAAAAATGCCTTTGACCTTACAGAGCTTTCATTGTAATGGGGGAAGCTGACATTATATAAACACACACACACACATTAATAAATATACGTATATTGTGCTGGGAGATGCTAAGGGCCATAAAGAAAATATGAAAGGATAAGGGGATAGAGTATGACATGGAACACTAGTTTACCGAGAGTAGTCAGGGAAGATGTCTATGAGAAGGTGGCAGAACATTCCTGCCAGATAAAGCACCGTGTGCAGAAACTGTGAAGTAGAAATATTAGACTCTTTGAGAAATAGCAAGGAAGCCTGTAATCCTGGAGTGAAAGGTGCATATAGAAAAGAGGTAGGAGATGATATCAAAAGGTAGGAGATTCAGCACATTATAGGACTTTGAATATCACTTGGAATGAAATGGGAAGCCATTAAAGGACCTTAATAGGAGGAGTCATATGATGTGATTTGAAATTTTAAATGACCATTTTTCCTGGTGTTGATCACAGCATGTGGGTGAATAAAGATGGAGCAGGGAACGTGACACTATACACAAAAAATAATTCATACTGGATCAGAGACTTAACTGTAAGAGCTAAATAAAGAAAACCTTTAGAAGGAAACACAGGAGAAGATCTTTGGGACCTTGAACTAAGCAAAGATTTCTTAGATATAACACTAAATTATGGTCCATGAAAGAAAAAAATTGATAAGCTGGACCTCATCAAAATTCAAAACTTTTGCATCTCAAAAGACACCATTAAGAAATGAAAAGATAAAGAATAAATTGGGAGAAAATATTGGCAAACACATATCCAATATGAGACGTGTGTCCAGAATTTATATTAAAAAACAAAAACCTTGACACCTCAATAATAAGAAGACAAACAACTCAATCAAAAAAATGGGCAGGGCTTCCCTGGTGGTGCAGTGGTTGAGAGTTTGCCTGCCGATGCAGGGGACGTGGGTTCGTGCCCCGGTCCAGGAAGATCCCACATGCCGCGGAGCGGCTGGGCCCGTGAGCCATGGCCGCTGAGCCTGCGCGTCCGGAGCCTGTGCTCCGGAACGGGAGAGGCCACAACAGTGAGAGGCCCACGTACCGCCAAAAAAAAAGGGCAAAAGATAGGAACAAACATTTTATCAAAGAAGATATATGAAGGGCTAATAAGCACATGAAAACATGCTAAACATCATTAGTCATTAGGGAAATGCAAATTAAAACCACAATAAGATACCATTTTGCATGCACTAGAATGGTGAGCATGGATAAGAAAGGATGTGGGGCATCAATAACCCTCATACATTGCTGGTGGAAATGTGAAAAGGTGCAGCCACTTTGGAGAACAATTTTGCTATCAAAAGTTAAACATGCAACTACCATATGATCCAGAAATTCTACTCCTGGATATCAATCTAGGAGAAAAAAAACATATACACACAAAGACCTACATGTCAAAGTTCATAACAGAATTATTCACAATAGCCCCAAACTAGAGAGAACCTAAGTATTCATCAGCTTATAAAGGGATAGACAGAATGTATATCCATACAATGAAATACTCGACAGCAATAGAAAGGAACAAACTACTGAAACATGCTATGTCAGGGATGACCCTCAAAAATATTATGCTAAGTGAAAGAAGCCAGACACAAGAGACTATGTATTATATTATTCTATTTATGTGAAATGCCACAGACAGAAAATAGACTAGTGGCTGCTACAGCTGGGGTTGGGAATGGGGAATGGACATGATGCATCTTATTAACGGGACAAAAATGTTTTAAAACTGTTGTATTGTGGTGGCTGCACTACTCAGAAAAGTTACTAGAATCACTGAATCGTAAACTTGAAGTTTTATGAATTTCATGATACGTAAAATACATTTCAATAAAGCTGTTTTAAAAAGACAGAAGCAAGTAGTCTAATCAGAAGGCTCTTACTTGAAGGCAAAAGAAGAGGTGCTAGTGGCTTTGTTCAGTGAAGAGAATAAGTGGGATATATTTCAAAGTTAGTGTCAGAATTTACTCCTGGGTTTGATGTGAAATATGAGGGATAGAGGAGTAAAAAATAATATTTCAAGCTTTTTCCCCCTAAAACACCTGGTAGAATGGAGATGTCATTTATTCAGATGGCAAATAACATGGATTAGGCTCAGTCAATGGTAAATCAAAAGCTTGGCGTTAGGTTAAAATTGGAGTGCCTATTATATAGCCAGGTGATGTCAACTACAGTGCTGGAGTTCAGGGAAGAAGCCAGGGCTGTAGTAAAAACAATATGTAGTCATTGGTATAGAGATTTTCCTTAAAGCTAGATGAGTTCACTAACAGAGTGGATGTATAACAAAAAGACAAGAAGTCAAGGGATTAAGCCCCTTGACCTGGGACTGTTTTTGAGCTGGGACATTGATCTTCTCCTGCACTCATACTGGAACTTATACCATTGGCTGTGATGGGTCTCCAGTTTGCCAACTGCAGATCTTGGGACTTCTCAACCTCCATAATTGCATGAGCCAATTCCTTAGAGTAATATGTATGTATCTCCTATTGGTTTGTTTCTCTGGATAACTTAGACTAATACAAGTGGGTTGAAACAAGAATGAGGGGAAAATAGTGAATTACAAAGTGAAGACAATTATTTCAAAGAATTTTTCTCCAGAAGTGAAATGAACAATGACAATTGCTGGAGATAAACTTAAGATCCTGAGCAACAAGGATTTACTGTATAGCACAGGGAACTACATTCAATATCTTGTAATAACCTGTAATGGAAAATAATCTGAAATATATATATATATATACACACACACATACATAACTGAGTCACTTTGCTGTATACCTAAAACAAACACAGTACTGTAAATCAACTATATTAAAAAAAAAAAACTTAGGATCCCACTGTCACAGGATCTTAAAAGAAAGATTAGAATGAGCTGGTGAATGTGTTTATCCAGGAGAAAGAGGGACAAAGTAGCAAAGTCCTTGAAAAGGCATGAAGACATGGGATCCATTGCATACACTGAAGGTTGGCCTTACAAAGGATTTCAGACAGGTTATCAACTGAAAGGGGTGGGTAGGAAGTTTATGTGGCTACACAAACAGATTTGTTGTTTTCTCTTTGGATTGCTTCTGTTTTCTCAAGGAAGTAAGAAAAAAGATAATCAACGGATAGTGAAAGGGCTGTGTAGTGTTGAGGCTTGAGAAAAGAGGAGAGAGTATGAAATAATTATCAGAAAGAGGGGAAGTCTTATTTAACTAGAAAAATGACCCCACCTGAAATATACTACAGTACAAAAGGCACACTTAAGATTTCTGGTAACATGAACATAAAACTATATGACATATTCAAGTGATAAACTGTAAGAATTGGATAGTTAGAGAATTTGATTTAAACAGGTTTCAAGTTTTTCAGATGACTACGGTAACCAGGCAAGAAGGGAAGTGGGTGAAAGAGTGAAAACAGCGCAGGTCAATAAATTATGCGTGCCGATGGGAGCAAAGAATTGTTGCAGTGAAGGTACTAGAGGGAAAGAACTGGAAAGAGAGAGGGTGAGGCTGACAGAGTGGAATTTATGAAACTGAGATTATGGAGGAGAGGTACACATTGGGTATGATAATGTCTGGCATGGCCAGAATATTGGTGGTGTATGTGGAGTGGAGGCCAAGATAATTATAAGCGAGGGGGTCAAGAAACTGGAGCCCATCTATTGAAGGATTCTCTATCTTTAAACCACCATGCATTATGTCAGGAATAGTATGCAAGGGAGAATGAGTTAACCAGGTCTGAACATCTTCAAGGGATGAGGGGAGTGACACAGATCTACAGAGGTTTGCGACAAGGAGAATGGTGAAACCAAAGAGCACAAAGCTTCAGTATAGATATGTTTTCTTAGGGAGGAGAGAGAACAATTTAGAAACAATATGAGAAACAAAGAGGGAACTCTTCCAACCTTCAGAATTGTATGACGAATACAGGACAGAGAGCACTACCTTTTTTTTTTTTTTTAAATAAACAAAATAAATTTATTTAAAAAAATGAAGAAACAAATGTAAGAAAATATATCAAAATGTTCATTAACGGTTATCTTTGGGTCGAAGAATTCTGGATAATTTTTATCTTTATGCTCTTTAATTTCTAGGTTTTTTTTAAGCATCTTTATAGGAATATAATTGCTTTACAATGGTGTGTTAGTTTCTGCTTTATTTTTTTATTTTTTGAAGAATTTTTTTTTCTTTTTCAGTTATACATATACTTATGTCCCCATATCTCTTCCCTCTTGCGCCTCCCTCCCACCCTCCCTATCCCACCCCTCTAGGTGGTCACAAAGCACCAAGCTGATCTTCCTGTGCTATGCGGCTGTTTCTGGGAAGGGTTAAGCTGGGACAAGTGAGACAGTGGCATGGACATATATACACTACCAAATGTAAAATCGAGAGCACTACCTTTTTTTTTTTTTTAACATCTTTATTGGAGTATAATTGCTTTACAATGGTATGTTAGTTTCTGCTTTATAACAAAGTGAATCAGTTATACATATACATATATTCCCATATCTCTTCCCTCTTGCGTCTCCCTCCCTCCCACCCTCCCTATCCCACCCCTCTAGGTGGTCACAAACCACCTAGCTAATCTCCCTGTGCTATGCGGCTGCTTCCCACTAGCTATCTATTTTAAGTTTGGTAGCGTATATATGTCCATGCCACTCTCTCACTTTGTCACAGCTTACCCTTCCCCCTCCCCATATCCTCAAATCCATTCTCTAGTAGGTCTGTGTCTTTATTCCTGTCTTACCCCTAGGCTCCTCATGTCATTTTTTTTCTTAAATTCCATATATATGTGTTAGCATACGGTATTTGTCTTTCTCTTTCTGCTTACTTCACTCTGCATGACAGACTCTAGGTCTATCCACCTCATTACAGATAGCTCAATTTCGTTTCTTTTTATGGCTGAGTAATATTCCACTGTATATATATGCCACATCTTCTTTATCCATTCATCCGATGATGGACACTTAGGTTGTTTCCATCTCCGGGCTATTGTAAATAGAGCTGCAAAGAACATTGTGGTACATGATTCTTTCTGAATTATGTTTTTCTCAGGGTATATGCCCAGTAGTGGGATTGCTGGGTCGTATGGTAGTTCTATTTGTAGTTCTTTTTTTTTTTTTTTTTTTTTTTTTTGCGGTACATGAGCCTCTCACTGTTGTGGCCTCTCCCGTTGCGGAGCACAGGCTCCAGACACGCAGGCTCAGTGGCCATGGCTCACGGGCCCAGCCGCTCCGCGGCATGTGGGATCTTCCCGACCGGGGCACGAACCCGTGTCCCCTACATCGGCAGGTGGACTCTCAACCACTGCGCCACCAGGGAAGCCCCTCTATTTGTAGTTTTTTAAGGAACCTCCATACTGTTCTCCATAGTGACTGTATCAATTTACATTCCCACCAAGAGGAGAGCACTACCTTTTGAGAAGCCACTACATAAGAAGTAGTGGCTTACGGAGAAAGCCATGTTGCACTTAGATAAAAATGTAAGGAAATACCAGGAGCAGTATTTCTCAAACTTAAATGTACATGCAAATTACCCAGAGATCTTGTTTAAATGCAAATTCTGAGCTTTGGCCTAGGATTCTGTTTTACTACAATTACCAGGTAATGCCAACAATTTGAGTAGCAAGGATATAGGGAATTCCAATATAAAGAATGAAATGGCTTGCTGGATCGTGGATTGGTAGAGGTTTAAGTCAGATGTGAGGATGAGGATGACAGTCTAGGCAATGAGTGATGAACTGTGGACCCAGGCCTCTTCGCTGACTGAGATGAAGGGACTTTGTGTTATTGAACTGAAACTAATCATCTGTTCATAAGTTGTAATCATCAGACTATCCAAGTGGGGGAAGCATATGAAGAAGAATTTCTTGCCAAGGAGCCCAGAGCTCTATTATTAGCTCCTAGTTCAGACTTTAATTGATAATGTCAGGGTCAGAGTAACAGATGGTAATGGAAGTGCCTGAGACTCTGTGGATGTCCCCTGTCTGCTTTTGATGATGTACTGACTTAGGAAAAAAGAATGGGAAGGCTTACTCTGCTCTAAATTGATTTCCTATTCCCCTATTTTTTTTTATTTATTTATTTTTTTTTTACAAACTTCCACCCCTGAGACTTTGCGAATATAGCACTACCCACACATTATTTCTATTCTTGGGAATTCTATTAAACACTTAGTGCATTAACATTTACCTCACTTTAAAATTACCTAGAATTGGACATTATTAAAACGAGCCTGAAAATAAGGAATTTTGAAATTTTATATATCCATAAAAAAGATAGGTCTTCATTTCAAACTCCACATATAGTTAGAATATATAAATTGATGATCAAGTCATATACGTTTTTGGAGACTATAAAAATTCCATTTCAAAGTATAATGCAAAGGGAAACTATTTAAAGTAATCATGTAAATATATTTTAGAGACATGCAAGAACAAATTTATGAAACATCAGCATCTCACTATTGCTAGTCTTTTCCACTGGTATATAGAGTCAATCATTCTGAAATATTGAAATGATCTCATCAGTGTAAACCAAAACAAGGTATTCAAAGCCAAATGTGAATATTGGGGCTTCCCTGGTGGCACAGTGGTTGAGAATCTGCCTGCCAATGCAGGGGACACGGGTTCGAGCCCTGGTCTGGGAAAATCCCACATGCCACAGAGCAACTGGGCCCGTGAGCCACAATTACTGAGCCTGCGCTCCGCAACAAGAGAGACCGCGATAGTGAGAGGCCCGCGCACCGCGATGAAGAGTGGCCCCCACTTGCTGCAACTAGAGAAAGCCCTCGCACAGAAACGAAGACCCAACACAGCCATAAATAAATAAATAAATAAAATTTTAAAAAATGTGAATATTGGATGCATATTCCAAACCCTTCATCATACACATTTTAACTATTAATATGTTTAAAATAGTAATAAAACATACATGGACTTATTCATAGTGTTAGGGAGTTATAGCTTTGTTCATAAGCACAACTGCTAGAAACCTGAATTGAACCAAAGATGTGAAATAAAATATAGTGTTATGATTACTACAGTTGGTTACTTTTTTGCTATTAATCACAGAATCAAGACTAATAAGATGAAGATCTCTGAGTTCCAAAGCAAATTATGCTTAGAATGACAGAAATAATTTTACGAACAAATATTTGGAGAGCCACTGAAGTAAATGACAAGGACAATGGAATTTTCAAAGGATAGGGAGGGTGGGAGGGAGACGCAAGAGGGAAGAGTTATGGGGATATATGCATATGTATAGCTGATTCACTTTGTTATACAGCAGAAACTAACACACCATTGTAAAGCAATTATACTCCAATAAAGATGTTAAAAAGTAAAAAAGCAAAGTTCTTCTGAGCATAGGATTTACTGCACTTCCACAAAATAGGCAGTCTTCCTTCTCTAACACTTCATTACGGGGTTGCTCTATCCGGAGTCTACAGAGGTGTCTTCTGATGGCATGAAAAACTCAGGAAGGCTACTACGGATCACGGATGGTTTTGTGAACAGCTCTGTAAGTGGTATCGTGACTCATGTTTCTCTTTGAATGCTGTGACGACCTAAGCATCAGTAAGGTAGGAGGCTGCCAATACTAAATCCATACGTGCTGCAGAGCAAGTCTGTTGAGAGGGTCTGTGTAGAGAACTGATGAGAGCTGGCTTCACCAGCAGCTGCCACGTAGTTAGGGAACATAAGCTGAGTGGGCAGAAGAACCTCTTAGGGAGTTACTGAAGCACAACATTCAGATTAGGTGGCAGAGCTGTAGACTCCTGGGAGCAAGAGTGGCACAGCCAGGAGCTCTTTTCTGTCCTAGCTGTCAGGCAGACAGCGAGCAGAAGCAGCAGGGTGACAGACTGCCACTTCAGTTACCAGCAGAAGGCCACATATCATTAAGAACATGGAGATATAAAAATTACTGTACCAGAACTCGCAGTTCTATAGGCAGGAGAGTTCCTTTCAGGAGACCCAGATGAAGGCATCTGGTAAACTTTTTATTCGAATGATAGATACTTTCTATTAGAAAATGAGAGTGAAGGATTTAACCCAGAAAAATGATTTATTACACAATCACTAATAAATTTTACAAGCTCTAGAAATGAGAAAAGCCCTTTAAATGGGTAATTTCCCCCCACTGCCCCCCTCAAATATTCCATATGCTGCAAAAGATGTTTTTACCAAAAGGAAAGTTATAATCTACGTTAGAGAGAAAAGGTCTGCCTTTTTCTTGCCAGTGCCATTTACCACCCCTTGGATGGTTTCTCATTGAGCCTCAATTTTCCCCTCTTCAAAATGGGGATAGGGCTTCCCTGGTGGTGCAGTGGTTAAGAATCCGCCTGCCAACGCTGGGGACACGGGTTCAAACCCTAGTCTGGGAAGATCCCATATGCTGCGGGGCAACTAAGCCTGTGCGCCACAACTACTGAGCCTGCGCTCTAGAGCCTGAAAGCCACAACTACTGAGCTCACGTGCTACAACTACTGAAGCCCGTGTGCCTAGAGCCCGTGCTCCACAACAAGAGAAGCCACCACAATGAGACGCCCGCTCACCGCAACTAGAGAAAGCCCATGCACAGCAACAAAGACCCAACGCAGCCAAAAATAAATAAACAAAATTAAGAAAAAAAAATGGGGATAAAAATAGCTAATTTTCATTTTTAGTATTTTGAGTATTAACAATATTTTAAATATGCCTGTCATTTGGTAGGCATTAAATACATGGAAGTTGTAATAATTAGTACTCATTAGAAAAAAATATCCTTTATATTTGGAAAGCATTTTCTCTTTTATAAAATGCTTTGTACATATACTCTTGTGAACTAAGCAGAGCAAACATTCTTATTAACATTTTATAGATGAAGGATCTAGGGTTCAGTGATAGTGACTCACACGAGCTTGTAAGTGGTAGAGACTGCACTGAAAATCAAGTCTCTTGACTTAAATTCCAGTTTTCTTTGACTTGCAATCATGTATAAAACATGGATTTAACATATCTAGAGTTGTACTCAAATGATTTGTTGATTTTTAAATGTGTCTTGATAAATGTTAAAAACACAGAAGAATATGGAGTAGTATGAGAAATAAGAAACACTCAAGGACCCACCACACAGATTTTGTGTCAAAACCTCTCTCTCTCTGCCCCCACCTTCCTTCCTCCCTCCTTGCCTCTTGGTCTCCCTCTCCCTGTCATCCTCTTTCTCTCCCTTTTCCCTTCCTCAGACTCTCTCACGTTTGGTGGTGGTGCATTACAAAAGACATCAAACATTACCCATAGAGGAAGGAGTGGTACCATTGTCTCCTATTCAATTTTCAATTTCATTTCCCTCCACACACACAGGCAATAAATACCATATATTTAGTGAGTTTCATTCCATTCTGTGTTTTATATAATTGCATATTTTTAGAGTTGGAATGCTCAAAATAATAATCAATAGAATTATATCGTACAGATATTCTGTAACTTGCTTTCATCTCTCAACATTATATATATATATATTTTAGGTTATTGTAATTGTTTTCAATGTTTGATAGAGTTCTAATGATTATTGATCATATTTTTATATATATTGTCTATTTTAACTTTTTATCTCATGAAAAATTTTTTTAACATCTTTATTGGAGTATAATTGCTTTACATTGTTGTGTTAGTTGCTGCTGTGTAACAATGTGAATCAGCTATACGTATACATATATCCACATATCCCCTCCCTCTTGAGCCTCCCTCCCACCCTCCCTATCCCACCCCTCTAGGTGGTCACAAAGCACCGAGCTGATCTCCCTGTGCTATGTGGCTGCTTCCCACTAGCTATCTATTTTACATTTGGTAGTGTATATATGTCCATGCCACTCTCTCACTTCGTCCCAGCTTACCCTTCCCCCTTCCCCTGTCCTCAAGTCCATTCTCTACGTCTGCGTCTTTATTCCCGTCTTGTCCCTAGGTTCTTCATGACCTTTTCTTTTTTCTTAGATTCCATATATATGTGTTAGCATACGATATTTGTTTTTCTCTTTCTGACTTACTTCACTCTGTATGACAGACTCTAGGTCCATCCACCTCACAAAAATAACTCAATTTCGTTTCTTTTTATGGCTGAGTAGTATTCCATTGTATACATGTGCCACATCTTCTTCATCCATTCATCTGTCGATGGACACTTAGGTTGCTTCCACGTCCTGGTTATTGTAAATAGTGCTGCAATGAACACCGTGGTACATGACTCTTTTTGAATTATGATTTCCTCAGGGTATATGGCCAGTAGTGGGATTGCTGGGTTGTATGGGAGTTCTATTTTTAGTTTTTTTTTTTTTTTTTTTTTGCGGTACGCGGGCCTCTCACTGCTTGTGGCCTCTCCCGTTGCGGAGCACAGGCTCCGGACGCACAGGCCCAGCGGCCATGGCTCACGGGCCCAGCCGCTCCGCGGCATGTGGGATCCTCCCGGACCGGGACACAAACCGCGTCCCCTGCATCAGCAGGCGGACTCCCAACCACTGCGCCACCAGGGAAGCCCTATTTTTAGTTTTTTAAGGAACCTCCATACTGTTCTCCATAGTGGCTATATCAATTTACATTTTCACCAACAGTGCAAGAGGGTTCCCTTTTCTCCACACCTCTCCAGCATTTATTGTTTATAGATTTCTTGATGATGGCCATTCTGACCCGTGTGAGGTGATACCTCATTGTACTTTTGATTTGCATTTCTCTAATGATTAGTGACGAAAAGACAACCCTCAGAATGGGAGAAAATATTTGCAAATGAAGCAACTGACAAAGGATTAATCTCCAAAATTTACAAGCAGCTCATGCAGCTCAATATCAAAAAAACAAACAACCCAATCCAAAAAATGGGCAGAAGGCCTAAATAGACATTTCTCCAAAGAAGATATACAGATTGCCAACAAACACATGAAAGAAGGTCTCTTAAAACCTGACCTCTGGTGTCTTCTCTGAGATGGTGAACTCTGTCAGGACAGAGTGAAGTATCTCATGTCCAAGAACCCAGCCAAACAAAGAGAAGAGTATTTATTTACTTAGTTACTTAAAGTGTGCTGAGTTAATGAATAGCTTAATTCTTTAATTGACTTCCTTTAGGAAAAACTATACCGCATATGTTCAGAGAAGAGTTTACTTAAGTAAAGGAGGCATGGATAGAGCGTTTCTCTCTTACGCCTTCTAACATGACATGCTAATTAAAAATAAAAAATGTGATGGCTTCAAATATATACAAAATTCACTCACATCTCTTGTAGCTTTACTTCACGGTGTTCAATTTACTAAAAGAGGTACTCAATTTCATTTTGTAAACAAAAACATATATACATATATGCGTATGTATATTATACATAGGAAACATTTTGCTCCACTAATTAAGGGGTCAGCAAACTATAACTCACAGCCTGCCACTTGTTTCTGTAAACAAGCTTTTACTGTGACACAGTCATAGCTGTTCGTTTACATACTGCCTGTGGCTGCTTTTCCACTACAACAGCAGAGTTAAATAGTTGTGGCAGACTATATAGCCAGCAAAGCCTAAAATTGTAACTATCTGGCCCTTTAAGAAAGAGACCAACCTTGCACTAATTGGTTTGTTTTAAATAAATGCAGGGAACATATCTGCATAATCAATAAGCTGTCATGTTCCTTGCATCTCTATAACTAATGCCCACTACTAAATCTTCTTAAAGAATATAATATAATACACTGAGGTCACTTTTTTTTCCCTATAAGCATTCTTTGTGCAGTAATCATATGGTTCAGTTAATGAGAATCTGAAGGAGTTAACATAATTGCCAAGGGGAAGCCTGACTTGACTTTTTCATTTGATAAAGGTCCAGTTAGATTCTATACTGAGGGACAGATTTTGAATATGTAAAGGTACATATCAGCAGCTCATTGAGTCTAATGAAGGCTTAGTTATTGATTAAATAGGGTGCACCTGACATTCAAGAACCATTGATAAGCTCAGAAATGGGTAGTTCAAATGACCGGATTAAATTACGGGGAAAGTTCAGATGACACCGACATTGATTTTTTTTTTTTTTTTTAGTAACTGTTTGCATTATAACATCCATATTTGTAGAGTCTAAATAAAAAAGGGGATATATAAATGATTTAACTATATAAGGATCTCTTGAACAGTTTTATAATCTATGACATTCTTTCATTATTTGGTGATAAATCAAATTCTTTTGTTTTCTATACATTTGAAAATCTTAAGTGAGACATCATGGCAATAAAAGACCATGGCGATGCCTAAAGAAGGAATCGGACAAATGATCAAACATTTAACATAAAGGGACATAAGAGGTATAATCGACTCCACGGTTTAAGGTAATGGCATTGACAAAATTAGACAGCATGGTTTTAGGTTTCCTTAGTCACAAATTAATGTAACATAATAGTCCAGTTTATTCTAGTCAAGAGTCTTAATCCATTGCATCTAAATGAAATAAAAAGATATGATTAGAATCAGCCAGAGATGTTGATTTGTCACCAAGGGGAAGGATGAGTATATTCTACCAATATAAGGAGCAGGGCTATCAGACTGGAAGATACTTCAGCATTCTACTTGACTGATGTCACTGAGTGATGGCAATTTCTTTGGTTCAGATGAGTGATTCTTAATTCTGGTTGCACTTTAGAAGCACGTGAAGTTCTTTTAAGATAATACCAATTATTAAGGGTCCACTCCAGACCAATTATATCAGAATCAGTAGTGATAGCTCAAGATTTGTTAGTTCTTCAAAGTTCCCCAACTTATTCCAATAAATATCCAGCGCTGGGAACCACTGAATAGACTGAAAAGATGAGGCTGATTTTCCCATCGGATAGGAGAAAAATTTAATAGAGGTACAAGATTTTTTAAGGGCCTTTTGACGCTGAGGCTATTAATAATTTGTGAAACAAGGTGATAACTCTTAGCTTCCAGTTGTTTGAATGAATTTATTTAAACTGAGTATTCAGCCAACTTCTTTATAGAAGATAAGTAGATATAATGGCAAGGACATGATATATTTGTGCTGGGCTTCCAAAAATATTAAAATCTGAGATTGTTAATTGATTTTTGTTCCACAGCATATTTTGATTCTCTCCTTTGGAGACTGATACATTGGTACAGGGCAACCTCCATTCTCAAAACTTTATTGAAAATAAATCTAAAGTCAGATAAGGTCTCCTTTGCTTTTTTGATCAAACAAGGGTAATTGTGGAACATGAAACTGGAAAATAAAGCTAGTAAAGCCCTGATTTTTTTTTTTTTGGCTGTATTTTATTTTATTTTATTTTATTTTTTTAACATCTTTATTGGGGTATAATTGCTTTACAATGGTGTGTTAGTTTCTGCTTTATAACAAAGTGAATCAGTTATACATATACATATGTTCCCATATGTCTTCCCTCTTGCGTCTCCCTCCCTCCCACCCTCCCTATCCCACCCCTCCAGGCTGTCACAAAGCACCGAGCCAATATCCCTGTGCCATGCGGCTGCTTCCCACTAGCCATCTACCTTACTACGTTTGTTAGTGTGTATATGTCCATGACTCTCTCTCGCCCTGTCACAGCTCACCCCTCCCCCTCCCCATAACCTCAAGTCCGTTCTCTAGGAGGTCTGCGTCTTTATTCCTGCCTTACCCCTAGGTTCTTCATGACATTTTTTTTTCTTAAATTCCATATATATGTGTTAGCATACGGTATTTGTCTAAAGCCTTGATTTTTAAAGAGATTGATATATTCAATGAGGTATGCTCCTTAAAAGGGTTCCAGATAAAATATATTGTAATAGCTTAGTTAACTTTTCATAGTATACCTTATGTTAGCATAATACAAAAATTCAGGAAATCTGTTGAGATTATTTATTTAGTTATGGAAATTAAAAACATTGGAAGACAAGAAATTGGGACTCTCCCAAAGTATGGTTTAGTACCGATTTTATTCTTAATCTCAGAATGGACTGAGTGAAGTTTTGAAAATTTTACACATTTTCAATTCTCAGGAATTTTCATATAAGGGCAATTCTAGACAGCAGTCAGAATTCATATATTCAAATTCCAAAAAACAGTTATTGGTATTCTACAAAATAATAATACTCCTATATAAACGTACTCCTAAAAAATTTCATGGTCATGAAAGACAAAGAAAAGCCAAGAAACCATTCCATATTAAAGGATACTAACAACATGACAACTAAATGCAACAGTTAACTAGGGAAGGGATCCTACATCAGAAGAAAATTTTAATATGCTAAAATAATATTTTGTGACAATTATAAAATTTGAATGTGGAAATTAAATTAGCTAATGAAACTACTTAAAATAATAAATTTTCTGACTGCTACCTACAATGAGGTTAAGTATGAGAATGTTCTTAGGAAATATATATATATGTAGATAGGTAGGTAGACAGACATGTTTAGAAAAAAGTGATAAAACAAATGTGACAAAATGTTATAAACTGATGAATCTGGTTGAAGTATGTATGGGCATCCTTTATTCTTTTCTTACAACCTTTCTATAATTTTGCAATAGTTTTTAAATGCAAGTATAAAAAATGGTTATTAAACAGTGCATGTGGCAGGCACTGTTCTAGAGTAACAAGAAAATAATGTAGCTAAAAATCACGGGGCTTGCATTCTAGTTGATGAAAACAGATAAAAATAGAAACTCAGTAAATAAACTAGTTAATTTTGAATAGTGATACGGTGAAAGAAATATAATGGGGTAGTACAATAATGTGGTAGAAAGAATTGGCATGGAGGGTGTTATTTATATATGTTGATACCAGAAGGCTTCCCAGAGGAAATGATATTTAACTGAGCTAAACGTACGGATATCTTAGGAAAGGGCATCCAAACAGGTGTCCTTGAGATTGGACAATGCTTTGTAAGACCAAGAAACAAAGGAAAGCCAGGGTAGATAGAGCTTAGTCAACTACCAGGGAGTTCATAAAAGATTGAGGTTAAAGTTTTAGATCATTCTGATTACCTAAACTATTTCTGAGTAGGTCATTCTGCTCTCTTACAAACCTCATGCTGAGACAAATCTGTATCTTGAAGGCTCAGGTAGAAATGCTGTCACGAAGGACAATTCCTAGGTGACCTTAGCAGCCAGAGCTAGAAGGGGCTAGAGTTAATATTAGTATGAGTGCTGGTTAAACTTAAGGGTACATGTGGCTTGGCCTCCCTCTTCTGGAGAGCAGGCTACAAACTGAATTGTTTCCTTTGAGCTAGAGCTTCCTATTCCCCATATAAATTAAGTAAAATAATATGCTGGGTTTGAATTTTAAAAACCCTAATTAAGTTTTGTAATGCATTTCCTTGTAACATATAATTTTGCCCAGAAATTATTTATGGACCAAAAAAAAAAGGGGGGGGGGGACAAAGAATAGGTTGCTTTAAGTTTTATTCTTTTCTTTTTTCTTTGTATTCATTCCCCACCCTCACTATTTACCTAAAGAAAGAATAGCAACCATAGAACATATAAAGTGAGACGGCAGTATTAGACATCACTTTTTTCCTCTTCCTCTTGGATCAAAGGATTAATGATGTTAGAGCCACTTATCATTCCTCAGAGTTTGATGACTGGAAATGACAGGGGCTTCTCAAGAAATTATGATATGGATGTGATTTTGAAATCTTGTCCATTTTGAAGTGTCTGGATCAATGTGTTTGCCCTTTCACTGAGTGTCATCTCATGTGTGAAGTGATAATCATCGGTCATAGCCACAGGAAAACAGACCCGAGTGGTTTCTTCACCTGTGGTGGAGTTTCCCCACCACCTCCTTTGTATTTTAAGACCCTGATAATGAAATATATTCTTTTTTAGTTTGGCATTTGTTCTCACAGAGATTTGTTGTCCCCTGCCTGAGCCCTCAGATTATTTCTAACACCCTTCTATGTCTTTACTGTAAACAGTTTACTGCTATAAAGGTGAACTTTATAAATATCCCATATGTAAGATCTCTTGACAAATACAATTATATTTGTTCCTAATTATTTCACAAATAAATCACACCGATGCACGCAGGAAGAGGGAGGATGAATAGAAGTATGTTTACAGCAAAAGCTAAAGAGGAGAGGATGAAACAGGCAAAGCCAGGCCAAGGCCTGAGAGGGTAGGTGCAATGGGAGAGTGTCATGGGACTCTGGAAATGTTAATGGAAATTACAGTTTTAGCTTAGGGAAAAAAAGGGTTAATGAGATTTGGTCCTTGACTACCTCTCTGTCCTCAACTCCTAGCCTTTCTGCCTCACTCACTGCACTTCAGCCACCTGGTCCCTTGCTGCTCCTCCTACATGCCAAAGACTTCCTCCTAGTAGGGCCTTTCATCAGATCTCCTGGGAACTCTTTCCCTCCAGAAGGTCACAGGGCTACCTCCTGCACTTCATTCCAGTCTCAAGCTGTCTCGTCTCAGCAGCCTTTCCTGAGCATCATATCAAAATCCGTAATGTCATCCTCTAGAACCTTATTCAGCTATATTTTAATACAAATTACTTATCACTACCTGGAATTTTATTCAGTTATTAATTTTGTTGTTTTGAGGGCTATTGTTTGTGCCCTGCCTTTGTGAATTCTGGAAAGGCAGCATCTTTGTTGGTTTCACTCACTACTGTATTTCTCATTCAGAGAACACTGTCTGGGGCATAAAAGTCACTCAGTGTATGCAGAATGAAGAATGAATGAATTCTCACGTCATCGATCATAAAAGGAAATGATAAATTATTTAATAAAAGTGAACAACAGGATTGTTCATGACTTCAGACAAATTAGATCTCAAGGAAATCGATATGACAAGTGGGTTCCAAGACAGATGAAATAGAAGTAGAACGGACCCAGCAGAAAACAGACCTGCTTCTCTTAGAAATCAGGGCTCAGTAGCATCTTCAAGCCCTGGGATATAAGGTCTATGTCTTAGCATGTAACATTAGTAATGGCAAATTCCCTCATACTGCAATACATGTTCATTGCAAACTGTGAGCGTACATTGTGTTCTAGATGGCAATGAGTAGCACTGGAAACAGGATGCGACCAAAAAAATAGAGAACCTAGGAATATGTTCTTGATTCATCTTTGAAGGAGTACTGTGCTGCCTTTTTAGCTTAGATTATAAAAAAGAAAGTTAAGTTGGACAAAACGAATTAAAGAAACAACAATAATGACAAAACGAGCCTTCTCGTTGAGAATCTGCCCTTGGTGGCATGACTTGTTTCATTCCTTAACCTTTACCAGTTGTAATTTAAAGGAGTCCCTACTTTATATACAAGGCTGGGATTATTTTGGAAATGTTCAATTCCCCAAACCAATTGTTTTAGTATTTTGCTGTTTTATTTTGTTTCTACTTAATAGTCCTCTGTTTATGTAGACTTAGTTTCGTATGTCATTGTCTACCCTTATACTGCTTACTTCCTGAAAGTTTGGGACTCAGCTTCCTCATCTTTGCAGCCTCCACAGTCTGCTTCACACTGATTTACAGATGATAGGGGATCAGCAATAGCTATTGAGCTATTACAACTGTAATGCATTTAAAACTTTTCCTTTTATTTTAATATAATTCCTAAATTTTATATGATATTTTCATATTAGCTACAGCCTCAGTTCTTTTCAAACATCAGCAACTTGTTGGAAGTTCAACAGGAAAGAGAAAATGTATGTAATGTGAATCAAAACTATAATGAGATATCACCTCACACCAGTGAGAATGGCCATCATTAAAAACTCTACAACAATAAATACTGGAGAGGGTGTAGAGAAAAGGGAACCCTTCTACACTGTTGGTGGGAATGTAAATTAGTACAGCCACTATGGAGAAAAGTACGGAGGTTCCTTAAAAAACTAAAAATAGAGCTACCATATGATCCAGCAATCCCTCTCCTGGTCATATACCTGGAGAAAACCATAATTCAAACGGATATGTGCACCCCAATGTTCACTGCAGTGCTGTTTACAATAGTCAAGAAGTGAAGCAACAGAAATATCCATTGACAGAGGAATGGATAAAGAAGCTGTGGTACATATATACAATGGAATATTACTCAGCCTAAAAAGAATGAATAATGCCATTTGCAGCAACATGGATGGACCTAGAGATTATCATACTAAGTGAAGTCAGACAGAGAAAGATAAATATCATATGATATCGCTTATACGCAGAATCTTAAAAAATGATACAAATGAACTTATTTACAAAACAGAAACAGACTCACAGACTTAGAGAACGAACATATGGTTACTAGGGGGGAAGGGTGGGGGGGAGGGATAGATTGGGAAGTTGGGATTGACTTGTACACACTGCTATATCTAAAATAGATAACCAGTAAGGACCTACTATACAGCACAGGGAACTCTGCTCAATATTCTGTAATAACTTAAATGGGGAAAGAATTTGAAAAAGAATAGATACATGTATATGTATAACTGAATCACTCTGCTGTACAACTGAAGCTAACACAATATTGTCAATCAAGCATACTCCAACATAAGATAAAAATTAAGAAAAAAAGAAAATGTATGTAAAATATAACTCATTCTCTGTCATTTAGGGGAAATCTAAGACCGATCATATGAAGGAAAGCTTTCAAGATAGGGTTGAGTTTTGGTAGAGGTATAAAGTGTTTGCATGGTCAAGGCAACAGTTATATCTTCCAGGCATTCCTTTTTTTTCTGTTGGAGTCATGACAATTCCTGTTCAAGTCTGTGAAATCTCAACCTCAACGGCAAATTCTTCATGATTCTTCATAAGCGTTGTCACTTACTGAGAATCCAAATGAAAGTTCTGAGTGATTTTAAACTTCATTTCTTCTTGACATATACAGCTTTGTCAGAAAATATATCCTGACTGAGAATGCTTTTTTTTTTTTTCTTAAGCGACATAGGCATTCTCGACCCAAATTCCCTTCCAACAGTGATTTGCCCAGTTATGAGGCCTCAAGAGTTTCCCTTTGGCCCAGTTAATATAATGTCAAAGTTAATTGTGAATGCTTAAGCACCTCACAAGCTCTGAAGATGTTGAAATGCTCCCTTATTTAGGAAACCTGATGACAATGCATTCAATTTTGTCATCATAATTACCCTCTTATAAGTAACAATAGACCCACATTTGACAAGTTCTTAATTCACACGTTCTTCTTTCTCTGGGGGTGCTGGCCGTCCTTACATATTTCTCATGAAACGACTTGGCTTTCTCAGTCTAAATACCTCCCACCTATGCTTTTCCTTTACCACCCAGTTCTACTGGAACTCTTTAATCCATTTATCGTCCTTTAAAGATTTCTATATAACTTTTGTTCTTTGGCTTCAGTTGGCATTCTAAGACCTGAAAGTCACTGGAACTTTCAAAGAGAAGGAAGAAAGTAATTAGAAGATTTTGTATTATTTTGATAATATTTTTATTGCATGCATATTGGTTGTAAGGAAATGTGCTGAGTCCTAATTGCTGTTATAGAACAATTACTAAGGCTATAAAGAAGCTAACACAGCAGTGTTTTGGGCTAATGAAAACAAACCATATTTTAACTATGTACAATAAGGGAGTTTCCTTGTTTACTTCCATCTCTGTCTTCTGTGCAGAGTCACACATTCACATCTTGAGTGGCTAACAACCTAACTTCCAACATAACTCATTACTCCCCTTTTTTGTTGCATATACAACAAAATAATACATTGTATTCTAATTTGAATTCATGTTTTTAAAACTGGAGACAAATTACGTAGTTTTACTTGGAGGAAAGTTCGCATCTCCCACTAATAGCACCACCTTACCTACAACACCTGTGGCCCATCAAACTGCAAACGGGAGGAGTTCTGTTTGTCTGTTTTCTTTTGGACCAAATGGGGTGGATGGACGATGTGCAATTATTTTATGAAATTACATTTGACAGAAACCAAAAATACATTAGAGGAGACAATATATGGACTATGTCTTGGGATACAATTTAGAATACAGTCTCTGACTGAACATCAGGAAGTACTGTGGACATGTTGCTATACTAATGAGAGAAACTTGCTGCCTGTTTCCTGACACGCAGAAAAGGCTCCAAGAATCAGAAGGAGCCAGATGGAGATAGAAACAAGATACGCAGCTGGCCCATCTGCCAAACACACGGACTCTAGTGCGCAGTCTGAGGAGATCTCAATGACTTTCCTCGGATAAGCAACCTCTTTCCAGAAAGGAGTCTGTTCACTTGGCTTGCTACACAATGAGTTCATAAAAATAAGCCTTTACTAGGCATGTTATATACTGCAAAATGCTATGCCATCACTTTTATTAGGAAGAAATGGTACTGTCATACAGTTGTTAAGTAATATTTTTCCTGCTTGCTCTTTTACAAATTAAATCTCATTTGTTTTTTTCTGCCCATGGACTTACTTACAACCAGTTATATCATTTCTCTCTCCAAACTGGTTTCTACAGCACCTTCCAAACTGACATAATCTGCCAATCTAATTTGGGCCTATTTGCCCTCTATTTATGGTCAGAAATCCATTTAGTAGAGCCAAGAATCATTTTCTGGTACTTCCAAGGTCCCACTCTCATCCATCATTCTCCACATTTATATCTTAGTTTGTTTTTAATCCATTTTATTGGGTTCTTATCAAAACTTATTTGACAATTTTTATACACTTACTTGAACCACTATATCAACCACTGTATTGAGGCTTAGACATTTATTATCCATAGTCCCCCCTGCTAATTTTATAATCTGTCAAGAAAAAACCTCTTAACTTTGTCCAGCATGATTTACTGTTAATGATCCCACTGTGTTTATTTTGCATGGTTTCAATGTCCTCTAGATGTTTATAGAATTTCTCTCACTCAGTCTTTTTAGTGACTAAGCCACATTTTGGGCTTGAAAAAGAGCTAAGTGGCTCTTTTGAGGAACGTGTTATTAACTCTTTCAGGTAAATTAATTTGGTATAAGTAGCAGTCATAGATGGACACACACACACACAAACACACACAGAAACATAATCAAATTCTTGCACCTCCCCATAATCCCACGATGTGAATAAAACCCCAGTAAGAACAATGGCTCAAGTTTTTATATTTCTTGTCCCCACATACATACGTTCCCTTCAAGTAAAATACAACTGAATTATTTGGGAGAGTCATTAAATATTCTATTATATGTATTCGCAAATTCACAATAACTCCAGGTAATCCTGCTTATTCTCAAACATGTTAAGTACTTCTATGTCTAAGAGCTATTCATTACATCACAAGAGTCAGAGTTTCATTACTACTTCTCCACTGTTCTATTTAGCATCATCTCTACTGCACTAGAGCACCCAGGGTGCTATAATAGTGGAACTATGTACCATACAAACTTGGAAAAAATACCCAGCTTTCTGCATTCTGAGCCACTTTGTCACCATCCTGAGTCCCTTATTGTACAGTGTCCTTTATGAAAATGTCTTCTTCAGCTTCTGCCTGAAACATCTCTCTCCAATGGGCTCATCAACCAGATCTGAATGGGAAACACACATTATTCTCCTCCATCATTGTTCCATTTCCTCTCCCTGGATCTATGGCACAAACCATCCTCTTATAATTACACCAGCAAAAATAATAAACTGACAAATAAGTCAGCCCATGTAAATCATCTCATCTACATGAGATTGATTTTCCAGACACTTCAAGACAAATTTTAATCTCAGCTTCGGCTTATGGTAGATCTTCTCCACAGGCACTAAGGCATACATATGAGTTTATATGTGAGTGAGATTAGGGAGTGTTTGATATTTTATTTAGCAAGATATGGGGTTGTAGTATATAGGTTTCAAATCCTACATTGGGCATCAAAAATTGATCTCCTTGGCCATATTGAACCAAGGCACAAATAACTATGTTCTGATATAATTTCTAAAGGCCTTTGCTACTATATTACTCCTGTAACACCTAAATGGTTAAACTCCTGGCCCTATTCTAATGAAACAAATACTTCTTATGAAACCACTATGTCCCAGACAAGGTGCTGGGTATTGGAATCAAAGAAGACAGCAATCAAAAGGGAAGCTCACAGATAAGGTCTGTATAAAGTGTTTAGGTAGCACAGAGAAAAGAAGGACTAAATCTGCCTTGGGGAGTATGATTTAAACTAGAAATAAAAGACATACACAAGTTTATCCTAGACTTCAATTTCCTCATTTGAAAATCGAGTTTAACTATACCAATTCTAAATATATGGCTGGCAGGAGTCCTTAAAGTATTTCAAGATATGAAGAAATAATTTGCTCTTGGTAAAATCTGTTTTATTGGTATAAAGTGAGGGGTTGAATATACTCACTACCTCTATTTTCTCTCTCCCCTTTCTCCCTGGAACTCATTCATTCAACTGTTAATCTCCAGTTCTTTCCAGAAACTTCTTTGGTAACCTCACCAGCGACTTATGCTTTGCTAAATCTAGTGGCCATTTTTGAGGCCAATTTTCTTTATCCTTTCAATAGCATCTGACATTTCTAAAAACACTTCCCAATTTACTTCCATGACACCATGCTCTCGTGGTTATCCTCCTACCTTAAGAAGGTGGGATATGCTTTGAAGAATAAGAGGATTATGTTCATGAAGCAATTGATATCATACATTGATAACATCCTGTGGCATCATTAAATTCACTCAGAAGACTATTTTGCTACAGATACTGTATTGGGGGCTATCCTCACTAAAATTACCCTTCACTGCCAGATAAACTGGTGGGAGAATTACCTTTATACACACAGAAATTTCAACATTTCTTAGTATCAGAAGTTTAAATATGAACAGATATGTGGTGAATGCCTACAAGAGAATTAAATGAAACTAGAAAAGGAAACAAAACATGAAATATTAAAATAACTTCTATTTTTAAAATATAAAAGTAGGGAGGGTGCGAGGGAGGGAGACACAACAGGGAAGAGATATGGGGACATATGTATATGTATAACTGATTCACTTTGTTATAAAGCAGAAACTAACACACCATTGTAAAGCAATTATACTCCAATAAAGATGTTTAAAAAAAAAAGAGTGGTTCTAGAGGGGCAAATAAAGAATATCAAGTACATCCATCAAAAAATAAATAAATAAATAAATAAAATAAAATAAAATATAAAAGTTTAAAAAACAAAGGAAATAGAGAAAGTATGAGGAACTGGCAGAAGAAAGCATCAAAGTAAAACAGCAATTAATATAATCAGAGGATATATACACTAATATGTATAAAACAGATAATAAGAAACTGCTGTATAAAAAATAAATAAAATAAAATTCAAAAAAAATATAATCAGAGGATAGGAAAGTTATTGTAGCTATTAAACAAGAAGAGAATGCTATGAAAGGAAGACGTTAGAAGAAGTTAGAGGAAAATAAAGCTTTTTTGCAGATTAAAATTGGATAGCTAAAATAAGCACTACAGTAGAAGTGATGAAAGATACACTGAGAGAATTCTTTTGGAAAGTAGAGTGAAAAAATTAAATACTGGAGAAATAAAAAGAAAACTAGACAACTGATTCAGAAGGTCAAATATCCAAGTAAATGATATCCAATCCAAACAAACATAATCATGAAACAGAGTATAGAAAATTATAAAAGAAAATATGCAAGGAAATGAAGGAAATAAGAGTTTCAGTTGAAAATTTCTTAAATGCATAATAAACCATAAGAATGGTTAAAGAATGGTGAAATTTCAGAACATGAGTGCCAAGCAGGTGATCAATAAAACTTTTAGAAAGAAAAAAAACACATAATGAAAGGAGAGAATGGCTATTAAAATGACATGAAATTTTTCTAAAGCTAAAAGGCTAGGGAGAGAAAAAAGAAAGCCTTTACATTGTGGAGGGAGTTTAGTAACCTAGACTTTAAAATCCAAGTCAAATGATTAACTTATAATAGAAGAATAAATATATTACCAGATGTAAATACAGCATTTTGTTTTACTTCCCAAAGACCTCTTATTAGGAAGTTCATGAAGTATGTCTCCAGACAAAAAGGACTGAGTAAAACAAGAGAACAACTTAGGATTTGGAAAATAGGAGATGAAAAATGGAGGGGCAACTACATAAAGTTTTGAGTTGACAGGGAAATTCAGCTCCAGGATGAATGGTTATAGATTTGGTCTGGGGAGGAATGAGTCCACCTTGAGAAAGAACAGACAGAGGCCTCCAAATGAAGGACTCCAAGGAGAACGAAATTCAACCCATGTGTGAA
Source organism: Tursiops truncatus (assembly GCF_011762595.2). Classification (NCBI taxonomy): domain Eukaryota; kingdom Metazoa; phylum Chordata; class Mammalia; order Artiodactyla; family Delphinidae; genus Tursiops; species Tursiops truncatus. The sequence goes on along the minus strand of NC_047055.1, from coordinate 106,194,824 downwards.
ATATTACTATAAGCCCTGTGAGAACGAGATGCTGGAACATCTGGTGGAAGATGATGTAGGTTAAGGAAAAACAATAAGCAAATGTATATAAACAACATACATGGCAATGATTTATTCTAATAAGAAAAGTAAAGCACTGCCTAAGAAAGATATATTCATACTGCACTAGCTGGCAAATCAGTGAGTAAATATTCGATTTGGCAAAATGCTTTACGTGTATACACATATATTAAACAGATTCACCTTTCCAAATGAAAAGCTGTGTTTCATTTAAATGTTAAGTTATCCTGTTTCTTTTCATCAACGTGTATTAATTTGCTACTATCATCAGTTTTCTTCTTCTAGAATAAATTTACGTCATTGGTGTTATTTTCATGAAAATAAATAGGAATATTTATTTCCTGCCAGAACAGCTTGAGGGTGTAGAAATCTTTCTACTTTTTATTATTTTCAAATTGTTTGCAGGTTCCTTTAATGTATTCTGAAAAATAATCACCAATACATGTCAGGTGTTTCTTTAAGGAAACCATTCTCTAGATGTCCTTGGAGGAAGGTATAATTTCAATGGTCTTTGACCACGTAAAATATCTCTTACCCTAATCAATTAATGATGGTGATTTAAGAGTTATCAACCTGAGAGACATTTACTTGAAAAGGTGACATGCATTAAAGAAAAGGTGATCTTGAAGTCCTATCTCTTAAACCAGAAAAGAGTAATTCTTTATAAAGCAAGAGCTTTCATTGTCTGAAAACAAAATTACATTCCTGCTTGCTATGCCTTTTGCAATGAAGCAGAAACAAGTAATTGGTTTTGAGCAGTTTTAAACAAGTATTACACAACTCTAATAATGTATTACTAACAAAATGTTCCTTTTTCACATTTCTTTTAATAAATTGTCATGTTGATCAGATGGAGATAGAAATGGTATTCTATTATCTGGGTGATATAGCAGCAAAAAACAAGGGGAAATTACATACCAAATGTTAGTCATTGAGCATGGCTTAAAGAAAGGTTTGGGGGAGCATCTTCAAGACGGCAGAGGAGTAAGACATGGAGATCACCTTCCTCCCCACAAATACATCAAAAATACATCTACATATGGAACAACTCCTACAGAATGCCTACCGAACACTGGCAGAAGACCTCAGACCTCCCAAAAGGCAAGAAACTCCTCACGTACATGGGTAGGGCAAAAGAAAAAAGAAAAAACAGAGACAAAAAATAGGGATGGGACCTGCACCTCTGGAAGGGAGCTGTGAAGGAGGAAAAGTTTCCACACACCAGGAAGCCCTTCCACTGGCAGAGACAGGGGGTGGTTGGGTGGGGAAGCTTTGGAGCCATGGAGGAGAGCGCAGCAACAGGGGTGCAGAGGGCAAAGCGGAGAGATTCCCGCACAGAGGATCGGTGCCGACCGGCACTCACCAGCCCGAGAGGCTTTTCTGCTCACCCACTGTGGTGGGTGGGGTCTGGGAGCTGAGGCTCGGGCTTCAGAGGTCAGATCCCAGGGAGAGGACTGGGGTTGGCTGCGTGAACACAGCCTGAAGGGGGCTAGGGCACCACAGCTAGCTGGGAGGGAGTCCAGGAAAAAGTCTGGACCAGCCTAAGAGTAAAGAGACCATTGTTTTGGGGTGCAGCAGGAGAGGGGATTCACAGCACCAATTAAACAAGCTCCAGAGACCGGCACGAGCCACGGCTATCAGCATGGACACAAGAGTCAGGCATGAAATGCTAACCCTGCTGCTGCAGCCACCAAGAATCCTGTGTGCGAGCACAGGTAACTGTCCACACCTCCACTCCTGTGCGGCCCGCCACTGCCAGGGTTCCGTGATCCAGGGACAACTTCCCCAGGAGACAACATGGCACGCCTCAGGGTGTTGCAACGTCAAACCGGCCTCTGGGCCGATGGGTCACCCCACATTCCATATCCCTCCCTCCCCCCGGCCTGAGTGAGCCACAGCCCCCTAATCAGCCACTCCTTTAACCCCCTCCTGTCTGGGCGAAGAATAGATGCCAGAGAGCGACTAACATGCAGAGGCAGGGCCAATCCAAAGCTGAAACACAGGAGCTGTGAAACAAAGAAGAGAAAGGGAAATCTCTCCCAGCAGCCTCAGGAGCAGCGGATTAAATCTCCACAATCAACTTGATGTATCCTGTATCTGTGGAATATCTGAACAGACAACGAATCATGCCAAAATTGAGGCGGTGAATTTTGGGAGCAACTGTACACTTGGGGTTTGTTGTCTGCGACTGACTAGCTTCTGATTTATATGGCTATCTTAGTTCAGTTTTTAGCACTTATTATCATTGGTGGATGTGTTGATTGGTTTGGTTGCTCTCTTCTTTTTTGTATTATCTAAAAAAATTTATTTATTTTAATATATTTTTTAAATTTTTTATTTTAATAACTTTATTTTATTTTATTTTATTTCTTTCTTTTTCTTCTCCCGTTTCTTCTGAGCCATGGTGGCTGACAGAGTCTTTGTGCTCCGGCTGGGTGTCAGGCCTGAGACTCTGAGGTGGGAGAGCTGAGTTCAGGACACTGGAACACCAGAGACCTCCTGGCCCCACATAATATCAATTGGCAAGAGCTCTCCCAGAGATCTATGTCTCAACGCTAAGACCCAGCTCCACTCAACGACCAGCAGGCTCCAGTGCTGGACACCCCATGCCAAACAAGCAAGACAGGAACACAACACCATCCATTAGCAGAGAGGCTGCCTAACATCATACTAAGTTCACAGACACCCCAAAACACACCACTGGACATGGTCCAGCCCACCAGAAAGACAAGATCCAGACTGATCCACTAGAACAAAGGCACCATACCCCTCCACAAGAAGCCAACACAACCCACTTAACCAACCTTACCCACTGGGGACAGACACCAAAAACAAGGGGAACTACGAACTTGCAGCCTGCAAAAAGGAGACCCCAAACACAGTAAGATAAGCAAAAAGAGAAGACAGAGAAATACACAGCAGATGAAGGAGCAAGCTAAAACCCATCAGACGAAAAAAATGAAGAGGAAACAGGCAGTCTACCTGAAAAAGAATTCAGAATAATGATAGTAAATATCATCCAAAATCTTGGAAATAGAATAGAGAAAATACAGGAAATGTTTAACAAGGACCTAGAAGAACTAAAGAGCAAACAAACAATGATGCACAACACAATAAATGAAATTAAAAATTCTCTAGAAGGAATCAATAGCAGGATAACTGAGGCAGAAGAACGGATAAGTGACCTGGAAGATAAAATAGTGGAAATAACTACCGCAGAGCAGAATAAAGAAAAAAGAATGAAAAGAACTGAGGACAGTCTCAGAGACCAACATTTGAATAATAGGGGTCCCAGAACAAGAGAAAAAGAAAGGGTCTGAGAAAATATTTGAAGAGATTATACTTGAAAACTTCCCTAACATGGGAAAAGAAATAGTCAAGTCCAGGAAGAACAGAGAGTCCCATACAGGAAAAATCCAAGGAGAAACACTCCAAGACACATATTAATCAAAAAATCAAATGTTAAATACAAAGAAAAAATATTAAAAGCAGCAAGGAAAAAGCAACAAGTAACATTCAAGGGAAGCCCCATAAGGTTAACAGCTGATTTTTCAGCAGAAACTCTGCAAGCCAGAAGGGAGAGGCAGGACATATTTAAAGTGGTGAAAGGGAAAAACCTACAACCAAGAGTACTCTACCCAGCAAGGATCTCATTCAGATTCCATGGAGAAATTAAAAGCTTTACTGACAAGTAAAAGCCAGAAGAATTCAGCACCACCAAACCAGCTTTACAAAAAATACTAAAGGAATTTCTCTAGGCAGGAAACACAAGAGAAGGAAAAGACCTACAATAACAAACCCAAAACAATTAAGAAAATGGTAATAGGAATACACATATTGATAATTACCTTAAAGGTAAATGGATTAAATCCTCCAACCAAAACACATAGACTGGGTGAATGGATACAAAAATAAGACCCATATATATGTTGTCTACAAGAGACACACTTGGGCACATACAGACTGAAAGTGAGGGAATGGAAAAAGATATCCCATGCAAATGGAAATCAAAAGAAAGCTGGAGTAGCAATTCTCATATCACACAAAATAGACTTTAAAATAAAGACTATTACAAGAGACAAAGACGGACACTAAATAATGATCAAGGGATCAATCCAGGAAGAAGATATAAAAATTGTAAATATTTATGCACCCAATATAGGAGCACTTCAATACATAAAGCAAATGCTAATAGCCATAAAAGGGGAAACTGACAGTAACACAATCATAGTAGAGGAATTTAACACCCCACTTTCACAAATGGACAGATCATCCAAAATGAAAATAAATAAGGAAACACAGGCTTTAAATGATACATTAAACAAGATGGACTTCACTGATTTTTATAGGACATTCCAACCAAAAACAACAGAATACAGTTTCTTCTCAAGTGCTCATGGAACATTCTCCAGGATAGATCATATCTTGGGTCACAAATCAAGCCTTCATAAATTTAAGAAAACTGAAATCATATCAAGTATCTTTTCTAACCACAACACTATGAGACTATATATCCATTACAGGAAAAAACTGTAAAAAATACAAACACATGGAGGCTGAACAACATGCTACTAAATAGCCAAAGGATCACTGAAGAAATCAAGAGGAAATCAGAAAATACCTAGAAGCAAATGACAATGAAAACACAAAGACCCAAAACCTATGGGATGCAGCAAGAGCTGTTGGAAGAGGGAAGTTTATAGCAATACAATCCCACCTCAAGAAACAAGAGAAATATCAAATAAACAACCTAACCTTACATCTAAAGCAATTAGAGAAAGAAGAACAAAAAAACCCCCAAAGTTAACAGAAGGAAAGAAATCTTAAAGATCAGATCAGAAATAAATGAAAAAGAAATGAAGGAAACAATAGCAAAGATAAATAAAAGTAAAAGCTGGTTCTTTCAGAAGATAAACAGAATTAACAAATCATTAGCCAGACTCAACAAGAAAAAAAGGGAGAAGACTCAAATCAACAGAATTAGAAATGAAAAAGAAGTAACAACTGACACTGCAGAAATACAAAGGATCATGAGAGATTAATACATCAACTATATGCCAATAAAATGGACAACTTGGAAGAAATGGACAAATTCTTAGAAAAGCACAACCTTCTGAGACTGAAATGGAATAAATAGAAAATATAAACAGACCAGTCCAAGCACTGAAATTAAAACTGTGATTAAAAATCTTCCAACAAACAGAAGCTCGGGACCAGATGGCTTCACAGGCAAATTCTATCAAACACTTAGAGAAGAGATAACACCTATCATCCTTCTCAAACTCTTCCAAAATATAGCAGAGGGAGGAACACTCCCAAACTCATTCTAAAAGGCCACCATCACCCTGATACCAAAACCAGTCAAAGATGTCACAAGAAAACTAGAGGCCAATATCACTGATGAATATAGATGCAAAATTCCTCAACAGAATACTAGCAAACAGAATCCAACAGCACATTAAAAGGATCATACACTATGAACAAGTGGGGTTTATCCCAGGAATGCAAGGATTCTTCAATATATGCAAATCAAATAATGTGATGCACCATATTAAGAAACTGAAGGATAAAAACCATATGATAATCTCAATATAGATGCAGGAAATGCTTTCAACAAAATTCAACACCCATTTATAATAAAAACTCTCCAGAAAGTAGGCATAGAGGGAACTTACATCAACATCATAAAGGCAATATATGACAAACCCACAGCCTACATCATTCTCAATGGTGAAAAGCTAAAACCATTTCCTCTAAGATCAGGAACAAGACAAAGTTGCCCACTCTCACCACTATTATTCAACATTGTTTTGGAAGTTTTAGCCACAGCCATCAGAGAATAAAAAGAAATAAAAACAATCCAAATCTGAAAAGAAGAAGTAAAACTGTCACTGCTTGCAGATGACATGTTGCTATACATAGAGAATCCCAAAGATGCTACCAGAAAACTACTAGAGCTAACCAATGAACTTCGTAAACTAGCAGGATACCAAATTAAAGCAGAGAAGTGTCTTGCATTCCCATACACTAATGATGAAAACTCTGAAAGAGAAATTAAGGAAACACTCCCATTTACCATTGCAACAAAAAGAATAAAACACCTAGGAATAAACCTACCTAGGGAGACAAAAGACCTGTATGCAGAAAACTATAAGACAGTGATGAAAGAAATTGAAGATGATACAAACATACGGACAGATGTTCGTATACCATGTTCTGGACTGGAAGAATCAACATTACGAAAATGACTATACTACCCAAAGCAATCTACAGATTCAATGCACTATCAAACTACCAATGGCATTTTTCACAGAACTAGAACAAAAAATTTCACAATTTGTTCAGAAACACAAAAGACCCAGAATAGCCAAAGCAATTTTGAGAAAGAAAAATGGAGCTAGAGGAATCAGGCTCCCTGATTTCAGGCTGTACTACAAAGCTACAGTAATCAAGACAGTATGGTACTGGCACAAAAACACAAATATAGATCAATGGAACGGGATAGAAAGCCCAGAGATAACCCCACGCACATATGGTCACCTTATCTTTGATAAAGGAGGCAAGAATATACAATGGAGAAAAGACAGCCTCTTCAATAAGTGGTGCTGGGAAAACTGGACAGCAACATGTAAAAGAATGAAATTAGAACACTCCCAAACACCGTACACAAAAATAAACTCAAAATGGATTAAAGACCTAAATGTAAGGCCACACACTGTAAAACTCTTAGCGGAAAACATAGGCAGAACACTCTATGACATAAATCACAGCAAGATCCTTTTTAACCCACCTCCTAGAGAAATGGAAATAGAAACAAAAATAAACAAATGGGACCTAATGAAACTTAAAAGCTTTTGCACAGCAAAGGAAACTACAAACAGGACGAAAAGACAACCCACAGAATGGGAGAAAATATTTGCAAATGAAGCAACCGACAAAGGATTAATCTCCAAACTCTATAAACAACTCATGCAGCTCAATATTAAAAAAGCAAACAACCCGATCAAAAAATGGGCAGAAAACCTAAACAGACATTTCTCCAAAGAAGATGTACAGATTGCCAACAAACACATGAAAGGATGCTCAAGATCACTAATCATTAGAGAAATGCAAATCAAAACTACAATGAGGTATCACCCCACACCAGTCAGAATGGCCATCATCAAGAAATCTACAAACAATAAATGCTGGAGAGGGCGTGGAGAAAAGGGAACCCTCTTGCACTGTTGGTGGGAGTGTAAATTGATACAGCCACTATGGAAAAGAGTATGGAGGTTCCTTAAAAAACTAAAAATTGAACTACCATATGACCCAGCAATCCACGACTGGGCATAAACCCTGAGAAAAACATAATTCAAAAAGAGTCATGTACCACAATGTTCATTGCAGCTCTATGTAGAATAGCCAGGACATGGAAGCAACATAAGTGTCCATCGACAGATGAAAGGATAAAGAATGTGGCACATATATACAGTGGAATATTACTCAACCATAAAAAGTAACGAAATTGAGTTGTCGTGAGGTGGATGGACCTAGAGTCTGCCATACTGAGAGAAGTAAGTCAGAAAGAGAAAAACAAATATCATATGCTAACACATATATATGGAATCTAAAAAAAAAGTTCTGAAGAACCTAGGGGCAGGACAGGAATAAAGACGCAGATGTAGATGATCGACTTGAGGACACGGGGAGGGGTAAGTGCAAGCTGGGACAAAGTGAGAGAGTGGCATGGACATATATACATTACCAAGTATAAAATAGCTAGCTAGTGGGAAGCAGCTGCATAGCACAGGGAGATCAGCTCGGTGCTTTGTGACCACCTAGAGGGGTGGGATAGGGAATGTGAGAGGGAGGCACAAGAGGGAGGGGATATGGGGATATATGTATACGTATAGCTGATGCACTTTGTTATACAGCAGCAACTAACGCAACAATGTAAAGCAATTATACTCCAATAAAGATGTTAAAAAAATATATAAATAAATAAAAGCAATGTCAAGGCAAAATAAATAAATAAATAAAAGGTTTTGCAGCCATGGCAATAACCGCCATAGAGTTATTGTATCCTTAATGAACGTCATATATAAGATTTTAGTCACTTGTAAGAATAATTATTGCATCCCATTCAGAAATATATCTAGAGGAATATATATGTTTATTTTATATATAATATATATATTCATCAACCAAATTAGAACTGTTAAAAGTAAAAGATCATTTTTAGTGCTTTTATTAGATTTATGAATCCTTAAAGAGAACTTTATATCAAATATGTTTGGAATAATATTTTATGTTAATAGATTATATATTATTATTAACAGTTACATATTATTACTATATATAATTATATATGTGTAAAATTATTTTGAGAAAGTGCTTTTTAAATATCCTGGTAAATAATAAACCCTCAATGCTACTGAAATCTTAATCTGAAGTTTTTCAGTCAAGATAATATTTTTTGTAATACCTTGTGTTATATTAACACAGGGACTTCCCTGCTGGCACAGTGGGTAAGAATCCACCTGCCAATTCAGAGGACACGGTTTCAAGCCCTGGTCTGGGAAAATCCCACATGCCACGGAGCAACTAAGCCCATGCACCACAACTAGTGAGCCTGCGCTCTAGAGCCTGCAGGCCACAAATACTGATCTCACGCCCCACAACTACTGAAGCCCACATGCCTTGAGCCTATGCTCCACAACAAGAGAAGCCACCTCAGTGAGAAGCCCGCACATGGCAACAAAGAGTAACCCTCACTCGCCACAATAGAAAAAGCCCTCATGCAGCAATGGAGACCTAGCGTAGCCAAAAAATAAAATAAAATAAGAAAATTGAAAAAAAAAACTTAACACAATGTTAATGTAATACTTTTATATGGTTAAAAAATACATTCAAAGAATATTAGGAAATCAATTTAATGGATGATAGATGTAGATCTACATTTACTTGAATGACTTAACACTTCTATATATGTATAAATATATACATTTATTCATTGTATGTCTAAATTAATTCTGATTGCTTTAAAAAAAATTTATTACAGCTTTAAATTTACAGAAAAGTTGCTAAGATAGTACAGAGTTTCCATACACCCCACACCCAGTTTTCCCTATTTTTAATGTCCTATGTTAGTATAGTATATTTGTTACAATTAATGAACCAATATTGACATATTATTATTAACTAAAGCCCATATTTTGATCAGATTTTTCTTAGTTTCTACTTAATGTCCTTTTTCTGTCCCAAGAACTCACCCGGCCAGGGACTTGCCAGGTACTACATTTATTTATGTCTTCTTAGGCTCCACTTGACTGTGACAGTTTCTCAAATATTCCATATTTTTAATGACCTTGACAGTTTTGAGGCATACTGCTCAGGTATTCTGTTGAATGCTCCTCAGCTGGGATTTTTCTGATGTTTTCCTCGTGATTAGACTGGAGTTATGCATGTTTGGGAAGAAGATTGCAGAGATAAAATACCACTTTAATCACATCATATCAAAGGAATATAATATCAACATGACTTTTCACTGTTGCTGTTGACCTTGATCACCTGGCTGAGGTACTCTTTATCAGATTTCTCCACTGTGAAGTTAGTCTTTTTTGCCCTCATTCTGCACTGTGCTCTTTGGAAAGAAGTCACTATAATTAGCTGACATTTAGAGGCAGAGTTATACTCCACCTCCTTGAGGGTGAAGTATGCACATTAAATATTTGATTTTTTTTTTTTTTTTGCACAGGAGACTTGTCTCCCCTCCTTGCTTACTTGTTAAATAATTTATTGATACTAGTATGAATTTGTAGGTATTTATTTTACATTTTGGGTTATAATCCAATACTACTTTATTTATTATTTTCCTTAAATTGTTCCAGCTTTGGCTACTAGGAGCTATTTCAGTTGGCTCTGGTGCTCTTTTGGCATACTTTCCCCTTTTTTCTTGAGAACTTCCTTCCTTGCTGGTACCTACAAGATGCTCCAAGCTCATCTTAAATATTTCCTGCCCCAATCCTAGAATCACCCATTTCTCCAAGGAGCCCTGGTACATTTTATTGGAGAATGATATTAGAAACCAAGATCTGGACACTAGGTGTGCTAATTGTTACTGGGAGTATCATTGCTTCTAGGCCCTCTCAGCTGACAGCAAGGAAATATATATGTGTATACTAACCCCGAGATATATAATACCTATAACTAATTCTATATATAACTATTTCTATTCATATTAAGTTAAATATGAATTTAAACTGATGACTTCAACTCTAGTCTGTTACATTTTAGCCCCCTTCCCCTTGCCTCCTGCCCTTGCTTATTTGTAAATTTTCACTCTAACAGTGAAAAACCTGACTCCTGGCTCCTACCTTCCACCATCCATCATCCATTTGCTTAATTGTTCGGTTACAGTGTACACTCATAGCAGTATCATAAATGTTAACCCATAACCTCATGTATCAACTACAGTACAATGCTTATTTAGTTTCTTTTGCCTTTAGTCTTACAGACTCCATTCATTTACAAAGTTACTTAGGTCAGCAACTCCCCCCTCCACCACCACTCCCACCCCTGTCAGATTGTTTCATATATTTACAAACAACTAGATTTTCTCACATTCTGCAACCCATCTTGACCTTCTAAATGATTTTTCTAACTTGCATAAATTAAGGTTCATTCTTTGTGATATAAAATTCTATGGATTCGGACAAATGCATTTTGTCATGTATCTACAATTACAGTATCATACAAAATAGCTTCATTGTTCTAAAAAAAAATCCCCTGTGCATTACCTATACAACCCTCCTCTGCCCCCTGTCAACTTTGCTATGGTTTTGCCTTTTCAAGAATGTCACACATTTGGGATCACTCAGTATATAGCTTTCCCAATTGGCCTGTTTCAATTAGCAATATGCATTTCAAATTCATCCATGTCTTGACTTGGACAGCTCATTTCTTTTTATTGTTGAATAATATCTCATTGTCTGGATCTACCAAAGTTTGTTTATCCATTTACCTACTGATTATCTGGGTTGCTTCCAGCTTGGGACAATTATGAATAAAGCTGCTATAAATATTTTTTGTTCAGGTTTTTGTGTAGACTTAAGTTTTCAGATTAGTTGGGTAAATACCTAGGAGTACAATTGCTGGACTTCATGGTAAGACAGTATTTAGCTTTGTAGGAAACTTTCAAACTGTTTCACAAAATAGCTATTTCATTTTGCTTTCTCACCAGCAAAGAATAAGAGCTCCCATTACTCTGTATGCTTGCCAGCAATTGGTATTGCCAATTTTTTTATATTAGCCATACAAATAGGTGTGTTGTGGTATCTCATTACTGTTTTAATTTGCAATTGTAAAAGTTTGTTGGGTTTCTTTTGTAATTCCAATAGTTCATTGCTGGTATATAGGAAAACAGTTAACTTTTGCACATTAACTTGTAGCCTGCTACCTTGCTATATTCCCTTTTTGGTTACAGGAGGTTTTTTTCTTTTTTTCCAGTTCTCTAGGAATTTCTATATAGACAATCATGTCATCTGCTAACAGTTTCGTTTTATTTTTCTTTTCAATTTGTATACCTTTTATATCCTTTTCTTGTCTTACTGAACTAGCTGGGAGACTCAGTATGGTCTTGAATAGAAATGGTGGGACAGGACATCCTTGCCTTGTTGCCCATCTTGGAAAGTGTCCGGTTTTTCACCACCAAGTATAATGTTAGCTTAGGGGGTGTTTTTGGTAGATATACTTTACCAAGTTGAGGAAGTTCTCTTTTAGTCCTAGTTTTTTGAGAGTTTTGTCATAATCGGTGTTGGATTTGCTCAAATATTTTTTCTGCTTCAATTGATATGATCAATTCATTTTTAGCTTTTGACAGGTGGGTTGCAATGATTGATTTTCAAATAACAAACCAGGTTTGCATAACTGGAATAAATCCCACTTGGTCGTGGAGCATAATTAGTTTTTATACACTGTTGTTTGATTTGTAAATAATTTGTTAAAGAATTTTGCATCTATGTTAATGAGAAATATTGGTCTGTAGCTTCTTTTCCTATAGTGTCTTTGTCTGATTTTGGTACTAGGGTAATGCTGACCTCATAGTATGTGTCAGAGACTTCACATTCCTCTAATGTCCTTGTTTGGTCTCCCCTCTTCACTTTGTACTTTTCATAAAACTCCTCTGAGGGAGTCTGCAGCTTTCAGGTCTTTCAGCTGTAATCCAATTATACTGAAGCTCTGTTGGTGTGGTGGTAAGGTGTAGGGAGGGGAAGTATTTCGTAATTTTATGATTAACTCTTAGTCTTTTAGTAGGCTCATGTCCCTGGCCTGTGACTTTCAAAATTGTTTCTTAGTTATATTACCCCTTAGGTGAGAAGGAAAGCTAGAGGGAAAATGCCCCTCTTCCATCTCTGATAAGGTTCTGATAAAGCGTTTTCCCATGTAGAGTAGGCCTTTGTTATGGAGAATGCTCTGGGCCCTGTTCACAATGATTACTCTTTCTCAGCGCTTCACTGTGAGAACCTGGTGGGGTTCCCAGAGGTAAAACTCAAAGTGTGGGAACCTCCATAAGACTTTGGCCAATAAGAGTTTCTCACTCTCATGTTAGTCCACAATCAGTGTTATCAAAATTGCCATTTAGGTGTTCACACCAGTTTATGTCTCTAGCAGCTTCCACTCCAAGTAAGCAGATCGTGACATACTCCCTAGATCCACCTGTCTCTCCAGATTTAAGAGTGTTGGTTTGCTCTGTGACCTCAGTTCAAGAAAAATCACTGATTTTCAGTTTGTTCAGTTTTTTCCTGTTGTAAAGATGAGAGTAACAACTTCCAAGATCTTTATATGTGGCAGTATTTACAAGACACCAAGTTGGTCAAAGCTGTGGCAGTGCTTCCCTTACACATTTAGTCCTGCTGAAAATGAAAGCTCTTTCTGATCACTTAAAAAAAGACTTATTTGTCGATCATATGTCCCTGTGGAATGAATAAAACCAGGTATAGTTTACTTCTTTCATACCTGGGTATGCTAGAAATATTGTTCATGCACAGATCCAGACCAAACTTGTCACTGTATTAGAAAATCAAGGTTATCATCAGGTAGCTGCTGAAATTAGTCTTGCTGTCATAATTCTGACATGAGGCACTAGGTATTCATGTCTACCCAAATTGTCTCTTTTCTCCCTAATCTTTCTAGGTTTGACTTTTTAGTAGATCTCGACTTCTATTTACTAAATAACATGCTGTTTTACCTATGGCCCTAGAAACATACCCTAAACACAAACTTGCTTAACTTGGACCCTCATAACAGACATAGTCTTTCTAATCTTCTCTCCCTGTATCTCAACAACTCCTTCAGATTTAGCTCCAAAATGGATGGACCTTCTTCAAATATTGTTATCCACATGACTAAACACTGCAACTGCTTAGACATTTCTGAAAACAGGCTCTTCCCAACAGTGATCTCATTTACAAAGGTTTACATTTCTACCACCAACCTTTGGACATTCATATGAACTATTGCTACCTCTTATGAGTGACACTGTGTTAGTTTCCCTAGTCACAGTCTCAATCAATTTTTCTGTATTTAGGATCCACTAATGAAGTCCTGGCATTCACTGAAGCTGAGGTCATTACCACTTGGGTGTATTTCAAAAGAGTGGCAAAATTAAACTTAAAAGCTTTTGCACAGCAAAAGAAACCATAAATGAAACAAAAAGACAACCCACAGAATGGGAGAAAATATTTGCAAACAAAGCGATCGACAAGGGATTAATCTCCAAAACATACACACAGCTCATGCAGCTCAATAACAAAAAAACAATGCAAACAAAAAATGGGCAGAAGATCTAAACAGACATTTCTCCAAAGAAGACATACTGATGGCCAAAAGGCACATGAAAAGATGCTCAACACTGTTAATTATTAGAGAAATGCAAATCAAAACTACAATGAGGTATCACCTCATACCAGTCATAATGGCCATGATCAAAAAGTCTACAAATAATAAATGCTGGAGAGGGTGTGGAGAAAAGGGAACCCTTCTAGACTGTTGGTGGGAATGTAAATTGGTATAGTCACTATGGAAAACAGTATGGAGGTTCCTTAAAAAACTAAAAATAGAGCTACTGTATGATCCAGCAATCCTTCTCTTGGCCATACACCTGGAGAAAACCATAATTTGAATAGACACATGTACCCCAATGTTCACTGCAGCACTATTTACAATAGCAGGACATGGAAGCAACCTAAATGTCCATCAACAGAGGAATGGATAAAGAAAGCACAGTGTATATATATACAATTGAACATTACTCAGCCATAAAAAAGATGGAAATAATGCCATTTGCAGCAACACGGGTGGACCTAGAGATTATAATGAGTGAAGTAAGTTTGACAAAGACAAATATTGTATGATATTGCTTATATGTGGAATCTAAAAAAAAGGTACAAATGAATTTATTTACAAAACAGAAATAGGGTCACAGATGTAGAAAACAAACTTACGGTTACCAGGGAGGTAAAGGAGGGGAGGGATACATTGGGAGATTGGGATTGACAAATACACACTACTATATATAAAATAGATAACTAATAAAGACCTACTGCACAGCACAGGGAACTCTACTCAGTACTCTGTAATGACCTATGTGTGAAAAGAATCTAAAAAAGAGTGGATATATGTATATGTATAACTGATTCACTTTGCTGTACAGCAGAAAGTAACCAACATTGTAAATCAACTATACTCCAATAAAAATTTTTTAAAAGTGGCAAAAAAATCAACACACACACACACATGCACACACAAAAACACATACCAGATATGTATTTTTGAATGGAACGACAATGCATTGTGTAGTCACTGAAACAATATCAAACATTCATAAAATAATTATATTTTTATGCATACATGTTAGAAAAAACAGCCTATTTATAAATACCCAAAGTCCCTTGAGACTTCTTGAATATGCCTAGACACCAAAAGTATGGTTTCTTAGCACAAGAAACTTAAAGAAACAAACAAGAAATTGAATAGCCTCACTAAAATCAGAGATTTTACATCTTTTTCCCCCCTTGTTTGCAGAGGCTTATAAAAGCCGAAATAAAGTCTTTCTACACTCTATATGATTCATAGGTACCTATGACAACACAGTTTAATAGGAGCTGACAAAACACAACTCAGCAGACCTATAAAGGGAAATCTTTCACACACTGGAAAAAAAAATTTCACACTTATTTTGGAGGACTAAGTTGCTGGGAGTCTTCACATTTTATTGTGTACCAATTCTTCTCTCTTTTCATTCTATTTTGCACAATATATTGGACAAGTTTGGTATCTAATACAACCATTTATGAAACTGACCATTTTAGAAACAGGATAAATGAAGATAAGAGGTTTATATTACTCACCTGCCTTCAGTGAAAAGCTCTGAAATCCCTTAAATTTTTTGTTGGATAGTTTCAGAGGCAGTATTCAAGTTAATTGATGCTCAACAGAAAAATATTCCTGCCTGCTAAGGAAGGATCTCTGAGGTTTTTCAACACTTTGATATAGTTTTAGCAGAAGGAAGTTCGGTTTTGCTTTAGCCCAACTGGCTTCAGTCAAAATAAGTAATGCTGATATTTCAGAAGCTGGGACCATACACCACACAGTTCCACACTAGATAAAGGAATCTGGATGAATAAATAGCAACTCTTTTAGGCAAAGGCATTGTACTAAAAAACTGGTTTAGGAATCAGATGCTAATCTGTAGCAATATTGAAACCTGAGGCCATGAAAGTTTTAAGGTCTTAGGATGGATAAGTTGGATATTATATAGTCTAGGGGTGTAGGACTGAGTTCACTGACAGGAAAACTCATGATAAACAGGTCTAGAGCTGATGATATAGTTAGACAGAATTTGCATCTTTAAGGGACAGAAAATATCATGGAAGATTTTGGTAGCAAAACAACGACTCACCAGATATAAACTGAAAGAGGAGGTGTTGGGTGGTCATGCGTCTAAAGGTGTTTTCCAAACCATAACACAGGTTAATAGAGCCCAAGGAGCGCTACGGACTCACTGGATGGAGAAGACAAAGAAAAAAGTATGTGGCCATAAAGGCAGCTGGAACTTGACAGATAGAAAACTGAGAAGAGAGAACTGTAGGAAAAGCGTTCTAAAAATGTACGTATAAATTCCTCCCTGGGTCCTTGGCCAGCTCCTAAGTTGAGCATATTCAGGGTGAGACTCTGGAAGGCCAATCAGAGAACAGAATGAAGAGGCTAGAGAGGAGGGCAGGGATTTCAGAGATCACATAATGCTGGAGAGACATAGGAGCCTAGGCTATTCCAAATGCAGAAGGCCTTCATGAACACACCAGATTTTCAATTGACACCCCAGAAAAACTATAACCTAGAACTAAATATGATGTTCTAAGAATACAGGCAAAACAGAAATAGACCCACTTTAGTAGAGCCTAAAATCATCCTTTTATTTTATTTTATTGTGGTAGGAGTACATAGAATGAGATCTACCTTCTTAAAACTTTAAGAGTACAATACATTAAGGTTGCCTATAGGTACTTTGTTGTGAGAATTGTGGTGATCAACCAATAAGACATAATATTCTTAAGAGGAAGATAACATAATAAAGAACCTCTAAAATCCTCCCCAGTACATGGCATTCTATAAAACAAAAAACTAGACATACAAAGAAGCAGGAAAAAGTAACTAGAAAAGTCCTAATAAAATCATTCTCAGAAACGATACTGTAACTGGAAGACAAAGACTTCAAAATAACCATAATTAACAAGCTAAATATTTATTACTTAAGGTTGTGGCGAGGATCAAGTAAAATCATGTACACACAAATGTTTAATACTTAAATGTTTTCTTTCCAAAGACATTGCTAGAAAAACGTATAACTTCTTAGTAACTACTGATTTCTTGATGTTATGAACACCATTCTTAGAAATAATAGATTAGAATGAGGCTAAGACAAACATAGTTTTATTTCACATGAATTATACTCCAAATGTGTCTTCCTAAGAATATACCTTGGTTTCTATGATTGAACTTTTGTCTTAATCAGCAGTATAATAAGCCATTTAGAGTATGTTCTGCAAAAGATGCCTAATTCCCATGTAGCTCAATATTAAAAAAACAAACAGCCCAAGTAAAAAATGGGCAGAAGACCTAAATAGACATTTCTCCAAAGAAGACATACAGATGGCCAAGAGGCACATGAAAAACTGCTCAACATCACTAATTATCAGAGAAATGCAAATCAAAACTACAATGAGGTATCACCTCACACTAGTTAAAATGGGCATCATCAGAAAATCTACAAACAACAAATGCTGGAGACGGTGTGGAGAGAGAACCCTCTTGCACTGTTGGTGGGAATGTAAATTGATACAGCCACTATGGAGAACAGTATGGAGGTTCCTTAAAAAACTAAAAATAGAATTACCATATGACCCAGCAGTCCCACTACTGGGCATATACCCAGAGAAAACCATAATTCAAAAAGACACATGGGACTTCCCTGGCAGTCCAGTGGTTAAGATTCCAAGCTTCCACTGCAGGGGGCTTGGGTTCGATCCCTGGTCGGGAACTAGGATTCCGCATGCTGCATGGTGCAGCCAAAAAAATAATAATAATAAATAAAATAAACAAACAAAAAAAGACACATGCACCCCAATTTCATTGCAGCACTATTTACAATAGCCAGGTCATGGAAGCAACCTAAATGCCCATCGCCAGACGACTGGATAAAGAAGATGTGGTACATATATACAATGGAATATTACTCAGCCATAAGAAGGAACAAAATTGAGTTATTTGTAGTGAGGTGGGTGGACCTCTGTCCATGGATGGACCTCTGTGGTGGATGGACCTCTGTCATACAGAGTGAAGTAAGTCAGAAAGAGAAAAACAAATACCGTATGCTAACACATATATATGGAATCTAGAGAAATGGTACATATGAACTGGTTTGCAAGGCAGAAATAGAGACACAGATGTAGAGAACAAACATATGGATGCCAAGGGGGTCAGTGTGTGGTGGTGGGATGAATTGGGAGATTGGAATTGACATACATACACAAATATGTATAAAATAGATAACTAATAAGAACCTGCTGTATAAAAAATAAGTAAAATTTTTAAAAAGTTGCCTAATTTTAATCATAATAGATTACTTCTATTCATTTAGCTTTGAGAGTATGGCCTTTCATAAACATTTGCTAAATTCTGTATATAGTTTGCTGTTATTCACCATTTATTGACAATAGACTGAGGGGTTGAGGGAACATGAGGCTAAAAGATGAAAAATTCTTAGGAATTGTAAACCATGTAATAGTTCAAACTGGGAAAATGAAATATTGCAAGTGGCAAAATTTAGCAAGAATAAAAGAGAACATAGGTGCTAAAACATTGTGAGGAAAATGTTATATCTAAGAAATTTCAGCAAATTATCATCATCATTATCAAAAGGTATTTATGTGCCTACCTGCACCTGGAACTCTTTAGAAAGTGAACAAAGCGAATTAGATGATAAGCTACTTTTAGTATAAAAATATGATATGCTGATGTTTTATGAATAATCTGTTTAGAATATACATTTAGTATATTGGAAAAAATGCATGTTCATACTACTCAGGTTTTTAGGGTAGCATATAATCATTATCCAAAATTATTCACCTTTGAAATTCAGCAGTAATACTGTAGGATAAGGGAAGCCTGAGCTAAATAAATAAATAAATATTCTACTTTTGGAATGGAAAGCTGCTGAAATCATCACTCCTTGGGCTATATTTCAACAATATCATTTAAGGGATAGAAGAAAAACATCACTCCCTAACACTTCTCCCTGCCTAATGCAGTTCCATAAAAATATTTCATAGTTAATCGACAGTCATTAATTTCTATATAATACGCTTCTTAGTTCATTCATTCACTCATTCATCTATAAATTTATTCACATTCCAATTATTTACTGAACATCTATCTTCCTGTCTGGCAGGATTCTAGTCACTGAGGACACAGCAGAGAGCAAGACATTCAAAGTTGCTGTAAGAATGGCTGTTGCAGTCTAACTAGGGGAGCCAGAAACTGTTGTGAAATAAATAAATAAGATAATTTCAGATGTACGAATTACACTGAAAAAAAAATGCAGGGTTTTAAATAAAGTGACAAAGAACTGCTTTTAGATTTCAGGAAAGGCAGAGACCTGAATGTCAATAAAAAGCAGGCTAGGTAAACATTTTGGAAAGTAGTGTTCCAGGCAGAGGGAACTGCAAGTGAAAAGGTATAAAAATGAAGGAAGAGAAAAATACCAGTGTGGCCAGAGCTTAGTGGGCAGGGATTTGGGATTTGATTAGAAGTGTGGTGGGAAGGCAGTGGAGAGTTTTAAGAACCACAATATGATCTAATTTTCTAAATTTAAATATTTTGTTTAAGTATTAGATATGCAAAAAGTGCATAAATCACAATTCTACAAACTGATGAATTTTAAAAAGAAACAGACCTTAGTAACAAATAGTCATATAAAAATAGAACATTAGGGAATTCCCTGGAGGTCCAGTGGTTAGGACTCCACGCTTCCACTGCAGGGGACATGGGTTCGATCCATGCCCTTAGGCACAGCCAAAAAAGAAAAAAACAAAAAAGAACACAACAGCATCCCAGAGGCCCAGCATACCACTATCCCACCAGAAGCAGTCATGATTCTGCCTTCTATCTTAGTTTTGCCTCTTTCTGAACTTCTATAAATGGAATCGTATCATTTGTGTTTAACTTCTTTTGCTCAACATTGGGTCTGTGAGGTTCATCCATGTTGTTGCCTGTACTATGTATCTCAATTTATTTTTCTGCTGTGCTATTGACTGAACAGTTGTATTTATCTTGGATAAATGTCCATTCTTAGTGAGTACTATCAAAGAGTTTTCCAAAGCAGATGAACATTCTCTACTCATCCACCATGTGTGTGAGTTATAGTCACTCTACATACTCTCCAGCACTTGATGTTGTTAAATAGGTTTTTATTTAATTGTTGCCATTCTACTGGCAATGTTGCGATTTCTCATTGTGATTTTTTAAAATATCCATTTTATAGCTTCGTTTTTATTTTGCATATATTTTATATATTTAACAGATAAGAAAATGTTTCATTTTTAAGTTTACAGAACGAGTTTTCATAAATGTAAATACTCATATAGTCACCACTACAATCAAAATATTTTACTTTCATCATCTGAAAACTTTTCTCATGTCCCCGTGCAGTTAACCCTACTAACGCATGGCCCTGGACAAACACCAATCAGCTTTTGGTCACAGTAGATCAGTTCTGCCTCCTCTATAATTTCATATATGAAGAATCATACTGTAGGCATTCTTTTGTGTCTCCTTTCTTTTGTTCCGCATATTCATTCACATCGTTGTGTGTATCATTAGTTTTTTCATTTTTATTGCAAAGTAGTATGACGATATATAGATACAGCACAAAATGTTATCCATTTTCCATCAAATCATCTGTTTATAGATATTGACTGGTTTCCAATTTATGGTTATTATGAATAAGGTTGCTATGAACACTCATACACAAATCTTTATGAGGACATATTTTCTTTTCACTCCACTTTGGAAGAGAATTGCTGGGATTCATGGTAAGCACATGTTTAATTTTATCAGAAACAGCTGAAACAGTTCTCCAAAGTAGTTGGACAAATTTTACACTCCTGACAGCAGTATATGAAAGTTTCACTTTCTCCTCATGCTTGCCATCATTTGGAATTGTCTATCTTTCAGATTTTCTCTACTGTAGTAATGAGTGGCATTAATGATATCTTTAGAAGAGCAGACATTTTAACTTTGATGATCTTTCTTATATGACTGGTGTTTTATGCGTGGTACTATTTGCTTACCCATAGATTGCAAAGATTTTTTAATGTGTTTTCTTATAAATATATACAGGTTTAGCTTTTACCTTTAAGACTATGATCCATTTTATGGTGAATTTATGGTATGAGGATCTGGTCAAGGTTCATTTTTTTCAGAAGTATATCCTAGAATTTCAGCATCAATTTTTGAAAATATTATTTTTTACCCATTGAATTATCTTGGTACTTTAAAAATACTAACTGAACATATTTGAATGTGAGTCTTTTTCTGGACATCTTATTCTATCTTATTATTCTATATGTGTATCCCTTATATCAGTATCTTACTGTCCTAATTACTGTAGCTTTATAATAAGTTTAGAAAGCAGGTAGAGTAAGCCCTCAAGCTTTGTAGCCTTTTTCAAAATTATTTTGATAAGTCTAAGTCCTTCAATTTTCCATATACAGTAGTTGTCCCCTTATCCACAGGGGATATATTCCAAGACCCCCAGTAGATGCCTGAAAGCACAGATAGAACCGAGCCCTATGTATACTATGGTTTTTTCCTGTACATACATACCTATGATAAAGTTTAATTTATAAATAAGGCACAGAAATAGATTAACAATAATTAATAAGAAATAGAACAATATACTATAATAAAAGTTACATGAATGTGGTCTCTCTCTCAAAATACCTTATTGTACACATTTAATGTTTCTTCCATCTTACCTAAGCACTTACCACATGCTATGACCATAACTTTTGCAGTTTGAGGTGCTACAGAAAAACTATCACAAATTTTTTTTCCTTCACAACTTCACAGGTAGAAGGTTTGTTCTTACTGTAGATCATAGTAACCTCAGCATGTAATTTTTTTTTCTTCCCTTATTAAGTTGAGAACTTACACCTTTCACTTAAAGGAAGCACTTTACAGCTTTTCTTGACATATCCTAATCGCCAGCGTCACTACTCTTGCCCTTTGGGGCCATAATTAACAAAAAAGAGTTACTTGAACACAAGCACTGCAATACTGTGACAGTTGATCCAATAACCCAGTCAACCACTAAGTGACTAAAGGGCAAGATATGCTGGACAAAGGCACAGAGCAAGACAGCTTGAGATTTCATCCTGCTACTCAGAACAGAATACAAATTAAAACTTATGAGTTGTTTATTTCTGGAATATTTTCATTTAATAATCTCAGACCAAGTTTTACCACAGGTAACTGAAACCATGGAAAGCAAAACCTTGGGTAAGGGGGGGGGGGGACTGCTGTAAACGTTTAGAATCAGTTTAATTCCTGAGGAAAAAACCAAGCCTGCTTTGATTTTGATTGAGATAGCCTTGAAAATATAGATCAATTTTCGAAGAATTGACATCTGAACAATACTGAGTTACCTAATCTATGAATAAAGTATGTCACTCCAACTCTTTAAGTCTCCATTTCTCTTATCAATGTTTTGTAGTTATAAGTGTACAGGTCTTTCATATATTTTGTTAAATTTATACTTAAGTATTTCATGATTTTGATACTCTTGTAAATGTTTCTGTAAATGGAATTGATATTGAATAAATGTCATAACAGCAGACATCTTTGACATTTTCCTTGGTTTTAGGGCAAAAGCATGTAGTCTTTACCATTACATTTGAAGTTACTGCTAGGTTTTCTGAAGGCACCCTTTATCATAATAAGTAAATTCCCTATTATTGTTAGCTTGGCTGAGATCTTTTATAATGAGTATTGAATTTTGTCAATTTTCTTGCATCTACTGAGTTGATCATTTGATTGAATCATGCCTGTTTTAGTATTGACAGTTTTTTTTATTACATTTTCTTTTTTCTTTTAATTTCTATAAGATTTGTACTTATATCTTTTTAATTTTTAATACTGATCATTTGTACCTTCTCTTTTTTCATCAACTTAGATCTTATCAATTTTATTGTTTTAATAGAAGCTTTTTTTGGTTTCATTAAATTTCTCTAATGTTTTGTTGTCTATATCCTTGATTTCCACTTTTACCATAGTTAGCTCTTTATTTTTGCTTCCTTTGTGTTTAACTTTCCTTTTGTTTTTAATTTTATTATTTTTTTTCTTCCTTTTAAAAAGTTTCTTAAGGTGAAAGCTTAGATCATAGAATATCTCACTTTAGATGCAACCCACAAATTTTGGTATGTTGTGCTTCTTATTTTAATTTAGTTGAAAATGTTTTTTTAGTTTATGATGTCTTCTTTGATTAATGCATTATTTAGAAATGGGTTGTTTAATCTCCAAATAGTTGAGGATTTTACAGATATCTATTATTGAATTCTAAATTAATTCTGTTTGGGTCAAAGAACATATTCTGTGCAACATTAATTTTTGAAACGTACGGAGACATATGGTATGTTATATGGTCTAGCATATGGTCTATGTTGGTGAATGCTCCATATACATTAGAAAAGAATGTATATTCTGCCATATTAGGTAAAGTGCTCTACAAAAATTAAGCAAAGTTTTCTACTCCTACTTTGTTCAGAATTACATCATTTTTTTCCTGTAACTCTTGAAGTGATCACGTGAATCTTTTCTTCTTTATTTTATTAATGTGGTGATTTATATTCATTGATATGCAAATGTTTTTCTATGTTGTATTTTATGAATATATATAACTTAATGATATAATGTCTTTTTTATATGTTGCTGGATTTGATTGCTTAATATCTTATCTAGGACTTATGCCTCTCCTGTTCATGAGAGAATGGCCTTTCCTCTTTTTTTTCTTGTAAAGTTATTCTCACATACTTTGGTGTCAAAATAATTCTGGCCTCTAGTGGTATTGGGAAAGCTGTACTGATTTACAGCTACATGTAGATCAATGAAATTAGAACACTTCCTCACACCATATACAAAACTAAACTCAAAATGGTTTAAAGACCTAAGTATAAGTCAAGACACCATAAAACTCCTAGAAGAGAATATAGTCAAAACATTCTCTGACATAATTCACAGCAATATTTTCTTAGATCAATCTCCCAAGGCAAAAGAAACAAAAGTAAAATTAAACAAATGGGGCTTAATCAAACTTATAGGATTTTGCACAGCAAAGGAAATCATCAATAAAACGAAAAGACCTACAGAATGGGAGAAAATATTGGGAAATGATGCCACTGACAAGGGGTTAATATCCAAAATATACAAACAGCTCATAGAGCTCAATATCAAAAAAACAAACAACCCAATCAAAAAATGGGCAGGGCTTCCCTGGTGGCGCAGTGGTTGAGAGCCTACCTGCCAATGCAAGGGACACTGGTTCGTGCCCTGGTCTGGGAAGATCCCACATGCCACAGAGCGGTTGGGCCCATGAGCCATGGCCGCTGAGCCTGCGCGTCTGGAGCCTGTGCTCCGCAACGGGAGAGGCCACAACAGTGAGAGGTCTGTGTACCGCAAAAAAAAAAAAAAAAAGGGCAGAAGACCTAAATAGACATTTCTCCAAAGAAGACATACAGATGGCCAACAGGCACATGAAAAGATGCTCAACATCTCTAATTATTAAAGAAATATAATTTAAAACCACAATGAGGTGTCACCTCACACTAGTCAGAATGGGTATCATCAAAAAGTCTACAAATAATAAATGCTGGAAAGGGTGTAGAGAAAAGAGAACCCTGCTGCACTGTTGGTGGGCATATAAATTGGTGCAACCATTTTGGAAAACAGTATGGAGGTTCCTTAAAAAAGTAAAAATAGAACTACCATATGATCTTGCAATCCCGCTCCTGGGCATATATATGGACAAAACCATAATTCAAAAAGACACATGCACCCCAACGTTCATTGCAGCACTATTTACAATAGCCAACACATGGAAGCAACCTAAGTGTCCATCGACAGATGAATGGATAAAGAAGATGTGGCACATATATACAATGGAATACTACTCAGCCATAAAAATGAATAAAATAATGCCATTTGCCATAGCATGGATGGACCTAGAGAATATCATACTAAGTGAAGTAAGTCAGACAGAGAAAGACAAATATTTTATGATAACACTTACATGTGGAATCTAAAAAATAATACACATTAATCTATATACAAAACAGAAACAGATTCACAGACATAGAAAACAGAGTTATGGTTACCTAAGGGGAAAGGAAAGGGAGGGGGAAGAACAAATTAAGAGTATGGGATTAACAGATACAAACTACTATACACGAAATAGATAAGCAACAAGGATTTACTGTATAGTACAGGGAACTATATTCAGTATCTTGTAATAACCCATAATGAAAAATAATCTGAAAAAAATATATACAACTGAATCACTTCGCTGTACACCTGAAACTAACATAATATTGTAAATCAACTATATTTCAACTTAAAAATTAAAACATAAGGGCTTCCCTGGTGGCGCAGTGGTTGAGAGTCTGCCTGCTGATGCAGGGGACGCGGGTTCGTGCCCCGGTCCGGGAAGATCCCACGTGCCGCGGAGCGGCTGGGCCCGTGAGCCATGGCCGCTGAGCCTGCGCGTCCGGAGCCTGTGCTCCACAATGGGAGAGGCCACAACAGTGAGAGGCCCGCGTACCGTAAAAAAAAAAAAAAAAAAAAAATTAAAACATAAAAATAATGCTGACCTCATAAAACAAGTTACGAAGTGGTCTTTTTCTTTTCTCTGGAAATGTTTGCATAAGATTGCTGTTAGTTTTATCTTAACCATGAAGATATATTTGACTAGAGTCTTCTTTGTGGGAAATTTAAAAATTACAGATTACATTTCTATACAAAGCACTTCTGTAAGTAAGTAAGAGGGAGAAAATTCAATGTTTACAAAACAGGCAACAGTCTTGAGCAGGAACTTTATAGTAGTCATTCAAAAGGCCAAAACCTTTTTAAAGTGCCCAACTTCATTATTCATCTGGGAGAGGTAAATTAACTCCACCATGAAACATATTACCTACCACCTGAATGGCCAAAACAAAAATGACTGAAAATGTCAGATGATGGGAAGGATACAAAGCTACTAGACACTCACACAGTGCACTTCACAAAAGAGGATATACTAATTGCCAATAAATACACACAAAAGTGCACAACCACATTAGTTTTCTGGGAAATATTAAAACCACAATGAGATGCCTCTACATATCACACACACAGGCAAAGGTTTTAAAAGACAAATAACATAGGGTGTTGTTCAAGATGCAGAATAACGGGCACACAGATCCACTTTTTGAGTATAACTGCTTTGAAAAACTGGGTATTCGCAATTATGATAAAATATATTCATATGCTATGAGGATGTCACTAGTCCAAGCTATATACCCAGTATTCCCCATGTGATCAAAGGTACATGTGCAAGGATGTCCAAGGTAGCACTGTTTAGAACAACTCAAATGTTCATAAATAGTAGAATGGATAAATTCATTGCAGAGTTAAAGAGTGGGAAATATACAAAAGTCACTGGTGCATAAAAAAATGATGACATGTGAGACAAGTATTATGGAGAATCCTTGCCATAGGAAAGACTCTGTTGGGATCTTAATTCTGATCTCTGCAAGAAATTTCATTTATCATTAGCTTCCACTGGTATATCTGAATGAGCATTGGGGAGTTTGCCCTCCTTGGATGCTGCAGAGCTTTTATAAGCCACTTCAATATATGGCTAGTTCACAGCACAAAGGTATCTTTCTTTGTTAATTACAATGTCCCCCAAACTTAGCACATTTCTGATATATTTGCTCCATATACAAGAAAACACAGGCTTTTAATCTCTTGTTCTTTCTATTTCTGCTTGAAGACTGATTCTTGAATAGGCTAATGTCTAATGTTTGAATACTGTGTTAAAAGCAGCAAACAATAGAAAACACACTATTAATGCTCTGGCTATTTGCAACAATACACTGGCCAGACTCAGGAGACAACTGTTCTAATTGCAGTTATACAAGTTGTAAATTTTATACTTGTATGTACTTTGAATGAGGACTATCTACAGCATATGTATGGGGCTTGAGTGATTAAATGACCTGAAACTTTTAACCATTCTAAATCTGAGGCTATTGGAAAGAAGCTATGTATGGTTTTAAGAATGAACACGAAACCCCTAAAATTGAGGAGGAGAAAGGCTATTTTTTTCTCGAGCAGATTTGTGAATGAAAAAGATTCCAATACTAAATGAAGGAAAGCATATGTGCAGCCAAAAGCATTATCTTTGGATCACATATGTGTCTTTTTGTCTACCAGCAAAAGAAAAAGTGTCTGACCCACTATTTTTTTCATTCAGGAGCTGAAAGTCTTCAATAAAGCACAAAGGCTCAATTCTAGAAAAAAAAATAGAGTCCAAATGAATAATATAATGTGGAACAGAAGCAGGTGCATGTAAAAATAAAATGCAATTTCATAACTGGATGAAAATCATATACTTCAGCATCAAGATGACAACCCTATTTTGCAGCCATAATTGTTATTCTTGTAGGAGCAGAGGCAGTCTTTATCAGCATGCTTCTGTGTGTGAACGCGTGTGTGTGGGGTGTGTGTGTGTGTGTGTGTGTGTGTGTGTGTGTGTGTGAGAGAGAGAGAAAATTATCAGAAGCTTATTATACTTTTATATACATTACATATACTTATGTATATATTTAATGTATATTTATATTTTATGTATTTCTAAGATATTTCATATATATGCATATATATCTTTAAATGTTATTACTCTGGAATAACATTGATTCTGTTGCCATATAAGGCAATATCAAATCTATGAAACTTGAGCAAAAAATGTATTATTTAACATTGATCACAATTTGTGTTCTTTAGTTAAAAGTCTTAGTTCTCATTTCACACCTATGACAAATACTTATCTAATAACACATTTATCCCAAAGTCATTGTGATAATACACAGAAATTCCAAGCAGGCTTCTATGGAAGAAGAAATAATTACATACTTAAAATCAGTAATACTTCAAGACTTTTTATATCTTACATCAATAAATTTTGATTAAACAAAATATTTAGGCCAAAGTATATTATTTTCACTTCTCAAAATAAAAGGTTTAAAATCTATGAATTTCTAGTTACATATACTGATTTTTTTAAACTAGTCATTTGTTTATTCTCTTAGAGTACACACATCATATGTGTTTGCGTGTGTGTGTGTGTGTGTGTGTGTGTGTGTGTGTGTGTGTATATATATATATATATATATAAACATCCAAGGCAAATTTTACTTTTTAACAAATGGCTTAATCCATCTTTAAATTCATCTAGTTTGCATGGCTGCTGAATTGAAGGAGTTCAGGACCACGACTCTTTTCCCCATAAGCTTTTGTTTGTGTGTTTTACATTGAAAACTATATGGAGCTTGAAAAAATCATATTTTCATCAGTTTAGAATTAAAAACAAAGAAGTATATCTTGGATATGTTACATTTCTTTAACAGAGAATTAGCTAGTGGAAGTCTTCTTGCTTTGGTTTGGTTTTGTTTTTGTATTTGTTAAATGATTGGTTTCACTCCTTTGCATTTTGAAAAGACATAAGGCTAAACTTGTTCTAACTGATACTTCTAAACAAATCTGCTTGGATTTAACAGTAATATTTTTCTGACAGATATCTTTACTCATCCAACTTCTTTTCTCATGTTGAATCACCCTAGTATAACAAAATAAATCTTACGGTGTTCAACACTTTTTAAATCAAATTTGAAAAATATATTTGCTATTTAACCACTGTTACAGATGATTTTATTCATTAAACATTGAAGTAGTAACTTAAAAGATACTCAAGGCAATTCACAGGAAAAAAATTAAGGTCAGAAGCAATTAGCGCTGCCACTCATGCAAGGCATCTGTTTTTATTTTTCTTTTCCATTTATAACTTGAGTTTCAAAAAGGAGATATATTTATGTTAAGATACTACAGATGACTCTCCTATTTTTCTTGTTTAGCTTGCTTCTCGCAATTGAAACAAGAATGTGCTTGTCAAATACTTTGCAGAATACAGGCTTCTGGATATTTCATTACATTTTTCAAAAAGTATAAATCACTTGCTACCAGTTTCAGAGGGAGCATCTTCAAATCTTGGTAATATATAAACAAGCTAACAAAATAAACTACTAAGAATGGAAATACTTACATGTAACCATTTTTTATGAAAAAAATTAATGATATCTAGCCATATAGAATTTTGACAGATAATATTCATTTCTCAGTTGAAATATGAACTATAATAAAATTAATTTAACAAATATTTAGATATACAAATGGTGGCTTGCATAGTAGGCATATATGAAGTATTTCCTTACTTTATAATTTAAATGAAAAAGTTTTAAATTGAATATTTAGAATAAAGTACAGTATTTTTAAACCATGAGAGTAACTTTTTAAAATCTGTCATTTTCTATGCAGATCAAATTAATTACAGGTTGGAATGGCTGAATTCATTTATTAAGGAAACTTCCAAAATATTTTTTAACCTATTAAGTAATTTTTTTTTTTACAAATGAATTTAAAAATTGAAAGAATCTTAAAGTACCCACTTCCTGCTCTTCATTTTGGAAACAAAAACTGATCTGTAGAGGATAAGTTACGTGCTGTACCAGAGAGGATTTACGTTATAAGAAATACAGGCAAGATGAGGATCAGAAACAGAAAAAGAATTATTGGAAGAACATCAGGAAGCCAAAGAATCAGAATAGTAAAATAACAGACATGTAGGAAGATAGGTGTACCCAGCCAAATTCAAGAACGTGAAAAGCTTGGTCAGGACACCTCTGCTAGCACCACTGTTCCTGAATAAATGTCCCTGAAACCACCGGACTCATGATAACTGCTGCATCCACACGGCACAGTTTCTCAGCTTCCCCTGGTCTTTTTTGTTATGCCTTCAAGTTAATAAATCTCAGGCTCAGGACACCCTAATTGCCAGGCCAATGTCATGCACCTATCTCATGGCTACTTAAAGGAAAGAGAGGAAATATGGCCACAATGGCTTTTGTAGTGAAACACAGGGCCTTCTGCCTAACAGGATTAACTCAAGTGGGAATCACCTCCCCTCCCCCACAAAAAAGAGTTGTTTAGATGTTGGGTTCCAAAAATAATAAGTGCACACCATAGACTTTCCAATATCCAAATCCATCCTTTCAAACTTAATTTTCCAAATTCAATGGACCATATTCAGTTACTACAAACAGTAACAAGTCACAGTCTTTAGATGATGTCTCAGTATTTGGTAAAGATTTTGTATCAGTATTTTAGAGTGTACCACCACTATGCATCCCACTTATAGTAGGAAGAAAGAGTAGAAACGAAGAAAGGCAAATTATTTAAAATATCTACCTATACATGACACAACAAGAGGGGTAGGAAACATGGGTAAGAGGATGCATTCTCTATTTTTGCAATTGTTCACCAGCCTGTAGGTATTTACAAGGCTTCCCTTCACCCATTCTGTGTTTGCATTTCTTCAGCCATCTCCTGAGCCGATTAAGAATTCATTAGGCACATGTATTTACTGCTGAGCGGTGTAGGGGTTTGCAACGAGCTTCCCCCCAAAAGTGCCCGTTTTGCATGAGGCTTATTTTGAGCTAAAGGTAATTGAGACCCTGTGGCCTCAAGATAAACTACTGCCCCTCCTTTAACCTAGAAGAATTACACCGGGGATTTTACCAGAAGAGAGTTATTACTGGAGATAAATTTTATCTAAGTGGCCCCATCTATACAGCGAGGCAAACATCTAATTATCAAACATCCGCTCTTCTTCCCCTCCCCCTCCCCCTCCCCCTCCCGTCCTTGGAAGCCCCAGGCTCCTATCCCATTCCTTAGCTCGGAATGGCATATATATCTCATTTTACTTTTCTGTTTCTGAACCTCTCATGTATAGGGGGTCTCTGACCTTCTTATGTGTGTGGGGTTCCCATACATATGAAATTAAATTTGATTTTCTCCTGTTAATCTGTGTCGTCAATTTAATTCTTACACCAGCCAGAAGAACCAGAAGGGGAAAGTTTTCCTCTGCCTTGTGACAGTGGCTTTCCTCTGCGCTGAGTGGCTTTCTTTCATAAAGTTGCAGTAGTTTTCCATATCACTTACTTCCAGACAATGTAGTATAAGGAGTTGCTCCAGGGACCACCTGAGTTTCATAAATACTGCTCTTTCCCTCTGTTTTTTATCAGCAACCTTATTTCCCCTTAATAATTAAGATCAATCACTCCAACTAATGCCATAACTTCTCCCTACTCTTCCATCTTTTTTTTCTTTTTTTTTTGCCTGTTTACCCAATGGCATTAAAAGGCTGAAATTTCTAGGTGTTAGTCATTTAGAATCTAAGAGAAATATTATTATATTTTATGGTGGAAGCATGCATTCCAGAGTAGTAAAATGAGAACCTAGAGGTATAAAGATCTGAAGTAAAATAGTGATTCAGATTTAATCACGAGAGACACCATCTCCATTTCCTCCTGTTATTACATGAATGCTGGCTAGGGACCATCAGCTTCATATGTTATGCACTGATTCACATCTTACATGGCATCTTGTAAGACAGTGCAGTCTTATCCCTTTCAAGTCCCTGATCATCCAGTTAAGCCATAAACTGTTAGTGTCTGCTCATGAATTGCTATTTAGATTTAGCTCAGCCCAGCCTTTCAAGTACGGTGAACTATTAAATGGGCCATTTGAAATTTTGGAAATGGGGAAGATTTTCCCTTCTGGGATATTCCTATCAAATATAACATGATCATCAACTTCTGGCATGGGCCATGCAGAACCATCTATTGGATTGGCCAAAAGATTCATTCGCGTTTTTCCGTAAGATGAATGGAAAAACCCCAACGAACATTTTGGCCAACCCAGTATAATCTGGGCTCAGACATCCTCAGTTTATTGTTCGTAGAAAACTCCCCATGAAGTCTTCAGTATAGGTTAAGGAGGGGTGGGAATGAAGCGGAAGTAGGCATTCCTAGAGTTTTAATCACTGTGATCATATTACTAGATGTTGAAGCACTCCGGGCCCCATACCTGATTTTGGTGAATCAGAAATACACATTCATTTTATTCTGGGCAGATCAGCTTACATGGTCACCTGTTGTCCCATGGTCAAGGCTACAGAGTCCACCAAGATTTTATATATAGAATAAGTCTATACTTTCTTCATGACATATCTATGTGTATATATCTATATATTTTTATTTATATCTGTATCTATATCTATATCATGACAAGAATATGGCCTTTCTAAACACCCTTATGTATTTTTTTTTCCTGTCTTTTGCTTACAAAACCTTGCCATAGTCTTTATATATCTAACATGGGCATTTTAGATAATATTGAATCTGCTTGGACATAACGCCCAAATTAAAGATCTGCTCTCAGTGCATCTTCAACTAGCTGGAGAGCACTTTCTGGATTTAACTCAAATCACCTTTTGCATTAACTTAGTATATATTGAGTAGTACCTTTAATTGTTGTTGAATTAAAAATCTAAGGAAGACTCTGAAGTACTGTGTTTCCTTCTTA
The DNA here is from genome assembly GCF_011762595.2 of Tursiops truncatus. Lineage (NCBI taxonomy): Eukaryota > Metazoa > Chordata > Mammalia > Artiodactyla > Delphinidae > Tursiops > Tursiops truncatus. The sequence continues at coordinate 106,162,430 of NC_047055.1, read as the reverse complement.
GTGGTAGCTGATGTAATCTGTTCTCTACTTTGGAAGGACTATTTTACCATGGTCCAGAAGATTAGACTCTCAGAAATGTTAGAATTTTTTTTCATTGGTTTATTGCTCTCTTTCTCTCACTTTGGCTAGCATGCTTCTTACAAAGATATGTGAGGTTTCTACTAACTCTTTGGGTTCTATCAGTATGATGGCATAATATAGTTGAACTGCATGGTAATGAAATGTTCCAGATTAAATTTGACTTTAGATTTCATAGCCTTGAGGCAAGATACCTGTCCTTTTCAGGTGATAGCAAATAGCATCTATTTTTTGTTTTTGCGTTCTCAACTCACTGCCAGTGTTTACTGTTTGTTTGTTTTCAAACTGATAGCTGTTAAAAGATGTCAGGAACTACACAGATTGACTCCAGGAAGGAAGCCCCATAAGGAACAGTGACTTATCAAGCACATTCACAATAATCCACTGTCATCCTCTGAGACACATCCACCTCCTTCATTAGTCAATCTGTGATCTTGAATGGAGATATGATAGGCCTCTCGATTACTACATTTAAAAAAAATTCTTTGAACTTATCTTTGCAATTCTTTCAAGGATGCTGGATTCCCTTTCCTTTATTATTGTAGTTTGTGCAGATGATTTCAGAGACATCCACTTGCTTCTATGCAACAGAAAAGCCAATAGTCCATAAATTAGAGAGTCAGTGCGGGATCCTGTCATTTGTTGATACTATTTACAAATCATGCACTCAGCTTCTGGTAGAAGGAATGCAGAATATGTTTTGAGTCCACTGCAGTTCAACCATGAGGCAGACTTAGAAAACAACTGAAGTTATAACCATACCCTTCTAAGCCTGCACCCTGACGGACAGAGTGAACTGGTGCTCTCGGTCCATATTACCAGGGGGTAATGTTTGTTCAGAGTCAGTTCAAAAAAGTCCCTTAAGAAATGGCGCACTGTGTGCATGGGGTGAGTGGTGAGAAAAAGAGAGGGTTTTACTCTGGGTCAGGAGGGGATGAGAGGGGCGTGGACAGGGCTGCAAACTCGAATGCCTACATGGGGCAGTTGATAATATAAATTAGTGCTAGACCTAGAGTCTGTCATACAGAGTGAAGTAAGTCAGAAAGAGAAAAACAAATACCGTATGCTAACACATATATATGGAATTTAAGAAAAAAAAATGTCATGAAGAACATAGGGGTAAAACAGGAATAAAGACACAGACCTACTAGAGAATGGACTTGAGGATATGCGGAGCAGGAAGGGTAAGCTGTGACAAAGCGAGAGAGAGGCATGGACATATATACACTACCACACGTAAGGTAGATAGCTAGTGGGAAGCAGCCGCATAGCACAGGGAGATCAGCTCGGTGCTTTGTGACCGCCTGGAGGGGTGGGATAGGGAGGGTGGGAGGGAGGGAGATGCAAGAGGGAAGAGATATGGGAACATATGTATAACTGATTCACTTTGTTATAAAGCAGAAACGAACACACCATTGTAAAGCAATTATACTCCAATAAAGATGTAAAAAAAAAAAATTAGTGCTGCAGGCTGGGCAATAGAAGAATGTTCTTAGCTTCCACAAATAGATAGGAGTTCGCCTATATTTCTTGAGACACAAGGCGCTCTCTTGGTCTCTCTTTGGTTTCCCACTTTTGATAGAGAAGCGTTATGAGAAATGTTTTGCTTTCCTCTTAACTCTACCATAAACAACATCAGCCAAAGTTCCCGATACACATCTACAGATGCCGGGCTTCAAGCACCTGGAAGGCAAGGGCAGCACTGGGGACTGGGCACAGGATGCTGCCTACAGAAGCAGCAGGCTCTTCCACTTCAGTTGGGTGGGGTGGAGGGAAGGAATTGGAACCCAGTATGGCCACATCTTCCAAATTTTCAATAGATGCCACTGTATGTAAAAACTTCTCATTTAAAATTTTTAACTAAACAAAATTTAAAATGTCACCTCAAGAATTAAAAAAAAAAAAAAAAACCAGAAAACAAAATTTTTAAAGTCCCTCAAAAATCTTGTCCTTTCCCTTTCTTAAGTATATTTGCCCTGGTAAAGGACCATGGATCCTACAGCGGAAGACTGGGGGAATGGGCAAAGGATTTGTAATGTTATTATAGGGTGTTTAAGAGTTGGGTTCCTCAGAAGCAGATCCAGTGACAAACAATAACGTACAAGTGATTTATTAAGGAATTATCTCCAGGAAAAACTATTAAAGAATTGGAGAAAGCAGGATAGGAAAGACAAAGAAATTGAATGAGCAAATTTAGCTTATTCCGAAAGGAAATCCTTAGAGTATAAATTATACCTCAAAATGTTCTGACTAGAGACAATGGAGCTGGGGTTTTATATTCTCCATCCAACATTAGTCATTGTTTAAGGGTTGCTTGAGGGGACACAAACACTCAGGCACTTCCTGCTCTCTGTTCATGTGGACAGAGCAGTTTCAATAGCCCAAAGGCAGTTTTCCAAAGAATCAGAAGTAAAGGCGCACCAAAGTTGGAGGCCTGTCCACAGAAACAAACAAAAATAAGATGCAATGCGATCCAAAAGAAGCACTCACAAGGTCTAAAAGAAGTAATGTTCCTTCAATTAAAGTGCCATAGGAACCGCAAAGAATTGAGAGAGAGACCAGTGACTCAAGTTTGAGGTCCTTTCACCAGAGTTGGGGCTTTAAATTTAGACAAAACATGATTTCAGTGGGCTATCCATCTGTTTTGGCCCTAAGGATCCTATGATCAATTAACCATTGCCAAAGACCCCTGTATACCTGATCATTTGAAATAATACTGTGTACTAACCTTGTTGCTTATGTAAGCATGTCGCTCTGCTTACTGTTTGGGCTCTTTTCCCACTGAATGCTCAAGGATTATGTCATCCCTATGAAAATCAAAAGCCTTTTCAACTTTAGAATCTCTAACCAATAATCCAAAACTAAATAAAACATCCACCAAGGCATTTTTCAAAAATTTTAAGAATTACAATGTAATTCTTAAAACCTTTATGAAGCGAATTATCTTCTTGGCCATTTTGGGGAGGGGGCACAAATATGTGGGTAGGTGGGTCACGCATGTTGAAAATAATACAGCATTCCTATCATCTAAAATATATGATTTCATGAATTATTGGCACCTCAACTTTATTTAGAGTGGGTGATAAGTGAATTTAGGTCTCCATTTACTGCCTATATCATAGCTACCAGAGGGCAGAGAATAGTGAACACTCTGACCATTCACTTAAGAGCTCATTCAAATCTTTGTCCTCCAAAAGATATGAGTAAGAGTCTCTTTGTGGCTCTTGGTTCAGTGTTAATCATAGGCAGCGGGATAATTATAAGGTTGGATTTACAGGGGAAAATTTACTTAAAAATTAACGTGATAAATTTCTTCTTAGTTAAATTAGCAATTTTTAAATTAATTACTAATCAGCAAACAGTATTGTCAAGACTATGTTATCTTTTGACATCCAGAAAACCACAGAGGTTCTTCCGTTTGAAGAAAGTGTGTGAATAAGACATTGCATAACCGTATTTCTTCAACAGGTGTACTTGATATCAAGTGGAATATGCATTTGGTGAGTGTGGAGAGATAGGAGGAAAAAACTAAGTGTAAAACAATAATTGTACAGAATTGCTTGGGAAAATTAAAGACATATTGTTGACCATAGGAAGTTTATAAATTGGTAATAACTGTCAAAATACATTATTGACTGGCAGACTATATCTAGCTTTATGAATCTAGGATGTATAGGATTTTTGAAGAAACAATTTCTTAATTAAAATAAACCTTGAAAAAGCTTTGATACTAGGACTAAAAACTTACTCTAGAAGGAAAAGCAAGATGTAACAATAAGCAGTCCCTAATTTAGAGGAATTGTCTGTGAACTACTCATTTAGTATCAACCGTGATGAGGAAGAAGAAGCAAACATGGCATAGGTCTATTTATATATGTTTTCAGTCAAATGGGAGGAAATGCTACCAATGAAAGAGAATTTAGTACTTGTACCAGATATGTGACTCAGACAAATGTAAAACAAAACTTTAGAGAAAATAATCTGTTTTATCCCTATTGGTAGGAGAAAGAAACTGGGGTTGGGTGAGCATTGAAAGAGACCCTTGTGGGAAATCAGGCAGAAAATTGAGTGGGAAATTAAAAGAAGATATTGGTCAGGACCACTGGGAAATTCATTTTAAAACACTATTCTAATAAGGGTATCTCTTTCTAAACTAGAAATATAGCATTGAATTTAGCACTCCCACGCTTCAAAGAAATTTTAGTACACTCTCTTATACTCGGGGCTAAGGATCATTTAACAAATTGAACCTGAGGAAAGTAAAAGCAATAAAACAAAATTAGTAAAAACAATAGGAACAAAAAGCATTATGAGGGCATACCTACAAGAGTGCATACAAATAATAAAACAAAACAATTGTTCAAATAGTTAAAGGATTAACCATAGCCGTAACAGTTGCATTGGTAGTGCAATTGTGAAAATTATTGATAAGAGTTTACATATTTTAGCAGAAATCTATATTTATATTGTGGATAAAAAAATTAACCAAATTCTTCTTTATTCTTTTTACTTTAATTTCTGCTGTTATTACATTTTAAGGTTTCCCTTTTTTCTTTATCTGAGTCCATAAAATGATATTCCAACAAAAAGAAACTATCAGACCCAATATAATTTATTTAGATGTATCCATGTGTCCAAAATAGGGATACAGTGGCCATTGGGACTAGACAAGCTTAGGCCATAAGCCAGGACTATCACGACAAGAGTTGGAATTATCTTTCCATCCTTTCATCCACCATTAGACACCTCTTCAAATTTCTTTGCAGTTAGAGAGAGAACCAAGAAAAACATCTTATCATTCCTGTTTGATAATCAAATTTCTATATTTATGCCCAGAGGGCATCCTTTCTTTCTTTAGCCATAATATTAGCATTAAAACTCAGAAACATATTTAGATATGCCAAAACAGCATGACTGTGTTTATGCTTTAAGCTTTTGGCCTGAACTCTTCTCAACATGATTTTATAAGATAATCGGGTCCATTACACTTGAAGTGTCAGGCTGATTGCTGTGGTCAGTACAGACTTCAACAAGAAGCTTTACAGATTCCCACTGCTGGGTAAAATCTCTCATGAGCCCTTATTTCAGCCACCTAAGGCAAACAGACCCTAGGGAATCATTAATAATTGCAGATCTCCTTTCCCACAGCTAACTTAGAAGCCCAAAGTTTGCAGACAACTTTCCCTCCTGTTTACCAACTTTACTCTCTATTTTCTCCATATTGTTTCACAATGTGGAGATCACACTCCACTAAGCTGGGAAAAATTAAATGGCACTCAGAATTTTCCCCAAACGTGTAGAAACCTTGAAACATTTGCAGGTCTTAATCTCTCAAAGAAAATCATATTATCATAAAACATAGTTAACACAGAAAAATCCTGTCTAGGCAGATCAATTTAGCAAATTTATCAGCTCCCTGAGGGTAGGGATCATGTGTGTTTTATGACTGCTGTTACATCTCTATGTTTAAAGAGTGCCTGGCCCAGAGGGGCCAATAAATATTAGCTTAACAAATGGGTGGATAAATAAATCTCCATGTTTATCTACCATTAACTCAGCACTTGATTTCTGCCTCAATCTAATCTGTGTTAGACTCACTTAGTATGAACCTATCTCCACTTCTGAACTGTTAGCTATAATCAGTAGAAGCTGTCTCTTCTAGTATATCTCTGTACTTAATAACCTTTAGATTAATTTGACCTTCGTCTTTTCCTCAAGTGATTTTCATAGTGCTGTACACATCAGGAGACAGTAAAAACAATTCCTGATGATAAATCTGCATGAACATATGATATCTCTGACCGGCTGCGAGTTGTTAGGCTTGTGGAGTGAATTCTTTAGACTCTCAGTTCCGTTTGTTTGTCTCATAATTTTTTTTTTCTATTCCTGTCTCGAGTCCATAGGAGATGATCATTCAATACTGGCTGTTTGATTAAAAGCAATCTATCAATAAATTAGGAGTTTGGGATTAACATATACATGCTACTACATATAAAATAGGTAAACAACAAGGACCTACTGTATAGCACAGGGAACTATACTCAGTATCTTGTAATAACCTATAATGGAAAAAACCTGAAAAAGAATATATATATATGTAAAACTGAATGTTTAAAAAAGCAATACAAAGTTGTCTAATATATTCTCCTTTTAGAAAACTTTGCTCTCCTTACCTAACCTAACACAGATAGGTATTTTTCTTTCTAACAGCATCTCCTGATTTTAAAAAGAGTTCCTGATTCTACACTGTTAAAGCAATGAACAACACAGTTATAATTTTTTCTTGCTTCCTATGAACATTATGGAAACTGTTTTCCCCCAGCCCAGAAACTCACCATGACATATTTCACTTTGAAAGTGAATATGAACCAACATGATATATATGTTCCATATCTTTCACATTGAAGGTCTTAACCTAACTTGCCATCACTCTAGGCAGTATAGTTTGAAATAAATTATATGCCAAAGATAAACAACACTATGTTAAATGAATAGATGGAAAGAATTATACAAGCTCAGCTACAATATGCATAGAAGCAGTAAGCAGTATATGGGATAACTGTCACATCAAAGAGAATAGAAAAAAAAGATAAATTCTCAAAATCATAGTGCAATCTCAAATGTATCAAATGGAGATGGATAGAAATGTCACATATAAACATGTACACAAGACAATGACTTTTTAAACTATAGCAGCATATATTATACACTGAATACAATGTAATACATTTTTATGTGAGGGCAATAGCATTTCAATACTTAACTCTAAAATGTGAAATTGCAATGCAATAAAAAAATTCAATCTTTTTTGGTAAATTAATTCCATTACAGATGCAAGAAATACTTCAAACACTTCATACTTTTTGCAGTTCAGGTTCAGATCAAAAAAATTTTTTTAGTTCGCTATAGGACAGTATTTTTAAATTGATTTCTTGTAATCCATTATAACCTTGCTATAGTGTATTCTGTGTGTGGGTGTAGACACAATTTTTCTTCTCACTGGGGATAGGTATACTTCTTTACATTTTTATTTTTAAACTCATTCCTTTCCCAATTTGGGAAGTTTTTATGTAATAAAGTTATGACATGTCAGATTTGATAAAATTTTCAAGGGAAAACACTATACATTTTCACAAAAACTTATAATTTCACCTCTTTCATTGTCTACTTAATACTTTTATTCACTAAACAAATATCACTATCTATATTTGGGGGAATTACACCTGTTTCTTTTAAGGAGCAGAGGTGATTTGCATAAAATACTTAAAACAGATATACTTTCAGATCATTTTCATGTGTCAAATACCATACTAAATATTTTATGTACTCTTTTCCATGATCAGAAAAGTTGGTGACATGATTCCATTGCCTCAGGTAAGTAAAATGAAATCATATAACTTTTACTTGAGAGAAGTTTGATCAAATTTGGGTTGTTCTGACTCCCTGCAAAAGCTGCTTTTCAGTTCAAATCCTGAGCTTTTGACCACAGAGGGTTGTTTTCAGCCCTCTCCTATTCTATTCTGTTTGACTATTTGAGTCAATTACAAGTAGACATGCTCCTAAAATCTTCTTCCTTTGTCAAAATGATATATATATATAGATAGATATATAAATTCAATCATTTATATGTATTATTCAATCATATACAAAGAGACAGAGACAGATTCAGAGAGACAGAGAGAAACAGAGAACATTATAAACAACTAAAATATCCAGGGTGACAACCCTAGGGAGTGAGTTATCATATTTTTGTTCCTGAGCCCTAATTAGGAAGAGTCCTATATGCTATTCTGGTTCTTTCCATAAAATATACTGCTTTCAGACTGGCAGCCCTCTGAAATCATCACTGCTACAATGCAAGATTATAACCTCAATGTTTCTTTTCTTTTCTTTTTTTATCAGTACTTCTTTTTTTTATTGCCAAATAATATTCTTATGGTATGGCTATGCCACATTTTACTTGATGGGTATTTGGGTTGTTTCCACTTTTTGACCATTATGAAAAACGCTTCTATGAACATTTGTGTACATGTTTTTGTGTGGATATATATTTTCATTTCGGTTACGTATAGATTGAAGAATAGAATTGCTGGGTCATATGGTAACTCTATACTTAACCTTTTGAGGAACTGCCAGATTGCTTTCCAAAGTGGCTGCATTATTTTACATCCCCACCAGCAGTGTGTGAGGTTTCCATTTTCTCCACATCCTTGCCAACACTTGTTATCATTTGCCTATTTGATTGCATCCCTCCTTGTGGGTGTGAAACAGTATCTCAGTGTGGTTTTGCTTTACATTTCCTTGACAGATAATGATGTCGATCACCTTTTCATATGCTTATTGGCCATTTATTTATCTTCTTTGGAAAAATGCCTGTAAAGATCCTTTGCCAATTTCTTTTTCCTTTTTTCGGCTGTGCTGTGCAGCACGCAGAATCTTAGTTCCACAAACAGGGATTAAATCTGTGCCCCCTGCATTGGGAGCGCAAAGTCTTGACCACTGAACCACAGGGAAGTCTCTCCTTTGTCAATTTTTAATTGGGTTATTTATCTTTTAATTATTGAGTTGTAATAGTTCTTTATTATACTCTAGATACAAGTCCCCTATCAGATATATGATTGCAAACATTTTCTTCTGTTCAATGGGTTGTCTTTTTAAAATTTTTAACATCTTTATTAGAGTATAATTGCTTTACAATGTTGTGTTAGTTTCTGCTGTATAACATAGTGAATCAGCTATACGTATACATATATCTCCATATCCCCTCCCTCTTGCGTCTCTCTCCCACCCTCCCGATCCCACCCCTCTAGGTGGTCAGAAAGCATGGGGCTGATCTCCCTGTGCTATGCGGGTGCTTCCCACTAGCTAGCTATTTTACATTTGGTAGGGTATAAATGTCCATGCCACTCTCTCACTTCGTCCCAGCTTACCATTCCCGCTCTCCGTGTTCTCAAGTCCAATTTCTACATCTGTGTCTTTATGCCTATCCTGCCCCTAGGTTCATCAGAACCATTTTTGGTTTTTAGATTCCATATATGTGTGTTAGCATACGGTATTTGTTTTTCACTTTCTGACTTACTTCTCTCTGTATGACAGACTCTAGGTCCATCCACCTCACGACAAATAACTTAGTTTCCTTTTATGGCTTAGTAATACTCCATTGTATACATGTGCCACATCTTCTTTATCCATTCATCTGTCGATGGACACTTATGTTGCTTCCATGTCCTGGCTATTGTAAATGGTGCTGCAATAAACATTGTGGTACATGACTCTTTTTGAATTATGGTTTTCTCAGGGTCTTTGTCCAGTAGTGGGATTGCTGGGTCATACGGTAGTTGTTAGTTTTTTAAGGAACCTCCATACTGGCTGTATCAATTTACATTCCCACCAACAGTGCAAGAGGGTTCCCTTTTCTCCACACCCTCTCCAGCATTTATTGTTTGTAGATGTTTTGATGATGGCCATTCTGACTGGTGTGAGGTGATACCTCATTGTAGTTTTGATTTGCATTTCTCTACTGTTTAGTGATGTTGAGCATCCTTTTATGTGTTTGTTGGCAGTCTGTATATCTTCTTTGGAGAAATGTCTATTTAGGCCTTCTGCCCCTTTTTGGATTGGGTTGTTTGTTTTTTTGATATTGAGCTGCATGAGCTGCTTGTAAATTTTGGAGATTAATCCTTTGTCAGTTGCTTCGTTTGCAAATATTTTCTCCCACTCTGAGGGGTGTCTTTTCATCTTGTTTATGGTTTCCTTTGCTGTGCAAAAGCTTTTAAGTTTCATTAGGTCCCATTTGTTTATTTTTGTTTTTTATTTCCATTTCTCTATGAGGTGGGTCAAAAAGGATCTTGCTGTGATTTATGTCATAGAGTGTTCTGCCTATGTTTTCCTCTAAGAGTACTATAGTGGCTGGACTTACATTTAGATCTTTAATCCATTTTGAGTTTATTTTTGTGTATGGTGTTAGGAAGTGTTCTAATTTCATTGTTTTACATGTAGCTGTCCAGTTTTCCCAGCACCACTTATTGAAGAGGCTGTCTTTTCTCTATTATATATTCTTGCCTCCTTTATCAAAGATAAGGTGACCATATGTGTGTGGGTTTACCTATGGGCTTTCTATCCTGTTCCATTGATCTATATTTCTGTTTTTGTGCCACTACCAAACTGTCTTGATTACTGTAGCTTTGTAGTACAGCCTGAAATCAGGGAGCCTGATTCCTCTAGCTCCATTTTTCTTTCTCAAGATTGCTTTGGCTATTTAAGGTATTTTGTGCTTCCATACAAATTGTGAAAAATTTTGTTCTAGTTCTGTGAAAAATGCCATTGGCAGTTTGATAGGGATTGCATTGAATCTGTAGATTGCTTTGGGTAGTAGAGTCATTTTCACAATGTTGATTCTTCCAATCCAAGAACATGGTATATCTCTCCAACTGTTTGTACCATCTTCAATTTCTTTCATCAGTGTCTTACAGTTTTCTGCATACAGGTGTTTTGTCTCCTTAGGTAGGTTTATTCCTAGGTATTTTATTCTTTTTGTTGCAATGGTAAATGGGAGTGTTTCCTCAATTTCTCTTTCAGATTTTTCATCATTTGTGTATAAGAATGCAAGAGATTTCTCTGCATTAATTTCTTATCCTGCTACTTTACCAAATTCATTGATTAGCTCTAGTAGTTTTCTGGTAGCATCTTTAGGATTCTCTATGTATAGTATCATGTCATCTGCAAACAGTGACACTTTTACTTCTTCTTTTCCTATTTGGATTGCTTTTATTTCTTTTTCTTCTCTGATTGCTGCAGCTAAAACTTCCAAAACAATGTTGAATAATAGGGTGAGAGTGGGCAACCTTGTCTTGTTCCTGGTCTTAGAGGAAATGATTTCAGTTTTTCACCATTGAGAATGATGTAGGCTGTGGGTTTGTCATATATTGCCTTTATTATGTTGAGGAAGGTTCCCTCTGTGCCTACTTTCTGGAGAGTTTTTATCATAAGTGGGTGTTGAATTTTGTTCAAAGTTTTTTCTGTATCTGTACTGAGATATCATATGGTTTTTATCCTTCAGTTTCTTAATATGGTGTATCACATTGATTGATTTGCATATATTGAAGAATCCTTGATTTCATGGGATAAACCCTACTTGATCATGGTGTATGACCCTTTTAATGTGCTGCTGGATTGTTTGCTAGTATTTTGTTGAGGATTTTTGCATCTATGTTCATCAGTGATATTGGCCTGTAGACATCTTTGTCTGGTTTTGGTATCAGGGTAATGGTGGCCTTGTAGAATGAGTTTAGGAGTGTTCCTCCCTCTGCTATATTTTAGAAGCGTTTGAGAAGGATAGGTGTTAGCTCTTCTCTAAATGTTTGATAGAATTCACCTGTGAAGCCATCTGGTCCTGGGCTTTTGTTTATTTGAAAACTTTTAATCACAGTTTCAATTTCAGTGCTTGTGATTGGTTTGTTTATATTTTCTATTTCTTCTTGGTTCCGTCGGAAGGTTATGCTTTTCTAAAATTTGTCCATTTCTTCCAGTTGTCCATTTTATTGGCATAGAGTTGTTTGTTGTAATCTCTCATGATCCTCTGTATTTCTGCAGTGTCAGTTGTTACTTCTGCTTTTTCATTTCTAATTCTGTTGATTTGAGTCTTCTCCCTTTTTTTCTTGATGAGTCTGACTAATGGATTATCAATTTTGTTTATGTTCTCAAAGAACCAGCTTTTTTGTTTCCTTCATTTCTTTTCCATTTATTTCTTATCTGATCTTTCTGGTTTCTTTCCTTCTGCTAACTTTGGGGTTTTTGTTCTTCTTTCTCTAATTGCTTAAGCTGTAAGGTTAGGTTGTTTATTTGAGATGTTTCTTGTTTCCTGAGGTAGAATTGTATTGCTATAAACTTCCCTCTTAGAACTGCATTTGCTGCATCCTATAAGTTTTGGGTCATTGTGTTTTCATTGTCATTTGTTTCTAGGTACTTTTTTTATTTCCTCTTGATTTCTTCAGTGACCTCTTGGCTATTTAGTAGTGTATTGTTTAGCCTCCATGTGTTTGTATTTTTTACATTTTTTTTTCTGTAATTGATACCTAGTCTCATAGTGCTGTGGTCAGAAAAGATACTTGATATGATTTCAGTTTTCTTAAACTTACCAAGGCTTGATTTGTGACCCAAGATATGATCTATCCTGGAGAATCTTCCAGGAGCACTTGAGAAGAAAGTGTAATCTGCTGTTTTCAGATGGAATGTCCTTTAAATATCAATTAAATCTATCTGGTCTATTGTGTCATTTTAAGCTTGTGTTTCCTTATTAACTTTCTGCCTGGATGATCTGTCCACTTACATGAATCTATACTTTGCAGAGTTTGTTTTCCCCACATTCCTACCTCTAAGACTTGAAAGTGGGAAGCCAAATTGATTGATAAATACAGAGTAACATCTGACCATGAGGCCACGGCTACTCTTGATTAGCTCTTCTAATTGTAAGAAAGCCTTGTGTGGGTGTACCTCCAGGATGAATGAACACACTGGAACTCACAGAAAGCCTTCCAGAGAGAAATCAGAAATTCATTACAGCCTGAGATCTTTTAAACCCAGGCAGAGTTTACAGTTAACCATTCACCACTTTCAATGGAAAGACTGTCTGGCTTCCTTTATTTACTACAGGGGGGGAAAAATCACTGCAGAAATCCACAGTGTGTCTCTGCTCATAAACATCACATCAATGTGAGTCTTGTAGCTTACAAGTGTTGCTCTGTCACAACTTTCTCAGTAAATAGCTTTCTCGAGAGGTGTTATCACTGACAGTGTAAGAAAACACATAATCAGAAGTGAGATGGTTTTATCAAAGGATTCAAAACTGCCAAGTTTTCCCCTCATGGGTGTGTGATGCACTGATAAGCATTACACTAGGTAAACATAGGCCATGGACTTTCATTGAAAGTAATGCATAGGTATATGGGGATGGAAATTTGTTATTTAAAAAATTTAAAAACCATAATTAAATAGAACTGAAGAGTAGAAAAAACAACATATCATAATCCTAGAGAGGACTTTAGTGTAACTCACATGCAAAATGAACTGTTATTCACAATACTCTATTAGTCCAGTAACTCTTTAAGAATGATGCAGTGGATAGAGTGGGGGACAAAGGGAGGCTGACAGAGCAAAGATAATCTCTCATATCTGGAAAGCCTTGCAATTTCTTACTATTTATAAATGAAAAAATGTATCAGAAATAAACTGGGCTACCATGGTGTCTGTTCTATAGGCCTGATGATTTTATTTGTCTGAGTTTCAGCAAAAAAGTACTCAATTACTTGTTGCTGTTCACCAAGAGTACATTTTCTTAATCTGATGTAGAAAGAATCAAATTTGTTGCTCCCTCACCAACCTAACTCTTGTCTTTCTTATGTGGTCCCTAATGTATGATATTTCTGGTGCTCAAATATATTCATGCAATGTGCCCTTTCCACAAAAGCATGGGATCAAACCCTTAATCTCCCCAAACAAAAATGCCCTTTAATACTTTTTTCACTCTGCCACTTTTCATATATCGTGAAAAACAAACATGCACACAAAACAAAATAAAAGGTGGTAAATGGCTACATGTTGCCAGTGTTTTATGAGATCTGCCTGCATAAGACATTTGACATTTCATCTCACCTCTACTATTTATTAGACCCAAGAATCAATATTTATGTTATGTTAGATGATGTTTAACAAATCCTTGATGGAATCACTTTTTACAAAAAATGCTTCTTGAAATGGTGGGCCGTCAGCCTAAATATAATTATTTGCTCTCTGGTTTTTAGATGTTCAGAAATCATAAGTTTAACAGTCAAGATTTCAACGTGTCCTTAATCATAGTTCTCTTTCTCATGTGGATTAAATGGAGGCATTTAATAAAACTTATCTTGTCCTTTCACAGTGATGAATTTTAATTAGAACAAATATAGCATAGTGTTGTTTTGTTTCCTATAATGAATTTTCTACTGTTGTTACTGCCCCTATGTTGACACAGTCTTTTTATTTTTTTTTTTTTTTTTTTTTTTTTTTTTTTTTTTTTTTTTTTTTTTTTTTGGCTGTACGCGGGCCTCCCACCGCTGCGGCCTCTCCCGCCGCGGAGAACAGGCTCCAGACGCGCAGGCTCGGCAGCCATGACTCACGGGCCCAGCCGCTCTGCGGCACGTGGGATCCTCCCGAACCGGGGCACGAACCCACGTCCCCCGCATCGGCAGGCGGACTCTCAACCACTGCGCCACCAGGGAAGCCCGACACAGTCTTTTTATTAAAAATATCTCCACTTTGACATCCAATAATATTTTCTAAAAGTATATCATTGCCTAATTGTATATAAAACAATAGTCATGGTGGTCTTTTCTGCTGCTATACTTAAATAATGCTACTTGGAAAGCCAAAATAAATGTGTATATCTATATATTAAATCATTTTTATCTATAAATTTAGATGTATAGACACAGAAATAACTTATAACTATGGTTAATAAAATCACCTCTCAGGGAATTATCTATGTCTCAAACAAATAGGGATCTTAATTTCTCAGGCAACAAGAAGCACAGAGAATTGGAATTCAGGGATGATGTACGTCTTTAAGAAAGATATCAAGTCTACAACATTTTTCTAGCTTCCTTCCTCATTATGCTTGTAATATGACCTTTTAAGTCATGGTTGCAAGACGGCAGCTCCACTACCAAACATCAAGCCTTTGCTCAAGGCAGGAAGATGAAAAAGGGCAGAGGAAAAACAGATTTAAGGGATGTTGAATCTGCCCCCTTTCATTAGGAAAATTAGAGATTTCTTGAAAGCTCAACACACTTGATTTCTCTTTATATCTCATTGACCAGAACTTGGTTAACATAGCCACCCTATCTGCGAAGGAGCTGTGAAGAGGGGAGTATTTTTAACCAGAGGCATTAATACCCTACACATGTCTACCTTAAAAAGAATTATAATTAGTAAAAGAGGAGAACTGAATATTGGGTCGGCAGTTTAAAAGGTCTGCTAGAGGGTTATAGAACTCAGAAATAGATGTCTAGGGATATCTCTAGATTTCTCTTGATATACCTCTGTTTTAAGTAAATATATTTCAGTTTCTATGCATTTTTTCATTTCAATAGCAAGCCATATAATTGGCAATTCACTCTGCTAGGCACTAGGTACATTGTGTAAGACTTTTTTTTTCCTGCTGTGAAGGATCTTATGTACTCGTAATAAAGATAGCTAATAATGATTTAATATTATACAGAATTTAATGTATTTGCATACCTGTCTGTGTGTGTGTGTGTGTGTGTGTGTGTGTGTGTGTGTAGAAAGACAGAGAGACAGAGAAACTGACAGAGAGAGAGAGATCAATGAGAATTATGGTCTTAGATTCCTCAGAAGGAGTTGGTGGGTTCCACTCCACTCTGGCCCAGCTTACTCTCTTTATTAAGGTTTCAAGCTGTGGTCAGTGAAATGGACTTCCTTACATGCATAAAGGAGAAGTCTGGAGGAATCTCAGAGTTCCTGAAATACTCTCCAAAATTTTCCTTTTTGTTTTCTTGATTTCTAGTTTGCCCTTATCAATCCCCATCCTATATATATATATATATATATATATATTTTTTTTTTTTTTTTTTTTTTTTTTTTGCGGTACGCGGGCCTCTCACTGTTGTGGCCTCTCCCGTTGTGGGGCACAGGCTCCGGACGCACAGGCTCAGCGGCCACGGCTCACGGGCCCAGCCGCTCGGCGGCATGTGGGATCTTCCCGGACCGGGGCACGAACCCGTGTCCCCTGCATCGGCAGGCGGACTCTCAACCACTGCGCCACCAGGGAAGCCCTGACAAAGGATACTTTTACAGCTCCTATGCTTCGACTGTGTGATAGACTTTCTGATTGACTTCTTCCATTCTGTTCTCATGCTAACAATGAAGAAATGACTGTGATGGCCCACCCTTCCGTCTCCTTGGCTGTACTTTCTTTTATTTGGGCCATAGATAAAGATCGTGAGTAACTGAATAGAAAATTTTTTTAAAGGTAAACTGCTAATGAACCACCTAAAAAGTGAGTTAGTGAAGTGCTGAATAGAAAAACAACCAATTCATAAGGCCAATTTATTTTGGCCTCATCAGCAACTTTACCTCAAATCCCATGGCTTAATCTCACTCACTTTGCCTTCATGGATATAGTGGGCCCTGATGAACATACCATCTTAAAATTCCATCCTTCATTAACCATTATATGCTCCAGGATTTAACCACCTCTCCATCTGTATATCTTTATTGATGTCTCTCTCCTTATATTCAGGTAAATGATGATATAAGACTGTTCGCAGACTCTTTTTCAATTTTGCCAGTAGATTCTCCATTGGCAATTTCGTTCACTTCCTGGCAGTTCAGAAATGAGGTGCCTGTCAGACCCCTGTTTTCAGTTGTGCCTGTATGCTTTTCTTTTGGGAGTTCTAGGCACTTACTTGCAACCAGCATTCTACATAAATTCTAGAGTTAACAGGGGTCCTGGGGCATTTTAAATCCCAAATCTCATGGTCTCCAAAGCAATCCCTGTGTAGAGGGCATTGAATTAAGTGGCTGAAAACTCCCATTTGTTTGAAGTGCTCTCCAGGGAGTCAGTTACATTACCGCTTGGAAATGTGATCTGGCACGTAGTTGCTGAGCAACAAGGCCTGGAATCAGCTATGGATGAGACAAACTTCCATTAAACTTTATTAACGACTCCTTGGAGTATAGACCATATTTATCATGAGATTGGATTCTAGTTAAAAATGTTAATAACTCTTTAGATTGGGTTGTCTGTATTAACACTATATTCATACTGCAAAATAGTATTTGTTAAGGTATTTATTTATTTATTCATTCATCTATTGTCCTGACCCCAAATATCTGGATATTTTGAATTGCAATTCAGGGTGGGACAGCGGCAGGAAAATATAGGTTAGTAAGGACCAATTTAAATTGGACCATTTGAACTCTATACTATTACAGCTCAAATTAAAGTTCTAAAATAGATTGATTTCTCACAAAAATCTTTCCTACATATAGGCTCAGAAAGTAGAGTTTCTTGTTTTCTTATTTATCTCACGATGTCGTTTGGATGAATAATTGAGGGTGACAATGGTTTTAGGTTGTGTGTGGTCAATTTTATACACAATAATATTATGTCAGAATTTTGTTGACTTTCCCCACAGTTCCACTACTCATGCTCCATTGTTTCCCCTGAAATTAGTGCTTATTTTTCCATTTAAGTGTGGAAAAAATAAAAAATTTTTGGTTATTGAATTTTATTTCCTAAGATCCATAGGCTCTTTCATTTCTTCAGTAATACTTGGATACAGTCAAAATACCCTGGTTAGCCATTATGTGCTCATAAATTTGCTAAAGCTCAAGGTTATCAAAGAGCAGTATAAGATTTACACAACCGATTAACAAATAAATAAGTACTTCAGAAAAAAAGAAGCAATACTAGTGAGGATTCTTGTTTGCAAACAACAGAAACATACTTTGGTTATCTTAAGCAGAAAAAGACCGTATTTGAAGAAAATTGGAGAGTTCACAGACGTCCCTGAAAACCTTCAGGAGCAGGTGGGAACAGGAACCAAGGGACAAAGATATAGCCAACATCCTGTCCCAGAAACACTACTGATGCTCACCATCAATACTACTTTTGCTTACCACCAGCTGCTGCTGCCATCCTCTCTGCACACTTCCACTGGGATGCTGAACTCTCCAACCTCCAAAACCTCACACCTCACTGCCCCACTGCGCTCTTAAATTCACTGCAACTTCTACACACGTAATCTCTCATTTACAATGTGCCTTGTGTACCAGTCTCAAGACACAAATCAGGGACAGGTAGCATGAAGGACAACCACTAAGTGATACTACTAAGTACTAGTGACTAGAATAACAAGAGAGGATATATTCTATTCCCACTGGATTCCAGTTGTGTTCAAGGGGTAAACAGATTCTGGGAAATCCAAATATTAAATGTTTTTAAAATTTTTCTATCCATAAAACATCGTGTATTTTTTCACAAAATTTTTTAAATTTAATATACCTAAACGATTATTCCATTTGCAACAAATGGATTAATGAAGTAACTATGGTGTTTTCAAAGCTACTTTGACTTCCACCGTGTTTATGAAGAAATATTTAATCTTTGTTGATGTTAACAGAATTCAAATTTAGCCTTTAGTGTGTAATCAAAACTAATTCCTGAAATCACTCTTCTTTTTGCAATCATGGAAACCATGATAGCTCTTTCAAATAACAGGTTTGATGTTCAATTGCAATGCCATTAGTTACTACATAACACATAATCAGGTAACTACTATGGATGTTTATTATGTTGTCTAACTTCTATTTTTTCTCTCTGTGATTGGATAGCATTCATTTCATGTATTTTATCCCACATCTTTTTCTAACTGTAATATGTAAGAAATTTTGTGCTTTAGAAGAGTAAAAATAATTTTGTGGTCATTATAGCATTTTGTGGCTCTTCCAATGGGTAGAAATTTTAAAGTATTTCTATTAACTGTAGGGAAATTCTTCGTTTTTTGAATCAATAGTAATTTCAATTTGAAATACAACTTATAATATCTAATAACTGATACTCTGCATTGTTTGTGATATAAGGAATGCATTCATAGTTCTATTATTGACTATTTTATGAACAGCAAATGTGTATACCAACAATAAAATAAGGAAGGTAAAAACATATATTATAGGTTAAACTCAAAGTGGATATGTATCTGCATTTTAAGCATAAATAATATTTTACAATTTTACAAAAATTTGAGGAGGGGGAGATTTTTTTCTTATATAATGGTAAATAAATATATTTATATGTATATGTGCATATGTGTGTATAAAATATATAGTTTATATGCAAGAAATTGTTCTAAGGATTGGATATTATATATGTATATATATAGATACATATTTCCTTTACCTTCATAACTTTTATCTTTATTTCTGTTTCTTGCCTGCTAAAATTACTGATTAAACAGTTGCTACATAATCATGAAGTAATATTGTATTTTTTATCCTGAAATAGCTGAAACTGTCATTTGTTTTTAAAATAATTTTAACATTTGTTCAAAGAATTTACATATAGGACAGTGGTATTATCAAGTGTAGCTTGCAATTTACAGCTAAAATTAGCTCTACATATGTACAATGAAATAAAGTGTAAAGCATTATTAGCATGAAAAAAATGCTAATAGAACACTGTCTATCAACCATGGCCAGGGATTACAAAATCTCTCACTTGTTCTAGTTAGCAGAAAAAGTAGGAGGAAAGTATCAGGAGAATATTCTTCCCCTGAAGAGAGAAAACAGCGTGTGTGGCATCATAAGAAATAAATATACATAGCAGTTACCTGATATAACTTTCTCTATTGATCATGGTCCATATCTGAACTTTCTATGTTATGAAGTCTATAACTTCATCACTGAGAATATTTATTTAGATACCAAAAAGCACTATATGAAAGACTATCCATTGATTGAGAATACAAATGATCAATTTTGTTTTCACACACACACTGACTAGTCTCTACTTATAGTCTGCCCTTTAGGAAAGGAATAAAAATACACAACAACAATAACAACCACAGCTACAGAAAACATGACTGCTCCTTACTTTGGCCAATTGGTAAAAATCATCCCTTGATGATTTAGTAATGGTAATTTAAGGCTAAAGATTCACAAGTTCAAAGGGAAAGTATGTATTATAGTTGAGGAGTAATTGATCAGACATTCAACCTAAATTCCCAAGAATATATTTCCTAATTTCAGATGTAACTTTTCTGTAAAATGTCATAATTCTATGTTCCATTAACAGTGAAACATACAAACAAAAACATCAATTGAAGTGTAATCCACCTCAGAACTAGAAAAAGTGCCTTTTAAATTTTTATTCATAGGATTCTGTGTGCCCTTAACTTAAATATGTTCTTTGTGTACACAAGTTTTCAGAAAGGTGTTACAAAGAAATGATGTTTTCATCCTATGCTTCATTTTTATTTCTCTCTATTACTGCATACATAATTTCAAAGTCATCAATGAATGCTAATAGCTATAAACTACAAAGGTTTATTATTATGGCTGTCTGCATAACTCATACATAGCTCCTGCAGCACAGAACTGAATTTTACACAAAACTATTTAAAATATTACTTTTAAAGTATAGTAATCACTTTGTAATTTTATTATTTACCCAACTCACTTTAATGAACATACTTTTTTTTAAATTTTGACAATTTGCCAGACACTGTTCTAGGCACTGGGGTTGTAATGATACATAGAGTAAAAAATATAGACCACTTCAGTTTTTGGCCCAGTCATGAAAAGTTAGGTTTTAAAAAAATTTATCTGAAAGTAAAAAAATTTTAAATTAAAATGACCTTTTATTGCAGTACCAGAAACAATGCAATCAGTCATTATGCTGTTGATATATTCAACCAGTCGATGCAATTACCCAGTTGATACCTACTCCATTTAGTAGTTGAATCCAAATCATTAAAACACACTGAAGTCTGGAACTATCCTATATCAAAGAACTGATAAAAACTTTTAGATACTAAATTATTCTGATTTTTATCTACTCCAGGCATTTGGCCTAAGTTCATCTTGCATATTGGGTGGTACACCAGTGTCACAAGAATATTTTGAGAACAAAATATTCTAAAACTCTATTTTACAACTGAGGAAACTAAAGCTTATATGGGTTATGGTACTTGCTAAGGTCACATAGCCAGTAGGTAGCAGACCTTGGATTTGAACTCAGATTTGCCTATCGTTTACCCTCTGGCTATGGTAATATTTAATACCTTTGTGGTAAATATGCTATAGTTATAATTTTATACAGATGATGAAAGTGAAATTAGTATGCTATAACAAAATTAGTATGCTTGATATACTTTAAAATTTAAATTGTCCATAAAGTTTACATATTCACCCATAATATATAACAAATCTTTCCATCAATTTATCTAGCTGTGGATTTATATTAATATATCCATTTGCCTAGTTATCATTACTTATCCTCACTCCTCACCCCACACCCTGTGCCCAGATGGTATTTCAAAGACAGTCTGTGGCAATAAAACATAATTTTGAAGGAAATAGATCTAGATCTGAATCCTGGCTCTCTGATCTATTAGCATATCTTTGGCTCGAATCAGGAATATTGGATGTTAAATGAGGTGACACCGCAAATACTTAGCATAGTATGTAGGTAATAATGAAGATTTTTAAAAAAATAAAGTCAAATTCAGTCTTGTGTCATTGTAGCAACACAGAGACTAAGTCAAATGATATGAAAAACTAGTTTGGGGTCAAATACCCAATTTACTTAAAAATTAATCTTTTTTTGTAAGAAAAAAATCTAACTTTTAGCTTCTGATTTTTTTTTAAATTTATTTATTTTATTTATTTACCTTTGGTTGCATTGGGTCTTTGTTGCTGCGCACACACTTTCTCTAGTTGCAGTCAGCGGGGGCTACTCTTCGTTGGGGTGCGCGGGCTTCTTGTTGCAGTGGTTTCTCTTGTTGTGGAGCATGGGCTGTAGGTGCGTGGGCTTCAGTAGTTGTGGCACGCAGGCTCAGTAGTTGTGGCTCACGGGCTCTAGAGTGCAGGCTTGGTAGTTGTGGCACACGGGCTTAGTTGCTCCGCGGCATGTGGGATCTTCCTGGACCAGGGCTCGAACCCGTGTCCCCTGCATTGGCAGGTAGATTCTTAACCACTGCACCACCAGGGAAGTCCTTGATTATTTTTACTGGATTTACTGTGGCTGCATCTATAGGGGGCCAATGCCCACAGAAAGGTGGCAAGGCGACAGGAAATTCAATTAAAAGAATGAGATTTAGGAGTTCTTGCTTTCTTTTTTCTTTTTCTTTAACATCTTTATTGGAGTATAATTGCTTTACAATGGTGTGTTAGTTTCTGCCATATAACAATGTGAATCAGCTATACATATACATATATCCCCATATCTCCTCCCTCTTGCTTCTCCCTCCCACCCTCCCTATCCCACCGCTCTAGGTGGACGCAAAACACTGAGCTGATATCCCTGTGCTATGTGGCTGCTTCCCACTAGCTACCTATTTTACATTTGGTAGTATATATATGTCCATGCCACTCTCTCACTTCGTCCCAGCTTACCCTTCCCCCACCCCATGTCCTCACATCCATTCTCTACACCTGTGTCTTTATTCCTGTCCTGCCCCTACGTTCCTCAGAACCATTTTTTTCTCTTTTAGATTCCATATATATGTGTTAGTATACAGTATTTGTTTTTCACTTTCTGACTTACTTCACTCTGTATGACAGTCTCTAGGTCCATCCACCTCACTACAAATAACTCAATTTCATTTCTTTTTATGGCTGAGTAATATTCCATTGTATATATGTGCCACATCTTCTTTATCCATTCATCTGTTGATGGACACTTAGGTTGCTTCCATGTTCTGGCTATTGTAAATACTGCTGCAATAAACATTGTGGTACATGTCTCTTTTTGAATTATGGTTTTCTCAGGGTATATGCCCAGGAGTGGGATTGCTGGGTCATATGGTAATTCTATTTGTAGTTTTTTAAGGAACCTCCACACTGTTCTCCATAGTGGCTGTAGCAATTTACATTCCCACCAACAGAGCAAGAGGGTTCCCTTCTCTCCACACCCTCTCCAGCAATTATTGTTTGTAGATTTCTTGATGATGGCCATTCTGACTGGTGTGAGGTGATAGATATTTCATTGTAGTTTTGATTTGCATTTCTCTAATGATTAGTGATGTTGAGCATCCTTTCATGTGTTCGTTGGGAATCTGTATATCTTCTTTGGAGAAATGTCTATTTAGGTCTTCTGCCCATTTTTGGATTGGCTTGTTTGTTTTTTTAATATTGAGCTGCATGACTTGCTTGTATATTTTAGAGATTAATCCTTTGTCCATTGATTCGTTTGCAAATATTTTCTCCCATTCTGAGGGTTGTCTTTTCATCTTGTTTATGGTTTCCTTTGCTGTGCAAAAGCTTCTAAGTTTCATTAGGTCCCATTTGTTTACTTTTGTTTTATTTCCATTTCTCTTGGAGGTGGGTCAAAAAGGATCTTGTTTGCTTTCTTAAAATGATTTACTGGCCACAATAATGACAAATTATTTCTCTGTAACTTAGTTACTTTTTCTCCTTAAACCTTTATTTAGGGAACCTGAAAGAAGTGATGGGCTATCTATTACCATGCATTTGACATTTCAGTATTGGGCCAATATGGATCTCAGTGACACTGCTTATGGTCTTTCTTTGGGAGATGCGATTAAAGCAGAATGTTGCGCTACACTTTAACTGTTTGTTGATATGCAAGTACTGAAACTATTTTGAAATCCAATAAAATTTCAGAATATATCATTTAACAACTTATTTGCTTATATAATTATAATAAACTATTAGTTAAAATGATATTTTGATGAGTCATTTTAGCATTTTTAAAAATCATAGTTTGACTAAGTTTCACAAATTAGGTGCTACTCCAACTTCTATTTCAACTTAATTTACTTGCCCTATTTGTGATGTACTTTTAAACTCCTTATATCACACATAGAAGGATACACCTAGACACACCCACTCAGAGCTTCCATGTCAAACATGAAGTGATATGGATAGTGTAATTCTTTCTTTTTTAATTGAAGTACAGTTGATTTATAATATTAGTTTTAGGTATACAACATAGGGATTTGATGTTTCTATAGATTATACTCCATTTAAAGTTATTATAAAATATTGGCTATATTCCCTGTGCTGTATAATATATCCTTGTACATGGTAGTTTATACCTCTTAATCTCCTACCCCTATCCCATCCCTCTTCCCACCCTTCTCCCCACTGGTAACCACTAGCTTGTTCTACTGTATCTGTGAGTCTGTTTGTTTTGTTATACTTGTTTGATTTGTTTTTTAGATTCCAAATACAAGCGAAAACATACAGTATATGTCTTTCTCTGACTTATTTCACTAAGTATAATAACTTCCAGTCCATCCATGCTGTTGTAAATGGAAATATTTCATTCTTTTTTTATGACTAATGTTGCATTGTATATACATATGGTGTGTCTATATATATACATATATGTGTGTGTACACACACACACACACACACACACAACCACATTTTCTTCATCCAGTCATCAGTTAGGTTGCTTCCAAATCTTGACTATTATAATTAATGCTGCTATAAACTTTTCCAATTAATGTTTTTGTTTTCTTCAGATATGTACCAGGAGTAGAACTGCTGGATCATATGGCAGTTCTATTGTCAGTTTTTGGAGGAACATCCATACTGTTTTCTATAGTGGCTGTACTAATTTACATCCCTACCAACAGTCTACTAAGGTTCCCTTTCCTCTACATTCTCACCAACATTTATTATTTGCTGTCTTTTTGATGATAGCCATTCTGACAGGTGTGAGGTGATTTCTCAGTGTGGTTCTGATTTGCAGTTCCCCAATGATAAACATCATTTCATGTGCCAGTTGGCCATCTGTATATCTTCCTTGGAAAAATGCCTATTTGGGTCTTCTGCCCACTTTTTCATCAGGTTGTTTGTTTTTTTGATATTGAGTTATATGAGCTCTTTATATATTTTGGATATTAACCCATTATCAGCATATCATTTGCAAAAATCTTCTCGCATTCAGTAGGTTGTGTTTTAGTTTTCTGGACCTTTTTTTTTTTTGCTATGCAAAACTTTTAAGTTTGATTAGGTCCCATTTGTTATTTTGCTTTTGTTTCCCTTGCCTGAGGGGACAGAACTAAAAAAATAATGCTAAGACTTATGTCAAAGAGTATACTGCCTATGTTTTCTTCTAGAAGTTTTGTGGTTTCCAGTCATATTTAGGTCTTTAATCTATTTTGAGTTTGTTTTTGTATATGGTGTGAGAAAACGTTATAATTTTATTCTTTTACATGTAGCTGTCCAGTTTTCTCAGCACAACTTACTGAAGAGATTGTATTTTCCCCATTGTATATTTTTGCCTCCTTTGTCTTAGATTAATTGACCATCTGTGTGCTGGTTTATTTCTGGGTTCTCTATTCTGTTCTATTGATCTTTGTGTCTGTTTTTGTGCCAGTACCATACTCTTTTGATTACTACAGGTCTTTAGTATAGTTTGAAGTCAGGGAGCATGATGCCTCCAGCTCTCTCAAGATTGTTTTGGCTATTCAGAGTCGGAAAGAAATCTATTTAAATCAAGGAAGCTTGTAAATAATTAGATGGATTTATATAAGATCCCAGTTGCTATCTTTTTCTTCCTGATTCAGTCTTAGAAGACTGTATGTTTCTAGAAATTTATCCATTTCTCCTAGGTTGTCCAATTTGTTAGCACATAACTGTTTGCAGTATTCTCTTATGATTATTTGTATTTCTGTGATATTTGTTATAATTTCTCCTATTTTATTTCCTATTTTGTTTATTTGGGTCCTCTTATTTTTTTAAATATTTATTTATTATTTTATTTATTTATTTTCTTTTATCTATTTATTTTGGCTGCATTGCATCTTAGTTGCGGCACATGGGATCTTCATTGAGGCACATGGAATCTTTCATTGCGGGCTGCGGGCTTCTCTCTAGTTGTGGCACACGGGCTTAGTTTCCCCACGGCATGTGAGATCTTAGCTCCCTGACCAGGGATCAAACCCACATCCCCCGCATTGGAAAGCAGATTCTTTACCACTAGACCACCAGGGAAGTCCCCTGGGTCCTCTTTTTTCTTAATGAGTCTGGCTAAATGCTTGTCAATTTTGTTTATCTTAAAAATAAAACAGTTCTTGGTTTCATTGATTTTTTTTTTGGCCTCTATTTACTTATTTTCTCTGATCTTTATTATTTCCTTCCTTCTGCTGACTGTGGGCTTTGCTTGTTCTTCCTTTTCTAATTCCTTTAGATGGCAGGTTAGGTTGTTTGAGATTTTTTTATTGCTTGAGGTAGGCCTGTAATGCTATAAACTTCCCTCTTCAAACTGCTTTTGCTGTGTTCCATAGTATTTGAAAAGTTGTGTTTTTATTTTCACTCACCTCAAGGTATTTTCTGATTTCCTCTTTGATTTCTCTACTCACTCATTGTTTTTTTAATAGCATGTTGTTTAGTCTCCATGTATGTGTGTTTTTTCCATTTTTCTTCCTGTAATTGACTTCCAGTTTCATACTGTTGTGGTCAGAATAGGTGCTTGATACAATTTCTATCTTAAATTTGTTGAGACTTGTTTTTGTGTCCTAGCATGTGACCTATCCTGAAGAAAGTTCCATGTGCACTTGCAAGCATGTGTATTATGCTGTTTTTGGATGGAATGCCCTATAGATATCTATTAAGTATAACAGGTCTAATGTGTCATTTAAGACCATTGTTTCCTTACTGATTTCATGTCTGGATGATCTGTCCATTGATATAAGTGGGGTGTTAAAGTCTCCTAATATTATTGTATTATTGTCAATTTCTCCCTTTACGTCTGTTAATATTTGCTTTATATATTTAAGTATTCCTATAATAAGTGTGTTTATGTTAATGAATGCTATATCATCTGCTTGTATTGGTGCTTTTATCACTATATAATGCCCTTATTTGTCTTTTATTACAGACTTTGTTTTAAAGTCTACTTTGTCTGATACGAGTATTGCTATATCAGCTTTCTGTTTCCACTTACATGGAATAGCTTTTTCCATCCCCTCACTTTAAGTCTGGCTATGTCTTTAGTTCTGAAGTGAGTCTCCTGTATGAAGCATAGAGATGAGTCTTGCTTTTTATCCAGTCACCCACAGTAGGCCATTGTAATTTTTAATTTACAGACTACTGAGGATTTTAATATGCACAGGCATTGCTCAATTCTTGTTAGTATGCCATGCCAAACTTAGTTTCTTGATATTCTTTAAAATTATACAAATTTTAAATAAAATGTAGCTATTCATACTCAAAAAATGCTAGCTCTATCTATCGATATTTAGTATATATTCACCTATCGTTATTTATCCATACCCCTAATCCCTGGGCTCAGTGGGTTGCTCTTTAAAACTACAAATGTTAGTTACCCTGAGCTTGAATATTCAAAGTTAATTTTACTAGAAACTTCCCCCTTTTTTTTCCCCTGTCTTCTCAATCTGTTCCCCTCAGGTCCTCATTTCCATTACTCTTGGTTGTCAACTACTCCTCTACTATTTGATTAGGAACTGATCAAGTACTGTCAGCTTTTTAATCTCCTTCCACAATTGCTCACCACTACCTTCTATTTGCCCCAAGGTTACTTAGGGCCTTTTAGGCACTTTCATATTCCTTTTCCTGTAATCTACATCCTAACTTTCTCTATTGCTATTAAGCTCAGATTTCTTAACATGTAATATTAGAAAACTGTCATTGTTCTACATAGCTACCAGCTAAACTATGGAGAATCACACTTTTATAGCACAGCGGGCTAGTAATGAAAACCATTTGCAATGACTTTTTAAATGTTTCCCCAAATCATGCTCTTTTATTTGGATAAATCATTTTGGTTACATAAGTGGCTCAGAAATGTGACATTATTTAGTTGCAGAGGGATTTATTTTTTAACAGTACAGCAATTACATCCTAAAATAACTATTATTCAATCCATTCTGCCAGTCTTGGGAGACTAAGCAGATGTCAGATATTCTAAAATATCTGACTTTAGGTGAGTTTGGGATGTTACTGTGAAAGAGGCATTTTGAGATCTGTTATATCAGAGGATGCCAGTAAGCTATGCACTTACATAATGATGGCAACAGCTCCCAGAGGGGCATTTGAAGCATAATTGTCGGGTCTTAGAATAATACTATTTTAGAGCTAGATGAGGAAATTTAGAACTCATATCTCTATTCATTTTTTAATAGGTGAGGAAATGAAGTGATCCAAATAATTAGAGGACTACCTGAGATCATGCATCTAATTAAAGGTACACCATAGGAAGATCTCTGGACTTTAAATTATCATTCCACTAAATTGGCTTTACTACACATCTTCCCACTCTTGTTCCACATTTACTGCTGTTAGAGAGACAGAGAAGCTTTACAGCATATTTCAGTAGAAAATGCGTGGATTTTTGCATCAGGACAATCTGAATTTGAAACTTTCCTAAGCCAAAATCTTCACTGTGTACATGGTATCCTCCAGAGTGAGTGGAATCATTCTCTACCTTTTTTCTTACATCATCATACCCACCCCCTTCCATTGTACTGGATCATTCTCATCAGCATTTAAACATGCTGTCATTTCTGTCATCCAAAAAGAAATCATTTTTTACTCCATATCTCTCTCCAGATCTTCCCAATTTCTTATACTCCATTTATGAGAAAACTGTAAAAAGCTGCACAGAAGTTTTGAGATACTATCTACATCCAATAATTTTCTTCCCATTCTCCTTTGAACTTGCTTCAGACAGGCTCTCTAACCATCATTCCAACAACACAGCTCTTGTCAAGGTCACCATATCAGTCAACTCTATAACAAGCACATAATCTCTCTGGCATCCGTCCATCAAAAGCAATTGCCTAGGAGTTAGTTGATAGAGACATGTGGTAGGCTGGACAGCTCTAAGCTGCAGATTAGGTATGGGTCTGTCTCATGGGTAACTCTTCCTCCTTGCACCAACAGGCTAACTAGACCACGTCCTTCTCATGGTGATATAGAAGGGCAAGACAAATGGAAATACACGTATCTTTTAAGGAACTAGCACACCAGAACTCTTTTCTGTGTTTCTTTAGCCAAAACAGATAGCATGGCTGAGTACAAGGTCAGGGACAGGAATACACTTTGCCTCTAGTGGGACGAACTAAAAAGCCACAAGGAAAAGAACATGGGGAAAGACAGAGGTGAAGAACTGGAGACAAAATATTAATGTTACTATACCACTGTCACTAATGAGCCCCACAGTACTAAATCAAATAGTCAAATCTAAATGTTCACCTGTTTTGTATATTCAGTACCATGTGACAGAGTTGATCACTACTTCCACGCTGAAACTGTTTTTCCCTTCACTTTTAACTCACTCCATATTCCTAGTTTTTCCTGCTTCCTTCTCACTGGCTTTTCCTTCTATACTTTGTTGGTTCTTCCTCATCGTTTTTTACACTGGATACCCCAGGAATCAATCTTGAGACATTTTCTCTTTGCTCTCTAAACTTATTCTCTTGTTGATCTTACTCATGGTCATGGCTTAAAAACCATCTATAATACTTAACATTACTGAATTGCATACTTTATATGGTTAAGATGGTACATTTTACGTTATATATTTTTTACCACAATTATTGATCAAAATAAAAACAAAATAAAAACCCATCTATAGACTGATAAGTCATAAATTTATATCTTCACCTTGTATGTCTCCCATTAAAGCATGTCTCCCCTTAAAGTTCAAGGTCATTTATCCAAATATATCCAAATATCTAATAAAATATAAAAACTAAAGCCCAACTACTGTTCTCCCACCAACACAAATACGCCCCTCCAGGTACTTCTCCTACCTCCGTAACTGGCAACTGCATACTTCTAGTCGCTCAGGATCAAAACCTTTCTGGTTATCCTTAACTCTACGTTTTCTCCTATACCCCACATCCAATCTATCAGCAAGTCTTGGTTCTACCTTCAGTATATCCAAGACCTGAGCACAACTCTCCACATCCACTGTGGTGCCTGCTTTTTCCAAGTCACCATCATTTCTGTCCTGATTCATTATAATAGCCTCCTAATGGATGTCCATTACACCATCCTCCTCCACATCCAGTATATTCTCAACATAGCAGCCAAAATAATCCTTATAAAGCAAAAGCTGGATTAGACCACTCATCTCATTGTAATTCTCCAGTGGTTTCCCAACCTCACTCCAAATAAATTCCAAGTTCTTACAAAGGCCTCCAAAACCCATCCACAATCTGGTCTCATTACCTCTCTGACCTCATCTCCCACGACTCTTAACCTCACTTCTTATATCACAGGAAAAAAAAGCCAAGCAAAAATCGATGCTCTAACAGGTTTTGAATTACCATTGTGAGAACAGGGCCACCTTATACATTTGTGCAGGGTGCACATTACACAAAGATAGCATGTAAAAAGTGTTGTAATCTATGTGAATGTTTCTACTGAAGCTGTGCAGTTCCCAATCTGCGTGGTCTTAGACCCTTGTCATTGGGGAGACAGAAATCAGTAGGAAAATCAGGAACATATAAAGTACGTAACACAGTGATGAGTGTTAAGGGGGAAAACAAAGAAAAGAAGAGACCTGGGGTGGGCAACCCAAGTCTGAATAGGACGAAGCTGTAAGATCTTCACAAACAGGATGATCTTTAAATAAATAACTGGAGGGAGAGAGTAAGTCCTATGGATAACTGGGAAATTGTAGTTTGGCAAAGAAACAGCATATGAGAGGAACAACATTTGAGATGAAAACACATTTGGCACATTCTAAGAAGAGGGAAGCCAGTGTGGCTAGAGAAGAGAGCTAAGTGGATAGTTTCAAAAACTGAGGTCACAGACATAAAGGGAGCCATGATTGTATAGGGTCCTGAAAGGTCTTTGGCTTTTACTCTGCTTGAGAACGTAGCTATCAGAGGTTATGAACAAACCCAACTTCAGCTTTAAAAGATAACTCTGACTGGAAAAAAAAAAAAAAAAGATACTTCTGGCTGCTTTGTTGAAAGTGACTGCAGGGAAGAATCAGGGTGGAAGCAAAGAGACCACTGAAGACATAGATGATTGGAGGTTGGGTGACTAGAGTGACAGCACTGGAGATGGGGTGAAATTTTACTGGGTTACTATTGTAAATTGGATCTGTTTTTGTTTATATTTTATCATCACTTATTGGTCATATACATAATGGAATAAATATGTGTGTGTGTGTGTGTGTGTATCTGGAGCAGAGTGTAGAATGGTGGTTGCCAGGGACTGAAGCGTAGGGTAAATGGGCAAATATTGGTCAAAGGATACAAATTTTCAGTTATGCAGGATTAATAAATTCTGGAGATCTAGTGTACAGTGTAGTGACTATAGTTAATAATAACTGCATTATATATTTGAATTTCCTAAGAGAGTAGATCTTGAGTGTTCTCACCATACACACACACACACACACACACACACACACACACACACACAAATATGTAAGGTGATGGAAATGAGCTTGATTGTGGTAACCATTTCACAATGTATACATATATCAAAACATCACATTGTATACTTTATACATATTTGTCAATTATACCTCAATAAATCTGGGAAAATACAAAGTAAATTAAAAATAATATTGTGTGACAGACATGTGTGTTGCCACTTTTGTTAGCTAATTAGAACTCCTCCATTTTGATACACGATGGGATTCACAGTAGATATTGATCATATAAACCAAAGTATCACAGGCATATTTAATCTTACAAAATGTATTGTGGGTCCAAATACTAGAGTAAAATGCAGTTCCAACCTTCAACTGGAAAGTTTACCAATTTAGTAGTAGAGTCTCAGCTTATGAATATGATATTCAAATATCTTATTTAGCATATAATTTACTTAAGCCACAAATTACTATTTCATGTTTAAAATATTATTTGGTTTTTACAGCATATACTTTTTTTTTTCTACACTAGCAAATAACATATAAAGTCAGAGGCCCTTCTATCTTGGAGGAATTTAATGATTTTGAATGCATATGATTGGAGGAGAAAAGAATGAATATGCTATGAGTATTCCTACAAGTCAGGAAATCCCTTCATACCTGGTTAACAGTGGAGAAAGGCAACTATTAAGTGTTTTATGGGAGACTACATCATTTTAATTCCTATAAATATATACTTCTTCATGGCAAGGAAAGTTCTGATAAATATACTGGGTAAGAAAAGAGCAATCAGACAATGTGGCAAAGACACCAATGTGGAGATGGAAGAGAAAATAAATTATTATTAGTTCAACACCTACTTTGTACTAGATAGTTACTGTGCTTCTCTATTTACCCAAGACCCACCAACTTTTAGTGCTGACTCTATTCAAGAATAGCTGGAGTGAGGAGATAGAATAATATCCAAGGTCAGGAATAGTGAAAATATTTTGTGATACTCTTACTGTGATAGTAAGAAAGATGATGATTTATAAAAGGAAGTTCAAAAGCTATGTATTTCTACTCTAGCTAAACTTCATGGGGAGATCTGATAAATTTATATCAGTAAAATTAGAGAATGCCTGGGAAGAGATAACGTATAGCCAATTTTAGACAGAGCTACAACTGTGTATAAATTATGCAGTTTTCTAGGCATAGAATGACTTTTCTGTGCATTTTTGGCATAGAATATTATGAGGTTCAAATTGAGTTTTCCTTAATATTTATATTATTGCTGCCATATCCAAAAAAATCCATCAATGTTAATAACTGATGATTCCACTCATGTAGAAAATAAGGAAAAGAAAAAAACAATTACCAGGAACAGAAAGTGTTTTTGTACTTTTTTCTTCCTTTTCCTATAGGTAGGAATCAACAGTCAATGAGCCACAAATTTCTATTTCAAAGTTGTTCATTTATTCATTCACAAACTCTGTGTCATGGAACAAGTTGGAACAAGATCCATGCAAAAGATATAAACGGCCCTTTCTCTCTTAGACTTCTAGAATAACCAAATTAAATTGGTAATTACAACGGAATCATTACTGCTATCTAAAAACTGGTGATTTTTCTGCGATAATGAAGAATGCACACCTAATTTAAAAGTAGGAAGTCAGAGAAAACCCTCAAGAGAGACACAAGATTCTTCCCTGTGTCAACAGATACCCTGGGATACTATTCCAAGAGTCTTAACATGGTTGTAGAAAAACTGTAATCCATCTCTAACTAAAATGAGCATTTCTTTAACTTTTCAAGGTAGCTGTTATATATCACCTTGATTGTGGTGATGGTTTCTCGGCTGTATGAATATGTCCAATCTTCTCAAACTACATACATTAAATATGTGCAGTTTTTTGTATATCAATTATACTTCAATAAAGCTGTTAAAATTAGCATTTCCTTAAATTATAAATGTAGACATACATCACGGCAGTATTAGCAGTGTCAGGGACATTAGTACCAGTCACTTAAAATTATGATAGTTAATAAATTTGCCTCTAGATCTTATTTGATAAGTTAATAAAAGACATATAATTATGTAACATAATTTTGAAAATTATATTTCAATATCACCAGCGTATTTGTAATCCTATGTCTCTTACTTTATGTATGCAAGAACATTATTCTGAGAAGGGGTCCATAGGCTTCACCAGACTATCGAAGATATCCTTGCATGAAAAAGCCTAAGAATCTCTGTATGACACCAGACAATTTCATAAGTAAATGTGGACGCGGACAGGAAAAGTGATCTAGGAAGAGACAGCATTGTATTAAAAACAAACAGAAAAACCAAATACGTGGCCTAGAGAAGAGAGAACATCATCCAACTGAAGAACAGAGAATAATTCAGGAAAGTCTGTAAGTTTCGACTGGGTGAGTAGATGTAATGATGGCTGGTAAGAGATACAACAGGCATGATAAACAGGGGCAAGACCATTTTGAATGATCTTGTAAGAAATGCTGAAATAATGATAAATCATTGATCGTTCATAAGCAGAGGAGAAATGTGCCCAGGCTTACATTAACTATATCCCGTGCTTATTTCTCACTTCATTAAAATTATAAAAAAGGAAGCCATAAGTGTTATTTACTGGGTTTCTTAAATCCCAATGTCTGGTTGTAAAAGAGTTGAGAGAGTTAGGGAATTATCAGACAAAAAATGTTGGAGGAGACACATTTATTGTTATTATTTTTAAAAATGAAAAGAATCAAATATATCTATAAACTGGGAGAAGATTGCCCCAGTGAGGAAGTGACTGAAAACAGATCAGAGAGATGGAGTAACCATCTCCACTGGATGTGGGAGCAGTTAAGCTCATGAACACAGATGGAGAAAGTGGTAGAAATCTTGAAGAGCTCTTAGCATTAGCAGAACCACTTACAACTATGGTCCTTGAATCTGGACACATAGCTTAATTCAGATGCAACAATGGCCAATCTGGAGAACTTGATCACCCAAGTAAGTGTGATTTATCATTATGATAAGGATACTGGGGTTCACTTCTCCTCTGCCCCTTTCAACTTATGTCACTACTTCTTTTCTAGTTCATGAAATAATTTTCTACAAAAATTATGCCAGATAAGAATAAACTGATTTATCTTGAACAGAGGTCTAATATTCTTTGTTAAAAACTGGATTGGCAAAAATGAGCAGAAGAACTAAGCAGACATTTCTCCAAAGAAGACATACAGATGGCCAATAGGCACATGAAAAGATGCTCAACTTCACTAATTATTAGAGAAATGAAAATCAAAACTACAATGAGGTACCATCTCATACCAGTCAGAATGGCCATCATTAAAAAGTCTACAAACAATAAATGGTGGAGAGGGTGTGGAGAACAGGAAACCCTCCTACACTGTTGGTGGGAATTTAAGTTGGTGCAGCCACTGTGGAAAATAGTATGGAGGTTCCTCAGAAAACTAAAAACAGAATTACCATATGATCCAGCAGTCCCACTCCTGGGCATATATCCAGGGAAAACTATAATTCAAAAGATACATGCACCCCTATGTTCACAGCAGCACTATTCACAATAGCCAAGACATGGAAGCAACCTAGATGTCCATCAACAGATGAATGAATAAAGAAGATGTGGTATGTATATACAATGGAATACTACTCAGCCATAAAAAAGAACAAAATAATGCCATTTGCAGCAACATGGACGCAACTAGAGATTATCATACTAAGTGAAGTAAGTCAACAAGAGAAGGACAAATACCATATGATATGACTTATATGTGGAATCTAAAATATGACACAAATGAATCTATCTATGAAACAGAATCACAGACATAGAGAACAGACTGGTGGGTGCCAAGGGGGAGGGGGTTGGGGGAGGGATGGAGTGGGAGGTTGGGGTTAGCAGATGTAGGCTTTTATATATAGAATGGATAAACAGCAAGGTCCTACTGTATAGCACAGAGAACTATATTCAATATCCTATGATGAATCATAATGGAAAAGAACATTAAAAAAAGAATGTATATATAACTGAATCACTTTGCTGTACAGCGGTAGTTACCACGGCATTATGGATCAACTATATTTCAATAAAAATAAATAAATAAATAAAATGCAAACACACACACACACACAAACTGGATTGGAC
Organism: Tursiops truncatus; assembly: GCF_011762595.2. Classification (NCBI taxonomy): domain Eukaryota; kingdom Metazoa; phylum Chordata; class Mammalia; order Artiodactyla; family Delphinidae; genus Tursiops; species Tursiops truncatus. Next base: position 106,127,093 of record NC_047055.1, on the reverse strand, counting down.
AAGTAAGAATGGAACTCTTAAAAGGCTTAGAGCATGTACTCTTAATATGATGAATTCTGTGTATGATCCAAACATACTCTGAAATTTCTTGTAAAATGTGCATGTGTATTTTTCAAAACAAAGATTTTATAATGCACTGGATGTTGAAAGATATCTGTGACATTTAAGAATGTTAGAACCACCAGAACCTGAAACAAGCTTTTGGCATGTGGTCTAGCCATACCCTTTAAACCATACTAATACTTCTTACTTCTACAGAGTCAGGCAGAAGGCACTTTTGGCCCTCATGTAGATCATCAAGAAGTCTCTTTCCCATCCCTCAAAATTAAATCATCCTCTCCCTTCAAATACCCTAGGCAGAACACATATTTATTCCTGAATTCAGAGGTTATAATCCCAAATTTCATATGTTCAGAACTGGAGAGAAATGAATAAAACACCATTAGACAGTATTTCTGCCCATGTGGAGACACTTTGTTCAACCTCCATGTCTGCTCTTTTCTATGTTCCTGTCTTTTACTTTTAGTGTATCTGTTTGATACCTACTTTCTTACATCAGTAAGAATTTGGGATATGGGTAAGGGAAGAATGTGTGAAATCAATTAACATTATAAACACCTACTATTTTTCTTCCCTGGCTACCACAGCTAGATATTACTTAGGTATCACATCTACAACCTCTTATCCACCTCAATTAATGATCCAAGTCTTAATTGGGCAGAAATTATTTTGTTCAACATAATCTTATAATTTGGTGGAATATGTAATAAGTCTGATGACTCAACCAAACAATTTGTCCCTACTTCGTCTTTGCAAGTTTTTGCTGAAGACTAGAATCAGGATCTGACAAAGCGGTTTCTAATCCATGACTTCCACTTAGTCCTGTGGGACTTCCTAACTCCAAGCACTGAAAGTCTATTCCCTAAGCCTGAGTGTTAACCTGCATGCTTTTCTTCAGTGTTCCATCAGTGTCTCTGTTCCCAAGTCACCATAACCATGTGAAGCAAGGTGTTATTTACTATTTACTATTATTTATTCTACTTAAATTCTGGGATAGTCCTAAACATAAACTGGCATGAATGAAGAAAAAAAATCATCAGATATTAAATTCGGCAAACAATGAATATATCCAGTCCTGTGCTGGGAAATGTTTAACAATAGGCTCTAAAAACACAAGAAAAGCTCTGATCTGTAGCATACTCGTTCCATGGCTGATATCAAGTTATTAAGTGGGATCCTTGAACATGAATTGGGAAGAGATGTACAAAACCAGCTCTCCTGAGCTGCTACGGGCTGGCTCCAACGCACCACTGGATGCCTTATATACATCAGGCAAAACAGAACAAACCAGAAATAAAATTGTAAAAATTTTCCATTTATCTTGATAGCCTTCCCATCACCCCTTTTTCAATATACCTTTCTAAAATGTCAAAAACCCAGGTCCTATCTTAGAGATTTTATATATATGTATGTGGAAACATATTTATATATATACATCTATATATATATAAAGTTAAGAAAGGTACATATTTTATAAAATTACATGGAAATAAATATATTTCCTTGTTATAGAATTATATTAAACTACATTTTACCAAAGTTTACTTTCTATCAAGTATTAATGTACTTGTAGAAATATTCGTAAAATAGACACAATATGTGTTTTTGCCTTGAAAAGGAAGTAACTTGATTCATCTAGACATTTCAACTTTAATAAAGAGAGAAAAGTTAAATTATACTTTATGAGAAGGAATCATAGTGACATTATCCAAGAATTACGCTTGTCTTATTTGTTGGCATACTACTTTGTGGTAAAGCATAAATTAAGTGACTAACTGAATAGGTCAGAGCTAGCTGCTTTTGATATTATTCTGCTAACAATACCAATGATTTCAATATATGAGAAACATCACTGACATTGTCCCCATTAATTCCTCAAGGGTAGTGGGGAATGCATATTATGAACACAATTATGTACTATATCACTTACTCTTCAGTAAATGAGATATATTCCTTACCATTGATTTTGGAATTGTAAGCTACCTCTCAGTTTCAAGGCATCTACATTTTAACTTGAGGATAAAGAAAAAGCATGGATTTTTAAATTCCATACAATAATGTACACAATAATATGAGCCATTTGAAAGCAATTTTAATTAACATAGTTTTAGCATTTTTTCAAAGTTTTTAATTTTGTTTTGTTTTACTTATTTATTTATCCTCCAGAGAGGAGATAACTAGTTACAAGCCACATGATTTTGCTGTATAGTCCTTAACTGGGGATGTTGTGTATAGCATGCAAGCCTCAGAATTGTACTATTTCTGTTAGACTATTGAACAGTGATATGTATATTGATTTGTACTTTGGAGTGAGATTCCAAATAATTAGGAAAATGACAATGATTGTGGCACTAAAATAATAATTTTTAATTTGGAAAATAATTTAAAAGAATTCCCAGGCTCATAAACATAGTTGACGCACACACACTCATGCACATGCGCGCGCGCACACACACACACACACACACACACACACAGACACGCACAAGGCCAAGTCATTCTCTTTTTTAAATAATGAAGACATGTTTAATTTTGGTTAGAGCTAATTAAAATAGGTTTCAGGAAGAGCCCTTCCCCAAATTTCATTACATGGCTTAATAAGTTAAGACACAATACAATTTCAAAGCAGTGATGAGAGAGGAAGACCTGTTTCTAGTTTTGCCTTACTTTATTATTCTTGAAATCTCTAGATCTGTGCTGCCATTATTGTAGCCATTAGCCACATGTGGCTATCAGGCTTTGGAAAGATTCCTAGATCAAATTGAGATGTGTGCAGTAAGTGTAAAATATATACTAGATTTCAAAGACTTAGCATGAATAAAAGAATGTAAAATATTTCATTAATATTGTATATAGATTTATGATGAAATAATATATTGGCTATGTTGGGCTAAGTGAATATATGATGATTAATTTCACTTTTGTGGCAGAAACACATCAATGATTATAACAACATGTGAAAACAATGATGAGATATGCTTGGAAAAAACGGAAACTCTCCACTAGAAATTATCTACGTGCCATAACAATGAGACTGTCTCCGCTTACAGTTCATCCTCTACCCAAGATCATAGAGGAAAGACTCCTCCTAATTGTCTTATTACTTCAGTCAACCTGAAATTCACATTCAGTTTTACATCCTCCCAACACAACAACCCTACTCTCAATGTCCCTCACTCCTACTATCACATTCTTCCCTTAGTTTCCAGGACATCACAATTTCTTCATTTTTCTCTTACCTCACTGACCACAACTTAAAGTCTCCTTTTCTGACTCCTATTAACCTTACACTGTTAACACAGATGTACTCTAGGTGTCTGTTTCCAATCCTCTTCTCTTTTCCATATACACTCCCTTGTTGATCTCCTCTAGTCAAATGGCTTCCAAATTCATCTATATGCCCTTGGTTCTCAGATTGTTATCTTCAGCCTGAATTTCCTTTCTGAACTCTAGTAACATATCCAAATGCCAGTTTGTTATCTCCACTTGGATATCTAATAGATACCTCAAAACTTACATACCCCTAACTGAAAAATTCTATATCCCACATACCTCCAACTTTCTTCACTCGCAGTTTTCCCCTTTGCTCGTGTCAGCTGCACCCTTTTACCTACTCAGACCAGTAATATTTGGGTCAGCCTCCACTCTATGTCTCTCACGACTCCCATACAAATAGTCAGAAAATTCTGTCGCTCTACCTCCAAAATATATAGTATCCACCATTTCTCATCATTCCCATTGGTATTATTTCATTCCAAGCTACCATCATCTGTTGCCTGGATGACTGAAGGAGCTTCCTAACCTGTCTCCCTGCTTCCACCCTTGCTCTCCTCCAGTCTAATTACATTACAAAAGCTGGAATAATCCATTACAAGTAAGTCAGATCAAATAATTAATTTTCCCCAAAGCCCTCAACTACCCATTTCACACAGTGTTCAAGTCAAAATCCTTAGCACGACCCAAAAAGACCCTTCATGGTCTGGATACCCTCTCCCATGTTGCTCCTCTGACTTTATCTTCATTTCCTACTGTTCTCACTTAACTCAACACTCTAAGGCTAGGTACACCTGTGCAAATTCCTTGAAGTTCTGTGTTAAAATTTAAAAACTTTCCTCTCTTCTATTTCCCTCTTTGAAGGAAAAATCCTAGTTCTTAAACTGGCATTTAGAGATCTCAGTTTCATCATTTCAGCCTTATCTTCTTAAAATCTCCAGACCTATCTATCCATTGTCTCCAAAACACATCATGGTCTTCCCCACTCCTGTCCTAATACTCATGCTGTTCTCCCACTTCCTGTGCATCACTCTCTGTTTGCTGCAGTCTAGCCCTTTGTCAATGTTCAGGTGAACACGTGTCTCTTATCTCAGGATTTTTCTCATCAGCAAAGCACATGCCATTCTCACTTGTCCAAAGTCCAGTAATTATTAATATCTCTACTTACCATCAACTATGAATTATACTGCTTTTACTATTTGCTTCTTGCCTTGATATCTAGATTATAAATTCTCAAGAGTAAAGATTTGAACTACTCTAAAATCCCTAAAGTAATAAGCATTTTATATTGACTTACTCATTAAAGAGTTTCACGTTATATTTTTCATTGACTAATTAGCTTAGCTCTTGACACTCCATATCTTCAGAAATACTTTTCCATACAATAAAGCATATGTAATAAAACATACTACATTTTTTCTTTTATTTTTATGATCAAACTTGGAGCATGATTAAGAAAGGTGAACCAGAAGACTTTACATTCATATTGCAAATAGAAGGATTTATACTAAAATTAAACAAAAATAGTTAAGGCATTTTGATGGCTTGAAAAACTCTCATAATAATAGTTAAAATTTCAGAGATTTTATATATCATAAGCACTTTACATCCTTATTTTTGTTCAATCCTCATAACACATGCTTATTTATACCTGTTTTGGAAACGATGAAACTGCATCTTAGGCACAGTAAATAACTTGTGCAAGGTAAAAAGGTCACAAGTGATATAGGAGGGAATTAAATCAAGGCTGTCTTATTCACACAGTCACACGTAAACACATTCAGAGTGAAGACTCATTAAAATATATGACATCCAAATCTGACTTTACAGATGTAGAAACTGACTCATAGGTTAAATGTCTTGACAAGGTCATACAGGTACTAAATGAACAACTAAGATGAGACTAGGAAGCTAGTAGCTCCAAGCATGCTCTATTTCAGTAGGCAGATACCAGTCTTTGAGTTAATGCCTGAAGGCTAGTTGTATTTGCTATAGGAAGCTTAAATAATATATTTGTATTTGCAAAATTCTTCAATGTTCACTAGTAAACCAACTCCACAGATGTAGGTAAATATACTAGTATCTAGTATACTAGATAACTCTTTTTTTAAGTGAGCAAAGAATCAAGGTGAGTTAAAATTTATATATATACACACACACACACACACACACACACACACACACACACACACACACACACACACACACACATACATACATAGAGACAGAGACAGATGTACTTCCTGTGTTACTGAAGAGGAGACTGCACCATTCTAGGTACTTTCCATTGCAGATCTACCAAAGAGTGTGTCTTCACTTTTTTCACTAACTCAGATGTTCTCTTCTTTTCCCCTAATGCCTACATTAGAAATTCATTTGACATTTGCAGGTATTCATAAGGGAATTCTAGTTACTTCCTACACATACCTGTTCTGATATAGCCAAAAACCATTTGGTGACATTATCAACTCATTAAAGTGAGAGATGTGACAGAAAGAGCACATTTCACATGGAATAAATATAAAAGTGTCAACCATTTGAATGGAAAAAAAAATCCATCTGGCTGATTTCTCTTTGAAAAATGAGCTGTGTATTAAACTCCTTCCTTAATACGTGACAGTCAATTAATCTCAAAATGGGGAGTAGCATATAGTATTCAATTTAATTAAAACCAATATTGATTAAGCATCTACTATATGTAACACATGTGCTAGATTAGAGAAAAATTATTCAGAAGAATAAAAGATAGTCACTTCCTTTAAGGGTGCTTGTCTTCTAAAAGGAAGGGAGTAGTTAACGGGGAATTAGATAAAAATACATGCCAAAGAAATTCAAGAAAATATGAATAGCTTCCGTATTATAGAATGAGAATCAATCATTAGATCATTGAGGAGGAAATGAAAAAGATGCAAAGATGCTTTAGGTGACCCTTAAAGGAACAGACCAAAATATTTGGCATATTATCTACTATTATCATCTGCCTAGAACATACTTTGTTTTGCACGTTGTGAAAAAATGAATGTATCATATCTAACATAAAATACTGAGTACTTAATATTACCTATTCCACTGTTGTTGATTACATGCTTATAAAACAGAAACCATTTTATATTTTCTGGTAAAGAATACTATTGATACACATAGCAGCCTACTTGCAAGGTATTTGTCAAACCCTGACAATGAATATTTATGAAACTTAACTTCCCCCCAAATATTTCAAGCATTTAGATATCAATCTGACCAATACTGCACCTCTAATGTATCTTCGTTTGTAAGACATCTCTTAATTCTCTTCACCAAAGAATTCTGAAAGAACTGAGGTAGTGATTCCAAACCAGATCATACAGATTACCTGGCTGAAAGATATATCACATAGCTCACTGAAAATTTTCTAATATTGCCCTAGCACGTTGGCCAAATATACTTAATGACTCTAGTAAATGGACGTTCAAAAATAAACTCATTCCTTCTCATGAATGTATTAACATGATATGCCACAAATGATTATTCTTTTAAAGCAGACAGTACATTTTCAGCAACAATTATTGAAGAGTAGATAACTTTTAAACTAATTTCTACCACCTACCATCATGTTTCATTTGATAATCTGTTCTCTTCAATTCTAAGATTCCCATCTTTTGTGAGTGGAGAACTTTCTTAATGTGTTTTAAAGAAATTCAAAGACTTTGCTATTATACCAACTCCATCTAAAATTTGCAAGTGTGAAGCTACTTCTTCAAATCACAAACAGAAATCCCCCATAATTCCTGGCCATTTGAGGGAGATTCCACAGGAGGAAAGGCACCAAAATTAAGATAAGTTACTTAATGGACCAAAATATGTGTTCAAATTCATCGCAGACACCATATATAGTAGTACAGGAGTTTTCAACAATAGATTAAATCATCTAAACAATTTGTTTATGTTTTCTGTGGGAAAAATATAATATTTTATTAGTATTTCAAGGTTTTTTTTACTCCTTTAAAGAAGCAATTAAAATGATAGTTGTTATGTTTATATTTATGACAGCCCTATATTTTTCAGGAGAATAAAAACTAAGGAAAGATGGGTTTCCAACTTCCTCTAAGAATCGTCAGGATTCTGGTTAGCACTGGCTACTCATATGTTAACCCTAATTTACTGCTTATTTGCCCAGAGTAAAGTTAATTCCATAATAACTGTACTTAAAAAGGGGGGGTATTTTTGACCTAACATCACCATTTCTAAGCCATTAACAATAGATTCACTGTCCTCATGAAAATACAAGTGAGCACTCTAGTGTCACATTAAATGGGAGCAAATCACAGGAATAGTATATTTAATGTTAAACGAGAGAAGTCTACTTAAATATTTTGTCTGTCTTAGTATACTAAAATTTCTTTGAGTAAATAAAAAACAGTATTTAAGATTCCTCTTAGAAAATTACTCCCTATTTTAATATTATTAAACTGACTTTAGGCTGTGATAGAGATATAGGTGATATAGCTCAATAGACTTGACACTGTAAGTGACAGAACTGATGGACTCAAATGGAGGTTGTACTATTGGGGTGGCCAAAAAGTTCGTTCGCGTTTTTCCGTAAGATAGCATGCGAAAACTCGAATGACTTTTTGGCCAACCCATACATTCCCCTGATATTCCTTCTGACTTTGTGACTAAAGATCATAAAAAGTGGTAATTTTCAAGATGAGATATAACATTAATATGAAAGCGTTAATCTTAATAAATCCTTGGATAAATTCCTTTGATAAATAGAAGAACACACTGGTCACACTTGGTGGCGCAACTCAGTATAGACATTATTATTTTTTTCTGTATGTAAGATATGGGTGAACAGTGGTAAAGGTGGGAATATAGGCAAGCTACCCTTAGTATAAGTAGCCACCAATTATAAGCAGCTATCCAGCACTTGAAATGTGGATAGTCTGAATTCAGAGGTACTGAGTGTATAATACACACTGGATTTCTCAAAGTATTTAATAATGTAAAATACCTTTCATATATTACATGTATGATAAAATGATAATATTTTAGGTGTATTAGGTTAAAAATACATTATTAAAAATCACATCATCTCTGTGGTATACACACACACACACAGTGGAATATTACTCAGCCATAAAAAAGAATGAAATAATGCCATTTGCAGCAACATGGATGGACCTAGAGATTATCATAAAAGTGAAGTCAGACAGAGAAGGAGAAATATTTGATATCACTTATATGTGGAATCTTAAAAAATGATACAAATGAAGTTATTTACAAAACAGAAACAGACTCACAGACATAGAAAACAAAGGGGAAAGGGCAGGGAGGGATAAATCAGGAGTTTGGGATTAGCATATACAAACTACTATATATAAAATAAACAACAAGGTCCTACAGTATAACCCAGGGAACTACATTCAATATCTTGTAATAAACTATAATGGAAAAGAATCTGAAAAAGAAACTCTCTCTATATCTATCTCTATATCTATCTATACCTGAATCACTTTGCTGTATACCAGAAACTAACACAATGTTGTAAATCAACTACACTTCAATAAAAAAATAACTTCATCTGTTTCTTTTTTGTTCTTGAATGTGACTACTAGAAAATTGTAAATTGTATATATGGCTCTCATTTGTGACTCTTATTGTATTTCTATTGGGCAGCATTGCCCTACAGCAGGATTTCTTAACCCACAGTAAAGCAACACCGCTGACATTAGGATCTGGTAATTCTTTGATGTGGGAGGCTTTCCTGTGCCTTGTAGAATGTTTGAAAGCATCCCCGGCCTCTACCTGCTAGATGCAAGAGCACTTTCCCCCAAGTTGTAACTACCCAAAAGTCTCCAGACACTGTCAAATACCCTCTGAGGGCAAAATTCCTTCCACTTGAGAACCACTGGTCTGCAGTATCCAAACTACTCTCATATCACTATACCAAGACAAGTTGGCAATACCAAATTTGCAAAAGGAAAAACACAGTTATCAGAACTTCAAATGCACTGCATTTGCTGATTTGATATGCTTAGCATGAGAATTATTTTTCAAAATATTATTTTCTTTTGGAAACATGATGTCATTGTGACTGAGAATGTGTTCATAAAACTGAATTCAAACATGTATTTCCTTAATTTAGATATAAAATAAAGACGGTTCACAAAAAATGAAATTAAAATTTCAATATGTAATATTTGTTTTAAAAAAGATCATCTTGGGCTTCCCTGGTGGTGCAGTGGTTGAGAGTCCGCCTGCCAATGCAGGGGACACAGGTTCGTGCCCCGGTCCGGGAAGATCCCACATGCCGCGGAGCGGCTGGGCCCGTGAGCCATGGCCGCTGAGCCTGCGCGTCTGAAGCCTGTGCTCCGCAACAGGAGAGGCCACAACAGTGAGAGGCCCGCGTACCACAAAAAAAAAAAAAAAAATCATCTTTTCAAGACATCATGTTATTTTTCATAATGACAAATACATGCTCTAAATGACAATACCAGTTCAACTTTACATAAACAATATATTAATGTGAATATCTTCTTTCTCTGAATTCCCTGGTTACAACTGTGAATCACATCTGAAGAATGATGGTTTTAAATTTTTTCTAATATAAATTAAGGTTTATATTTGACTTCATAATCAGTGTTTTACCAGAAAAGGAGAATAATGAAACTGTACATGTTCAATAAAGCTCAAACTCCTTGTTTACTAATCATCCATGTAGCAATGTAAAAAGCAGCTCAAAATCCTAAAAACATAAGTAATATATGTTGATTATATTGTTAGGCAAAGAAATCTCTAGTATATTTAGCTCGTCAATAGTCCATAGGGATTTTTATCACAGTTCAGCTGTAAGCTCTTTCAAATAGTTACTATTTCTTTATTGTGTGGTACCACACAAATCAATTACCAACTGAATTAGAGCTTTTATATAATATTAATGACTGTGTTAATACTCAATGTTGTTTTCAACTGTGAAAAAGCAATGGGAGTTCTCATGCCTCATTTGTGTTCCATTTGAAGCAAAGGCAATAACCAAATCTTTTTACCAAGAAAATAAATTTGCATAATGAAATATAATCATTTTGTATATTTCTCATTTTTATTTTTTTTAAAGTTTTATTTTTATTTATTTATTTCATTTGTTTTATTTGTTATTTTTGGCTGCATTGGGTTTTTGTTGCTGCGTACGGGCTTTCTCTAGTTGTGGTGAGTAGGGACTACTCTTCATTGTGGTGCGCAGGCTTCTCATTGTGGTGGCCTCTCTTGTTGCAGAGCACTGGCTCTAGGCGCACAGGCTTTAGTAGTTGTGGCGCACGGGCTTAGTTGCTCCGTGGCATGTGGGATCTTCCCAGGCCAGGGCTCAAACCTGTGTCCCCTGCATTGGCAGGTGGATTCTTAACCACTGCGCCACCAGGGAAGCCCCTCATTTTTATTTTAAATTAAAGAAATGTGCATTTGAATTAACAGTAACTGCTCCCAAGACACAGTAAATTAAAAATGTCAAAGTTTTGTTTTGTTTTTTTTCACTAAGGCTTCATTAAAAAAATGGGGGAAGAGAAGAAAAGGGATGTTCAGATAAAGTGGAATAGCTAAAAGCACAGCTAAGCATTGTGTTCAGTGGGCTTAAATAGCACAATTTTCATTGGGACAACAGAGAATAGAATATAATAGGATAATTTACATTAACATGCTTATTGTCAAGTACATCCTCTCTGAGGATTTTACAACACCTACTCTATCTCTTTTCCTACCACTATTGTCATTTTATACCCTAAGAGCCATCACTAGCTTGTGATCCATTGAGGGACAAGTCTGTTACTTTGGGTCAATGAATAGCCACAAGGTAGCACTGAACCTCTGTGACCCAAGGCTGTGACAGATATGTACAAATAAATCAATAAAATATTCCTCTGGTTAAAACTACTACCTTCCATTTCATAAGACTTATCCATTTCCTACAAATGTAATCTAACTCAATACAAATATTTAACAGTTATTTGAAGGGTGAGATAATTTCCTTCGTATAGACTGTCAAATCAGTTTTTAGACTAAAAATAAAAAACAAAGAAAAGTGTAGCTAACTGTTCACTGTCTCCCTGATTCTATGCTTTTTGTTACCATGCCAGATAACATTCCTTTTGCATATTCATTGTGCAATGAGACACTTCCAAGGGCCCAGAGCATTCTATTATATCTTGGTGAACACATTTTATATATGTTAATGGAAAATTTTGCAGCCATAACCCAATAATGATGAGAATTGTAATAATTCTGCCACTCTGCCAAAGTAATCTCATTTAGGAGAATACTCTTCTGAAAAAACTACTTAAATAATAGACACAAAGTAATATGGGATCCAGAAAGGCAAAAACACAAAGTCCCAGGATAGGAAAGAGTCATTTAGACCCTCTCGTTAGAAATTCCTAAAGCAGCAAGCAACTACAGATAGGCAGAGTTTCTTTCTCTTCTCTTCTCTCATCCTCCTCCCCTCCATTACACCTCCTCCTCCTCCTCTCTGTTTCTCCCCCATACTCTCTCTCTGAAGGAAAATAATAGTCAGCATACCGAACTCCTGAGCAGCTCTGGCCCTAGGCAGAACTGTAAAACTGGAGAGGATTATGCGTCATTTCTACTGACATCTTCAGTTTTTCTGTGCTATCCATCCATCCTAGTACCCAGCATCCCCCTGCTACCCACCGTACCCTGGGCTTAATCCTGCCATCTTACTCACTGTTGTTGAAACTACTGCTACAGCACCTACCAGTTCCTCAGGGTCTCTCTCATTTATATTAACTCATAGGAAGATATTATGGAGTCATCCCCACTAGTGGCACATTAATTTTTAGATGCTCTATTAAAGACAATGATTCAAATGAATAAATTTCTAAAGCTGAACTGAAACAAGAAATGATGCAGACTGGGGACAGAAAGGTTGGATCAGATTTCTAATCCAGTTGTTTACCGTGAACACTGTATATACATTTCCTTAATCACATGATGCAGGAAAGTTATCTACTCAAAATTTGATCTCTGAAAGTAAAAGTAGCTAGTGGAGAGAAAATTGATGTGAAAAAGATCATTCTTGTTTACTAACATAAAATAGCATAAAAAAGGGGCAGGATACTCATGCAAAGATATTTTGCCCTGGAGAGAGATGCAAAGAAGTGGCATGTTCCAACTGCAAAAATAAATGTCCAGGTAAATTATTTGGGGGGACTCCTGTGAGAGATAAACTCTACTTTTAAAATAAAACAAGAGATCTACAAGATGGCGGAAGAGTAAGATGTGGAGATCACCTTCCTCTCCACAAATACATCAGAAATACATCTACATTTGGCACAACTCCTACAGGACACCTACTGAATGCTGGCAGAAGACCTCAGACTTCCCAAAAGGCAAAAAACTCCCCACCTACCTGGGTAGGGCAGAAGAAAAAAGAAAAAACAGACAAAAGAATAGGGATGGGACCTGCACCAGTGGGAGGCAGCTGTGAAGGAGGAAAGGTTTCCACACACTAGGAAGCCCCTTCGCGGGCGGAGATGGCAGGTGGCAGAGGGGAGGCTTTGGAGCCACGGAGGAGAGCGCAGCAACAGGGGCGCAGAGGGTGAAGCGGAGAGATTCCCGCACAAAGAATCGGTGCCGGCCAGCACTCACCAGCCCGAGAGGCTTGTCTGCTCACTTGCTGGGGCGGATGGCATCTGGGAGCTGAGGCTCCGGCTTCGGAGGTCATATCCCAGGGAGAGGACTGGGGTGGCTGCGGGAACACGCCCTGAAGGGGGCTAGTGTGCCACAGCTGGCCAAGAGGGAGTCCGGGGAAAAGTCTAGACCTGCCTAAGAGGCAAGAGACCATTGTTTCGGAGTGCACAAGGAGAGAGAATTCAGAGCACTGCCTACACAAGCTTCAGAGACAGGCGCGAGCTGCAGCTATCAGTTCCGACCCCAGAGACGGGCATGAAATGCTAACGCTGCTGCTGCAGCCACCAAGAAACCTGTGTGCAAGCACAAGTCACTATCCACACCTCCCCTCCCGGGAGCCTGTGCAGCCCGCCACTGCCAGGGTCCTGTGATCTGGGGACAATATTCCCGGGAGGACACACAGCACACCTCACGCTGTTGCAATGTCACCAGCCTCTGCCGGCACAGGTTCGCCCCACATTCCATACGCCTCCCTCCCCCCGGCCTGAGTGAGCCAGAGCCCCGTTGCTCCTTTAACCCTGTCCTGTCTGAGCAAAAAAGAGGTGCCCACAGGTGACCTACACGCAGAGGTGGGGCCAAATCCAAAGCTGAACCCCGGGAGCCGTGGAAACAAAAAAGAGAAAGGGAAATCTCTCCCAGGAGCCTCAGGAGCAGCGGATTAAATCTCCACAATCAACGTGATGTACCCTGCATCTGTGGAATACCTGAATAGACAAAGAATCATCCCAAATTGAGGAGGTGGACTTTGGGAGCAATGATAGATATATATTTTTTCCCTTTCTCTCTTATTTGTGAGTGTGTATGTGTATGCTTCTGTGTATGATTTTGTCTGTAGAGCTTTGCTTTTACCATTTGTCCTAGGGTTCTGTCTGTCTGTTTTTTTTCTTTTTATTACTTAAAGAATTTTTTTCTTAATAATTATTTTTTATTTTAATAACTTTATTTTATCTTCTTCTTTCTTTCTTTCTTTCTTTTCTCCCTTTTATTCTGAGCCATGTGGAGGACAGGCTCTTGGTGCTCCAGCCAGGCGTCAGGGCTGTGCCACTGAAGTGAGAGAGCCAAGTTCAGGACACTGGTCCACAAGAGACCTCCCACCTCCACGTTATATCAAATGGCAAAAATCTCCCAGAGATCTCCATCTCAATGCCAAGACCCAGCTCCACTCAACGACCAGCAAGCTACAGTGCTGGACACCCCATGCCAAACAACTAGCAAGACAGGAACACAACCCCAACCATTAGCACAGAGGCTGCCGAAAATCATAGTAAGGCCACAGACACCCCAGAACACACCACCACACGTGGACCCGCCCACCAGAAAGACAAGAGCTAGCCTCATCCACCAGAACACAGGCACTAGTCCCCTCCACCAGGAAGCCTACACAACCCACTGAATCAACCTTAGCCACTGGGCACAGACACCAAAAACAACGGGAAGTACGAACCTGCAGCCTGCGAAAAGGAGACCCCAAACACAGTAAATTAAGCAAAATGAGAAGACAGAGAAACACACAGCAGATGAAGGAGCAAGGAAAAAACCCAGCAGACCTAACAAATGAAGAGGAAATAGGCAGCCTACCTGAAAAAAAATTCAGAATAATGATAGTAAAGATAATCCAAAAGCTTGGAAACAGAATGGAGAAAATACAAGAAACGTTTGACAAGGACATGTTTGTTTGACAAGAGCAAACAAACAGTGATGAACAACACAATAAATGAAATTAAAAATTCTCTAGAAGGGATCAATAGCAGAATAACTGAGGCAGAAGAACGGTAAGTGACCTGGAAGATAAAATAGTAGAAATAACTACTGCAGAGCCGAATAAAGAAAAAAGAATGAAAAGAATTGAGGACAGTCTCAGAGACCTCTGGGACAACATTAAACACACCAACATTCGAATTATAGGGGTCCCAGAAGAAGAAGAGGAAAAGCAAGGGACTGAGAAAATATTTCAAGAGATTATAATTGAAAGCTTCCCTAATATGGGAAGGGAAATAGATAATCAAGTCCAGGAAGCACAGAGAGTCCCATACAGGATAAATCCAAGGAGAAACACACCAAGACACATACAAATCAAACTATCAAAAATTAAATACAAAGAACAAATACTAAAAGCAGCAAGGGAAAAACAACAAATAACACATAAGGGAATCCCCAGAAGGTTAAGAGCTTATCTTTCAGCAGAAACTCTGCAAGCCAGAATGGAGTGGCAGGACATATTTAAAGTGATGAAGGAGAAAAACCTACAACCAAGATTACTCTACCCAGCAAGGATCCTCATTCAGATTTGATGGAGAAATTAAAAACCTTACAGACAAGCAAAAGCTAAGAGAATTTAGCACCACCAAACCAGCTTTACAACAAATGCTAAAGGAACTACCCTACGCAGGAAACACAAGAGAAGGAAAAGGCCTGCAATAATAAACCCAAAACAATTAAGAAAATGGTAATAGGAACATACATATTGATAATTACCTTAAATGTAAATGGACTAAATGCTCCAACCAGAAGACATAGATTGGCTGAATGGATACAGAAACAAGACCCGTATATATGCTGTCTACAAGAGACCCACTTCGGACCTAGGGACACATACAGACTGAAAGTAAGGGGATGGAAAGAGATATTCTATGCAAATGGAAATCAAAAGAAAACTGGAGTAGCAATTCTCATATCAGACACAATGGACTTTAAAACAAAGACTATTAGAACAGACAAAGAAGGAAACTACATAATGATCAAGGGATCAATCCAAGAAGAAGCTATAACAACTGTAAATATTTATGCACCCAACATAGGAGCACCTCAATACTAACTAACCTCAATACGTAAGGCAAATACTAACAGCCATAAAAGGGGAAAGTGACAGTAACACAATCATACTAGGGGACTTTAACACCCCACTTTCACCAATGGACAGATCATCCAAAATGAAAATAAATAAGGAAACACAAGCTTTAAATGATACATTAAACAAGATGGACTTAATTGATATTGATAGGACATTCCATCCCAAAACAACAGAATACACATTCTTCTCAAGTGCTCATGGAACATTCTGGAGGATACATCATATCTTGGGTCACAAATCAAGCCTTGGTAAATTTAAGAAAATTGAAATCATACCAAGTATCTTTTCCGACCACAACGCTATGAGACTAGGTATCAATTACAGGAAAAAATCTGTAAGAAGTACAAACACATGGAGGCTAAACAACACACTACTTAATAACCAACAGATCACTGAAGAAATCAAAGAGGAAATAAACAAATACCTAGACACAAATGACAATGAAACACGATGACCCAAACCCTATGGGATGCAGCAAAAGCAGTTCTAAGAGGGAAGTTTGCAGCAATACAATCCTACCTCAAGAAACAAGAGAAATCTCAAATAAACAACCTAACCTTACAGCTAAAGCAATTAGAGAAAGAAAACAAAAAAAGCCCAAAGTTAGCAGAAGGAAAGAAATATTAAAGATCATATCAGAAATAAATGAAAAAGAAATGAAAGAAATGATAGCTAAGATCAATAAAATTAACAGTTGGTTCTTCAAGAAGATAAACAAAATTGATAAACCATTAGCCAGACTTTTCAAGAAAAAAAGCGAAAAGACGCAAATCAATAGAATGAGAAATGAAAAAGGGGAAGTAACAACTGACACTGCAGAAATACCAAGGATCATGAGAGATTACTACAAGGAACTCTATGCCAATAAAATGGACAACCTGGAAGAAATGGACAAATTCTTAGAAATGCACAAATTGCGAGACTGAACCAGGAAGAAACAGAAAATATGAACAGACCAATCACAAGCACTGAAATTGAAACTGTGATTAAAAATCTTCCAACAAACAAAAGCCCAGGACCAGATGGCTTCACAGGCGAATTCTATCAAACATTTAGAGAAGAGCTAACACCTATCCTTCTCAAACTCTTCCAAAATATAGCAGAGGGAGGAACAAGGAGGGAGGGATTCAATGCAATCCCTATCAAACTACCACTGGCATTTTTCACAGAACGAGAACAAAAAATTTCACAATTTCTATGGAAACACAAAAGACCCCGAATAGCCAAAGTAATCTTGAGAAAGAAAAACGGAGCTGGAGGAATCAGGTTCCCTGACTTTAGACTATACAACAAAGCTACAGTGATCAAGACAGTATGGTACTGGCACAGAATCACAAATATAGATCAATGAAACAGGATAGAAAGTCCAGAGATAAACACACGCACATATGGTCACCTTATTTTTGATAAGGGAGGCAAGAATATACAGTGGAGAAAAGACAGCCCCTTCAATAAGTGGTGCTGGGAAAACTGGACAGCAACATATAAAAGAATGAAATTAGAACACTCCCTAACACCATACACAAAAATAAACTCAAAATGGATTAAAGACCTAAATGTAACGCCAGACACCATCAAACTCTTAGAGGAAAATATAGGAAAAACATTCTATGACATAAATCACAGCAAGATCCTTTTTCACCCACCTCCTAGAGAAATGGACATAAAAACAGAAATAAACAAATGGGACCTAATGAAACTTACAATCTTTTGCACAGCAAAGGAAACGATAAACAAGACGAAAAGACAACCCTCAGAATGGGAGAAGTTATTTGCAAATGAAGCAACTGACAAAGGATTAATGTCCAGAACATACAAGCAACTCATGCAGCTCAATATGAAAAAAACAAACAAGCCTATCCAAACATGGGCAGAAAACCTAAATACACATTTCTCCAAAGAACTAAAACAGATTGCCAACAGACACATGAAAGAATGCTCAACATCATTAATCATTAGAGAAATGCAAATCAAAACTACAATGCGATATCATCTCACACTGGTCAGAATGGCCATCATCAAACAGTCTACAAACAGTAAATGCTGGAGAGGGTGTGGAGAAAAGGGAACCCTCTTGTGCTGTTGGTGGGAATGTAAATTGATACAGCCACTATGGAGAACAGGATGGAGGTCCCTTAAAAAACTACAAATAGAACTACCATATGACCCAGCAATCCCACTACTGGGCATATACCCTGAGAAAACCATAATTCAAAAAGAGGCATGTACCACAATGTTCATTGCAGCTCTATTTACAATAGCCAAGACATGGAAGCAACCTAAGTGTCCATCAACAGATGAATGGATAAAGAAGTTGTGGCACACATATACAATGGAATATTACTCAGCCATAAAAAGGAACGAAACTGAGGTATTTGAAGCAAGGTGGATGGACCTAGAAACTGTCATACAGAGTGAAGTAAGTCAGAAAGAGGAAAACAAATACCATATGCTAACACATATATAAGGAATCTTAAAAAAAATTGGTCATGAAAAAACTAGGGGCAAGATGGGGATAAAAATGCAGACCTAGTAGAGAATGGACTTGAGGATACAGGGAGGAGCAAGGGTAAGCTGGGACAAAGTGAGAGAGTGGCATGGACATATATACACTACTAAACATAAAATCGATAGCTAGTGGGAAGCAGCTGCAAAGCACAGGGAGATCAGCTCGGTGCTTTGAGACCACCTAGAGGGGTGGGATAGCGAGGGAGGAAGGGAGGGAGACGCAAGAGGGAAGAGATATGGGGACATATGTATATGTATGACGGATTCACTTTGTTATACAGCAGAAACTAACACACCATTGTAAAGCAATTATACTCCAAAAAAGATGTTAAAAAAAGAAAGAAAATACACCATAGACAAAAGCAACAATATAAAAAATATACCTAGAAAGAAACCATACAAAAATGTATATAATCTACATGGAGGCCACAATAAGAATTTCCTGATTGACTTAGGAAAAAGAAGTCTCAACCAGAATAGTATGTTATGTGTATTCGTGAGACACAGATACTGTAAGAATATCTATTTTCCTTAATTCATTTACACACTTAGTACCTTATCCACAGCAGCTGATAACAGTCTAACATGGGCTACTGTTTCCTGTACCCAAAATCAACCATGGAAACATTACAGAAGGAACAAAGAAAAAACATTAACAAAAGCAAAAATACAAAACTAAATAATCCCTGAAAAACAATAAGTCTCCACTGAACTGGAACCTAAGTGTGGGCAGGTAGCGGGATGCCCTGAATTGGAGACAGGTCTGTAGCCTGCAAGAGAGGCAGATGACAGGATTGATTAGAGAAAAGCCTATAACGTTGAGCCCTTGATTCTTCCACTGTGCTCTGGGACCATGAATCTCTACTGCTTCACTGAAGGAATCTGAGGCAGCATTTCAGAGCCCGCATGCCAGGAGCATGGGACACCAAAGATTGGGCTGGATGTGGCAGTATGGTCCACAGGCTGTGAAATAACCATCTGAAACGTTCTTAGTGCATGACAACTGGCCTTTTTAAGTGATCATCTTAATAGACCATCGCACACAGACTAGAAGAGAAAAGCAAGTAACACAGTAGTTGTACAAAAGGACAGAAATTCATTTCTGAACTTTTGGGCAATGCCCCTGCTGTCAACAAAGAGAGACAACAGTAGGAACTGTCAGGCTAAGGCGCCCCTTCACTAACTCCTCTGGGATTCTGTGGGGCATGGCTGGGGACAGGGATGGATTCATACCAGAGAAGGAAGGAATCGCAGGCCCCGCCAGCAGTCGATGTGAGGACCTTGAGTGAGACCTGACGGGCTCCAAACCACAGAAGAGTCTCGCCTCCTTTCCCCTCAGCTCATCTTACCTGCAGCAGCCATCTCTGGGAGGCTCCAGGCAGAAGAGTCCAGATGAGATGTGCCTGCACTTCACACCAGCAGTCTCAGGGAGCTGATGTCTCGGCCTCAGGTCAGCAGACCCCAGCACCTACAGGAAGTCAAGAGAAGACCTGAGAGCAGCATCTCACTTCAGTCTACCTGGCAGCTCAGCCCATACCTCCGGCTGAGGGCTGCCAGCCTGACTCATCTCAGCAGCAGGAAAGAGTCAATGAAAGGCCAGACCTGCGGGAGAAGATGCCTCCGCAGCTTGTCACAGATGCGCAGACCGGATGTGACTCCTCCTAAGCGGACATTGCTGATGTCTCTCGTGATGTGAGACCTTGGCCTCAGATGCAGAGGCGGGGGTTACCCAAAGTCATCCTAGCAGGCAAGTCAACCCTAGAGTACAGGGAGCAGGCTGAAGAGGGAACTGAATGAGCACTGAGAGCCAGAAAGAAGAGGGGGCGGGAGGCCTCCTGACTGTCAGCAGAGAGGGGGCCAAGGACCAAACCAGAGCATGGCTGCAGAGCTCGGAGGGACCCAGGCAGAAGGCCTCAGAGCCAATGGTCCGGCACTGAGGATGCGCATCCAGGCTGCACAGAGGAATGAGGAGGGACTGTCCAGACTCTCAGGCTGCTGAAGGACAAGACAATGCTCCCCCATTCCAGAGCGTCCCCCCCCCCTCCGATTACCGGCCATCCTGACCACCGTCCTGATCTCAGGGCCCCCCCCCCCCCGCCCCGAGCCACAGAGCCCCGGACCCCAGAGCGGCATCCACCTGATGCCTCATGCCCACGCTCGTGAGTGCTGTGGGGGCGAGGACATTGTTGAGAGCTGCCGTCCAGCGAGGGTGAGCCGCGGGAGGAGTGCCACGTCTCGTCAGGTGTCAAGGTGTGAGGTGACCCCAGTTAGAAGTGCGGGGACACGCCCCCGACACCCCCAATCCGCATTCCCTCCAAAAAGAGGCGGCCACACAGGCCCCGCCCACCCCGCCCCTGCTCTCGGCCCCAGAGGCTCGGGCCTGGCTGTTAGGCCCAAAGTCCATCCGCTTCCCCAGCGGGGTCTCGGGCAAGGAAGGCCTCGCTCTGAGGCTGGTGGACCCTGGCTCAGCTCAGTACAGGGAGCGCCCCAGGCCCTGTGGCGTGAAGGACGGGACCCTCGTGGGGACCGCAGGGCTCCACACCCCAGAATGGCGGCCACGCGGACCCCGCCCCTGACGTCGGCCTGGGAGCCTCCGGGCAGGTCTAAAGACTGAGGGGCTCCCTCAGTGCGAACGCGGACGGACGGACAGACGCGGGAGGCCCAGGGAGGAGGGGGCTTGTCCTGAGGGGCTGGCCGCAGGTCAGCAGAGGGAGGATTTCCAGGGCACGGGAGGAGTCAGGGCAAGGACCGTCCTCCCCGTCGCAAGGGCACCTCAGAACCCCTCCCCTGTTGTCAGCCGCTTCCTTCTGGCCACACACGGAGGAGGGAGGGCTGCTGTCTGAGAGGGGAGGTGCAGGCCAGCAGAAGGCGCGTCCCTAAGCACTCCCAAGAGTCAGCCCAAGCCCTTGAGTGAGGGCCAGTGGGGCCGCCAGCCGCAGGGCCTCGCCCTGTCTGCCGCACGCTGCAGGCCTGGTAAAACTCTGCCACGTGCGGCCGCGTGGTCACCCTCACTGCCTCCGAATGGGACGCAAGGAGGTGCCGGCACTGGTGCGAGCAGATGGCCCTCGGGGCAAGAGAGGAGCTCCAGGCTGCACCGGCCGTCCAGGGAGGACCCCGAGTGAGGACTGAGGGAGTCACCCACCCCGAAGAGAAGGGACAAGAGAGAATATGGCCCGTCCCCTCCTGTCAACCCTTAGACTCCCAAGAAAGGACTGTCAGGCTGAGACTGCCCTTACTTTCCTCTGCCAGGTTCAGGCTGAGACCGCCCGTAATTTCCTCTGCCAGTTCCGAGGGAGGTTAGAGCTTTGTTCTGAAGGGGCAGCCACCAGGCAGCAGAAGGGAGGGTACCAAGACCCTTCGGTGGTGGGCTGAACGCTCCCTCCTTTCCTCCTCCTGGGTGTCGTGGAAGATGGTGTTGTCAACTTCAGAGCAGCAGAGGGGAGGGGGTGGGGATGGGGGTGTTGGCAACAACTGTCATCCTGACTCTGAATGGGAACCGTGGGGACCTACCTCCCCTGCCAGCCCCCACTGTCACCCCCGTACCGCCCAGGCAAGGCTGGCTGGCTGTGGCCCAAGGCTCACTCTACCGTCCTCCACAGGGGTCTCAGGGGACAGGCTGAGCAGGAGAACAGGAGCCCTGTGGGTCCTCGAGCAGTGCCCTCAAGAACCCTGCAGAGGCGGCCTTGGTTAAAGCCAGGGAGGAATCTCTCCGCTGACGGTGCTCACAGCATCTCCTTGTCCCTCCCCCAGGTGCCCTCGTTGCCTGCCTTCCTGCCCACACTCCCGCCTGCTGGCCCTGACCTGTGTCATCATGCCTCGGCGCCAGAACAAGCGCCATGGCCGCAAGAAACGCCACCAGGCCCGGGGGGAGACTCAGAGTCTCAAGGGTGCCCAGGCCACTGAGGAGGGGGCGGCGGCAGAAGAGGTAGAAGAGTCGCCATCCTCCCCCGCTTCTGTTTCTAGGGGTACTCCCCCGAGCTCCCCTGCTGCTGGCACTCGCCAGGAGCCTCAGGGAGACCCAGCCACGAGCTCTCGTGATGCAGGGGTTTCATGCCCAGGATCTGAAGAGGGTGCCCAGAGCCAAGATGAGAAAAGTGCAGGTACCTCCCAGGCAGCACCTTTCATTGAGAGCAGTTGCAGAGTTTTTCTGATCAGGGAGTCCACAATGTTGGTGCACTTCCTGCTGGAGAAGTACAAGACGAAGGAGCCCATCCCGCAGGCAGCACTGCTGAAGGCTATCAACAGGAAGTACGATAAGCACTTCCCTGAGATCCTCAGCAGAGCCTCTGAGATCATGGAGCTGGTCTTTGGCCTCGAGCTGAAGGAAGTTGACCCCAGCAGTCACTCCTACGCCCTCATCAGCAAGATGGCCCTCCCCAGCGAGGGAAGTCCAAGTGATGAGTCGGGGCTGCCCACATCCGGTCTCCTGATGATTCTCCTGGGCCTGATCTTCACGAAGGGCAACCGTGCCACCGAAGAGGAGATCTGGAAATTCCTCAATGCGTTGGGTTTGTATGCTGGGAGGAGGCACTTGATCTTCGGGGATCCCGGGAGGCTCATCAGCAAAGATTTCGTGCAGCAAAAGTACCTGACATACCGCCAGGTGCCCAACAGCCATCCTCCACGCTATGAGTTCCTGTGGGGCCCGAGAGCCCACGCTGAAACCAGCAAGATGAAAGTGCTGGAGATTTTGGGCAAGATCATTGGTACCGTCCCCAGTGCCTTCGCAGATCGCTATGAGGAGGCTCTGAAAGATGAGGAAGAGAGCGCCGCGGCCAGGGCTGCAGCTGTTGCTGAGGGCAGAGCCCCTTCCAGGGCCAAGGCCCGCAGCTCCTCCCACATGTAGGGAGGGAGGCCGTGGGCAGTTTGCTCACTTTGTTTTGGAAGAGAGCAGTCAAGCTCCTAAATAGTGCAGAGTAGTAGGGATGGAGGGAACAAAGTATAGATCTTATTTATCTTCTTGTTTTAAACTACTAACTTCTATATATTATTGACTGATTTAGGTTTTTCAAATGTTTTTTCTTGTAATAGATAGTGTATTTTCTTAAGAATAGGAATTTGTGAATGACATTGCTTGCATATTTATTGCTGTTTAAAGAGTTCTAAAGTTACAGTTTTGGTATATGTAACAGAAAAACGAACCATCTATATTTTCTGTATGATCCAGAAGTAGAAAACATGGCACTGCAATAGAGATTTTCATGGAAATGTGAAAGGCGACCACAGAAAATATTTAGAAACAAAAAATGGAGAAAACAGAGAGTAAAAGCCATTTAACTCGTGGTTTGCCTTACTTCGTTTAAACTTTCTTTTGGTAGAAATAAAAGATACTTTGATTTACCTCATTTGTGAGTATTTGTTTCTTTTGCCCTAGTGCACTGCATATTCTCTGCTACCTACTGGATTAAAAATAAACTCTGATGGGAGGGTGGCACTTCGGGGTTCATAATAATCATATCATAACTGCCATTCATCAAAAACCCAATATTGCTTAATGAGTATGCCACTGCTTTACATGTAGTACATAACATTCCAACATTCACGCAGGATAGGTTTTAGCAGACTCCCTTCACAGGTGAATAACTTGCAGGTGTCTCAAGTTCACAAGACTGATTAAGTGACCTTGCTGGGTCTAGTCCCCTGGTCTGGAATAGTCTAGAGCCTACACTCTTCCACTCCTCCCAGCCTAAGCCAGACCTTACGTCTTTTAATTCATTTTTCTTCTCACCACTCCAAAATGTATCTCATGGGATAAAAGGGGCCCTGTTCCCAAAGCATTGTTATGGAATACAGTAACAGTAACGCTGGATAAGTGAATGGTATGAATAAAAAGAAAAATTTTCGGTGACAATGGGGTCTTCTACATATGCAATGTCAGATACCCTGAAAAGATCAGCATCTCCTCATTTACTCTTCAAGTTTCTCAGGGACATAAAAGTCTTGGTTTAAGAGCTGTGTCCTCAGGTCAGGGGAGGGAGGAGCCCCAGCCTCTGATAGTTACTCAAGGTGAGGACCTTAGAACAGAAGGGGGCCCCACAAAGTCTACCCTGCTTTCTCCCTTGTGTGGCCATGCGCAGAGCTGTCTGTCTGAAGGTACCCCTTCTTTTCCTCCGGGGCAAGGGTGGAGAGGTTCTCAGGGAGGTGAGTTCCTTGGTCTTGTGGCAGCATCTCCAATTCTGCCCAAGTAGGAGATCCTAGCAGGCCTTAATTTGCTTCAGGGTGAGGACACTGGGTGCCGATGAGTGGACTCCCCAAAACAAAGGGGACCACACAGAGGCCCCCGGCAGGAGTAGCCAGAGAATAGGTCTCTTATCTCCCCTTCTGGTGTCTCAGGAAGGTGAAAGCCTTGGCCTGAGGCTGGCAGACAGACAGTAGGGAGGGTGGAGTCCCATATGCTACCTGAAGTCAACGTAAGAAACCTGAGTTAGGACTGAGGGGCCACTGACTCCAGAAGAGTGGGGCCTTGTAAAGTCCTGCTCCTCAGAAGACCCCAACAGCTTTGGACAGATCTGGTTCATCCTGACTTCCAATTCAGAATTCCCAAGAAGGTAATGCCTTTGTGCTGAGGAGCACAGCTTCAGGGGAGTGGAAGGTGGAGTCCTGGGTCTGGTCAGGCATCACGATGAGGACCCTGAATGAGGAGCAAGAGGACCACTCACTCCAGAACAGAGGAGAATGCAGAGTCCCGCCCCTGAGGTCAGCCCCAGGAGGCCCAGGACAAAGCTTTCTGGCTGACCTGCCCCCTCTTTCCACTGGGGGTGGTCTCGGGGAGGCGAGGGCCTTGGTCTATGGGGAACAGCCTCACTCAGTAGAGACTGGAAATCTAGTGACTCTAAATGAGGATAAAGGGACTCCACCTAGAGCAGAGCCCTGCCACTGGATACCTCCCCTTGGCAAATCCAGGAATGTTGGCATGGTGCGCCCCACGCCTTTCCTTTTAGAGCGTCTCAGGTAGATGAGGCACTTGGTCCCAGGGGCCAGCCTCAGGGGAGCACAGGGAGGAATTCCAGGTCATGCCAAGAGTCGAGCAGAGGACCATGAGGACTGAGGGAACCACCCAAGTCATAAAAGCGGGGACGCCACAGAATCCCTCCCTTACTGTCGGCCATGAGTGACCACAGGCAGTCATGCCCACGTGAGGCAACCCTCACATCCTCCTAGGTGGTCTCGGGGAAGTAAAGGCTGTAGTACGAGAGCACAGGCCTCTCTAGGTCACGGGAAGAGCCAGCGTAAGGACTCCGAGTGAGGACCAAGGGGAACGCACAACCGAAAAGAGAGAGGAACAAACACATAGCCCCACCACCCTTTCGGCCCGGGGAAGCCCCAGGCAGGGGTAGTTCCATGTGTCACCCACTTGCCTCCGGCTCTGGAGGACTCAGGTCGGTAGACGAAAGAGTCCCAGATCCTGACAGAGTGAGGACTATTGAGGTCACAAACCCCAGAAGAGCGGAGCCCGGGGAATCTTGCCCTCTGTGTTAGTCCTCAGAAGCCCCACAGAAATAGCTGTGGCTACACGTGGCCTACTCTGACTTCTGCTTCTGGGGACTCAGGGTGGTGAGGACTTTGCTCCGAGGCTGGTGACTCAGCACAGGGGAAATTTCCAGGTTGTGCTAGGAGTTGGCGTGAGGACCTAAGGCTGGAGTGGAGCATGAAAACCATAACAATGGGGGCAGCACATCATCTCTCCCCTGCTGTCAGTCCTGGGAGACGCCTGGAGAGATGTCAGGCCGAGCAGAGGCAACCCTTAACTCCTCCCAGGGTGACAGAGAAGTGGGGACGGTAATAGGTGAAGAGAGGGAGAAATATAGGTCTTCCCAGGAGTCAAACTGAGGAAGAGCCTGAGTGAGGACCGGCGCGGCCAAGCATAACAAGGCCTGGATCTGCGGGCCCCAGCTTCCTGCCTTCAGAGACCACAGGTAGACGTGGGACATCAGGCTACCCTCACTTTATTCAGTTCGCTCTCAGACAGCGGTGGGCCTTTCTATGAGCACATATCCTCAGGTAAAGCGACAGGAGCCACAGGCCTTCCCAGGAGTCAAACTGAGAACCCTGAGTGACGACTAAGGGGAACATGCCCCACCCGCTGAGCTGTGGGGATGACAAAGAGTCTAGCCTTGCCCCTGCTTTCAGCACTTGAAGGCGCAGGACAGGGCAGTCGGGCCAAGGCTCCTTTACATCAGGTCTAAGGGAGGTGAGACCCTTAGCCTGAAGGTAAAGCCATCAGAGGGCAGAAGGGTGGGTCCCAGGCCCTACGTGAAGCCAGCTGAGAGCACTGAATAGGGACTGAGGACCCAGTGATCCCAGGATAGAAAGGACTCCACAGAGCTGTCAGCACGGTGTTCCCCCTGTCAGGCCGGTGAGCTGGGCCACCACTCACTTCCTCCTCATGGGTCCCCGGGACCACTGAGGTGTGAACGGCAGAGCAACAGAGGGGAGGAAGCCCAGGCCCTGGCTGCCGTCCACCTAAAGATCCTGAAGATGAACTGAGCAGACTCCCCGCCCTAGGACACGGAAGGTCCCACTGGCAGCCCCTTCTGTCACCCCAGTGACACTCAGGTAGGCTGGCAGCCTGTAGCCCAAGGCTCACTCTACCGTCCTCCACAGGGGTCTCAGGGGACAGGCTGAGCAGGAGAACAGGAGCCCTGTGGGTCCTCGGGCAGTGCCCTCAAGAACCCTGCAGAGGCGGCCTTGGTTAAAGCCAGGGAGGAATCTCCCCGCTGAAGGTGCTCACAGCATCTCCTTGTCCCTCCCCCAGGTGCCCTCGTTGCCTGCCTTCCTGCCCACACTCCCGCCTGCTGGCCCTGACCTGTGTCATCATGCCTCGGGGCCGGAAGAGCAAGCGCCATGCCCGCGAGAAATGCCACCAGGCCCGGGAGGAGACTCAAGAGTCTCAAGGGTGCCCAGGCCACTGAGGCGGCGGCCGCAGCGGCGGCGGCAGAAGAGATAGAAGAGTCGCCCTCCTCCCCCGCTTCTGTTTCTCGGGGTACTCCCCCGAGCTCCCCTGCTGCTGGCACTCACCAGGAGCCTCCGGGAGACCCAGCCACAAGCCCTCGTGATGCAGGGGTTTCATGCCCAGGATCTGAAGAGGGTGCCCAGAGCCAAGGTGAGGAGAGCAGGCCTGCCCCATCCTGAACGGTTCGCCTTTCCCTCCCCTACCTGGACACTGGTGGTTGCAGCATGCCCAGAGATCCTCCCTCTCGTGGTCAAGGACCACTGCTAGGTTTCCAGCCATACCAGGACCAAGCAAGACAAAACCGCCAGCACAGGTTGACGCAGGCGCACCAAGACCTACAAGGTGACTCAAGGTAACCCAGGGTTCATTACGCCTCACTTGTAATAACTTAGCATTGCGGCTTTTGCTTCCCCGCCCCACCCCATGGGTTCTGCTTGGGTGCTTATGGGTAAGTGCCTGCATACTAGCAGGAAAGTTATATAGCCTAAAGCTGTCGATCGATTTGTCAGTCAAATAACACAGGACACAGGGAGGGACCACCACTCTACAAAACACAGCCCTACCCCATCGCGGGGCTGCTTCTGGTTTCCAGACAGCCTGCTCTCCTGCTTTCTCGGGAGCGTACCTTTGCTCTGCTTAACTGAACTCTTGCTGCTTAAAACTGCTCTACGCCTCTCGACTGAATTCTTCCTCTTTGGGAGGGCAAGAGCCCAGGAAATCGCCATTCTGCCGGTGACAGTATGGATCGCATATTCATTACTTTTATCAGGTACAAGTTAAAGTTTTGATATTTCATAAAACAAATTTAAAAACCTTCCAT
This sequence comes from Tursiops truncatus, assembly GCF_011762595.2. NCBI lineage: Eukaryota > Metazoa > Chordata > Mammalia > Artiodactyla > Delphinidae > Tursiops > Tursiops truncatus. The sequence goes on along the minus strand of NC_047055.1, from coordinate 106,098,950 downwards.
TTTTTTTTTTTTATGACCTAGAACAAGAAAACACAGCAATGGAAGAGGGATTTCCATGGAACTGTGAATAGACTCGGCAGTAAAATCATGTGGGTCAACTAAAAAAAGGAAAGAAAAAGCGTACATGGTGGCACATTTTTGGTTTGTTTTATTCTTTTAGTGCTTCTTTTTGTAAAACTGAAAGATGTTTTCTTAGATTACTCAAGATTGTGAGAGAAATTAAACAATAATAAAGTAGACATCCTTATCGTTGCCACTCTTATTCCCAACCATTAATTGAGCAGCTACTCTTTGGAAGGCTCCGTGGCACAACTGGGGATGGGAAGAAAAAGAAGACTGAGCCACTGTCCATAGACCTTCGGAGCCTAGGAGCTGCTGCCATGTCAAGATGGGGAGACACACTCTGAGACCTAAATAAATGGCAAGTTACAACAAGGGGTGAGAAAGAGAGGAGGTTCCAGACGAGAGCAGTCAAGTGTAAATGCTCTGAAGCAAGGAAGCCTGGAGCTTTGGGACACTGCAGTTCCCTCGAGGAGGTGACTTTAAGTTAGGCGGGATGGTGGGCTAAATGAGGCCGAGTGAATTGTGGTGGGGGAGGGTGGGACCCTTAGATGGTGGGCCTCAGAGTTGACAGACTCAAGACTGGAATGGAAGCTTACCCTGAATTTTTACTTTGCGACTGTGGGTAAAACAGAGAGAATCTCCACCCGGGGCAGGAATAAAATGGCTTCCGTGTTCCTGTCCCAGTGCAGGTGAACACAGTGCACAAACTAGGTGTTTTAATCCCATCGCCTCCAGGGAGTTTCTGAGAAACAAGGATGATACTTCCTTGAAGTGAGATGTCAAGAAGCCACTGTGATAGCACTCTTTGCACTGGGGTCAAAGGGCCAGAGGCCACTCCCTTAAAGGGATGTTCTACTACTTACCTTAAGTGTAATCTGGGGAACTCCAAAGGAAGGCTACAATTTTTGGTGGTGGTGAAATTATAATGAAACTAGTGGTGGTTTGGATGAAAAGGCACCTGGGAGGGAAGTTGTTGGTCCTTGACGCAAATTCTAGAACCTCTGAGTAGCATCCAGCTGGGAGAGATTCCTCTACACTCAAATGACATATTTACAAATGGGGAAGTTTTACATAGTTTCAGTGTCTAACCAGTTTTGTTCGTTCCAAAGGTGCTGCGTATCGTATTTTCTGACATCTCATGAGATTAAAGAAAAAAATCCCAAAGAGTTGGTATTATGGTCTGGGGTCATAGTTATCGTAGTAATAAATGCCATTCTTGAAAGACCATTGTTGCAAGTGCTTTACAAACATCACGTATATTACAACAGCTCGACAAGATAGGGCTTATCAGACTCACTTTGCAGATGATGAACTTGCAATTTTCTCAAGTTCACAAGACTTGTGAAAGAGCTGGGAATAGACCCTTGGTCTGAATTCGTCTAGAGGCCACACTGTTCCACTCTTCCCGGCCTGAGGGAGACCTAGTATCCTTTAATTCACTTGTCTCCTCACTACTTCAAACTGTATTTCAGGCAATTTAAAAAATAAAAAGCAAGCAAGCAAACAAAAAGCCCTGTAGCCAAAGGACTATAAACAGTCCTGATGAAGGAAGGTTAATACAAGAATAAACCGTAATTTGGGGATTGTCTGTGGGCTTCATTTATCTAGAGTCCTCCTGCTCCTCGCGCCAGGGTTCCCTGAAAGCTCACTGCCCTGGTCCCAGCACGTGTGTTCAGCTCCAGCACTTTCCCACGTTAGAGCTCCTTTCTCCTGAGACTTCCCCAGTGTGCCCTCAAGTCCAACTCTGGAATCTGTTAATGGTGTGTTGAGACTGGCCTCTGAATAAATACACCAATGAGTGAGCTTACCTAGGAGGTCAATATCCAAAGCCTCCCTCATAAGTTGGAGATGAGGACCTGAATAGACATTTCTACAAAGAGGGTATACCAGTGGCCAAACAGTACATGAAAAGATGCTCAATATCATTAGTCACTAGGGAAACGTATACAAAAAAGACAGAGTGGGATACCATTTCACTAGGTTGGTTATAAAAATGGAAAATAACAAGTGTTTGCGAGGATATGAAGAAATTGGATCCCTCATACATTGCTGGTAAGAATGTCAAATGGTTCAGCCTCTTTGGAAAACAGTTTGGTAGGTCCTCAAATTTAAACCAAGAATTACCGTATGACCCAGCAATTCCATTCCTAGGTATATAACCAAAATAACTTAAAAACTGTATTCAAACAAATCTTTGTACCCAAATATTCAAAGAAGCATTATTCATAAAAGCCAAAAAATGCAAACAACCCAAAATTTCCATCACTGAATGAACGGACAAACAAAATGTGGTATATTCTTACAATGGAATATTATTCAGTCATGAAAAGGAATGAAGTACGGATAACTGAGAGACCATGAATGAACCTTGGAGACATTATGATAAATGATAAATGAAAGGAGTCAGAAACAAAAGGTCACATATTATATGACACCATTTACATGAATTGTCCAGGATAAGCAAATTCACAGAGACAGAAAGCAGATTGATGGTTGCCCGGGGCTAGGGAGAGGTATGAATGAGAAGGAACTTTTTGAAGGGTAAGAGATTATGTAAGCAGATAGGCTAGGCGGTCCCTGGAGAAAGAGAACCAGGCATGGCTTTCTTGACATAAGAGAAGCCATTTTTGGCCTAAGCCATTTTGTGATCTAAGCCATTTTAAGATTATTTTGTGAACCTGGAAACAATGTTTGCCCTTCAACACACCTCCATAATAATGACCTTAAGGGAATAAAAGAATGCAGCGACAATAGACTGCTATCAGACAGGAGTAGTAACATAAGCAAAGGTAATAAATCAGTTGTTAAGTCTCCCAGTCTTTTCAAGGGTAAAGATATATATCAATGAGTTATATTTTTAATATTATATATAATACAATCAATAGATTGATTGATCCCACTATACATATAATATATATAACATATAGGTGTATGTATGTATGTAAAATCAACGGAATGATAGAATCAGATAGAATGAGAGAATTACCATTCTACAGCCCCTAATGGATTAGTGGATAAGGGTGAAGATCCTCACTACCTGTCAATACCACCAGGAAGCAGAAAACAGACACTATGTATCTCCTAATGGAAGCACACAGCTTGGTCTCAGGGGTGAACTTGCCAATGAACAAACTGGTAAATCAATAAGCCTTAATCTGAACAAGCTGTTTCCTACAATTATGGAGGATCCTTGATGCTGAGTTCCAGGTATATTGGGTTCATTATTTTATTCTCTGTAATGTTGTATATGATTGTTTTTATTATAAATATCATGCCTTTAAAGTTGAAAACCCAAGTAAAATGGAACAATTTTTAGCAAACTATAAATCACTAAAGTGAAAACGTAGTCCAAACCCAGAGCACCATCAAAATGTGCCAGGACAATCCAGGTTTGGAGCCCCCTCACACCAAATGATCAGGGAAAAACTAATCACCACCTTATTTGAATTCTTCCAAACCATACAAAAAGATAGAAAACGGATCAACCATTTTAATAGGGTAGCCCTCCTTGATACAAAGTCCAGATAAGAATGCCCCAATAAAAGGATACTCACACATAACCATGTGATTAAATGAAGAAATGGGCTATGACTAAGGAACACAAAGATATCATATTAGAAAATACTGAAAGGGAAAGAATATTTGTCTCTACACTTCTATTCTCAAGCCTGTTGACACCAAATGTATGGGCTTTTTGTTTTGTTTTGTTTTGCTCACACAAACCAATTCTCTACCACCAGCTGAGTATCCTACAATTCAATTCAATTCTGACAATACCTACCTGCAGTTAGCATCAGATCCCACAAGGTAAGGGCTCATTCCCACAAGATTGCCCTACACTTAATCCAAACCCAGGTCTCCCATAATTCTGACTGACTGGCTATAAATTGGGGGCTCCCACAACCCCCTCCCTGGGTTTGGTAATTTTCTAAAGTGGCTCAAAGAACTCAAGGCAACAGTGTACTTACTAGATTACTGGATTATTATAAAAGGATGTGACTCCCTAACAGCCAAACGGAAGCGATACTTAGAGTGAGGTGTGGGGAAGGGGTGTGGAGCTCTCATGCCCTCTCCAGCTGCATCACCCTCGAAGCACCTACATGCGTTCGGCAAACTGGAAGCTCTCCAGACCATTTTGGTTAGGATTTGTATGCAGGCTTCATTACACAGGCATAATTAATTAAATCATTGGCCACTGGTAATTAAGTCAATCTCCAGCCCTTCTTCCCTCAGAGGGTAGGACTGAAAGTTCCTAGCCCCTGATCACATGGTGGGTCCCCCAGGCAGCCCCCCACCCTTAGGGGCTTTCCAAAAGTCACCTCATCAACATAAACTCAGGTGTGGTTGAAAGGGGCTTGTTACCAGTAACATGAAACACTCCTTTCACCTTTCTTGCTCTTTTCACTTAGGAAACCCCAACAGTTTTAGCAGCTCTGGGGACAAAGACCAAATATATATTTCTTAGTATAAATCACAATTTAATTATATGTAGGGGAAAGAAAGGGCCTTTGATAAAAATTTTACACCAGTCCATGGTAATAACTTTTCACAAACTCACATCAGTAGGAAATTTCTCTTCTGTAAAATCTATACGTATTAAGCATACTTAAATGTGGAATGTTATCAGAATTCCCAATAAAATAAGAAGCAAGACACGGACAGATGGTACCACCTCTACTATTTGACAAGAATTTTCCTGCTCTGCCACGTGAACATCTTGGAAGTCATCACTCCCATCCTCACAATGACAAAAAGCTGAACAAACTGAAAATCAACAACTCTTCTTAGATCCATCAGAGAATTGAAGTTACAGGGAAAACCAATGCTTCAAAACTGAAGATGCAGGGAAATACAGGGAATCACAGCTCACTGGGAGCGGAAAGTCCTGGATCCAGGAAGGAGGAGAAAATTTACATTGTACTTGATGCAACACTGGAAGCTATGTGTGACAAGCTTCAGAGCCCAAAACTCCTAGGAGCCTAGTCTTAGGGGAGCCCACACACTTCTGTGAGTTTTACCTTCTGGGGTCCTAACAGGTTCTCACCGTAAAGATCCAAGAAAAATATTCTCATGCTTCTGGCATGAGGGGGACATAAACCCTTTTGAAATACACCTAGGAAAAAGTAACCATTCTGAAACACAGGTCCAGATGTTTCTGTTTTGTGTACTTTCCTAAACCAACTACCTTGTATGAAGGAAAAATCCAAACTCTAGCTCCCTCCAAACTTCCTATGTCACATAACAGGGGGGATAAAAGCTGAGAAGCATTTGTGAAGGCAATAGCCCAGGGGCACAGAGCCACTAAAACACAGACAGCTAATCACAGGATTATAGAACACTTCCTGGACACCTTACCACGGCATCAACAAGGTTCCAATATAATACCAGAGGATTCCTGCTGAAAGAACTGCAAGGCTTAGACCACTTATGAAGGTGTTCCTAGGGAAAACCAAAGACAACAAGAACACTCAAGGAAATTGAAATCTCAGGCGCCTACAGTAAGAGCAAACAGTAAACACGACATAACTCTTACGCTGATAAATACACACTCTCATGCTAAAGGCCCTTTAAATCGGTTCCTATTATCCAATACATCAAGTCCAGCCTTCAACGAAAAATTATAAGATATGCTAAAAGGCAGAAAAACACAGTCTGATTAAACAAAGCAAGTAAATTAACCACACTCAGATATAGGAGATAATCTAGAATATTAGACTAGGATTTTAGAATACTTATGATTCATACGCTAGGCCTCTAATGGAAAAAGTGAACAACATGCAAGAATAGTAGGTAATGTACGTAGAGAGACGGAAACTGTAGGAAAGCATCAAAAGGAAATGTGAGAAATCAAAAACATCGAAACTGCCATGAAGAATACCACTGATACAGACTCACCGGTAGACTGCACATGGCCAAGGAAAGACTCAGTGAAATTAAAGATATACGTTGATAGAAACCCCTCAAACTAAAAAGCAAAGAGAAAACAAAATAATTTTTAAAAAGGAAAAGAGTAACCAAGGATTGTGGAACAATTACAAGAGATGTAACATATGCATAGTGGGAATAATCTGAGAAGAAACAGAGAAAGAAGCAGAATTTTCAAAGTAATAATGACTGAGAATTTCCCCAAATTAATGACAGACACTAAACCATAGATCTAGGAACCTCGGAGAACACCAAGCAGGATAAATAGAAAAAAAAATCTACACCTAGGCATATCATACTCAAACCACAGAAAACCAAACAGAAAGAGAATTCTTGAGACGAGCTAGAGGAAAAAAGAACTTACTATAGAGGATCAAGGGTAACAATTACCAAGATTTCTCTTCACAAACGATGCTATCAAGAAAAGGCTACAGTTAAATTTAGGCATTGAAATGAAAAAACCCAACAACAACAACAAAAACACTACCACCAACCTAGAATTCTGTAGCCAGGGGGAGAAAATCCTTCAACAATAATGAGAAATAAAGACTTTCTCTGACAGACAAAAAAACTGACAGAAATTTGTCACACAGATCTACTTTGCAAGAAATGTTAAAAGAAGTTCTTCTGGGAAAAGGAAAATGATACAGGTCAGAAGCTTTGGCTGACATAAAGAAAGGAAGAGAGTAACACAAGAAATAAATGAAGATTAAAAAAAGCTTTTTATTTTTATTATTTTCAACTGATCAAAAAAGATAACTATTTCTTCAAAATAATAATATAACAGCAATGCATCCAGTGATTATACATTATGGATAAGAGAAATAAATGGCAGAAATAGTATACTTGCACTGTTACGAGATACTTGCACTAACCGTGAAGCAGGATGGGGTTATTTGAAAGAGGACTTGAATACGTTGCAAATGTATAACGCAAACGCTACACAAACCACTAGAAATTTTATAAAAGTATAACTGATGTGCGAAAGAGGAGAGAAAATGGAATAACATTAAATCTTGAATTACAACTAGAGAAGGCAGAAAGAGAGCACAAGATTAAAAAGGAAACAAAGAGTAAGCTCAAGGAGTAGAAAACAGTTACAAATATGGTCAATGTTAATCCAACTATATCAATAATCACTTTTAATGTGAATGGTCTAAATATACCAATTGAAAGGTAGAGATTGATAAAAAGAATGAAAACAAAGAAGATCTAACCCTATGCTGTTTACAAGAAACACACTTTAAATATAAAGACATGAAATTATTAAAAGTAAAGGGATGGATACAATAGCCAGGTCATGGAAGCAACCTAAATGCCCATTGACAGATGAATGGATAAAGCAGGTGTGGTACATATATACAATGGAGTATTACTCAGCCATAAATAGGAATGAAATTGGGTCATTTGTAGAGATGTGGATGGACCTAGAGACTATCATGCAGAGTGAAGTAAGCCAGAAAGAGAAAAACAAATATTGTATATTAATGCCTACATATGGAATCTAGAAAAATGGTACAGATGAACTGGTCTGCAAGGCAGAAATAGAGACACAGATGTAGAGAACGTATGGACACCAAGGGGGGCAAAGCGGGGGTGGGATGAATGGGGAGATTGGGATAGACTTATATATACCAATATGTACAAAACAGATACCTAATAAGAACCTGCTGTGTAAAAAAATAAAATAAAATTCAAAACAAAAAAAGTAAAGGGATGGAGAAAACTCTACCATGCTAATATGAGTGAAAAAAAGAAAACAACTGCTCTAGCTATATTATTTCAGACAAAGCAGTATTCACAACAAGAAAGTCAGGAATAAAGATGGGCATTACTTAATGATTAAGTGGCCAATTCTCAAAGAAATCATGGCAACCCTTAATGTGTATGCACCAAAAAATTCTGTTAAGATACATGAGGCAAACACTGATGAGACACATCTACTCTTATATAGGAGATGTCAACACATCTCTTTTCATAATTGACAAATCCACTAGGCAAAAAATCAGTAAGGTGCAGTTGAACTGAAAAGCAACATCAATTAACTAGATCTAAATGACATGCATAGAATACTTCACAACAGCAGAAAGCACATTTTCAAGTCCACATGGAACATACACCAAGATAGATCACATTCTATGCCATAAAACACACATCATCAAACTTAAAAGAATATAAATGATACAAAGAATGATCTCATTCTGCAATGGAAATAAACTAGAAACTGATAACAAACAATAGCAAGAAAATCAAGGGTATTTGGAGATTAAACAATATACTTCTAAATAACACATGGGCCAAAGAGTAAATCTAATGGGAAATTTTAAAATATGTTTAACTAAATGGAAACAAAATTACAACTTATCAAAAGTTGTGCAATATAGCAAAACCAGTACTTAAAGGGACATGTATAGCATTGAATGTCTATACTAGAAAAATCTAAAATCAATAATTTAAGCTTCTACCTTAGTAAACTGGTGAAAGAAGAGGAAAAAAGCAGAGGAAAAAGAAATAATAAATCAAAACAGAAATCAATGACACTGAAGAAAGGGAAAAAATAGAGAAAAACAACAAAACCAGAAGCTGTCTCTTTGAACACATCCAAAAGAAAAAAAAGAAAAAACAAGATAACAGTCTAACCAGGCTACTCAAGGAAAATAAAAAGAGAGAAAACACCAATGAAATCACTAATAGCAGAAATGAAGGAAGGGCAATCACTACTGATTCCACGGATATTAAAAGGATAATAAATGAATATTATAAACAACTCTAGGCCTACAAATTTGAAAAGTTAAATCGACAAATTACTTGAAGATACAATTTCCCAAAACTATACAAGGATAAACAGATAATCAGAATAGGTCTGCATCTATTAAAGAAATTTAATCTATAATTAATAAGCTTCCAATAAAGACAGCACCAGGCCCAGATGATTTCACTGATGAATTCTAACAAAAATTTAAGGAAGACATGAAAACAATTCTCTACAATCTCTTCCAGAAAACAGAAGCAGAGGGGACACTTCCTAATTCATTCTATGAGGCCAGCATCACTCTAAGGTCAAAACCAAAAAAAGAAATTAAAAGAAAGGAGAATTGACCACCAATATCTCTCATGAACATAGATGCAAATTCCCCAGCAAAGTATAAGCAAAACAAATCTAACAATGTATAAAAGGAATTATATACAACAACTAAGTGTACTTTATTTCAGGTGTGCAACATTTGAAAATCAGTAATGCTAACTCATCATATCACTAGGCTAAAGAAAATAATCACATGATCATATCAAAACAAGAAAAAAATTTTAATAAAATCCAATACCCATTCATCATAAAATTTCCCAGCAAACTAGAAGTAGACAGGCATTGGCTCAGCTTCATATACTGAATAGAACATCTAAAAATAAAAAAAAAAAACAGGTAAAACATCCTACTTCATACTGAGAAGATAGATGCTCTCACACTAAGATCAGGAACGAGGCTAAGATATCCCTTCTCACCATGCCTATTCAACACTGGACTGGAAGTCCTAGCCAATGCAATAAGATAGGAGAAGGAAGCAAAAGATCTACAGATTTGAAAGGAAAAAATACAACTGTTTTTGCTCACAGATGACCTAATTGTCTATGTAGGAAATCTCATATAATCAACAACAAGAAAACTCCTGGTATCAGTAAGCCAAGGTTAATATTCAACCGTCAATTGTTTTCCAATAAACAAATTGAACTTGCAATTGAAAAACCTAATGCCATTTACATTACCACCAAAAAAAGATCGATTATAAATAATTCTTAGAAAAATATGTATAAGATTCATATGAGAAATACAAATGTCACTGAAAAAAATTAAAGAAAATCTAAATAAATAAACACTCCATGTTCATGGATAGGAGGATGCAAGATTATTGAGATGTCAGTTACTCCCAACTTGATTTATATACTCAATACAATTCTGCTCAAAACTGCAGCAAGGTATTTTGTAGATAGCAACAAACAATCTAAAGTTTATATAAAAAATGAAAAGATCCATAATAACCAACTCAAATCAATACCGAAGAAGATAAAAGTCAGAGAACTGATATTACTGGATTTCAAAACAGACTTTAAAGCTACAATAAGCAAAACCACATACTATTAGCAAAAGAAGAGACAAATAGACCAAGGCACAGAATAGAAAACCTAGAAACAGACCCCTCATACAGTCAACTGATCTTTAACAAAGGAGCAAAGGCAATTCAATAGAGAAAGGAGTCTTTTAACTCACAGTGCTGGGACAACTAGACATCCACATACAACAAAAAAGAATGCTGATACAGACTTTACATGTTGCAAAACAATTAACTCAAAATGGATCACAGACCTAAATGGAAACTCAAAATTAAAAAATCCAGGGACTCCCCTCACAGTCCAGTGGTTAAGACTGCACTTCCACTGCAGGGGGCATGGGTTTCATCCCTGGTCAGGGAACTAAGATCCTGCCTGCCATGAGGAGTGGGAAAATAAACAAACAAAAAAAAGCAAGCAAAACAGAAGGTAATATAGGAGAAAGTCTTGGGTTTGGCAACGAGATTTTAGACACAACACCAAAAGCACAATCCATGAAAGAGAAAAATGATAAGCTGAACTTCATTAAAATTAAAAACTTCTACTCTGTAAAAGGTACTATTAAGAGAATGAAAAGACAAGCCACAGACTGGGAAAAAAATAATTGTAAGACACATATCTGATAATAAACATGAATCAAAAATATACAATGAACTCTTAAAAAACTCCACAATAAGAGAACAAAAAAGTCAATTTAACAGTGGTTAAAAGAGATGAACAGACGCCTCACCAAAAATATACACAGATGGGAAGTAGCATACGAAAAGATGATCAACATCACGGGTCTTCACGGAATTTGGGATTAAAATAACAATGAGATACCTATCAATATGGCTAAAACAAAAACAAACACCAGACAATACCAAATGCTGGCAAGGATGGGGACCAATAGCAACTCTCATTCAGTGCTAAAGGGAATGCAAAGTGATAGAGACACACTGGAAACTGTCTGGAAGTTTCTTTTAAGCTAAACATAATCTTATCACATGATCTAGCAATTAAACGCCTAGGTATTTACTCAAAAGAGTTGAAAACTTATGTCCATCCAAAAACCTTCAAACAAATGTTAATAGTACACTAATTCATAGCTGCCAGAAACTGAAATCAACCAAGATGACCTTCAGCACATGAATGGGTACACAAACTGTGGTAGTCCACGTGATGGAATGCTATTCAGCCATGAAAAGAAATGACTTTCAAACCACAAACAGATATAGAGAAACTTAAATGTATATTGATTAGCAAAAGGAACTAGTTTAAAAAGCCTACATATTGAGTTATTTGTAGTGAGGTGGATGGACCTAGAGTCTGTCATACAGAGTGAAGTAAGTCAGAAAGAGGAAAACAAATACCGTATGCTAACACATACATATGGAATCTAAGAAAAAAAAATGGTCATGAAGAACCTAGGGGCAAGATGGGAATAAAGACGCAGACCTACTAGAGAATGAACCTGAGGATATGGGGAGGGGAAGGGTAAGCTGGGACAAGGTGAGAGAGTGGCATGGACATACATATACTACCAAATGTAAAACAGAGAGCTAGTGGGAAGCAGCCGCATAGCACAGAGAGATCAGCTCGGTGCTTTGTGACCACCTAGAGGTGTGGAATAGGGAGGGTGGGAGGGAGGGAGACGCAAGAGGGAAGAGATATGGGGATATATGTATAACTGATTCACTTTGTTATAAAACAGAAACTAACACACCATTGTAAAGCAATTATACTCCAATAAAGATGTTAAAAAATAAATAAATAAATAAAAAGTCTACATACTGTAGGATTCCGTCAATATTATATTCTGGAAAAGGCAAAACTCTAGAGAGAGCAAAAAGTTCAGAGTTGTCAGGGGCTCAGAGTGAGGTTTTGAGGGATGGACAGGTGGAGCACGGGAGATTTTTAGGGCAGTGAAACTCTTCTGCATGATGCTCTGTTGGTGAGTAGATGACGTCATGCCTTTGTCAACCACTATAGAAGTGTAAAGCACAAAAAGTGAAGTGTGTTATAAACAGTTGGCAATAGTCAATAATAATGTATCACTATGAGTTGATCAATTATAACAAATGAACTTCCATCCATTGAAACAACACAAAATGTTAATAATAGGAGAATCTAACTGGAAGAAGTGAGTGGCTGTATGGAAACTCTTTGCACTATCTGCTTAATTTTCTGTAGTCTGAATCTGTTCTTTAAAAAAGTCTATTGATTTAAAAACTAGAAAAAAATCTGGACAAGAACACATAGCCAGTACAGAGCTATACACAACAATACCAAATAAATAAGAGTCATGAGTGACGAAAAGCAAAAGATAGCAATGCTAATAATTTGATCCTCTAATTAAAACTCTAAGGGAATCGGCACAGAAAATAGTCAAACATATAAGGAACTTCAGAAACCTGGTGGAAAAAAGATCACTACAGCGAAATCAAGAGACTGGCCGGAAACAGTATCAACAATTCCTTAGATCATGTTGATAGAAAATACATCAGGAGCTTCAAGATGGCAAAAGAGTAAGACACAGAGATCACCTTCGTCCCGCAAATACATCAGAAATACAACTACACGTGGAACAACTCCTACAGAACATTTACTACTGAACGCCGGCAGAAGACCTCAGACCTCCCAAAAGGCAAGAAACTCCCCCACGTACCTGGGTAGGGCAAAAGAAGAAAGAAAAAACAGAGACCAAAGAATGGGGACGGCAACTGCACCAGTGGGAGGGAGCTGTGAAGGAGGAAAGGTTTCCACACACTAGGAAGCCCCTTCGCGGGCGGACACCGTGGGTGGCGGAGGGTGGAAGCTTCGGAGCCACAGAGGAGAGTGCAGCAACAGGGGTGCGGAGGGCAAGGCTCAGAGATTCCCGCACAGAGGATCGGTGCCGACCAGCACTCACCAGCCCGAGAGGCTTGTCTGCTTGCCCGCCGGGGCAGGTGGGGGTTGGGAGCTGAGGCTCGGGCTTCAGGGCTTCGGAGGTCGGATCCCAGGGAGAGGACTGGGGTTGGCTGGGTAAACACAGCCTGAAGGGGGATAGTGCGCCACAGCTAGCCGGGATGGAGTCCGGGAAAAAGTCTGGAGCTGCCGAAGAGACAAGAGACTTTTTCTCCTCTTTGTTTCCTGGTGTGTGAAGAGAGGGGATTCAGAGCGCCGCTTAAAGGAGCTCCAAGGAGGGGGGCGAGGTGCGGCTGTCAAGGCGAACCCCAGAGACGGGCATGAGATGCTAAGGCCGCTGCTGCCGCCATCAAGAAGCCTGTGTGCGAGCACAGGTCACGCTCCACACCTCCCCCCTCCCGGGAGCCTGTGCAGCCCGCCACTGCCAGGGTCCCGTGATATAGGGACGATTTACCCGGGGGAACGCACGGCACGCCTCAGGCTGGTGCAACGTCACGCTGGCTTCCGCAGCCTCGCCCCACAATCCGTACCCCTCCCTCCCATCGGCCTGAGTGAGCCAGAGCCCCCGAATCAGCTGCTCCTTTCACCCCGTCCTCTCTGAGCGAAGAACAGATGCCCTCAGGCGACCTACACGCAGAGGCGGGTCCAAATCCAAAGCTGAACCCTGGGAGCTGTGCGAACAAAGAAGAGAAAGGGAAATCTCTCCCAGGAGCCTCAGGAGCAGCAGATTAAATCTCCACAATCAGCTTGATGTACCCTGCATCAGTGGAATACATGAATAGACAACGAATCATCCCAAATTGAGGAGGCGGACATTGGGAGCAACGATATATAAATATATGTTTTCTCTTTCTCTCTTTTTTGTAAGTGTGTATGTGTATGCTTCTGTGTATGATTTTGTTTGTAGAGCTTTGCTTTTACCGTTTGTCCTGGGGTTCTGTCTGTTCGCCTTTTTTTTTTTTACTTAAAACATTTTTTTCTTAATCATTATTTTTTATTTTAATAACTTTATTTTAATTTACTTTATTTTATCTTCCTCTTTCTTTCTTTTTTTTCTCCCTTTTATCCTGAGCCGAGTGGAGGACAGGCTCGTGGTGCTCCAGCCAGGCATCAGGGCTGTGCCACTGAAGTGAGAGAGCCAAGTTCAGGACACTGGTCCACAAGAGACCTCCGAGCTCCACGTTATATCAAACGGCAAAAATCTCCCAGAGACCTCCATCTCAATGCCAAGACCCAGCTCCACTCAATGACCAGCAAGCTACAGTGCTGGACACCCCATGCCAAACAACTAGCAAGACAGGAACACAACCCCAACCATTAGCACAAAGGCTGCCGAAAATTATAATAAGGCCACAGACACCCCAAAACACACCACCAGACGTGGACCTGCCCACAAGAAAGACAAGCCTCATCCACCAGAACACAGGCACTAGTCCCCTCCACCAGGAAGCCTCATCCACCAGAACACAGGCACTAGTCCCCTGCACCAGGAAGCCTACACAACCCACTGAATCAATCTTAGCCACTGCGGACAGACACCAAAAACAACGGGAAGTACGAACCTGCAGCCTGCGAAAAGGAGACCCCAAACACAGTAAATTAAGCAAAATGAGAAGACAGAGAAACACACAGCAGATGAAGGAGCAAGATAAAAACCCACCAGACCTAACAAATGAGGAGGAAATAGGCAGTCTACCTGAAAAAGAATTCAGAATAATGATAGTAAAGATAATCCAAAAGCTTGGAAACAGAATGGAGAAAATACAAGAAACATTTAACAAGGACTTGGAAGAACTAAAGAGTAAACAAACAGTGATGAACAACACAATAAATGAAATTAAAAATTCTCTAGAAGGGATCAATAGAAGAATAACTGAGGCAGAAGAACGGATAAGTGACCTGGAAGATAAAATAGCAGAAATAACTACTGCAGAGCCGAATAAAGAAAAAAGAATGAAAAGAATTGAGGACAGTCTCAGAGACCTCTGGGACAACATTAAACACACCAACATTTGAATAATAGGGGTCCCAGAAGAAGAAGAGGAAAAGCAAGGGACTGAGAAAATATTTCAAGAGATTATAATTGAAAACTTCCCTAATATGGGAAGGGAAATAGTTAATCAAGTCCAGGAAGCACCGAGAGCCCCATACAGGATAAATCCAAGGAGAAACATGCCAAGACACGTACTAACCAAGCTATCAAAAATAAAATACAAAGAACAAATACTAAAAGCACCAAGGGAAAAACAACAAATAACACCTAAGGGAATCCCCAGAAGGTTAAGAGCTGATCTTTCAGCAGAAACTCTGCAAGCCAGAATGGAGTGGCAGGACATATTTAAAGTGATGAAGGAGAAAAACCTACAACCAAGATTACTCTACCCAGCAAGGATCTCATTCAGATTTGATGGAGAAATTAAAACCTTTACAGACAAGCAAAAGCTAAGAGAATTCAGCACCACCAAACCAGCTTTACAACAAATGCTAAAGGAACTACCCTACGCAGGAAACACAAGAGAAGGAAAAGGCCTGCAATAATAAACCCAAAACAATTAAGAAAATGGTAATAGGAACATACATATCAATAATAACCTTAAATGTAAATGGACTAAATGCTCCAACCAGAAGACATAGATTGGCTGAATGGATACAGACACAAGACCCATATGTATGCTGTCTACAAGAGACCCACTTCAGACCTAGGGACACATACAAACTGAAAGTTAGGGGATGGAAAAAGATATTCCATGCAAATGCAAACCAAAAGAAAACCATAGTAGCAATTCTCATATCCGACACAATGGACTTTAAAACAAAGACTATTAGAACAGACAAAGAAGGACACTACATAGTGATCAAGGGATCAATCCAAGAAGAAGCTATAACAACTGTAAATATTTATGCACTCCAACATAGGAGCACCTCAATACGTAAGGCAAATACTAACAGCCATAAAAGGGGAAAGTGACAGTAACACGATCATAGTAGGGGACGTTAACACCCCACTTTCACCAATGGACAGATCATCCAAAATGAAAATAAATAAGGAAACACAAGCTTTAAATGACACATTAAACAAGATGGACTTAATTGATATTGATAGGACATTCCATCCAAAAACAACAGAATACACAGTCTTCTCAAGTGCTCGTGGAACATTCTCCAGGATACATCATATCTTGGGTCACGAATCAAGCGTTGGTAAATTTAAGAAACTTGAACTCCTATCAAGTATATTTTCCTGACCACAACGCTATGAGACTAGATATCAATTACAGGAAAAAATCTGTAAGAAATACAAACACATGGAGGCTAAACAACACACTACTTAATAACCAACAGATCACTGAAGAAATCAAAGAGGAAATGAAAAAATACCTAGACACAAATGACAATGAAACACGATGACCCGAAACCTATGGGATGCAGCAAAAGCAGTTCTAAGAGGGAAGTTTGCAGCAATACAATTCTACCTCAAGAAACAAGAGAAATCTCAAATAAACAACCTAACCTTACACCTAAAGCAATCAGAGAAAGAAAACAAAAAAAGCCCAAAGTTAGCAGAAGGAAAGAAATATTAAAGATCATATCAGAAATAAATGAAAAAGAAATGAAAGAAATGATAGCAGACATCAATAAAATTAAAAGCTGGTTCTTCGAAAAGATAAATAAAATTTTTTTTTAATTATTTAACTAATTCTTTTTTATTTTATTTTATTTTTTAACATTTTTATTGCGGTATAATTGCTTTACAATGGTGTGTTAGTTTCTGCTTTATAACAAAGTGAATCAGTTATACATATACATATGTCCCCATATCTCTTCCCTCTTGCGTCTCCCTCCCTCCCACCCTCCCTATCCCACCCCTCCAGGCTGTCACAAAGCACCGTGCCAATATCCCTGTGCCATGCGGCTGCTTCCCACTAGCTATCTACCTTACTACGTTTGTTAGTGTGTATATGTCCATGACTCTCTCTCGCCCCGTCACAGCTCACCCCTCCCCCTCCCCCTAACCTCAAGTCCGTTCTCTAGGAGGTCTGCGTCTTTATTCCTGCCTTACCCCTAGGTTCTTCATGACATTTTTTTTTTCTTAAATTCCATCTATATGTGTTAGCATACGGTATTTGTCTTTTTCTTTCTGACTTACGTCACTGTGTATGACAGACTCTAGGTCTATCGATAAACAAAATTGATAAACCATTAGCCAGACTTATCAAGAAAAAAAGCGAGAAAACTCAAATCAATAGAATTAGAAATGAAAAAGGGGAAGTAACAACTGACACTGCAGAAATACCAAGGATCATGAGAGATTACTACAAGGAACTCTATGCCAATAAAATGGACAAACTGGAAGAAATGGACAAATTCTTAGAAATGCACAACCTTGCGAGACAGAACCAGGAAGAAATACAAAATATGAACAGACCAATCACAAGCACTAAAATTGAAACTGTGATTAAAAATCTTCCAACAAACAAAAGCCCAGGACCAGATGGCTTCACAGGCGAATTCTATCAAACATTTAGAGAAGCGCTAACACCTATCCTTCTCAAACTCTTCCAAAATATAGCAGAGGGAGGAACACTCCCAAACTCATTCTACGAGGCCACCATCACTCTGATACCAAAACCAGACTAAGATGTCACAAAGAAAGAAAACTGCAGCCCAATACCACTGATGCACATAGATGCAAAACTCCTCAACAAAATACTAGCAAACAGAGTCCAGCAGCACATTACAAGGATCATACACCATGGTCCAGTGGGGTTTATCCCAGGAATGCAAGGATTCTTCAATAGATGGAAATCGATCAACATGATACACCATATTAACAAATGGAAGTAGAAAAACCAGATGATCATCTCAATAGATGCAGAGAAAGCTTTCGACAAAATTCAACACCCATTTATGATAAAAACCCTCCAGAAAGTAGACATAGATGGAAATTTCCTCAACATAATATAGGCCATATATGACATACCCACAGCCAACATCATCCTCAATGGTAAAAAACTGAAATCATTTCCACTAAGATCAGGAACAAGACAAGGTTGTCCACTCGCACCACTATTATTCAACACAGTATTGGAAGTTTTAGCCACAGCAGCATTCAGAGGAGAAAAAGAAATAAAAGCAATCCAAATTGGAAAAGAAGAAGTAAAGCTGTCACTATTTGCAGATGACATGATACTCTACATAGAGAATCTTACAGATGCTACCAGAAAACTACTAGAGCTAATCAATGAATTTGGTAAAGTAGCAGGATACAAAATTAATGCACAGAAATCTCTTGCATTCCTATACACTAATGATGAAAAATCTGAAAGTGAAGTTAAGAAAACACCCCCATTCACCATTGCAACAAAAAGAATAAAATATCTAAGAATAAACGTACCTAAGGAGACAAAAGACCTGCATGCAGAAAATTATAAGACACTGATGAAAGAAATTAAAGATGATACAAGTAGATGGAGAGATATACCATGTTCTTCAATCGGAAGAACCAACATTGTGAAAATCACTCTACTACCCAAAGCAATCTACAGATTCAATGCAATCCCTATCAAACTACCACTAGCATTTTTCACAGAACTAGAACAAAAAATTTTACAATTTGTATGGAAACACAAAAGACCCCGAATAGCCAAAGCAATCTTGAGAAAGAAAAACGGAGCTGGAAGAATCAGGCTCCCTGACTTTGGACTATACAACAAAGCTACAGTGATCAAGACAGTATGGTACTGGCACAGAAACACAAATATAGATCAATGAAACAGGATAGAAAGTCCAGAGATAAACCCACGCACATACGGTCACCTTATCTTTGATAAAGGAGGCAAGAATATACAGTGGAGAAAAGACAGCCTCTTGAATAAGTAGTGCTGGGAAAACTGGACAGCTACATGTAAAAGAATGAAATCAGAACACTCTCTAACACCACACACAAAAATAAACTCAAAATGGATTGAAGACCTAAATGTAAGGCCAGACACCATCAACCTTTTAGAGGAAAACATAGGCAGAACACTCTGTGACATAAATGAAAGCAAGATCCTTTTTGACCCACCTCCTAGAGAAATGGAAATAAAAACAAAAATAAACAAATGGGACCCATTGAAACTTAAAAGCTTTTGCACAGCAAAGGAAACCATAAGTAAGACGAAAAGACTACCCTCAGAATGAGAGAAAATATTTGCAAATGAAGCAACTGACAAAGGATTAATGTCCAAAACATACAAGCAATTCATGCAGCTCAATATGAAAAAGATAAACAACCCAATCCAAACATGGGCAGAAGACCTAAATAGACATTTCTCCAAAGAAGACATACAGATTGCCAACAGACACTTGAAAGAATGCTCAACATCATTAATCATTAGAGAAATGCAAATCAAAACTACAATGAGATGTCATCTCACACTGGTCAGAATGGCCATCATCAAATAATCTACAAACAGTAAATGCTGGAGAGGGTGTGGAGAAAAGGGAACCCTCTTGCACTGTTGGTGGGAATGTAGATTGATATAGTCACTATGGAGAACAGTATGGAGGTTCCTTAAAAAACTACAAATAGAACTACCATATGACCCAGCAATCCCACTACTGGGCAAATACCCTGAGAAAACCATAATTCAAGAAGAGGCATGTATCAAAATGTTCATTGAAGCTCTATTTACAATAGCCAGGACATGGAAGCAACCTAAGTGCCCATCAACAGATGAATGGATAAAGAGGATGTGGCACATATATACAATGGAATATTACTCATCAATAAAAAGAAATGAAACTGAGGTATTTGTAGCGAGGTGGATGGACCCAGAGACTGTCATACAGAGTGAAGTAAGTCAGAAAGAGAAAAACAAATACCGTATGCTAACACATATAGATGGAATCTAAAAAAAATAATAAATGGTCATGAAGAACCTAGGGGCAACATGGGAATAAAAATGCAGACCTACTAGAGAATGGACATGAGGATATGGGGAGGGGCAAGGGTAAGCTGGGACAAACTGAGAGAGTGGCATGGACATATATACACTACCAAACGTAAAACAGATAGCTAGTGGGAAGCAGCCGCATAGCACAGGGAGATCAGCTCGGTGCTTTGTGACCACCTAGAGTGGTGGGATAGAGAGGGTGGGAGGGAGGGAGATGCAAGAGGGAAGAGATATGGGGATATATGTATATGTATAACTGATTCACTTTGTTATAAAGCAGAAACTAACACACCATTGTAAAGCAATTATACTCCAATAAAGATGTTAAAAAAAAATCAAAAAAAAGAAAATACACCATAGACAAAAGCAACAATATAAAAACATACCTAGAAAGAAACCATACAAAAATGTATATAATCTACATGGAGGCAACAATAAGAATTTCCTGATTGACTTAGGAAAAAGAAGTCTCAATCAGAATAGTATGTTATGTGTATTCATCAGGCACAGACATTGTAACAGTATCAATTTTCCTTAATTTATTCACAGATGTAGTACCTTAATCATAGCAGCTGATGACAATCAAACATGGGCTACTGTTTCCTGTACCCAAAATCAACCACGGAAAAATTAGAGAAGGAATAAAGAAAAAACATTAACAAGAAAATTTTAAAAAACTAAATAATCCCTGAGGGACAATAAGTCTCCATGAACTAGAACCTGAGTGTGGGCAGGAAGGGGGATGCCCTGAATTCGAGACAGGTCTATAGCCTGCAAGAGAGGCAGATGACAGGATTGATTAGAGAAAAGCCTATAACGTTGAGCCCTTGATTCTTCCACTGTGCTCTGGGACCATGAATCTCTACTGCTTCACTGAAGGAATCTGAGGCAGCATTTCAGAGCCCGCATGCCAGGAGCATGGGACACCAAAGATTGGGCTGGATGTGGCAGTATGGTCCACAGGCTGTGAAATAACCATCTGAAACTTTCTTAGTGCATGACAACTGGCCTTTTTAAGTGATCATCTTAATAGACCATCGCACACGGACTAAAAGAGAAAAGCAAGTAACACAGTAGTTGTACAAAAGGACAGAAATTCATTTCTGAACTTTTGGGCAATGCCCCTGCTGTCAACAAAGAGAGACCACAGTGGGAACTGTCAGGCTAAGGCGCCCCTTCACTAACTCCTCTGGGATTCTGTGGGGCATGGCTGGGGACAGGGATGGATTCATACCAGAGAAGGAAGGAATCGCAGGCCCCGCCAGCAGTCAATGTGAGGACCTTGAGTGAGACCTGACGGGCTCCAAACCACAGAAGAGACTCTCGCCTCCTTTCCCCTCAGCTCATCTTACCTGCAGCAGCCATCTCTGGGAGGCTCCAGGCAGAAGTGTCCAGATGAGATGTGCCTGCACTTCACACCAGCAGTCTCAGGGAGTTGATGTCTTTGATGTGAGGCCTTGGCCTCAGGTCAGCAGACGGGAGGTACCCAGCACCTACAGGGAGTCAAGAGAAGACACTGAGAGAGGATTGAGAGCAGCATCCACCACAGAAGAGGGGGCCCCAAAGAGCCCTCACTGTCAGTCTCGGGGGACCCAGGCATGGCTGTGAGGCTCAGGGCCCCAGATACCTCGGCTGGGGCGGGTGGAAATGGAGCCAAGGAGTGAGCCTGCTCCTTGGCTCAGGGTGAGGAAAATGTCCCATGACCCCCAAGAGTCAATGGAAGGCCCTCGTGCCACCCTGCGGGAGTCCCCAGGGAACACCCCCCACCCCCCCAACACCCAGAGGCCCCCGCCCCGCCCTGCCCCTCCCTAGGCCCGGCCCTCCCCGCCCCTGCTGTCTCCTGGAGGTGAGAGCGCATGACCGGAGGCTTCCTCGTAACCGCGTGTGAGGGCCGCGCCATTTTTGAGAGCTGGTCCAGGAGGAAAGCCCGGGAGGAGTGCCACTGTCTCGAGGTGTCAAGTGTGTGTGAGGTGACCCCAGTTAGACAGGCGGGGACACGACCCCGAACCCCCAATCCCCATTCCCTCCGAAAAGAGGAGCCACACAGAGCCCCGCCCCTGCTCTCGGCCCCAGAGGCTCAGGACCTGGCTGTTAGGCCCAAAGTCCACCCGCTTCCACCGGGGGTTCTGGGAAGGAAGGCCTCGCTCTGAGGCTGGGGGACCCAGGCTCGCTCAGTACAGGAGAGGCCCCAGCCCTCTGGATGAGGACGGGACCCTCGTGGGGGAGAGCCTCACACCCCAGACCTGGCCCAGTGGACCCCGCCCCTGAGTCGGCCTGGGAGCCCCGGGCAGGTCCTACCACTGAGGGGCTCCCTCAGATGAGGAACTTGGACGGACGGACCAGCCTCCGGGAGGCCCAGGGAGGAGAGGCCTTGTCCCAGGGGCCAGCCTCAGGGGAGCACAGGGAGGAATTCCAGGTCATGCCAGAGGAGTCAGCCATGAGGACTGAGGGAACCACCCAAGTCATAAAAGCGGGGACGCCACAGAATCCCTCCCTTACTGTCGGCCATGAGTGACCACAGGCAGTCATGCCCACGTGAGGCAACCCTCACATCCTCCTAGGTGGTCTCGGGGAAGTAAAGGCTGTAGTACGAGAGCACAGGCCTCTCTAGGTCACGGGAAGAGCCAGCGTAAGGACTCCGAGTGAGGACCAAGGGGAACGCACAACCGAAAAGAGAGAGGAACAAAACACATAGCCCCACCACCCTTTCGGCCCGGGGAAGCCCCAGGCAGGGGTAGTTCCATGTGTCACCCACTTGCCTCCGGCTCTGGAGGACTCAGGTCGGTAGACGAAAGAGTCCCAGATCCTGACAGAGTGAGGACTATTGAGGTCACAAACCCCAGAAGAGCGGAGCCCGGGGAATCTTGCCCTCTGTGTTAGTCCTCAGAAGCCCCACAGAAATAGCTGTGGCTACACGTGGCCCTACTCTGACTTCTGCTTCTGGGGACTCAGGGTGGTGAGGACTTTGCTCCGAGGCTGGTGACTCAGCACAGGGGAAATTTCCAGGTTGTGCTAGGAGTTGGCGTGAGGACCTAAGGCTGGAGTGGAGCATGAAAACCATAACAATGGGGGCAGCACATCATCTCTCCCCTGCTGTCAGTCCCTGGGAGACGCCTGGAGAGATGTCAGGCCGAGCAGAGGCAACCCTTAACTCCTCCCAGGGTGACAGAGAAGTGGGGACGGTAATAGGTGAAGAGAGGGAGAAATATAGGTCTTCCCAGGAGTCAAACTGAGGAAGAGCCTGAGTGAGGACCGGCGCGGCCAAGCATAACAAGGCCTGGATCTGCGGGCCCCAGCTTCCTGCCTTCAGAGACCACAGGTAGACGTGGGACATCAGGCTACCCTCACTTTATTCAGTTCGCTCTCAGACAGCGGTGGGCCTTTCTATGAGCACATATCCTCAGGTAAAGCGACAGGAGCCACAGGCCTTCCCAGGAGTCAAACTGAGAACCCTGAGTGACGACTAAGGGGAACATGCCCCACCCGCTGAGCTGTGGGGATGACAAAGAGTCTAGCCTTGCCCCTGCTTTTCAGCACTTGAAGGCTCAGGACAGGGCAGTCGGGCCAAGGCTCCTTTACATCAGGTCTAAGGGAGGTGAGACCCTTAGCCTGAAGGTAAAGCCATCAGAGGGCAGAAGGGTGGGTCCCAGGCCCTACGTGAAGCCAGCTGAGAGCACTGAATAGGGACTGAGGACCCAGTGATCCCAGGATAGAAAGGACTCCACAGAGCTGTCAGCACGGTGTTCCCCCTGTCAGGCCGGTGAGCTGGGCCACCACTCACTTCCTCCTCATGGGTCCCCGGGACCACTGAGGTGTGAACGGCAGAGCAACAGAGGGGAGGAAGCCCAGGCCCTGGCTGCCGTCCACCTAAAGATCCTGAAGATGAACTGAGCAGACTCCCCGCCCTAGGACACGGAAGGTCCCACTGGCAGCCCCTTCTGTCACCCCAGTGACACTCAGGTAGGCTGGCAGCCTGTAGCCCAAGGCTCACTCTACCGTCCTCCACAGGGGTCTCAGGGGACAGGCTGAGCAGGAGAACAGGAGCCCTGTGGGTCCTCGGGCAGTGCCCTCAAGAACCCTGCAGAGGCGGCCTTGGTTAAAGCCAGGGAGGAATCTCCCCGCTGAAGGTGCTCACAGCATCTCCTTGTCCCTCCCCCAGGTGCCCTCGTTGCCTGCCTTCCTGCCCACACTCCCGCCTGCTGGCCCTGACCTGTGTCATCATGCCTCGGGGCCGGAAGAGCAAGCGCCATGCCCGCGAGAAATGCCACCAGGCCCGGGAGGAGACTCAAGAGTCTCAAGGGTGCCCAGGCCACTGAGGCGGCGGCCGCAGCGGCGGCGGCAGAAGAGATAGAAGAGTCGCCCTCCTCCCCCGCTTCTGTTTCTCGGGGTACTCCCCCGAGCTCCCCTGCTGCTGGCACTCACCAGGAGCCTCCGGGAGACCCAGCCACAAGCCCTCGTGATGCAGGGGTTTCATGCCCAGGATCTGAAGAGGGTGCCCAGAGCCAAGGTGAGGAGAGCAGGCCTGCCCCATCCTGAACGGTTCGCCTTTCCCTCCCCTACCTGGACACTGGTGGTTGCAGCATGCCCAGAGATCCTCCCTCTCGTGGTCAAGGACCACTGCTAGGTTTCCAGCCATACCAGGACCAAGCAAGACAAAACCGCCAGCACAGGTTGACGCAGGCGCACCAAGACCTACAAGGTGACTCAAGGTAACCCAGGGTTCATTACGCCTCACTTGTAATAACTTAGCATTGCGGCTTTTGCTTCCCCGCCCCACCCCATGGGTTCTGCTTGGGTGCTTATGGGTAAGTGCCTGCATACTAGCAGGAAAGTTATATAGCCTAAAGCTGTCGATCGATTTGTCAGTCAAATAACACAGGACACAGGGAGGGACCACCACTCTACAAAACACAGCCCTACCCCATCGCGGGGCTGCTTCTGGTTTCCAGACAGCCTGCTCTCCTGCTTTCTCGGGAGCGTACCTTTGCTCTGCTTAACTGAACTCTTGCTGCTTAAAACTGCTCTACGCCTCTCGACTGAATTCTTCCTCTTTGGGAGGGCAAGAGCCCAGGAAATCGCCATTCTGCCGGTGACAGTATGGATCGCATATTCATTACTTTTATCAGGTACAAGTTAAAGTTTTGATATTTCATAAAACAAATTTAGAAACCTTCCATTTTTTTTTTTTTATGACCTAGAACAAGAAAACACAGCAATGGAAGAGGGATTTCCATGGAACTGTGAATAGACTCGGCAGTAAAATCATGTGGGTCAAGTAAAAAAAAGAAAAGAAAAAGCGTACATGGTGGTACATTTTTGGTTTGTTTTATTCTTTTAGTGCTTCTTTTTGTAAACCTGAAAGATGTTTTCTTAGATTACTCAAGATTGTGAGAGAAATTAAACAATAATAAAGTAGACATCCTTATCGTTGCCACTCTTATTCCCAACCATTAATTGAGCAGCTACTCTTTGGAAGGCTCCGTGGCACAATTGGGGATGGGAAGAAAAAGAAGACTGAGCCACTGTCCATAGACCTTCGGAGCCTAGGAGCTGCTGCCATGTCAAGATGGGGAGACACACTCTGAGACCTAAATAAATGGCAAGTTACAACAAGGGGTGAGAAAGAGAGGAGGTTCCAGACGAGAGCAGTCAAGTGTAAATGCTCTGAAGCAAGGAAGCCTGGAGCTTTGGGACACTGCAGTTCCCTTGAGGAGGTGATTTTAAGTTAGGCGGGATGGTGGGCTAAATGAGGCCGAGTGAATTGTGGTGGGGGAGGGTGGGACCCTTAGATGGTGGGCCTCAGAGTTGACAGACTCAAGACTGGAATGGAAGCTTACCCTGAATTTTTACTTTGCGACTGTGGGTAAAACAGAGAGAATCTCCACCCGGGGCAGGAATAAAATGGCTTCCGTGTTCCTGTCCCAGTGCAGGTGAACACAGTGCACAAACTAGGTGTTTTAATCCCATCGCCTCCAGGGAGTTTCTGAGAAACAAGGATGACACTTCCTTGAAGTGAGATGTCAAGAAGCCACTGTGATAGCACTCTTTGCACTGGGGTCAAAGGGCCAGAGGCCACTCCCTTAAAGGGATGTTCTACTACTTACCTTAAGTGTAATCTGGGGAACTCCAAAGGAAGGCTACAATTTTTGGTGGTGAAAATAGGGGTGGTTTGGATGAAAAGGCACCTGGGAGGGAAGTTGTTGGTCCTTGACGCAAATTCTAGAACCTCTGAGTAGCATCCAGCTGGGAGAGGTCCCTCTACACTCAAATGACATATTTACAAATGGGGAAGTTTTACATAGTTTCACGGTCTAAGCAGTTTTGTTCGTTCCAAAGGTGCTGCGTATCGTATTTTCTGACATCTCATGAGATTAAAGAAAAAAATCCCAAAGAGTTGGTATTATGGTCTGGGGTCATAGTTATCGTAGTAATAAATGCCATTCTTGAAAGACCATTGTTGCAAGTGCTTTACAAACATCACGTATATTACAACAGCTCGACAAGATAGGGCTTATCAGACTCACTTTGCAGATGATGAACTTGCAATTTTCTCAAGTTCACAAGACTTGTGACAGAGCTGGGAATAGACCCTTGGTCTGAATTCATCTAGAGGCCACACTGTTCCACTCTTCCCGGCCTGAGGGAGACCTAGTATCCTTTAATTCACTTGTCTCCTCACTACTTCAAACTGTATTTCAGGCAATTTAAAAAATAAAAAGCAAGCAAGCAAACAGAAAACCCTGTAGCCAAAGGACTATAAACAGTCCTGATGAAGGAAGGTTAATACAAGAATAAACCGTAATTTGGGGATTGTCTGTGGGCTTCATTTATCTAGAGTCCTCCTGCTCCTCACGCCAGGGTTCCTTGAAAGCTCACTGCCCTGGTCCCAGCACGTGTGTTCAGCTCCAGCACTTTCCCACGTTAGAGCTCCTTTCTCCTGAGACTTCCCCAGTGTGCCCTCAAGTCCCACTCTGGAATCTGTTAATGGTGTGTTGAGACTGGCCTCTGAATAAATACACCAATGAGTGAGCTTACCTAGGAGGTCAATATCCAAAGCCTCCCTCATAAGTTGGAGATGAGGACCTGAATAGACATTTCTACAAAGAGGGTATACCAGTGGCCAAACAGTACATGAAAAGATGCTCAATATCATTAGTCACTAGGGAAATGTATACAAAAAACACACAGTGGGATACCATTTCACTAGGTTGGTTACAAAAATGGAAAATAACAAGTGTTTGCGAGGATATGAAGAAATTGGATCCCTCATACATTGCTGGTAAGAATGTCAAATGGTTCAGCCTCTTTGGAAAACAGTTTGGTAGGTCCTCAAATTTAAACCAAGAATTACCGTATGACCCAGCAATTCCATTCCTAGGTATATAACCAAAATAACTTAAAAACTGTATTCAAACAAATCTCTGTACCCAAATATTCAAAGAAGCATTATTCACAAAAGCCAAAAAATGCAAACAACCCAAAATTCCGATCACTGAATGAACGGACAAACAAAATGTGGTATATTCTTACAATGGAATATTATTCAGTCATGAAAAGGAATGAAGTACAGATAACTGAGAGACCATGGATGAACCTTGCAGACATTATGATAAATGATAAACGAAAGGAGTCAGAAACAAAAGGTCACATATTATATGACACCATTTACATGAATTGTCCAGGATAAGCAAATTCACAGAGACAGAAAGCAGATTGATGGTTGCCCGGGGCTAGGGAGAGGTATGAATGAGAAGTAACTTTTTGAAGGGTAAGAGGTTATGTAAGCAGATAGGATAGGCGGTCCCTGGAGAAAGAGAACCAGGTATGGCTTTCTTGACATAAGAGAAGCCAATTTTTGGCCTAAGCCATTTTGTGATCTAAGCCTGGAGACAATGTTTGCCCTTCAACACACCTCCATAATAATGACCTTAAGGGAATAAAAGAATGCAGCGACAAAAGACTGTTATCAGACAGGAGTAGTAACAGAAACAAAGGTAATAAATCAGTTGTTAAGTCTCCCAGTCTTTTCAAGGGTAAAGATATATATCAATGAGTTATATTTTTAATATTATATATAATACAATCAATAGATTGATTGATCCCACTATACATATAATATATATAACATATAGGTGTATGTATGTATGTAAAATCAACGGAATGATAGAATCAGATAGAATGAGAGAATTACCATTCTACAGCCCCTAATGGATTAGTGGATAAGGGTGAAGATCCTCACTACCTGTCAATACCACCAGGAAGCAGAAAACAGACACTATGTATCTCCTAATGGAAGCACACAGCTTGGTCTCAGGGGTGAACTTGCCAATGAACAAACTGGTAAATCAATAAGCCTTAATCTGAACAAGCTGTTTCCTACAATTATGGAGGATCCTTGATGCTGAGTTCCAGGTATATTGGGTTCATTATTTTATTCTCTGTAATGTTGTATATGATTGTTTTTATTATAAATATCATGCCTTTAAAGTTGAAAACCCAAGTAAAATGGAACAATTTTTAGCAAACTATAAATCACTAAAGTGAAAACGTAGTCCAAACCCAGAGCACCATCAAAATGTGCCAGGACAATCCAGGTTTGGAGCCCCCTCACACCAAATGATCAGGGAAAAACTAATCACCACCTTATTTGAATTCTTCCAAACCATACAAAAAGATAGAAAACGGATCAACCATTTTAATAGGGTAGCCCTCCTTGATACAAAGTCCAGATAAGAATGCCCCAATAAAAGGATACTCACACATAACCATGTGATTAAATGAAGAAATGGGCTATGACTAAGGAACACAAAGATATCATATTAGAAAATACTGAAAGGGAAAGAATATTTGTCTCTACACTTCTATTCTCAAGCCTGTTGACACCAAATGTATGGGCTTTTTGTTTTGTTTTGTTTTGCTCACACAAACCAATTCTCTACCACCAGCTGAGTATCCTACAATTCAATTCAATTCTGACAATACCTACCTGCAGTTAGCATCAGATCCCACAAGGTAAGGGCTCATTCCCACAAGATTGCCCTACACTTAATCCAAACCCAGGTCTCCCATAATTCTGACTGACTGGCTATAAATTGGGGGCTCCCACAACCCCCTCCCTGGGTTTGGTAATTTTCTAAAGTGGCTCAAAGAACTCAAGGCAACAGTGTACTTACTAGATTACTGGATTATTATAAAAGGATGTGACTCCCTAACAGCCAAACGGAAGCGATACTTAGAGTGAGGTGTGGGGAAGGGGTGTGGAGCTCTCATGCCCTCTCCAGCTGCATCACCCTCGAAGCACCTACATGCGTTCGGCAAACTGGAAGCTCTCCAGACCATTTTGGTTAGGATTTGTATGCAGGCTTCATTACACAGGCATAATTAATTAAATCATTGGCCACTGGTAATTAAGTCAATCTCCAGCCCTTCTTCCCTCAGAGGGTAGGACTGAAAGTTCCTAGCCCCTGATCACATGGTGGGTCCCCCAGGCAGCCCCCCACCCTTAGGGGCTTTCCAAAAGTCACCTCATCAACATAAACTCAGGTGTGGTTGAAAGGGGCTTGTTACCAGTAACATGAAACACTCCTTTCACCTTTCTTGCTCTTTTCACTTAGGAAACCCCAACAGTTTTAGCAGCTCTGGGGACAAAGACCAAATATATATTTCTTAGTATAAATCACAATTTAATTATATGTAGGGGAAAGAAAGGGCCTTTGATAAAAATTTTACACCAGTCCATGGTAATAACTTTTCACAAACTCACATCAGTAGGAAATTTCTCTTCTGTAAAATCTATACGTATTAAGCATACTTAAATGTGGAATGTTATCAGAATTCCCAATAAAATAAGAAGCAAGACACGGACAGATGGTACCACCTCTACTATTTGACAAGAATTTTCCTGCTCTGCCACGTGAACATCTTGGAAGTCATCACTCCCATCCTCACAATGACAAAAAGCTGAACAAACTGAAAATCAACAACTCTTCTTAGATCCATCAGAGAATTGAAGTTACAGGGAAAACCAATGCTTCAAAACTGAAGATGCAGGGAAATACAGGGAATCACAGCTCACTGGGAGCGGAAAGTCCTAGATCCAGGAAGGAGGAGAAAAATTTACATTGTACTTGATGCAACACTGGAAGCTATGTGTGACAGCTTCAGAGCCCAAAACTCCTAGGAGCCTAGTCTTAGGGGAGCCCACACACTTCTGTGAGTTTTACCTTCTGGGGTCCTAACAGGTTCTCACGGTGAAGATCCAAGAAAAATGTCCTCATGCTTCTGGCATGAGGGGGACATAAACCCTTTTGAAATACACCTAGGAAAAAGTAACCATTTTGAAACACAGGCCCAGCTGTTTCTGTTCTGTGTACTTTCCTACACCAACTACCTTGGATGAAGGGAAGATCCTAACTCCAGCCCCCTCCAGACTTCCTATGTCACATAACAGGGGGGATAAAAGCTGAGAAGTATTTGTAAAGCAATAGCCCAGGGGCACAGAGCCACTAAAATATGGACAGCTAATCACAGGATTATAGAACACTTCCCGGACACCTTACCACTGCATCAACAAGGTTCCAATATAATACCAGAGGATTACTGCTGAAAGAACTGCAAGGCTTAGACCACTTATGAAGGTGTTCCTAGGGAAAATCAAAGACAACAAGAACACTCAAGGAAATTGAAATCTCAGGCGCCTACAGTAAGAGCAAACAGTAAACACGACATAACTCTTATGCAGATAAACACAAACTCTCATGCTAAAGGCCCTTCAAATCGGTTCCTATTATCCAATACATCAAGTCCAGCCTTCAATGAAAAATTATAAGATATGCTAAAAGGCAGAAAAGCACAGTCTGATTAAACAAAGCAAGTAAACTAACCACACTCAGATACAGCAGATAATTTGGAATATTAGACTAGGATTTTAGAATACTTATGATTCATACGCTAGGCCTCTAATGGAAAAAGTGAACAACATGCAAGAACAGTAGGTAATGTACGTAGAGGGATGGAATCTGTAGGAAAGCATCAAAAGGAAATGTGAGAAATCAAAAACATCGAAACTGACATGAAGAATGCCACTGATGGGCTCACCGGTAGACTGCACATGGCCAAGGAAAGACTCAGTGAAATTAAAGATATACATTGACAGAAAACCCTCAAACTAAAAAGCAAAGAGAAAACAAAATAATTTTTAAAAAAGAAAAGAGTAAGCAAGGATTGTAGAACAATTACAAGGGATGTAACATATGCATAGTAGGAATAATCTGAGAAGAAACAGAGAAAGAAGCAGAATTTTCAAAGTAATAATGACTGAGAATTTCCCCAAATTAATGACAGACACTAAACTACAGATCTAGGAACCTCGGAGAACACCAAGCAGGATAAAGAGAAAAAAAAAATCCACACCTAGGCATATCATACTCAAACTGCAGAAAACCAAACAGAAAGAGAATTCTTGAGACGAGCTAGAGAAAAAAGAACTTACTATCGAGGAACAAGGGTAACAATTACCAAGATTTCTCTTCACAAACGATGCTATCAAGAAAAGACTACAGTTAAATTTTTAAAGCATTGAAATGAAAAAACCCAACAACAACAACAAAAACACTACCACCAACCTAGAATTCTGTAGCCAGGGGGAGAAAATCCTTCAACAGTAATGAGAAATAAAGACTTTCTCTGACAGACAAAAAAACTGACAGAAATTTGTCACACAGATCTACTTTGCAAGAAATGTTAAAAGAAGTTCTTCTGGGAAAAGGAAAATGATATAGGTCAGAAGCTTCGGCTGATGTAAAGAAAGGAAGAGAGTAACACAAGAAATAAATGAAGATTAAAAAAAGCCTTTTATTTTTATTATTTTCAACTGATCAAAAAAGATAACTATTTCTTCAAAATAATAATATAACAGCAATGCATCCAGTGATTATACATTATGGATAAGAAAAATAAATGGCAGAAATAGTATACTTGCACTGTTACGAGATACTTGCACTAACCGTGAAGCAGGATGGGGTTATTTGAAAGAGGACTTGAATACGTTGCAAATGTATAACGCAAACGCTACAGAAACCACTAGAAATTTTATAAATGTATAACTGATATGCGAAAGAGGAGAGAAAATGGAATAACATGAAATCTTGAATTAAAACTAGAGAAGGCAGAAAAAGAGCACGAGATTGAAAAGGAAACAAAGAGTAAGCTCAAGGAGTAGAAAACAGTTACAAATATGGTCAATGTTAATCCAACTATATCAATAATCACTTTTAATGTGAATGGTCTAAATATACCAATTAAAAGGTAGAGATTGATAAAAAAAGAATGAAAACAAAGGAGATCTAACCCTATGCTGTTTACAAGAAACACACTTTAAATATAAAGACATGAAATGATTAAAAGCACAGGGATGGATACAATAGCCAGGTCATGGAAGCAACCTAAATGCCCATCGACAGATGAATGGATAAAGCAGGTGTGGTACATATATACAATGGAGTATTACTCAGCCATAAGTAGGAATGAAATTGGGTCATTTGTAGAGATGTGGATGGACCTAGAGACTATCATGCAGAGTGAAGTAAGCCAGAAAGAGAAAAACAAATATTGTATATTAATGCCTACATATGGAATCTAGAAAAATGGTACAGATGAACCAGTCTGCAAGGCAGAAATAGAGACACAGATGTAGAGAACAAACGTATGGACACCAAGGGGGGCAAAGCGGGGGTGGGATGAATGGGGGGATTGGGATAGACGTATATATACCAATATGTACAAAGCAGATACCTAATAAGAACCTGCTGTGTAAAAAAATAAAATAAAATAAAATTCAAAAAAAAAAGTAAAGGGATGGAGAAAACTCTACCATGCTAATATGAGTGAAAAAAAAAAATCTGCTCTAGCTATATTATTTCAGACAAAGCAGTATTCACAACAAGAAAGTCAGGAATAAAGATGGGCATTACTTAATGATTAAGTGGCCAATTCTCAAAGAAATCATGGCAACCCTTAATGTGTATGCACCAAAAAATTCTGTTAAGATACACGAGGCAAACACTGATGAGACACATCTACTCTTATATAGGAGATGTCAACACATCTCTTTTCATAATTGACAAATCCACTAGGCAGAAAATCAGTAAGGTGCAGTTGAACTGAAAAGCAACATCAATTAACTAGATCTAAATGACATTCATAGAATACTTGACAACAGCAGAAAGCACATTATCTTCAAGTCCACATGGAACATACACCAAGATAGATCACATTCTATGCCATAAAACACACATCATCAAACTTAAAAGAATATAAATGATACAAAGAACAATCTCATTCTGCGATGGAAATAAACCAGAAATTGATAACAAAAAAGTAGCAAGAAAATCAAGGGTATTTGGAGATTAAACAATATACTTCTAAATAACACATGGGCCAAAGAGAAAATCTAATGAGAAATTTTAAAATATGTTTAACTAAATGGAAACAAAATTACAACTTATCAAAAGTTGTGCAATATAGCAAAACCAGTACTTAAAGGGACATGTATAGCATTGAATGTCTATACTAGAAAAATCTAAAATCAATAATTTAAGCTTCTACCTTAGTAAACTGGTGAAAGAAGAGAAAAAAAGCAGAGGAAAAAGAAATAATAAATCAAAGCAGAAATCAATGACACTGAAGAAAGGGGAAAAAAATAGTGAAAAGCAACAAACCCAGAAGCTGTTTCTTTGCACATATCCAAAAGAAAAAAAGATAAAACAAGACAACAGTCTAACCAGGCTACTCAAGGAAAATAAAAAGAGAGAAAACACCAATTAAATTGCTAATAGCAGAAATGAAAGAAGGGCCATCACTACTGATTCCACGGACATTAAAAGGATAATAAATGAATATTATAAACAACTCTATGCCTACAAATTTGAAAAGTTAAATCGACAAATTGCTTGAAGATACAATTTCCCAAAACTATACAAGGATAAATAGATAATCAGAATAGGTCTGTATCTATTAAAGAAATTTAATCTATAATTAATAAGCTTCCAGTAAAGACAGCACCAGGCCCAGATGATTCCACTGATGAATTCTAACAAAAAGTTAAGGAAGACATGAAAACAATTCTCTACAATCTCTTCCAGAAAACAGAAGCAGAGGGGACACTTCCTAATTCATTCTATGAGGCCAGCATCACTCTAAGGTCAAAACCAAAAAAAGAAATTAAAAGAAAGGAGAATTGACCACCAATATCTCTCATGAACATAGATGCAAATTCCCCAGCAAAGTATAAGCAAAACAAATCTAACAATGTATAAAAGGAATTATATACCACAACTAAGTGTACTTTATTTCAGGTGTGCAACATTTGAAAATCAGTAATGCTAACTCATCATATCACTAGGCTAAAGAAAATAATCACATGATCATATCAATAGGTGAAGAAAAGAATTTGATAAAATCCAATACCCATTCATCATAAAATTTCCCAGCAAACTAGAAGTAGACAGGCATTGGCTCAGCTTCATATACTGAATAGAACATCTAAAAATAAAAAATTAAAAAACAGGTAAAACATCCTACTTCATACTGAGAAGATAGATGCTCTCACACTATAAGATCAGGAATGAGGCTAAGATATCCCTTCTCACCATGCCTATTCAACACTGGACTGGAAGTCCTAGCCAATGCAATAAGGTAAGAGAAGGAAGAAAAAGACATACAGATTTGAAAGGAAAAAATAAACCTGTTTTTGCTCACAGATGACCTAATTGTCTATGTAGGAAATCTCAAATAACCAACAACAAGAAAACTCCTGGTATCAGTAAGCCAAGGTTAATATTCAACCGTCAATTGTTTTCCAATAAACAAATTGAACTTGCAATTGAGAAACCTAATGCCATTTACATTACCACCAAAAACAGATCGATTATAAATAATTCTTAGAAAAATAAGTATAAGATTTATATAAGAAATACAAATGTCACTGAAAAAAATTAAAGAAAATCTAAATAAATAAACACTCCATGTTCATGGATAGGAGGATGCAAGATTATTGAGATGTCAGTTACTCCCAACTTGATTTATATACTCAATACAATTCTGCTCAAAACTGCAGCAAGGTATTTTGTAGATAGCAACAAACAATCTAAAGTTTATATAAAAAATGAAAAGATCCATAATAACCAACTCAAATCAATACCGAAGAAGATAAAAGTCAGAGAACTGATATTACTGGATTTCAAAACAGACTTTAAAGCTACAATAAGCAAAACCACATACTATTAGCAAAAGAAGAGACAAATAGACCAAGGCACAGAATAGAAAACCTAGAAACAGACCCCTCATACAGTCAACTGATCTTTAACAAAGGAGCAAAGGCAATTCAATAGAGAAAGGAGTCTTTTAACTCACAGTGCTGGGACAACTAGACATCCACATACAACAAAAAAGAATGCTGATACAGACTTTACATGTTGCAAAACAATTAACTCAAAATGGATCACAGACCTAAATGGAAAACTCAAAATTAAAAAAATCCAGGGACTCCCCTCACAGTCCAGTGGTTAAGACTGCACTTCCACTGCAGGGGGCATGGGTTTCATCCCTGGTCAGGGAACTAAGATCCTGCCTGCCATGAGGAGTGGGAAAATAAACAAACAAAAAAAAGCAAGCAAAACAGAAGGTAATATAGGAGAAAGTCTTGGGTTTGGCAACGAGATTTTAGACACAACACCAAAAGCACAATCCATGAAAGAGAAAAATGATAAGCTGAACTTCATTAAAATTAAAAACTTCTACTCTGTAAAAGGTACTATTAAGAGAATGAAAAGACAAGCCACAGACTGGGAAAAAAATAATTGTAAGACACATATCTGATAATAAACATGAATCAAAAATATACAATGAACTCTTAAAAAACTCCACAATAAGAGAACAAAAAAGTCAATTTAACAGTGGTTAAAAGAGATGAACAGACGCCTCACCAAAAATATACACAGATGGGAAGTAGCATACGAAAAGATGATCAACATCACGGGTCTTCACGGAATTTGGGATTAAAATAACAATGAGATACCTATCAATATGGCTAAAACAAAAACAAACACCAGACAATACCAAATGCTGGCAAGGATGGGGACCAATAGCAACTCTCATTCAGTGCTAAAGGGAATGCAAAGTGATAGAGACACACTGGAAACTGTCTGGAAGTTTCTTTTAAGCTAAACATAATCTTATCACATGATCTAGCAATTAAACGCCTAGGTATTTACTCAAAAGAGTTGAAAACTTATGTCCATCCAAAAGCCTTCAAACAAATGTTAATAGTACACTAATTCATAGCTGCCAGAAACTGAAATCAACCAAGATGACCTTCAGCACATGAATGGGTACACAAACTGTGGTAGTCCACGTGATGGAATGCTATTCAGCCATGAAAAGAAATGACATTTCAAACCACAAACAGATATAGAGAAACTTAAATGTATATTGATTAGCAAAAGGAACTAGTTTAAAAGGCCTACTTATTGAGTTATTTGTAGTGAGGTGGATGGACCTAGAGTCTGTCATACAGAGTGAAGTAAGTCAGAAAGAGAAAAACAAATACTGTATGCTAACACATACACCTGGAATCTAAGGGAAAAAAGTGGTCAAGAAGAACCTAGGGGCAAGACAGGAATAAAGATGCAGACCTACTAGAGAATGGACCTGAGGATATGGGGAGGGGGAAGGGTAAGCTGTGACAAAGTGAGAGAGTGGCATGGACATATATACACTACCAAACGTAAAACAGATAGCTAGTGGGAAGCAGCCGCATAGCACAGGGAGATCAGCTCGGTGCTTTGTGACCACCTAGAGGGGTGGGATAGGGAGGGTGGGAGGGAGGGAGACGCAAGAGGGAGGAGATATGGGAACATATGTATATGTATAGCTGATTCACTTTGTTATAAAGCAGAAACTAACACACCACTGTAAAGCAATTATACTCCAATAAAGATGTTAAATAAATAAATAAAAAGCCTACATACTGTAGAATTCCATCAACATTATATTCTGGAAAAGGCAAAACTCTAGAGAGAGTAAAAAGTTCAGAGTTGTCAGGGGCTCAAAGTGAGGTTTTGAGGGATGGACAGGTGGAGCACGGGAGATTTTTAGGGCAGTGAAACTCTTCTGCATGATGCTCTGTTGGTGAGTAGATGACATCATGCCTCTATCAACCACTATAGAAGTGTAAAGCACAAAAAGTGAAATGTGTTATAATCAGTGGACAATAGTCAATAATAATGTATCACTATTAGTTGATCAATTATAACAAATGAACTTGTATCCATTGAACCAATATAAGATGTTAATAATAAGAGAATCTAACTGGAAGAAGTGAGTGGCTGTATGGGAACTCTTTGCACTATCTGCTTAATTTTCTGTAGTCCTGAATCTGTTCTTTCAAAAAGTCTATTGATTTAAAACCTAGAAAAAAATCTGGACAAGAACACATAGCCAGTACAGAGCTATATACAACAATACCAAATAAATAAGAGTCATGAGTAACGAAAAGCAAAAGATAACAATGCCAATAATTCTATCCTCTAATTAAAACTCTAAGGGAATCGGCACAGAAAATAGTCAAACATATAAGGAACTTCAGAAACCTGGTGGAAAAAAAGATCACCACAGCGAAATCAGGAGACTGGCAGGAAACAAAATCAACAATTCCTTAGATCATGTTAATAGAAAATACATCAGGAGCTTCAAGATGATGAAAGAGTAAGACACAGAGATCACCTTCCTCCCGCAAATACATCAGAAATACAACTACATGTGGAACAACTCCTACAGAACATTTACTACTGAACGCCGGCAGAAGACCTCAGACCTCCCAAAAGGCAAGAAACTCCCCCACGTACCTGGGTAGGGCAAAAGAAGGAAGAAAAAACAGAGACCAAAGAACAGGGATGGCACCTGCACCAGTAGGAGGGAGCTGTGAAGGAGGAAAGGTTTCCACACACTAGGAAGCCCCTTCGCGGGCGGAGACTGCGGGTGGCAGAGGGGAGAAGCTTCGGCGCCACGGAGGAGACCACAGCCACAGGGGTGCGGAGGGCAAAGCGGAGAGATTCCCGCACAGAGGATCCATGCCGACCAGCACTCACCAGCCGGGGCAGGTGGGGGCTGGGAGCTGAGCCTC
The DNA here is from genome assembly GCF_011762595.2 of Tursiops truncatus. Lineage (NCBI taxonomy): Eukaryota > Metazoa > Chordata > Mammalia > Artiodactyla > Delphinidae > Tursiops > Tursiops truncatus. Next base: position 106,060,853 of record NC_047055.1, on the reverse strand, counting down.
GGGCTTCAGAGGTCGGATCCCACGGAGAGGACTGGGGTTGGCTGCGTGAACACAGCCTGAAGGGGTTAGTGCGCCACGGCTAGCCGGGATGGAGTCCGGGAACGAGTATGGAGCTGCCGAAGAGGCAAGAGACTTTCTTCCCTCTTTCTTTCCTGGTGCGCGAGGAGAGGGGATCAAGAGCGCCGCTTAGAGGAGCTCCAGAGATGGGCGCGAGCCACGGCTGTCAGCGCGGACACCAGAGACGGGCATGAGACGCTAAGGCCGCTGCCGCCGCCACCAAGAAGCCTGTGTGCAAGCACAGGTCACTCTCCACACCTCCCCTCCCAGGAGCCTGTGCAGCCCGCCACTGCCAGGGTCCCGTGATATAGGGACAATTTACCCGGGGGAACGCACGGCACGCCTCAGGCTGGTGCAACATCATGGCGGCTTCTGCCGCTGAAGGCCCTCCCCTCACTCCGTGCCCCTCCCTCCCCCCGGCCTGAGTGAGCCAGAGCCCCCGAAGCAGCTGCTCCTTTAACCCCGTCCTGTCTGAGCGAAGTACAGACGCCCTCAGGCGACCTACACGCAGAGGCGGGTCCAAATCCAAAGCTGAACCCCGGGAGCTGTGCAAACAAAGAAGAGAAAGGGAACTCTCTCCCAGGAGCCTCAGGAGCAGTGGATTAAATCTCCACAATCAACGTGATGTACCCTGCATCTGTGGAATACCTGAATAGACAACGAATCATCCCAAATTGAGGAGGTGGACTTTGGGAGCAACGATAGATATATATTTTTTTCCCTCTCTTATTTGTGAGTGTGTATGTGTATGCTTCTGTGTATGATTTTGTCTGTAGAGCTTTGCTTTTACCATTTGTCCTAGGATTCTGTCTGTTTTTTTTTTTCTTTTTATTAAAGAATTTTTTTCTTAAAAATTATTTTTTATTTTAATAACTTTATTTTATCTTCTTTTTTTCCTCCCTTTTATTCTGAGCCATGTGGAGGACATGCTCTTGGTGCTCCAGCCAGGCATCAGGGCTGTGCCACTGAAGTGAGAGAGCCAAGTTCAGGACACTGGTCCACAAGAGACCTCCCAGCTCCACGTTTTATCAAACGGCAAAAATCTCCCAGAGATCTCCATCTCAATGCCAAGACCCAGCTCCACTCAATGACCAGCAAGCTACAGTGCTGGACACCCCATGCCAAACAACTAGCAAGACAGGAACACAACCCCATCCATTAGCACAGAGGCTGCTGAAAATCATAGTAAGGCCACAGACACCCCAAAACACACCACCACACGTGGACCCGCCCACCAGAAAGACAAGAGCTAGCCTCATCCACCAGAACACAGGCACTAGTCCCCTCCACCAGGAAGCCTACACAACCCACTGAATCAACCTTAGCCACTGGGCACAGACACCAAAAACAACGGGAAGTACGAACCTGCAGCCTGCGAAAAGGAGACCCCAAACACAGTAAATTAAGCAAAATGAGAAGACAGAGAAACACACAGCAGATGAAGGAGCAAGGAAAAAACCCAGCAGACCTAACAAATGAAGGGGAAATAGGCAGCCTACCTGAAAAAAAATTCAGAATAATGATAGTAAAGATGATCCAAAATCTTGGAAACAGAATGGAGAAAATACAAGAAACGTTTGACAAGGACATGTTTGTTTGACAAGAGCAAACAAACAGTGATGAACAACACAATAAATGAAATTAAAAATTCTCTAGAAGGGATCAATAGCAGAATAACTGAGGCAGAAGAATGGATAAGTGACCTGGAAGATAAAATAGTAGAAATAACTACTGCAGAGCCAAATAAAGAAAAAAGAATGAAAAGAATTGAGGACAGTCTCAGAGACCTCTGGGACAACATTAAACACACCAACATTCGAATTATAGGGGTCCCAGAAGAAGAAGAGGACAAGAAAGGGACTGAGAAAATATTTCAAGAGATTGTAATTGAAAACTTCCCTAATATGGGAAGGGAAATAGATAATCAAGTCCAGGAAGCACAGAGAGTCCCATACAGGATAAATCCAAGGAGAAACACACCAAGACACATACAAATCAAACTATCAAAAATTAAATACAAAGAACAAATACTAAAAGCAGCAAGGGAAAAACAACAAATAACACATAAGGGAATCCCCAGAAGGTTAAGAGCTGATCTTTCAGCAGAAACTCTGCAAGCCAGAATGGAGTGGCAGGACATATTTAAAGTGATGAAGGAGAAAAACCTACAACCAAGATTACTCTACCCAGCAAGGATCTCATTCAGATTTGATGGAGAAATTAAAACCTTTACAGACAAGCAAAAGCTAAGAGAATTTAGCACCACCAAACCAGCTTTACAACAAATGCTAAAGGAACTACCCTACGCAGGAAACACAAGAGAAGGAAAAGGCCTGCAATAATAAACCCAAAACAATTAAGAAAATGGTAATAGGAACATACATATTGATAATTACCTTAAATGTAAATGGACTAAATGCTCCAACCAGAAGACATAGATTGGCTGAATGGATACAGAAACAAGACCCGTATATATGCTGTCTACAAGAGACCCACTTCGGACCTAGGGACACATACAAACTGAAAGTAAGGGGATGGAAAAAGATATTCCATGCAAATGGAAATCAAAAGAAAACTGGAGTAGCAATTCTCATATCAGACACAATGGACTTTAAAACAAAGACTATTAGAACAGACAAAGAAGGACACTACATAATGATCAAGGGATCAATCCAAGAAGAAGCTATAACAACTGTAAATATTTATGCACCCAACATAGGAGCACCTCAATACTAACTAACTAAGGCAAATACTAACAGCCATAAAAGGGGAAAGTGACAGTAACACAATCATAGTAGGGGACTTTCACACCCCACTTTCACCATTGGACAGATCATCCAAAATGAAAATAAATAAGGAAACACAAGCTTTAAATGATACATTAAACATATCACTTTTAATTGATATTTATAGGACATTCCAACCAAAAACAACAGAAGACAGTTTCTTTTCAAGTGCTCATGGAATATTCTCCAGAATAGATCATACCTTGGGTCACAAATCAATACTTGGTAAATTTAAGAAAACTATAATCCTATCAAGTATCCTATCTGACCACAACGCTATGAGACTAGATATCAATTACAGAAAAAAAAACCAGAAAAAATACAAACACATGGAGGCTAAACAACATGCTACTCAATAACTAAGAGATCACTGAAGAAATCAAAGAGGAAATCAAAAAATACCTAGAAACAAATGACAATGAAAACACGAAGACCCAAACCTACGGGATGCAGCAAAAGCAGTTCTAAGAGGGAAGTTTATAGCAATACAATCCTACCTCGAGAAACAAGAAACATCTCAAATAAACAACCTAACCTTATACCTAAAGCAATTACAGAAAGAAGAACAAAAAACCCCTCAAAGTTAGCAGTAGGAAAGAAATCATAAAGATCAGATCAGAAATAAATGAAAAAGGAATGAAGGAAACAATAGCAAAGATCAATAAGACTAAAAGCTGGTTTTTTTGAGAAGATAAACCAAATTGATAAACCATTAGCCAGACTCATCAAGAAAAGAAGGGAGGGGCTTCTCTGGGGGTGCAGTGGTTGATAGTCTGCCTGCTGATGCAGGGGACATGGGTTCGTGCCCCAGTCCGGGAAGATCCCACATGCCACGGAGTGGCTGGGCCCGTGAGCCATGGCCCTTGAGCCTGCGTGTCCGGAGCCTGCTGCTCTGCAATGGGGGAGAGGCCACAACAGTGAGAGGCCCGCGTACTGCAAAAAAAAAAAAAAAAAAAAAAAAAAGAAAAGAAGGGAGAAGACTCAAATCATTAGAAATGAAAAAGGAGAAGTAACAACTGACACTACAGAAATACAAAGGATGATGAGAGATTACTACAAGGAACTATATGTCAAAAAATTTGACAACCTGGAAGAAATGGACAAATTCTTAGAAAAGCACAACCTTTCGAGACTGAACAGGAAGAAACAGAAAATATGAAGAGACGAATCACAAGTAACGAAATTGAAAGTGTGATTAAAAATCTTTCAACAAACAAAAGTCCAGGACCAGATGGCTTCACAGCAAAATTCTATTAAACATTTAGAGAAGAGCTAACACCTATCCTTCTCAAACTCTTCCAAAATATAGCAGAAGGAGGAACACTCCCAAACTCATTCTACGAGACCACCATCACCCTGATACCAAAACCAGACAAAGATGTCACAAAGAAAGAACAGTACAGGCCAATATTACTGATGAACACAGATGCAAAAATACTCAACAAAATACTAGCAAACATAATTCAACAGCACATCAAAAGGATCATACACCCTGATAAAGTGGGGTTTATCCCAGGAATGCAAGGATTCTTCAATATATGCAAATCAATCAATGTGATACAACATATTAACAAACTGAAGGATAAAAACCATATGATCTGACCCACCTCCTAGAGAAATGGAAATAAAAACAAACAAATGGGACCTAATGAAACTTACAAGCTTTTGCACAGCAAAGGAAATCATAAACAAGACGAAAAGACAACCCTCAGAATGGTAGAAAATATTTGCAAATGAAGCAACCGACAAAGGATTAATTTCCAAATATACAAACAGGTCATGCAACTCAATATCAAAAAAACAAACAACCCAATCCAAAAATGGGCAGAAGACCTAAATAGACATTCCTCCAAAGAAGATATACAGACTGCCAACAAACACACGAAAGAATGCTCAACATCACTAATCTTAGAGAAATGAACATCAAAACCACAATGAGATATCATCTCACACCAGTCAGAATGGCCATCACCAAAAAATCTAGAAACAATAAATGCTGGAGAGGGTGTGGAGAAAAGGGAACCCTCTTGCACTGTTGGTGGGAATGTAAATTGATACAGCCACTATGGAGAACAGTGTGGAGGTTCCTTAAAAAACTAAAAATAGAACTGTGTTCACGGCGCCAGCCCCAGTCCTCTCCCTGCATCCGACCGAAGCCCGAGCTGGGAATCTCTCCGCTTTGGCTTCCGCACCCCTGTTGCTGTGCTCTCCTCCACGGCTCCCAAGCTTTCCCCTCCGACACCCGCAGACTCCGCGCTCGAAGGGGCTTCCTAGTGTGTGGAAAGCTTTCCTCCTTCACAGCTCCCTCCCACTGGTGCAGGTCCCGTCCCTATTCTTTTGTCTCTGTTTTTTCTTTATTCTTTTGCCCTGCCCAGGCACGTGGGAAGTTTCTTGCCTTTTGGGAGGTCTGAGGTGTTCTGCCAGCATTCAGTAGGTGTTCTTTAGGAGTTGTTCCACATGTAGATGTATTTCTGATGTATTTCTGGGGAGGAAGGTGATCTCAATGTCTTACTCTTCTGCCATCTTGAAGCTCCTCCCATATTATTTTTCAGTTATGAAAAACTAAGTCATTTCAAAAGTGTTATTTTACATTAATCAAATTATATAATTTAAACATCTTCCAGATTTAAATTTTTTTCTTAAATACATACTGTAAAATATTGGAAGGAAAGAGATTATATTGGTTATCTGGTTATCTTTGACTTCATTTTTTTCTCAGAAGCTCTAGCTGCTCCAAAGTGTCTATAATAATCATGTAGCACTCATAAAATGAGAACAATGCATTTTTTTTAAATATAGTAAACGTCCTTTCTTATCTATACAGCTATCAACCAGAAAGTGGATCTTGTTTGAACGTTAAAGAAATTGGTCAAAGAGAATAAACTTTCAGTTGCATGTAAGATGTGTAAGTCCTGGGGTTTCAATGTGCAGCATGGTGACTACAGTTAATCATACTGTATCATGTACTCGAAATCTGCTAAGAAAGTAGATCCTGTATTCTCACCACAGATGCCAAAAATGAAAAAAGTAGCTAAAAAAAAGAAGCAGCCTCTGTGAAGGGAGCTTTGAGTAGAAATCACTCTGAAATCTCACTGTTTTAAGTTCAGTGGGGAGCAGGTATGGTATAACATGTATATGTTTGAGTTATTGAGTTTTATCTCTTTCTGTCCTTTAAAAAATTTAAAAAAATTAATCTCATTTCAAGAGCTATACTTTTGATTAACAATGATGTTACCATTTATTGAGTATTTGTGACAAATCAAGCACTATATTAACAGTTAAATCAGTACTGCATTTAATGATCTAAAACAACCCTATGAAGTCATTATCCTTATCCGTATTTCACAGATGTGAACACTTATCCAAGGTAACACAATAAGTAGAGCCAGCACTTCAACTCAGGTTTGTCTAATTCAAATCCTTAGCTCTAAACTATTACAGAGGCAGACCTTGGAGATATTGTTGGTTCCAGACCACTGCAATAAATCGAGTATCACAATAAAGTTACACACATTTTTTGGTTTCCCAATGCATATAAAAATTATGTTTACACTGTACTGTCGTCTACTAAATGTGCAACAGCACTGTCTTAAAAAATGTACACACCTTAACTAAGAAGTACTTTCTTTAAAAAGTGCTAACCAGTATCTGACTCTTCACCAAGTCACAGTAACATCAAAGATCACTGATCACAGATCACCATAACAAACACTAATGAAAAAGTTTGAAATATCGTGAGAATTACCAAAATGTGATACAGAGACACGGAGTGAGCAAATGCTGTTGGAAAAATGGCACCAAAAGACACTGCATGCAGGGTTGCCACAAACCTCCAGCATGTTTAAAAAAAAAAAAAAAAAGCAGTATCTGTGAAGCGCCATAAAGCAAAGCACAATTAAATGAGGTATGCCTGTATTATAGTTTCTTTAGAGAAGGCAAAACAAAGCAAAACTGTAGACACTGTAGACAATACAGAAAAGAATAAGGAGGAAAATATACGTTACTCAAATCAACAACTCAGAGCAACCCTTTGGTGAATTTCCTTGCTGCTTTACATTTTATTTCAAGATGATATATCATTTTATAGATCACGGGTCACATAATACAGAGAGTTATGTTCGGCTCATTTTGTAAGCATTCCCCCATATCATTAAACATTCCCTTGCTGCTTTCTAACAGTTATGGGAAACTCGTTTGTTTGATTTTATCTTGCCTAACGATGAAAAAGTACAAATTGTTTTGAATTCTACTAGTGTTCATGTTAAGCTTTGCTAACACTTTAATATATATTTCTTCAATTATCTCTGCATCACTTATTAGTCTTCCCTGTTCTTCAAACGTGCCTGGCACGTTCCCTCCCCAAGGTGTAGACACACTTTCTCTTTTCTCAGTCTTGATTGTTCTGACCCCAGATACCTGCAGAGCTCACTCTCTTACCTCCTTCAGGTCTTCAATGAAATGTCACCTTCACAGTAAGGATATACCTGGCCAACCTATTCAAAACTGCAATTATACAATCACAAACTCTCCACTCTCACCATCTCTATTTCCCTTTTATATTTTAGTTTCCTTTGTATTGTTACCATCTCACATACAATATATATTACCTATTTATCTTGGTTATTGTTGTCTTCACCCACTAGTATGCAAGCTGCATATGAGGGCAAGGATATTTTTCCTGATTTACTCACTGCTTTATCTACAGTACCTAGAACAATGTCTAATAGGTAGTAGATGTTCAATAAATATTTGTCAAATGAATAGTCATCAATAAAATGATCGCAGGGTGGTCCTTCCCCCTCCTTCCAATTAAAATCATGGAATTGAACCATAAAAGTATGTAATGCAGTGTCTCACACACCTGAGATATCTAGTAATTAGTAGATTTAAGAAGAAGGACACTCTCAGGTTTCCCAAATAAAGATAAAACACTACTGGAGCCTAAATTTTGCTAGAATGGTTAAGCGGAATGTTGTTTTAGGCTAACCTTCTGGTAATATTTCAGGTTCTTGGTAGAGTGAGCAGAAGCCTGATATATCACCAAAGTGGGTAAATTTACCCAGTTCCTACACTCAAGTCAGTTCAGAGACCCACAGCACCTTGACTCCTGGGGAGGCTACGTCATATTGAACGTTGTCCCTGCAATGCAGCCAGAATTCATTGCAGTGACTCCTCTGAGCCTTTTCCTAGAGGGAATGACAGCCATTTACTAGGATGTAAGGGTACCGGGGAAAATAAAACACCCTAAGCTTTGGGGAATTATTGATGCTAGGTATGAATTGTCTCTAACCGCTGGGGAGTTTTAATGCCACCTTGATCCGCTGACCAAAGTGGGGGCTTAGGGAAATCAGATATACAATGAGTCTTGGGCTAAGTCCATCTAACAGTGGGTTCGGACAGGCCACAGACTTATCCTGTGCTTATTTCCTCAGTTACTGAATAGATATTGGCAAAGATTTATGAAGTATCTAGCAGAAACCTCACATTGGTTCCTGGATCCCTGGAGTGAGAGCTATGAAGAAAAGAAGCGCCAATTTGAAGACTGTGGAACTGTGCCCATCTTCCAAAATAGTAAGCCAACATGCTACCACATCACTAGAGGATTTCAGAGATTAGTACCACCTGCAAAAACTTAAAAGGTGTGGCATCAGGGATTCTCATTTAACTCACTTATTTCACAGTGCCGAAGGCCTATGTGTGTGTGTGGGGGGGGGGTCTCAAGGAACAGCTGTAGATTATTATAAATTTAGTCACATAGTGATTCCAGCTCTTCCAAAAAAGGTATCTTTACTGGGGTATCTTGACACTGACAGTGGCACCTGATACAGAGCTAACCTATCAAACACTTTCTTTTCAATATAAATCAGTAAAGCAAATCAGAAGTTGTTTGCTTTCTCCTGCCAAGGGCAGCAGTACACGTTCCTTGTCTTATCTAAGGACTGTATCACCACCTTGTTTAAAATACAAGGCTCAGTGACTTTGGTTTTACTCCTGTCCCACAGAGCATCTCTCTGGTCCACTACATTGATCATGCTAATTGAATCTTTTCACAAAGAAGTAGCCAGCACCCTTGATGCCAAAATACAGACATATCATCCTTGGAAAGTTCATGGGCCTCATCACTGAAGTTACTAGGAATACACTAATCTATTGCACACCGGGATATTCCCTCTAAAGTGAGAAAACAAGTTCCTCTAACTCAAACTTTCCACAATGAAGAAAGCAGCACAGTACTTAAAACTTTGAAGCAATACATACCACATTCACGAGCGCTTCTCTGATCAATTTAGGTAACTCAGGAGCTAGCCGCTTTTCAATAAGGCCTAAAATAAGAGAGAGATATACAGCCAGCTCAGGCTGGCGTTACAAAATGCCTTAGCAAGTGACCTCATGACCTAGTAGTGGCAATGATACTTAAAGCGTCTGTGGCATGTAGGCAAACCACAACAAAAAAAAGCAGAGAGCCCTAGTGTTTTGAAGGAGGGCTATACTATATTCTGCTAAAAATTTGTCCTCATTTGTTGGTTTGCAAACCGGCCCCGGTACCGGCAGGGAAGGGAGAGACCGAAGAAAGAGGCAGCTACTCCAGATTGGTAGACGGCAGGTTTAAGCACCAAAGAAACTTACCCACAAGGCGTGTCTTGGGCACCGCAAGATGAGAAGGTCTCCACTCCTGCCCGCCAAAATCTTAAAAGTTTATATGGAGGCCTTAACGAGGTTCAGTCGCGTATCTGGATGGTCTCAATACACTTTACTCTCTCAAGGCTGAGCCCTTAAAATGGCTCTGGCCGTGGGAGCTGTAGGCGGAGCGTACCTTCTAAGGCCGGGGCGTGGCGAGAACCCTCCGGGTCCACCTGGAGGGTCAATCAGAGGTCATGTCCTCTTGATGACCTCCTCCAGCAGCATTTGAAGATCAAGCCCTAATTGGCTCTAGACCTCAGTAGAGAATGAATGTCTGAGTATGGAAAATCAAGTGCCCATGTAAGCTCGGCTTCCCATTGTAGATTATGTACTGACACACATCCTCATACATCTGAATTTATGTCAGTATTCCATTTCTTTAAATGAAAATGAAACATAGGATATCAGTGCCAAGCAGCTTTAATAGCATAAGTAAATATGATGAGCATGTAGCTGTTACTGTACCCACTTCTCTGGCTTAGCTACCTATCCCTCTAGCCCACACCTCTGGCTTCAAAGGCATTCCCTAAGACAAGTTAAGAGTCAGAAAAAGCATGGACCTGACTCATGAATGAGTCTGCATATGTGCTGGAAGCAGCTGGAAGCACCAGGTTCCCGCATTACAGCCTCACTGATGGAGAGCCTTGCTAAACCATGGGGAAGGGAATTCTTCTCAGGGGGCAGAACCTGGAGGGGCTCATTTTGTCCTCTTTCTATAGAAAGAGAGCTTGTGAAACCGTTCTACAGTGACTTACGGGCAGTGTAGGTGAAACATGCTATTGCAGTTTTGGTATTAGCTACTTTTATTCCCCTAAAGCCCTACAGCTCCTCCTAGGCATCTCTCCTTCCTGACCCCATGAAGGACTCCAGTAACACCTTTTCGTCCCCCTGCCTCCCAGTATTAGGGGAGGTTAAAAGGATTCTCACTGTGGCTTGTGGCTTTCTCAGTGTTCCAGCATTCCTATTTGGTTCCCTTAACCCTGTCCTTACCTCTTATATAAACCCTTCAGTAAATTCAATCAGACATTTTGAAGTTAACCTTCTGTTTTCTGAGGTGATCCTGATTAATGTAGATATGATAAGAGGCCACCAAAATCGATCTTATCTTTATGAGAAAAGTCTAGAGATCCATTGAAATAGAAAGTTCTTAAAAGAGTTGTTGCTGTATTAGACTCTAATAATTAGATCATTCTATAAATATTGTTCACCAGTGAGATGTAGTCTATGTGAAAAATAATTGAACCACCTCAACACACCTGAAATACGATGGTAGGGAAAAAATGGCCTAACAGCGATTTTTCAAAGTATATTTTATTTAGAAAAACAGAAAAGAGGAATTTGCACATAGTGGTTACTAGCTCCAAGCATATACCATTTTGTTTTTTTAACATCTTTACTGGAGTATAATTGCTTTACAATGGTGTGTGTATACCATTTCTTTATGGACAAGAATGGTAATGGTTGTAAGTGGACAGAATTTTTAGTACATACCACCCTTATGCCCATCAAGGGACTTTTTCTTGTCCACTTCTCTCCATGAGTGTACCTGAAAGAGTGGCAAATGAGTATGGACTGGTGGGGATAGAAAAATCACTATGGTAGTTAGATAATTACAGGCCCCTGTTTGCCAGATGTTGGCTTTCCCTGGCATAAGAACAACCAGTAAAAACTAAAATCAGTTTTTAAAAAAAATCTACTTCAGTTTAGGCACTGTCTTAAATGGTAATCATTGAAAGAGATTTAATAGAGTATGACACTTGAATGTGAACAAAAACTTTTTTTCTTCTGAATCTTCACAACCAATCTGGAGTAGCTTTCCATTTCCCTTGGTTTTTGTTATAGAGCAAAGGGAAAAAGAAAGTCAGGATAAGCTCATGCATTGATCAGTATTATCTTAAGACAGTGAAACTGCAAACGTACTATCATCTGAGAAAAGTGCCACATCACATCACATCAAAGTGTATTTGAATTCTTTTTTAAGATTCTTAGGACTGAGTTCATTTGGTAAACAAAAAATTATTGAGCACCTATTATGTCAGGCACTCCTTGCACCATTGGAGATCCAGCAATAACAAATGTTGCTTAAATCATAATGAGGCTGTGCAAAAAATAAAATAAATAAGCAAAGCATATGCCACGTGTTAGAAAGTATATGGAGTAAAATAAGGCAAGGGAGATGGATAAGGATTTTTGAGGAATGAGATAAAGATCCCAAAAGTAATAAATTGGTCAAACAAAGTCTCACTGAGAAGGTCTCACTTGACTTAAAACCTAAAAGGAGAGAGGAGAAAACCATGGGGATATCTTTAGAAGAGCAGTCCAGGAAAGGTCAAAGGAGTGGAAGGTTGCCACTCAGGGTGTGTGAGCCCTACAGAACATTTGATTTACTTAACCTTTTAGTTTAGGGAACGGGTTTTCAACTCCATCACTACTGATATATTTGGACAGAGAATTGTTTTTTTATGGTGGCTGTCCTGTGTGTTACAGGATATTTACCAGCATTCTGGGTTCTACCCATTAGAAGCCAGCTTGCTGAGACAACTAAAAATGTCTTCGGATATTACCAAATGTCTCTTGGGGAGCAAAACTGTCCCGATTGAGAACCACTGAGTAGAAGTCAACATAAATAACAAAGGCCAAATATATTTTTCTTTAATTGCATAGCCATCATCTGCTTGGCCTGTAAAAAGAATAAATTCTTTGAATAGATTCTTTTGCCTCACTACATACTCAGTTTGGTTAGGTCAAGTGGAAAGAACTTCATGACAGATGGCTCTTCTGGTCCCAAGATGGTACTTATTTTTCTAGCCATTCCACCTGTGTTTCACTACATATGTTTTCTCTAGCCATGACAAGGATTCAGAGTTCAGCTGTAGCCATTACCGTGCGTTAGGCTGGACCTCGTTAATGTATATTCTTCCAACCATATGTGCCTTTGTAGGTCAGGGAAGCAGTGTCAGAAAAAGGTTCTGAGCAGAGGCAGAACTCTTCACTCCACCACGCAACCCTGTCACCCCCTAGCATCTTGGAAAGCTCAAGGTGCTTGGAAAGCTCAGAGGCAAAATCTGGACTGACAAACTGAATACTTAAAATAGCAGTAACCATTCACAAGAGATTATTTTCAAAATTTGGGGTGATAGACCTCTGTAAAGCCCAGAATCTAAGAGACATGTTGATTTTTTCAAAGAACCAAAAAATTGTCCCCTGGGTAACAATAATCACAAAGAAGATAAGGGATATATATGTATGCCTACCTACACACAAACACAATTTCCATTAAAATCCTGATTCATTTTGGATACATAGAGACAAAAGGTGACATAATTTTGATAGTCTCATGTTAAACATATTCATTTGAAAGTTGTATTCAGTAAACTTTAAAAAAAACAAATTCCCTTATATCCCCAAACCTGGATCTTATCCTTCCTTTCCTCATTATATTTGATGTTTAACTTTTTACTTAAACATACTATTGCAAAATAAGTATTATTATTTTAAGATTATGTATTTTTAATTTATGTAAATGGTATTTTTCACTGAGCCTTATTTTTAGGATTCATCTGCATTGCTACATGCATTTCTAATCACTTGTTTCTAAATATCGCATAACGGTCATTCTGAAAGTTTTTTTTACTATACGCTCTCCCAGTGAGGCACGCAGTGGTAGCCTCCAATGTTGTACAAATAATAAAGCAATGTACATCCCCCTGCATGTCTCCTCATGGACCTACAGAAGGATTTTCCTGGGAAATATGCATAGAAGAATGGCTGGATCATAGGTCACATATGTTTAGTTTGATAATGTAGTGCCTGATTGCTCTCCAGAATTTGTACCATTAGGACAATAACTCCACACCCTCACTCAAACCTGGCATTATCTAGCTGTCTAAATGTTGCCAATCTGTTATTATTACAAATTCCTATTAATTCACTGTTGTTTTAATTAACATTTTTGTGATTAACTGTGAGCAGCTCTACCAATGCTAATTTCACTTTTTGGATTTCCTGTTCTGGAAATTGTTCACTTATCTATTAGAGATTATGTGTTTATATTTGTAGCAGTTTCTTGCATAATTTAGATACTAATTACTTGTCCGTTTTAGACATTGTAAATATCATGTGTTAAATCACTCCTCAAAAACCATGTCCATGGTAATTGAAACAGAAATCTTTAGCTGTGATGTAATACAAATGATCAAAAATGTCACTTTCTGTGCTTTCTATTCAGTAAACATGCAATAATCATCTATTAAGTGTTGAACTCTAGGGAAGAGATTTAGTCCCACTTAGTCTCACTCACCAAAGGGTTATTATTTGAGGAAAGAGAACCGTAATTGTAATTACAGGCAGAAATAAGTGAAAGAAATTTCAAAACACTAAAATGCGAATATAGGAATTGAAAAAATATGTATTCATGAAGATCAGCTTTGCTGAAGTTATGAGTCTAGGAAGAACAACTCTTCATTCTTCTGTGAGAGATGGAATCAGCCTTTTCACCCCCTGAGCTCTACTGTTGAATTTTCTAGGTGTTTTCCTAGTGGAGATGTCAGCTCCTTAATCTTTATTAATAAGAGCCTTTATTGAGACAGACACCGTCTTAGAAGCCAGTGATGTGGATATGACTAAGAAACATATCCTGCCTTGGGGGCTTCCCTGGTGGCGCAGTGGTTGAGAGTCCGCCTGCCAATGCAGGTTCGTGCCCCGGTCCGGGAAGATCCCACATGCCGCGGAGCGGCTGGGCCCGTGAGCCATGGCCGCTGAGCCTGCACATCCGGAGCCTGTGCTCCACGACGGGAGAGGCCGCAACAGTGAGAGGCCCGCGTACCGCAAAAAAAAAAAAAAAAAAAAAAAAAGAAACATATCCTGCCTGAAGAAGGTTACAGCAAAAAAAATCTAGACACCCTTCTTTTCACGTACTGTGTATGAACATCCTGAGCTTTCTTTTATTCAAACTATTTAACTCCGAAATTCCATAGCTGTTCTTTCTGATTTGTATTCTGCATATCTTAGCGTCACCCGTTATAGCATTAACAATTGTTCATTTAAATTCTGTACTTGTTTCATTTAATATAGCTAAGTCCCATAAGGCGATGGTATAGATATATTTAGAGAGTTGAGAAAAGGTAGATAATAAATATAAACTGGATGGCTCTATCACGACCTGGAAACAGTGTATTGATGCAATCAGATTTTCGTTTAAAACTGATTACTCAAACTACAGTGTGAGAAATGTGTTTGGCTTATTTGGGTGGAGCAGTGGTAAGATCAGTGTAGGAGAGCAGATATGAATATCTTAGTAAGGCAGAGGAGTAAAAGTGGCCTTTACTATGGAAATACTAGCATGGTGGAGCAAAGTTCTCACAAAGTCTATGATTAGGAGGAAGAATTCACAAGAATTTTAAAAATTCATTTATAGTTTGTCTAGGTTAGGGTGGGCTATCATTGATGACTTGCAATTTTGTCAGCTGATGTCAAGCGTTATACCATGCATAGTTTGCTCAGGCTGCCAATAACAAAATACTACAGACCGGGTAAATTAAATAAGAGAAATTTATTTTCTCACCGTTCTGGAGGCTGGAAGTCCAAAATCAAGCTGCCAGCAGGGTTGGTTTCTGGTCAAGCATCTCTTCCTGGCTTGCAGACTTCTGCCTTCTCACTGTCTCTTCACATGGCCTTTCCTCTGTGCAAATGTGGAGAGAGAGATCTCTGGCATCTCTTCATCTTCTTTTAAGCACAACAGTTCTATCAGATTGTGGCCCCACCCTTATGATCTCATTTAACCTTAATTATCTCCTTAAAAGCCGTCTCCAGGGCTTCCCTGGTGGCGCAGTTAGTTGAGAGTCCGCCTGCCGGTGCAGGAGCCTGTGCTCCGCAACGGGAGAGGCCACAACAGAGAGAGGCCCGCATACCGCAAAAAAAAAAAAAAAAAAAAAGCCCTGTCTCCAAATGCAGTCACCTTGAAGGTGAGGTCTTCAACATATGAATTTTGTGGGAATACAGTTCAGTCCATAACATCCCAGGATCAACATATCTTTTATGACTGGAAAAAGCAAGTTAAAAGTGTGGATTATTGCAAAAGCAAGTTAAAGTGTGGATATTTTCCCCTAGTCTGTGAGTTTTCTTTTCACTTTCTTGATGGTGTCTTTGAAATATTTTCATTTTATTAAGTCCCATATATTAACTTCTTTTATCACTTGTAACATTTGGTTTTACATAAAACAGAATTTGCTAATATAAATAGTAGTTTATGACTGTATAGTCAGAAAACCACATAAGTGATTCAAATTAGTTTTACTTATATTAAAGGTTCTATCGGCCAAAATTTTGTTCAGCTATATAAAATAGAAAACATAAATAACAGTATATCAAATATAATATTTTATTTGTTCCAGGTTTCTGATGGGTTCAGAACATTTCCAAATTTTTTTTTTTTTTTTTTTGCAGTACGCGGGCCTCTCACTGTTGTGACCTCTCCCGTTGCGGAGCACAGGCTCCGGACGCGCAGGCTCAGCGGCCATGGCTCACGGGCCCAGCCGCTGCGCGGCACGTGGGATCCTCCCGGACTGGGGCACGAACCCGCGTCCCCTGCATCGGCAGGCAGACTGTCAACCACTGCGCCACCAGGGAAGCCCCAAAAATATTTTTTAACCAACTCAGACAACAGAATTGCTGATTGGTTGTTGGAAGGGATCTTGCCTACATTCCCCAGTCACCTAGAGCCCAGAACAAAGATCTGGCCAAATCCCTGCCCAAACGCATTACACCAGGGAACCTTGACCCCATGTTTCTGTTTCAACATGCCACTTAAGAAAAATAGCATCAGAAATACCACTGATGAGAGCACTAGTAGGGTATCAACCTGCCAGCAGAAAGCAAGACAGCAGGTTTAGTTACTATATAGCAACTCTATTAATAGAGTTAAGATTCCAAAGAACACAGGGTTATATATCAACAAGGCCAATAACAGCATACGCTCTTTTTGACCAGTTTGGTTTATGCAACCACAGTGGAGCTGGGGATGGGATTATCTGCACTAAAACATGCACATGTTTGCACACATCATTGCTGGGAGAATTAAGTGATGTCTATGTGACTTCACTGAAAGCACCGGAATGTCCACAGAGCAGGTCAGTAGCAAAGAATCCACCTTCTGGAAGAAAGTAAAGCAACAGATTTAGAAGAGATATTTCTACTATATTAAGAGTCAGAATTCCCTTTTTTTTTTTTTTTTTTTTGCGGTACGTGGGCCTCTCACTGTTGTGGCCTGTCCCGTTGCAGAGCACAGGCTCCGGACGTGCAGGCTCATCGGCCATGGCTCACGGGCCCAGCCGCTCTGCGGCATGTGGGATCTTCCCAGACTGGGGCACGAACCCGTGTCCCCTGCATCGGCAGGCAGACTCTCAACCACTGCACCACCAGGGAAGCCCAGAATTCCCATTTTTAAAAATATAGAGCTTGTTAATCAATGAAGCCAATATCAATCCATCCATCGGGTACTTGAATATGGTAACCTTTCATTAGCTTAGTTTATACAAACCCAGTGTAGCTGAGGAAAGAATTAATTTCACATGAACTTCACCAATTCAGATTATATGAAGGGCAGTTCTCCAAAGGAAAGCTGCAATGCAGTTCATTAAAACAATGGGAATGATTCTGAGCAGTTAAAGCTAATGATGTCCACTAGAGTCCAGCTTTAGCTCAACTTACTGAAAACCAACCTACTGAAAGTGAATTTTCCAAATGAGTCATTAAATGAATGGCCAATTTGCAAATGCCTACATTGCAAAATTATCAAGTTTCCTAAAACCAATGACCAAATAAAAAGGCATACCAAAAATGGTTATAAGAACAATGTTAATGTCCATTATCAGTGTATGAAGATGAAAAACATTATTCTGAACACTAAATACATTCAGAAAGAATTTCACCATGATAAAAAGTTCAACATATTATGTAAATATGAGTCTATGAGTCTATTTTAACTGTTAGTGTTCAAATGCTATTTCATATTTTTAAAATCTTTAAACATTTCAGCATTCAAATATAGTATTTTATTTATTTATTTTTAATTTATTTTTGGCTGCATTGGGTCTTTGTTGCTGCGCACGGGTCTTCTCTAGTTGTGGCAAGCAGGGGGGCTACTCTTTGTTGCGGTGCACGGGTTTCTCATTGCAGTGGCTTCTCTTGTTGTGGAGCACGGGCTCTAGGCGTGCGGGCTTCAGCAGTTGTGGCTCATGGGCTCTAGAGCAGATTCAGTAGTTGTGGCGCACGGGCTTAGTTGCTCCGCGGCACGTGGGATCTTCCCGGACCAGGGCTCGAACCCATGTCCCCTGCACTGGAAGGCAGATTCTTAACCACTTCGCCACCAGGGACGTCTCTAGTATTTTAATTTAATCAATTTACTTTAAATCTGTCTTGCAAATTCACATATGTATCACCGATAAACATTGGCTTTGAGGAATTAATTACATGATTCAATAAGAATCATCCTTAATAGGCAAATTCATTTCTCTTCTGCAAACCTTTGAAACTTACATTAATTTTGCATCAGTTTGCAGTATTTCGAACATTTTTTATTCACAAAACAAAATTACAGCATTTCCTAAGTGACTCCATAGTTGCAATGAGTTTTAGACTTGGGGGGTATCTTTTGGTTAAATGATCCATTTATTAACTAAATGACAAATTTAATTTAGCTAAATGAATATACACGTTTAAACTAGTTATTTAAAATTCTACTTCACTTTAGATGCTTTCATTGAAACTGAGTTATTTTATTTTATTTAAATTAAAAGAAAAATGGTGAGATTCCTGCTATTCTGGCATTCTTGACAGTAGGCACTCAGACCACATCATCAAGAATCTTTAGGTTCCCAATTTATCTATGTTGGTTTAATTCTCAGAATATCTCCGTTCAAATAGTAGCCCTAGATGTGAAACCACTGGTTCCCCAAACCAGCAGCACCAACATCACCTATGCACTTGTTAGAAATGCAGAATCCCAGACCCCACTCCAGATGTACTGAATCAGAAACTCTGGGGACAGAGGAGGGGCTCAGTGTCTAAGTTTTAACAAGCCTCCCAGGTGATTATAATGCATGCTAACATCTGACAGTCACCATAACTGCATGTGAAATAACACTTACTGTGCATTTTAACACAAGAGGATCCTTTTTTGACCACTGAAGTTTCAGAGCTTCCAGAGCGGCCAATATCACTTCCTCCTATCATTCTAGGAGCCTAAAGTGTGCATGCAGAAACCGCCACATGTATTAGTTCCTTCAGCTCTCTTTTGCTTTGTGAGCTCCTTGTTATTCTCAGAGAATATTTTTACTAATGGATCATCTCCTGTCATATCTTGGACCAATCATCCAAACAGCTATCTTGGGATGAGTAGACTTTCTCGGGGAGCCTCTTTTCTTTTAGAGGTTTGAAGACCACTCATTGTGTCTGTAATGAATTTACTGCTGAGCTGGCCTGGATGGGGGAAAAATTCCTGAGGCCCCTTGCACTTGGCTTGAAACATGGGAAAAGCAACCTTTCTCCTCTTACAAGTGTGGAGGAAATGCCTGTCAGGGTGGCAAGTCTTTCAGCCATCTTTCACCTCAACTCTTTTATATTGCTTAGTTGAGTGACGGGTTAATGTCTGCAGAACCAGTTTTGGTCCAGTTACTTTGCAAGGTCATCCACCACTCACTTTAGAATACAGGGGTACTTGGCAGGTACAGATTCAGCCTTTGGAATCTCCAACAAACTCTCATGTAAGAAAAACTGCTGCTTTCAACATCCAGTTCAATGCAGGTTTTCAGGGATATGTTTGACCCACAATGTCTTCACTCATAACACCTTTACCTATAGGCAATACAGGTAGATGCATCCTCTCCAAGAGTGAGGAAACGGGCCTAGGGCAAGCACAAAGCAGTAGTGGCTACATACTGCTGTGGCCTAAGATTTACCGTCAAGAAAGGGTTTACCTGCCAAGAAGGACATGGGGTAGGCACCTTCATCTGGTGTGAAACCTCCTCCTTGCAGTTAAGAGTACAGACTTGGGGTCCTGCTTTTCTAGGTTCCAATCTGAGCTCTGCCACCTAATGGCCCTGAGGCTTCAGAAAGCAATTTAATTCTGATCGCCACTACTGAATTTTGGTAGACGGCGGATACTTCAATGTTCTCCATGCAGTGAGCTGAAATGAGATGAAAAACATAAAGCCTTAGTATAACTCTTGGTACATAACATAGTAGTTCTCATTAATAGTTATATTAAACAAACAGCAGCCTCAGGTGGGTGGACTAGAGCAGTAGTTCTCAAGAGGTGATCCTGAAACCAGCAGTGATCCTGAAACCAGCAGTGGCATAGCCTAGAATCTTCTTAGAAAGCAAATCCTCAGGGGTCCCACTCAATCAGACAATCCAGTAGGGATCAGTAACCTGAAAATTCTAGCCTAAAAAACTATTTTTTCATACTTCTCTCTCTTTAGAAGTAGAGCACCCTTCTCAATGGCATACTCAGATCTTTCCATAGAGTAGTGATTCTCAAAGTGTGGTCCCTGATCAGCATCAGCTAAACAGTGGTTAGAGATGCAAATTCTCAACCTCACCTACAGAGACCTACCTCAACAAACTCAGAGGGTGAGGTTGGGACAACCAATCAGATTTAACAAACCTGCCAGGGATTGAATGCCTGCCCAAGTTTGAGAACACTTCCCTGGATCACTGGTTCTCAATACTTTTTGCAAAATGGAATCCCCAGATGATTCTGATTAATTTGACATGAGATAGGAACTGGGAAACAAAAATTTTGAAAGCTACCTTGAGGATTCTAATATGCAGGAAGTTTGAGAACCACTGCTCTAGCCTGCGCTGCCCAACTTTACCAAAGGGGGCAGGAGCAGACCTCACCTCTTCAGAAATCTCAAGAGGAGACCTCACACTGACCCCAAATGGGTTATGTGCTCACCTCTACTTCAAATATTTTGGTAAGGGGGATAGAGGATTGATCGATGGAACCTCTGCATTCTCACCCTTAGTGTGTGGGGAAGGGTGAACTACATTAAAATAACTTAGAATTAAATTCACGGTGATTGGTTCCTAAAAGTGGAATTGTAAATTTGGGGACAGGGTAGTTCTAATAGCAAACAACAAATATGCAGTTAAATAAATGTTTGGGTGGAATTTTTATTGCCAAATGTTTTGTTAGTATTTTCTACTTGTCTGTTCAACTTATGCTTTCAATGATTATCATGGTTGTATTCATCTTTTCTTCCTGATTGTGAAGTAAAGTTCAAAGTTACTTTTTCTAGAAAAATATTTGTTTTCCGAATTATTAATATAGAATTGCATAAGGACTTGTCACATTTTTTCAATTTCTCATATATTCTGGTCACAATAATTTTGTAATTCATACACTCATTCCATCTTCTGTCAGGTTAAATTTGTTGTACATGCTGAAGTCTTGACTGTATTCTCATATATGTTACCAATATAAAAATTATCACCAGAAATATTTAAAAGTATTCTTAGAAGTTGAAATCAATTGAAGTAGACAAAAGTAGGTATTTAGGCATAAAAAATTTAGAAAGTAATCAAGATAACTATTTTATAGGTGTGTTGATAATCGTGACTGTATATATTAGTAAGCACTGCAAGGTAACTGAAACATTAGGTACAAAGAATTGATACAATGGCAAAATTTTAAAATTATCCAGAGTTATAAAACTATACACATATAACAAAAATATAAATTATATATGAAAAAAGGTACCACACATAAGAATATGAATTTATAAATTCTGCTGTAAAAATTCAAAATTGGCAGGCCTGAGTTGCTAAAAACCAGTACCTGGCAGAGGTCTTCAGTACTAAGGATGGATCTGCTCCACTCAGCCCTTAGATGTCCACTGGGACAGGAATCTTTGTATGCCTGAGGCTTTGGACCACACCACACAGTTGATCCAGGTATCAATGTGATTTGGGGGCAGTGTCTGCTTGTTTAGGCCTGGGGCTATACACCACACTGTATCATTTTGACCTCTGTCACGCTGGGGCTAGAGAAGGAGGAGCTAAGGTCAGTCATGGGGACTCTCCACGCCTAAGTGACCAAGGTTAGGGGGATCTTACCTGGTTGGCAACACTTGCACACGTGGTCACACATCAGCTCTGGGAGGATTCAGCTCAGTGAATGGGACTCCACTGAACAGGATGACTGGAGGGTTCTGTCTAGTTTCTCCTGGATTCCTCTTTAACGCCCCATTTCACTTTGCTACTTTTAATAAGTATTCTTTTGCTGCCATAAACTGGAAGCATAAGCTTAACAGCTTTTCTGAGGTCTGTGAGTCCTTTCAAAGAAACACTGAACCTGAGGGTGGTCTTGGAGACCCCAGACAGTCCGATGAGTAAATGATGTCCTACATGGACAAGCTTTCCCCAACTCTAATTACATGAGAATAAGCATTTTGATGTGAAGTTACCCTCACTGAAATCCCTCAGGCCGTCGTCTAAATCCAGGAGAAAGATACACTGAAGGAGGCCTGACTCCATGCTCCTGATTCAACAGGCCATCATCTTGTAGGAGGACAGCACTGGAATTCCCACAGGGCCTGACAGGACTTAGGAGTCAACTCTCTGGAAGAAAGCAGAGTAGCAGATTCAGAAGACAGAGTTCTACAATATATATTAAGTTTTGATGCCAAAGTTTAAAATAGAGATGTTTATATAGTATCAGGGTATCCAGCATCAATCCATTGGATAGGTGAACATGGCCCAACCTGGATCCGTTTGGTTTCTCCAGCACCAGCGGTGTTGGGGATGGCACTGACTCTACTTAAAGCTCATAAATGGAGATTTTTAGGAAATGCAATTGCCCAAAGTAAACCTGCAATGCAATTTTTCAACCCACTGGCAGTTTTCTGAGCAAGTAAACCTACTGATGTCCACTAGAATCCATCTTTAGCTCAACTTACAAAAAGTAAAGGTGCTTAAATTTAATTTTCCAAATGAGTAATTCTCTAAATAAGCAATCTGACAAATAACCAAATAAAACATATCAAAAAGAGATATAATAACTTTGTTAATGTCATTACTATCTAGGGATCAAAACTGGTTTTCATGTATTAAATATCTTCAGAAAAGCATATTTCAACATAACACAAGCTTCAGCATGTTAAAAATGAATCCGTCTGTTTTAATAAAATTTTTTAAATTCCATTTATGACAATTTTGTAAACCTTCTAATCAAATATAGTATATTAAATTTTTTGAATTTCCTTTTAATGTGCCTCTTACAATGTCATATTTGACTTCAATAAATATTCATTTCTAGGAGCTAAACATGTGAATCAGGAAGATCATAAAAAGATGGATTCACTTTTCTTCTGGAACTTTGAATATAGCTAAAATCAGTTAGTTGACGAAGGTGGGTAGATCATTTTTGAAGAAAACTGAAAGTTTTAGTATTTACTGACTGACAGGAGATTTACACATAATTATGTACAACTGTATGATTTTGATTTTATAAGGAAGTTTTAATCTGAATGACAAATTTAATTTATATATAAATACACACACACACACATACATTGTAACTTAATTTAAATTCCCCTTTCCTTTTGAGGCTTGAATTCAGATGTCATTATTTCTAACCATATAAACTAAAAAGTACCTCAGTGATATTCCGGCTACTCTGGCATTCCTGAAACTCAACTTCAGACCATGACATGGAATGTCTGGGTTTCAATTTCTCCGCGTTGTTCTTCTCAGGAATTCTTCCTTCTCTCAGTAGCCTCACATGTGGCATCACTGATTTTCACAGCGTGTAATCCAAAACAGCACCATTAACATCATCTTATACTTGTTGC
Organism: Tursiops truncatus; assembly: GCF_011762595.2. Lineage (NCBI taxonomy): Eukaryota > Metazoa > Chordata > Mammalia > Artiodactyla > Delphinidae > Tursiops > Tursiops truncatus. Next base: position 106,037,476 of record NC_047055.1, on the reverse strand, counting down.
AGTGCAAAACCAGGTTCTACCTCACACTCACATATATGTGATCATAAATTCTAGGAGTACAAGAGGGCCCAGCACTCCTGTTGCCACAGCAGCGTGCACACTGCTCTATGAGAAGCAACCAGACTCCAAATGGGAAACGCTCACTGTGTTCTGTGGAACCCAAGGGTCTCCTCATTTTTTTTTGCGGTACGCAGGCCTCTCACTGTTGTGGCCTCTCCCATTGCGGAGCACAGGCTCCGGACGCGCAGGCTCAGCGGCCGTGGCTCACGGGCCCAGCCGCTCCGCGGCATGTGGGATCTTCCCGGACCGGGGCACGAACCCTTGTCCCCTGCATCGGCAGGCGGACTCTCAACCACTGCACCACCAGGGAAGCCCCCAAGGGTCTCCTCTTGATCCTGTACTTTCGGAATCTCGCAGGCAGCCACCACCACTGCTTCCCAGCACTCCTGAGCCTTCGCATGCAGAAGCTGCTAAGGATTGGACTTCCTTCACCTGTCTCTGGGTTTGTAACCTCCTGGTTCTTCTCACAGAAAAACGTTAATGAAGGATTATCGCCACTGCTAAGGGAGAGCCCAACGTTGAGCAGAGACCTTTGGACTAGTGAACTTCCTGGGGGAACTGCTTGTCCTCAAAAGTTTAAAGGCCACTCACTTCCTCTGCAGTGAGTGTACCGCTGAGCTGCCCTCATTGGGGCAAAGTTTCCGAAGCCTCATGAATTTGGCTTAAAACAAGGAAAAAGCACACTCTCCCCCCCTACCATGAGGATGGAGAACATTCTTGCCATGAAAAACCCTCTCCCAATATTCTTTCCACTTTTTCCACCTCAACTCATGTCTCTGGATTGTGAGGTATACTAATGCCGGCAGAACAAGTTTCGGTCAGGCCCCTGGCATATACTCCTGCACCTCACTTTAGAATGGGAGGGTACTGTGGAATCTGGGGCCAGATTCTCCTCTGAGAGGACCTGTTGCTTGCAGCATCCAAAACCATGCAGGTATTCGGGGGGTGTCTGACCCATGGAACCTTCGCTCCCAACACTTCTAATTATTGGCATGCTCTAGCAGTTTACCATCGTCCCCAAGACGTGTCGAGACACACCTGAAATTTCCAAAAAGCAGTAGTGGCTGCATACTGCTGTGGCTCACGTTTACCACGGGGAAGACGTTTACTGGCCCAGAAGGGCAGAGGACAGGCAACTCCACCTGGTGTGAAACCTGCACCTCGTCGACTTCCCAAGGGCCGGTCTGGTGCCCTGCTTGGCCAGCATCCGGTCGGAGTGCACCCAGTTATTTCACCTGTGGCCTGAGGAAACTTATTTTTGCCTGGTCCTCAGTTTCTGTATTGTTAGATGGGTAATGTTTCCACGCCTTCCGCACGCAATGAAACTGACATGAGATGAGAAACAAAACCCTGAGTATCACTCCTGGTCCGCAATATAATACATGTCATAATTAGTCCTTTACCCAAATGGGAGACTCAGTCTAAAATGGTCAACAGAGAGTGAGAAAACACAGTAGATATTCTCAAAATGCAATCCTCCCCCAAACCGTCACGAAAACAGCTTGAAACCACGGCATGGGGACGCTGCACACATCTGAAGGCTCCTCATACACAGACTTATCTGCAAGGCCACAGTTAGCTCAGAATTCTACGGGGTTTTTTCTTGTTTTGTTTTGTTTCGTCTTCATGTTTTAAAAAATTCTTGCGCTACTCTCCATTCAGAAGAAAAGCAACCTTTTCACTGGTATATTCAGACGTAAACTCATAGAGTAAAGCAGTTCTTCTCAAACTGTGTGGTCTCCCAATCAGCAAGACCTGGGCAACTATTAGAGATGCAGGTTCTCACCCCAGCCACCCAGACCTACCTAGTCAGAACTTCTGAGGGAGGCCTGGGGCACCCAAGGTGGATTTCCGCAAGCACTCCAGGGCTTCCCATGAGTGCCAGAGTTTGAGACAACGATTCGCTTCATCGAATGTCTTTAATATGATCAGAAAATAAGAAAATTTTGGACATATTGTAAAAACCACGGAAGCATGGCTTTCATTCCTAGAGAACCGATTAATTTGAATGTGATACAGCCTGAACAACAGGTGTTTTAAACTTTGGGGATAATGTGGAGTAAATCAGGGCATCGTGAGTCAAGAAGTGTCATGCCCACCTTTAGTACAGGGCATGAGCAAAAGCCTTATCTTCCTAGATACACACAAACATCATGTAACTTATGTCCTCTCTCCTACCGCACGTACTTTGGCCTTGAGAATACAGGATTGACTCGGGCGAGCCTTGGCATCTCAACCATGCTGCTGGGGAACGGGGGGCTATCAGTGAAATTAACCAAATTACTATGTACATTACACACTCTGTAATTAATAGGTATATATTAATTAAATTTATGCTAAAATTCTATTCTGCATTTTATTACTTGACTTCAAATTTCATTTATTTTGGTCAAATTATTTTTTAATATTTGAGCTGTGTGCTCTTCTGGTAACCTGACAGCAGGCTCACAGACATAGATCTCTAGTTTCCCAATTTGTCTCTTTAACATCCAGATTTATAGAGTTGAAACTGGGTAAAGCCTTATATAAGTTTAAGTTGTACAAAATAATGATGTGATGTATGTATATATTGTGACATGATTACCTCAGTAAGTTTACTTATTACACATCTGTGTTGATGTTATACTCACATATTCTCCTTCAAATAGCAGCTTTACATGCTGCCTCAGTGGTTATCAGAACGTGTTACTCAAATAAGCAGCTCTGACATCACCTTTGACCATTTGTGTGGACATGCACCACCAAGCCCCACCTCAGACATACGGTATCTCTAACTCGGGGAGGAGAGCCGGGTCCACCGATCCTGCTTCCACAAACATCATGCACACTAATGTATGACAACAAAGCCACTACTCCATATGAGGTAACACTTACAAGTGTTTTCTGGAATCCAAAGGGACTTTTCTTCATGGTGTATTTTCTTAGACTATAGACCAACCCATAGCACTTCTTCAAAGCACTCCATGAGCCTTCAGACTGCTGAGCATGGGACTTCCTTCAGCTGTCTCTGGGTTTGAAACCTCCTGGTTGTTCTCAGAGAAACATTCATGAAGGATTATCTCTAAGGCTAAGTTGGAGCCCGACTTTAAACAGGCAACTTTGAACTTGTGAACTCTGTGGGGGAGCTACTTTTTCTTAGCACTTTAAAGGCCACTCACTGTGTCTGCAATGGGTGTTCCGCTGAGCTGGCCTCACTGGGGCAAACTTCCCGACGCCTCTTGCACTTGGCTTGAAACAAGGAAAGGGCAGACTCTCTCCCCCTCCCACGACGCTGGAGAACACTGCTGCCATGAACAACCCTCTCCCGAACTCTGAGAACAACTTTTGGGCAGGTCCGTGCAAGCTAAAGGAGCACTCACTTGACAATACGAGGGTACTTTGGAGTCTGGGGTCAGACTCTCCCATGAGCGGAGCTGTTGCTTTCAACGTCCAAAGCCATGCAGGTATTGGCATATGTCTGACCCATGGCACCTGCGCTCCCGACGCTTTTAATTGTTGGCACGCTCAGTGCAAATTTCCATCTTCCCCAAGAGGTACAGAGGCATACCTGAAGCTACCACAAAGCAGTAGTGGCTGCACACTGCTGTGGCTCAGATTTCCCATGGGGAAGACGCTTACCTTCCAAAATAGCACAGGCCTTGCACTTCCATCTGCTGTGAAACATCCTCTTTTTTGCCTCCAAAAGCACAGGTTTTGTGTCCTGCTTTTCCAGAATCCAAGAGGAGCTCTCCCCATTTTTTCCTTTTTTCTGAAATAAATTATTTATATCTTATCCTCAGCTTCTATATTCTTAATAGCGTTTTATTTCTGTATCTTCCTAATGCAGTGAAACTGAAATGAGATCACAAATGAAAGCCTTAGTACAATTCCTGCTAAACAACACAGTAGCTTTGTTTACTTCTTTACCCAAATTTCAGACTCAGTCTAAAATGTTCAAAGGAGAGTTAGAAAATACAGTAGACATTCTCAAAATGTAATCCTCCCCGAAACAGTAGTCACATGAACAGGAGTCCTTTGAACTGCAAATTGCTAGAAGTTCCACATACACATACTTGTCTGTAAGACCTAAGTAAGCTAAGAATCCTATGTTTTTGTTTTTAAACTTTTTACGTTATTCTCTGATCAGAAAAAGAGAAACTTTTTTACTGGCATTTTCAGACCTTAACTCATAGAATAGAGCAGTTGTTCTCAAAGTGGGTGGTCTCCTGATCAGCAAGATCTGGGCACCTGTTAGAGATGCAGATTCTTACCCCACCCTCCCAGACCTACCTAGTCAGACACTCTGAGCACCCAAGGTTGATTTTAACAAGTACTTCATTGTTTCCCAGGAGTGCCAGAGTTTGAGAAAGCTATTTCCCTGGATCAAATGTTTTTAATGTTATCAGCAAATAGGAATCCCTTAGACATTGTCTAAAAAAGCAATTGAAGCATGGTTTTTACACCTGGAGAACCTGATTAATTTAATTGTGCAGCCTGAGCAACAGGCGTTTTAAACTTTGGTGATTCTAATGGCCAGTAAGTTAGAGAATCACGACTCAAGAATTATCATGCCCATCTTTATGGAAAGCACGAGGAAAGACCTTGTCTTCCAAGAATTCTCAGTTAAAGGCCTCACACTGATACAACCTAAGTTATGTCCTCACACTAACTCCAAGCATTTGGCCTTGGGAAGAGAGGACTGACCAGGGGAGACTTGGCATCTCACAGATGGTCTTTGAGGAAGGGTCAGCTATCAATGAAATTAATCTAGTTACTGTATATGTTACATATGTTTTAATTAATATGCATATATCAATTAGTGCTAAAATTCTATTTTCCATTTTAAGTTTTGACTTTAAATTTATTTTTTTCCATTTGACTTTCTTTTTAATGTTGAGATGTGTGCTATTGTGGTAATCTGACACCAGGCTAGCAGATCACTTATCCCTAGGTTCCCAATTTGTCTGCCTTTTTTTTCCTTCCAGTTTGATTGAGATGTAATTACCTAAAGGATTGTATAACTTTAGGTGTGCAAAATAATGATTATATATATAGTCTGTGCTGATATTATCTTCAGATATTTTCCTACAAACGGCACGCTTACATGCTGCATCTGTGGTTACCAGAGGATTACTCAAAACAGCAACTGTAACGTCACCTTTGCACTTGTGAACATGCATAACCAAACCCCACATCAGACATGTAGAATCATAAACTCTGGAAGTAGAGGAGGGTCCAGCAATCCTGTTTCCACAAACGTGATGCATAATGATGTATGAGAACCAACCACACTTGACATAACACTTACTGTGTTCTTTGGAATCCAGAGGATCTCTTCTTGATCCTTTATTTTCTTAGACTCTAGACCAGCCCACACCACTTCTTCCCAGCACACTATGAAGCTCCAGTGCGCATGCGGAAACTGCCCAAGATGGGACTTCCTTCAGGTGTCTCTGAGTTGGTAACCTCCTGGTTGCTCTCAGAGAAAACATTAATGAAGGATTATCTCCAATGATAAGGTAGATCCCAGCTTTGAACAGGGATCTTTGGACTAATGAACTTTCTGGGAAAACTCCTTTTTGTTAGAAGTTTAAGGCCACTCACTGTGTCTGCAATGAGTATACTGCTGAGCTGGCCTCACTGGGGTAAATTTTTGAAAGCCGCTTGCACTTGGCTTGAAACAAGTGGAAAGCAGACTCTCTCCTCCTCGCATGAGGTTGGAGAACATTCCTGCCATGAACTCTCTCCTGATAGTCTTTCCGCTTTTTCCACCTCAACTCTTTATGTCTCTGGGTTGAGAGATAAGCAAATACCTGCAGAACCACTTTTCGTCAGGTCCTTGGCAAGATAAAGGAGCACCTCACTTTAGAATAGGAGGGCGCTCGGCATAGATCGTTTTGGCCTTTGGAATTTAGGGCCAAGCTCTCCTATGAACAGAGCTGTTGCTTTCAACATCCAGAGCCATGAAGGTATTCAGGGGTGTCTGAGTACATCCACTCCAACACTTTTAATTACTGGCACACTTGGTGCATTTTTACATCTTCCCCAAGAGGCTACCACAAAGCAGTAGTGGCTGCATACCACTGCGGCTCAGCTTTTCCATGGAGAAGACATTGACCTGCCCAGAAGGGCAGGGGCCAGTCACCTTCATTAGGTGTGAAATGTCGTTCTCATCATCTTCAAGAGCACAGGTTTTGGGACTTACTTTTCTAGTTTTCAACTGGAGCTCAGCCACTTTTCTCCTGAGGCCTGAGGGACTTTATTTCTGACCTTCAGTTTCTTTTTTGCCAGAAGGGAAATATTTCAGTATCTTCCACATGCAGTGGAGCTGAAATGAGATGAGAATTATAAAGCCTTAGTACATCTCCAGGTACACCATACAGAAGCTGTTAGTAGTCATGTTAATATCACCCAGTCTAAAATTTTCAAAGGAGAGTGTATAATTTACCTCAGTAGTTCTACAAATGTGATCCACCCAACATCAGCACTGGCATAACCTGTAATCTTTTTAGAAATCAAATTCCCAGGTGGCCCTTATGTGCAGGCCTACCTGGAAGACCTCAGTAGCCTAAAATTCTATTCTTTAAAAACAAAACAAAAAAGCCTCTTATGTTACACTGTCATCATTAGCAGTGCAACTTTTTCACTGGCATATTCAGATTTTACCTTGTAAGAGTGGAGCAGTGGTTCTCAAAATATGGCCCCCAGAGCAGCAACACCTGGGCACTTGGTAAATATTCCAATACTCTACCCCACTCACCCAGACCTATACAGTCAGTGAGTCCAAGGGAGTAGTATGGTCGACCAATGTGGATTATAACAAGCACTCCATTAATTCCAATGAATGCCATACTTTGAGAAACCTATTCCACTGATGACTTGTTTTCAATATTATGTACAAACACGAATTCCCTGGGGATTCTTTTAGAACTGATACAGTGGTTTTCACAGTTGGAAATTCTCATTAATTTGAGGTGTGGTGTGCCCTCATTGGCAGGTGTTTTAACCTTTTACCTGGACATTATCATGTGCAGTTAGTTTGTGAACCACTGCCTTAGGCCTAACCTGTACAACTTTACCAAGTAACGTGGGAAAAGACTTAGTCTTCCTAGAAATCTCAGGAAAAGACCTCATATCACCCTAACATGGTTATGTGCTCAGCCCAACTCCAAGCTCTTTGGTCTGGGGGACAGAGGATTGTTTGGTGGACTCTATGCATCCTCATTTATAGCACGTGGGGTAGTGTCAGCTCCTCTTAAGCAACTCGTCCTGAAAATCAGGATGAATAGTCCCTAAAGGGGATTTATAAACTGAACAGAGAGGGAGAGTCAACAGTAAGTGTCTAATTAAATAACTGCTTCATAAGAATGCTTATTGCCATGTTTTTGTTAGTATGTTCTAGCTTGCCTACCTGTTTGCATTTTGTTTATGCTTTCAGTGGATAAACCTGACTTATCATGACTACATTATCTTTAGTTCTCAACTGTGAAGCAAAACCTAAATTCCCTTTTTTCTTTTTTAAGTTAATGATACAGAATTACAAAAACATAATATTTTTCAATTTCTTGCATATTACTATCGCTATAATTTTTAAATTTATATAAATGCTTATTCTCTTTCTCTCATGTTAATTTTGTTGAACATGCTGAAGGCTTCCTTATTTTCTCATTTAACAGTGTGAATATTATCACCCCTAATATTTAAAAGCTTTCTCACAAGTTCAAATCGATTTGAGCAGACAAATTAAGAATTAAGGCTTAGCAATATTAGAAGGTAATCAGGATAAATCTTTTGTATACATATAAATAATTATGATTTTAATTATTTGTAAACAAAACCAGACAAGAAAACTTTACTATAATTAATACAAATATTTTATAAGGAGGCAAAATTAAAAATACAGTTTTATAACAGTTTTTTTATAACAGTTTTATAACGTTTTCATTCACAACAAAACTGTTGAAGAAATTATATATGATAAAAGATACCATACATAAAATAACAATAATTTACAAACTGTGCTGTAACGGGTTCCAACTCAGCATGCCTGGGTTGCCTAAAGCGCCCACACACCGAAGCTCTTTAGGACTAGCCCTCCTATGGCTCCTTGGAGATAAATCTGAGTCCTGGGACTCTCCTGCCTGATAAGAGTGTCCGTGTACACCTGAGACTTTGGGCCACCCCAGATAGTTTATGCTAACGATGTGATTTATGATGAATGTCTGTTTTTGTTTCCCTGAGGCTTTGGGTCTTGCTGTGTCAGTCTGATCTCTGGATGGGGCTGGAGACTGAGTAGTAAGAGCTTTCATGGAGATGATCCATGCTATGTACCAAGGACTGAGTCAGCTCATCTTATTGGCAATAACTTGTATGTGTGGCCACACATCAGTCTGGGAGAACTGATCACTTGGTGATTCCACTTGAATAGGACAATGGGAAGCTTGCAGCTGCTCTCTCCTGGATTCCTCTCTATATGACCTTTTCCTTTTTTGTTCATTATAATTTGTATTCCTTTGCTGTAATATACTGTAACCATGAGTATAACAGCTTGTCTTGGTTCTGTGAGTTATGGTAATGAATAGTCAAACCTGAAGGTGGTCACAGACTCCCAACATAACAATGAATAAATGACATCTGAAGTGGACATGCTTTATCTACTCAAAAAGGCATGGAAATTACTAATTGTGTATCAGTCCTCACTTAAACTCCCCATACAGTCTCCTGAAATACAGAACAAAGATATGCTGAGGTAGCAATGACCTCATGCTCCTGCTTCAATATACCATCTTATTCTACACAAGCAGCATTTGATTCTCCAGAGGTCAGGACGGTAGCAACAAACTGACCTCCTGGAAGAATCAAGGGAGCAGATTTAGAAGAGCTATTTCTAGTATGTTAATAACATTAGGAATATAAAATTTTTTTTAAAAAAATTCATTTTATACATTATGGTAGCCAATATCAATCAATCCTTCAGGTAGTTGAATAGAGCACTCCTTTCAGTCAGCTTAGTTTATACAGTCCCAGTGGATCAAGGCATAGGATTATCTTCACATAAACTTCATCAATTGAGATTTCTGAAGGACAAATGCTAAAAGGAAACCTACAATGCAATTTTCCAACGCACTGGAAAATTATTCTGGGCAGTTAAAGCTACTGATGTCCACAAGAGTCCATCTTTAAATCAATTTACTGAAATTCAATTGTACTGAAATTGAATTTTCTAAATGAGTATTTCCCAAATTGCCAAAATTCACTTTGCTAAATATTCAAGTTCCCTAATAACCAATGATCAAATATAAAGACACACCAAAAATGGTTATAAGAGCACATCAAAAATATCTGAAGCCAGCAAAAAAAAAAATCTGAAGACAAGAAATATTTTTCTGAATATTAAATATAATCAGAAAGCATATTCCACCATGAAACCAATTTTAGCATTTTTATGTATTAATGATTCAATTTTAACTGTTTATTTTTAAAATTTCATTTCCTTTTCTTGTTTTTTTAAAACCTGTTATTATTCAAATATAGTTTTTAATTTAATCAATTTCCTTTTTTATCTACCTTGCAAAATCTCATATGCATCACTAATATATAGTACTGATTTTAAGGAACTAATCACATGATTCAGAAAGACTCATCTTTCCCAGGCAGATTCATTTCTCTTCCACAAACTTATGAAACTTTCTGCAAACTGCTAATGAATGCATCTCTGTCATTTTTATACAAAAAAATTAAAATTTAGCTTTTCCTCAGTGACAGGATAATTGGCACTGATTATGAATTTTTGTATGTTTTGTTATATAATTATTTTATTAATGAAAATGTTCATTTAGTTTAAAGTCCATGTTCATTTTAATTAACTTTCATTTAGAATTCTGCTTTGCTTTGGATGCTTTCACTTGAAATTCAATTATTTAATTTAATTTAAATTAAAAGAAAGCACATGGTGAGATTCCTGCTATTCTGGCATTCCTGACCTAACTGCTCAGATTCTATCATCAGGAATCTCTAAGTTCCTGTATTATCTGTGTTGCTTTTATTCTCAGATGATCTTACTTCAAATAGTAGTCCTTAATGCTCAACTAGTAGTTCTCAGAGTGTGGTCTCCAAACCAACAGCATCAACATAATCTATGCCCTCGTCAGAAGTGCAAATCCTCAGCCTCAACTCCAGATCTATTCAATCAGAAATTCTAAGGGTAGAAGGGGTTGGGGGGGGGGCGGTCCAGCCATGTGAGTTTCAACAGCCTTCTATGTGATTACGATGTATGGTAATGTTTGAGAACCAACCAAAATCCCATATAACACTTGGTGTGCTGTTTTGACACGAGAGCATCCTGTCTTGACCCCTGACATTTTGGAGACTCCAGAGCAGCCAATATTACTTCATCCCATCATTCTATGAGCCTTAAGTGTGCATGCAGAAACCAGCACATGTATGACTGCCTTCAGCTGTTTCTTGAGTGGTAACCTTCTGCTTGTACTCAGAGAAAAATTTAATAATTCAAATAAAAATCTCCTAAAATTCAAGTAAGTTTCCTAAATTTCATGCAGGGATCTTTGGACTAGTGGATTTTCTCTTGGAGCCTCTTTTCTGTAGACATTCAAAGGTCATTCACTGTATCTGCAACGAGTTTACTACCAAGCTGGCTTCACTGGGGGCAAGCTTTCTGAAGCCTCTTGCACTTGGCTTGAAACAAGGGGAAAGCAGACTTTCTCCCCCTCACATGAGGCTGGAGAACACTGCTGCCATGAAGAACCCCCTAGCAATATTCTTTCCACTTTTTCCACCTCATCTCTTTTATGTCTCTGGGTTGATAGATAAGCAAATGAATGCAGGACCACTTTTGGTCAGGCCCTTGGCACGATAAAGGAGCACCTCACTTTAGAATAGGAGGATACTTGGCATGAATGGCTTTGGTCTTTGGAATGTGGGGTCAGACTCTCCTATGAGCAGAGCTGTTGCTTTCAACATCCAGAGCCATGCAGGTATTCAGGGTGTGTCTGACTACATCCACTCCCAACACTTCTAATTACTGGCACACTTGGTGCATTTTTCCATCTTTCTCAAGAGGTGTGGAGACATGCCTGAAGGTACCACAAAGCAGTAGTGGCTACATACTGCTGTGGCTCAGATTTACCTTATAGAAGAGGTTTGCCCACTCAGAAGGACATGGGGTAGGCGCTTCCATGTGATGTGAAACCTCCTCCTCATTGTGTTTAGAAGCACAGGTTTTTCTAGTTTCCCATCTGAGTTCTGCTACTTATTTGCCCAGGGGCCTCAAGCAAAATATTTAATTCTGACCCTCAGTTTCTTTATTGTTAGACTAGAAATATCTGAATACCTTCCTCATGTAGTGAAGCTGAAATGAGATGAAAATACTAAGTTTCAGTACAGCTTTAGTATGAGCACACAACACAGTAGACAACATGACTATTCATACTGACCAAATGTCATCTCAAAATGTGATCAATAAAAAGCAATAGTGACATAAACTGTAATCTTCTAAGAAATTCTAGTTCTCATGAGGCCCACCACCCAGATCTACCTGTGATATTTCAGTTACCTGAGATTTCTGTCCTTTTTTTAACTTTAAATTTCTCTCTTCAGGAGCAAAGCATCCTTCTCACTCTCATACTCAGATCCTCATAGAGCAGAGCGGTGACTCTCAGAGTTTGCTTCCAGGGTCAGCATCATCTAGGCAATTAAGAGAATGACAAATTCCCAATCCCACCCAACCATCCCTAATGAAAAGGAAACTCAGATGGTGTGGTTGGGCCAAACAATCTGGATTTTACCAAAGCCGCCAAATTAGAGAATCACTATTCGCTGGACCACAGTTTTTTAACACTGACTGCCAACTGGAATTCCCTGAGGAGTCTGTAAATACAACTGAAGGACAGATTTTGTAAACCAGAAATTCTGATTTACTTGATACAGGTTGTCACCTGAGTAACAGGTGTTTTAAAAATTCCCCTTCGGATTTACTGTGCAGTAAGTTTGTGAGCCACTGCTCTTGGCTTATCCTGTCCAACTTTACCAAACGCAGAAAGAAAAAACCTGTCTTTTCATCAATGTCAAGAAAAGACCTCACATGAACCTAATGAGGATTAGGGACTCACCCCTAGACCAAGCACTTTGGCCAGGAGGATGGAGTAATGATTGATGGAGTCATATTTTCTCCCCTGGAGTGTAGGGAAGTGTCAGCTTTAACTTGGACTGAAATTTGAGGTTGTTTCTTAAAGAGGCACAAGAAAATTGGTGACTGGACAGTGGGAAAAGCAAAACACAGATGTGTAATTAATCAATTACTTGCACTTAATTTTTATTGCCATGTCTTTGTTAGTGTTTTCTAGTTTGTCTACTGTTTGTTTTTTACTATTTCAGTGCTTATCATGTTGCATTAATTTTTCTTCTCATTTCTGAAGCACCTTCTAATTTTTCCCTAGAATATATTACTTTTTTTTTGTTTTCTGAATTATTGAAATAGAACTGCATAAGAACTTGGCACATTTTTCAATCTCATTTATAACTGATCACAATAACCATTTAACTCATAAAAATGTTTATTCTGTTTTCTCTCTAAATTTGTTGCATATGCTGAAGGGTAGTCTATTTTCTCATTTTAAGTAATCAATGAGAAAATTATCTCCCCAGTCATCTAAAAGTCTTCCCAGAAGTTCCAATCAATTTAACTAGACAAAAATAAGAAATAAGGCCTAGCAGTATCAGAAAGTACTCAAAGATAACTATTTAGGAGATGTGTAAATAGTTGTGATTACAGACATTTATAGGCAAAGCTAGACAGCTAAAAGTTATTAGAATTGAAACAAGTATTTTATAAAATAGAAACATAAATACATAGTTGGAAATCATTTTAATATAAACAAAAATCACAAAGAAAATATATAGGACAAAAACTATATATATATATATATACTGTGCAGTCAAGGTTAACTCCAAGGCCTAGATTGCCCAAAACCTATACTTGCCTAAGGTCTTACGGACTGGCCCTTGTCCAGCTCCTGGGATGTAACCTCTGAGCCTTTGAAATATCCTGCCTGATAAGTGTCTTTGTATATCTGATGCTTTGGGCCACACCAGATAGTTGATGGTAACAACACCGTTTATGGTGAATGTCTGTTTGTGTATGCCTGGAGCTCTGAGGTGTGCTGTCTCAGTTTGACCTCTGAATTCCACATCTCAACATACAATGGCACTCTTGCCATTTCTCCCCAGTTGGATAAACAATATTTCAAAATTGTACATAAAAGGCCAAACTGAGATTTTTATCTCCCAGCCCTGTTTTTTTCTTATACACTCTACTATCTCTGTAAACAGTAGCTGTTATGGACTGAATGTTGTGTCCTCCCAAAACTCATGCTGAAATCCTACCCTAATGGAGGTGGGGCCTTTGGCAGATAACTGGATCATGAGGGTGGAGTCCTCATGAATGGGATTAGTGCCTTTATAATAGGGGCCCCAGAGAGCTCGCTTGCCCTTTTTCTGCCACATGAGGATATAAGAAGACAGCAGCAGTTTGCAACCTGGATGAGGGCCCTCATCAGAACCTGATCATGCTAGCACTTTGATCTCAGACTTTCAGGCTCCAGAACTGTGAGAACTAAATTTCTGCTTTTTATAAGCCACCTAATCTATGGTACTTTGATTAGCAGCCCTAACTGACTTAAGACAGCAGCCACTAAGCCATTCTGTTATACTAGCCAAAATCTAAGGGGTCAATCTTAACTCTTTTCTTTTACCTACTGTATCCAATCCATTATCAAGTCCTGTATAGCTCCCATATGTTAGCATCTCAACTGAAAAGATACCAAAGGTCAAGTATACCATAGCAACTGCAACTTCACACATGCAAAACTGATAAACATTAAAATTGAAAATCTCATCACTTCCTAAGAATTACAAAGCCTGATTGCTGTCAGTTTCCAAAATTCCTATGCTACAGGCTTTTATACAGCATTAATGTTAGTTCCTAAATAAAATGAATAATTAAGCTGTTATAGATATTTGGCTTTTAATAAAAGTTATCCATTAGCTATTGCAATATAACAGGATTATGTGTCACTAAGAACTGATTTGGTTTCCACTAATGGACCACCAGCAGTTACAACGAGATTTTTCTACTTCTTTAGTCATTTTTTTTAATGCATGAGCACTCATGTTAGTTATTGAGTTTACTTAACTTACATTTTTAGTATTTATCAAAATTAATATCAATTGCATGACTCAATAATTCAATAAATAATGCATATGATAAATAAAATGAAGTTTTTCATGAGTATGGATTTACTTAAAAATTAAATAATCTCATATGAAACACTAAATTAGCCTGTAGTGAATTTCCAATTCCTTAATATGAGATTAGAAGAGGTATCTTGAAGGTGTACTGACTTGTAACTATACTGAGAAAAAAAGTTAGTTATATTTGAAGCAAATTTAACACAAATTTATGTTCAAATGATATTTTATAATTATTGTAATGCACTAAAAAATCTTTACTATTTTATATTACAGTTGTTATTCTAGAAATTTAGAAGGAATGAATTATATACTTCAGTTAACTACTTTAAAAATATTAAAATCTTTAAATAAAGGTAAGACAAGAAAAAAAATTAATTTGACATCAAACATTACAGCACAAAAGTAGAAGTAGCTTAGTGGATGAACTTTCTTGATCATTGGTTAAGTAAGATAACGTTATCTAAATCTTTCTGAACCTGGTGATAAAGGATTTTAGAATCTTAAGACTCTCATTGGTACTACAAATACCCAGCCTAGGGATTTCCCTGGTGTTCCAGTGGTTAAGACGCTGCACTTCTAATGCAGAGGACATGAGTTTGCTCCCAGGTCAGGGAACTGAGATACCACATGCTGCCCAGCTAAGAAAAAAAAAAAAAAAACAGCCTAAGTGCTTATCTAGATAATCTATTTTGTAACCTTTGTAAAGCATAGCATTGCTCATACCAATGCCTTTAAAAAAAAATACTTTGTAAGCCACAAATTACCAACAAAATAAAATCTACAATGCAATAGCCGACATTCAAGATATTCTGCCATCTGGTTCCAATTGTCTTCCCAAAATTCTCTCTCACTGTTTTTTCTCACACACTTATGTTCCAGCCAAAATAAATTACCTAGTTTTCCCTGAATATATACTGAGTCTCTGCACCTCAGTGGCTTTATCTCAACTCTTCCAGTGATGTCATCTCATCAACCCCAAATCTAAACCAGCTGTCAAGGTGTAGCTCAGATACCAGGTCAACTATGAAGTCATACCAGATTGCTGTATATGACAGTAATTTCTCCCTCCTCTAAAGTTCCATCATACCCAGTGACATTCACCGCATTCTAGTATGCATTAAAAGTATTTATGCAGATATCTTACAAAGTAAAGTATTCTTTAAGCAGAATCCTCTCTTGATTTATCATTTTTCTTTTCTTCCCCATTAATACTGCCTTACTCACTGAATATTAATTGAGTGAATAATTGTCTCACTAAAAGAGAGAAAAGGTAACATTTATGTGAACACTTGAAGGGAAATATCACTCACTGATTTCTTTTCATTTTAATGAGTGTCAGTGTTTCTTGGCTGAATATAAAAATATGACCATTACATAGCCAGAAATCTTTATGCACCAGTCTCAGAATGGTTAAACTGGTATGAGCTACAATTTAACTGCCAGAAACAAGACCATAGTTTAATTCTTTGTCCTTATTCCTAAAAAAGCACTTAAAGGAATACAATTATAATGATCTAAGTAAAGGTAGTATTATACTTAGATTGTTATATTTCAGTCACTCATGTTTTTTGAGGAAAAAAACCTGTATTATTTAAGTTGTACATTATTTCCCCAATGGAAGAAGACCAAATACTGAGGAACAGAATTTTTCCAAAAAGTGGTGATTCACTCTTCCTTTCCTACTCCTGCTGCCCAATTTGCTCTACAAATATCTCTTTTGAAAAGTGTGCAATTTGGTCCCAGTAAGATTACTTTGTCATTAACCCAAATGAATCCAAAATGAATGGGAAAGAATAAAGGGCAAAGCAAACATAACAGAACTTTGGAAATTGAGACTGCAAGGAACCTCGGCTAACAGATACTAAAATTATTATCTAATACAAATAAAAGTATGGAAATGGCAGGTAAATAAATTAATAAAGTGAATTAGCCTAGAACTAAACTCTAGTATATATGAAATTTTAAGATATACATGTACAACTTCCAGGTCAGTTGGTTAAAAATATTACTTATTAAATAGTGCTGGGACAAATAATTAACTACTGGAAAAAAATACTATCCACTTTTAACATAAGATACCAAAATATAATTTTGAGTAACTTAAAAGATAAATATAATAAAAACATAAATATGACTGATTGTTTATCATATTTTAGATATTTGAGCAACAGAAGACAAAATGGTAAAAATCTGAATATACCAAAATAAATTTCCTACCCCTAAAATTCTAAATTCGTTTTAGGTCTTAAAGACTTTCATTGGACAAATAACAAAGATAGAAACACAGTGACTTGATCTCTGATGCAAAGAAAGCATGATAACAACATCTACAGAAGGATAACTTTTTAAAATATGTACTTCAGGTCCTACTTAGTAAAAAAAACCTAAATAAACACAGAGGGAAGTGAAATATTTTCTTATCGTGAAATAGTTATGACTATATAAGACTTGAGAGCAGCACAGAAAAAATACTGTTAGAAATATTTAAAGAAGGGGGAAAGGTGAAATGATGTTTCCTTGTTCTAGGAAGGAGACTTTGAATTGATCATACTATTTTGGCTGATGATATAACAACAAATTGTTTTGGAGGACTGCATATATTTGTATATTTTCTCAGGATGATGAGGAAATAATCATTATCTTCACTTTGCCAATGAAGTTAGTTGGGGTGTGCAGAAATTTAATTATTTGCTTAAGGACTCATTAAGCCTCAATCCAAGGTTTGGACTCTTGTACTGTGACTGCAGGTATCATTACCACTACCCCAACAAGTCTGGATGGTTTAGTTGATTCATAGAAAAATAAACTATAACAAGTTTATAAAACAGAAAATGAAACTACAAA
Source organism: Tursiops truncatus (assembly GCF_011762595.2). Lineage (NCBI taxonomy): Eukaryota > Metazoa > Chordata > Mammalia > Artiodactyla > Delphinidae > Tursiops > Tursiops truncatus. Next base: position 106,020,325 of record NC_047055.1, on the reverse strand, counting down.
TAAGATTATAAAATGCTTTACTAGTGTTCATAATTGGTCTTTTAGCGCATTCAAAACAAGTAGAAAAGATCCAGTTCCCAGTAGGCATCTCTTCCAGGGAAATGAGCTGAATCAAAACAGGTGAACCATATGTTATAGAAGTGATATGGTCTGCTTTTCTTTTATAGATCCTGTTCAGTTGTGTGTGTGTGTGTGTGTGTGTGTGTGTGTGTGTGTGTGTGTGTGTATGTGTACTGAAAAAGTGATTATAATTTGAACAAATCATATAAGATTCAATGACCCAGCAAATTTAATTCTGTCACCCTAAAGACTGTATTTTAAAGAAAAAAAAATATTAAATTCTACATGAGATAAGCATACTTCATTAATTGTTAGAACAAAAAGCAATATTTTGGCAAAAAATTATGCAAGGAATTCTGTGTAGCAAATGGTAAACTGAGAAGATACAAGCTTGTAGTCATTGCTTAGCAACAGTCTAGGATGAGTGTCCGGGAAATATTGCTAACTATTAGAGACAAGTAAAATTTAGAGGGGATAAAATGTATTATTGTTGAAGCCTCTGAAGGAAATAATGTTTTGCTTCTGAGCTCAGATACCACTGTTGGATACTATATAATGGCATTTTTTCTCCCCCTTGATGTGTTCCTATTCCAAGACCTGTTTATTTCTACTGATAATGTTTCAGTAACATTGTGCAAATCATTTTTTGACAACCAAAGTTTTTTTATTCCCAAATTGCTATCAACTTGCATAAATACTAAGACTAACAATAAAATCAAAATCTTAACTATGTTCAGAAATATCAGATATACATAAATATATAAATTTCTGAATAGAAAGAATAATTTAATGATTCCATGATTCCTCAAAGTTTATAAAATACTTTCCTAAACAACATATCATTTAGTTGTAACAATAACTTAGAGTGGACACTTGTGTGTTTTCCTATTTTATGTATGTGCACATATACAAATGGGCAGGGATGGAAGACACATTAGATAAATATGATAAAATAGTCAATATTCTGTGGTTTTTAACTACCTAAAGAACAGGCCCAGTAAGTATTTACGGTGACCTTCCTGTTTTAAATCTGCTGTTGAGGGATAATTTACATTCATCTAAAATCATCAATCATTAAGTAGGCAGTTTGATAAAATTTGACAAACTAGCAACAGAAAGGAATTTCCTCATCTTAAGTGAATCAATAAAAAATCTACAGTTAGCATAATAAAGTAAAAGAGTGTTACCATACAAATTTTAAAATTATTTGTTCTAGTTTGTGGAAACTGTCATTGGTATTTGACTCTACTACAAAGCTACACTAAGCAAAACAGTATAGTACTGACACAAAAACAGACACATAGATCAATGGAACAGAGAGCCTAAAAATACACCATGCAGGGAGATTGGTTCAAGATGGCAGAGTAGAAGCATGTGCTCTCACTCCCTCTTGGGAGAGCACCGGAATCACAACTAACTGCTGAACAATCATTGACAGGAAGACACTAGAACTCACCAAAAAAGATACCCTACATCCAAAGACAAAGGAGAAGCCACAGTGAGATGGTAGGAGGGGTGCAATCACAATAAAATCAAATCCCATAACTGCTGGGTGGGTGACTTACAACCTGGAGAACACTTATACCACAGAAGTCCACCCACTGGAGTGAAGGTTCTGAGCCCCACGTCAGGTTTCCCAACCTGGGGGTCCAGCAACGGGAGGAGGCATTCCTAGAGAATCAGACTTTGAAGTCTAGCGGGATTTGATTACAGGACTTCGATAGGGCTGGGGGAAACAGAGACTCCACACTTGGAGGGCACACAAAAAGTAGTGTGCACATCAGGACCCAGGGGAAGGAGCAGTGACCCCATAAGAGACTGAACCAGACCTACCTGTTAGAGTTGGAGGGTCTCCTGCAGAGGCAGGGGGTGGCTGCATCTCACTGTGAGGACAAGGACACTGGCAACAGAGACTCTGGGAAGTATTCCTTGGTGTGATCTCTCCCAGAGTCCGCCATTAGCCCCACCAAAGAGCCCAGGTAGGCTTCAGTGTTGGGTCGCCTCAGGGCACAAAACCAACAGGGAGGGAATGCAGCCCCACCCATCAGCACAGAAGCAGATTAAAGTTTTACTGAGCTCTGCCCCCCAGAGCAACACCCAGCTACACCAGTCCCTCCCATCAGGAAGCTTGCACAAGCCTCTTAGATAGCCTCATCCACAGGGAGCAGACAGCAGAAGCAAGAAGAACTACAATCCTGCAGCCTGTAGAACAAAAACCACATTCACAGAAAGAGAGACAAGATAAAAAGGCAGAGGGCTATGTACCAGATGAAGGAACAAGATAAAACCCCAGAAAAACAACTACATGAAGTAAAGATAGGCAACCTTCCAGAAAAAGAATTCAGAATAATGATAGTGAAGATGATCCAGGACCTCGGAAAAAGAATGGAGGCAAAGATCGAGAAGATGCAGGAATGTATAACAAAGACCTAGAAGAATTAAAGAACAAACAAACAGAAATGAACAATACAATAACTGAAATGAAAACTACACTAGAAGGAATCAATAGCAGAACAATTGAGGCAGAAGAACAGATAAGTGACATGGAAGACAGAATGGTGGAATTCACTGCTGTGGAACAGCATAAAGAAAAAAGAATGAGAAGAAATGAAGACAGCCTAAGAGACCTCTGGGAAAACATTAAATGCAACAACATTCACATTATAGGGGTCCCAGAAGGAGAAGAAACAGAGAAAGGACCTGAGAAAATATTTGAAGAGATTATAGTCGAAAACTTCCCTAACATGGGAAAGGAAATAGCCACCCAAGTCCAGGAAGCACACAGAGTCCCATACAGGATAAACCCAAGGAGAAACATGCTGAGACACACAGTAATCAAATTGGCAAAAATTAAAGACAAAGAAAAATTATTGAAAGCAGCAAGGGAAAAACGACAAATAACATACAAGGGAACTCCCATAAAGTTAACCCCTGATTTTTCAGCAGAAACTCTACAAGCCAGAAAGGAGTGGCATGACATATTTAAAGTGACGAAAGGGAAAAACCTACAACCAAGATTACTCTATCCAGCAAGGATCTCATTCAGATTCGATGGAGAAATCAAAAGCTTTACAGACAAGCAAAAGCTAAGAGAATTCAGCACCACCAAAGCAGCTCTACAAAAAATGCTTAAGGAACTTCTCTAAGTGGGAAACAAAAGAGAAGAAAAGGACCTACAAAAACAAACCCAAAATGATTAAGAAAATGGTAATAGGAACAATAAACAAAATTGATAAATCATTAGCCAAACTCATCAAGAAAAAGAGGGAGAGGACTCAAATCAATAAAATTAGAAATCAAAAAGGAGGAGTTACAACAGACACCACAGAATACAAAGCATCATAAGGGACTACTACAAGCAACTCTATGCCAATAAAATGGACAACCTGGAAGAAATGGACAAATTCTTAGAAAGGTATAACCTTCCAAGACTGAACCAGGAAGAAATGGAAAATATGAACAGACCAATCACAAGTAACGAAATTGAAACTGTGATTTAAAATCTTCCAACAAACAGAAGTCCAGGACCAGATGGCTTCACAGGTGAATTTTATCAAACATTTAGAGAAGAGCTAACACCCATCCTTCTCAAACTCTTCCAAAAAATTGCAGAGGAAGGAACACTCACAAACACATTCAACGAAGCCACCATCAACCTGATACCAAAATCAGACAAAGATACTACAAAAAAAGAAAATTACAGACCAATATCACTGATGAATGTAGATGCAAAAATCCTCAACAAAATACTAGCAAACAGAATCCAGCAACACATTAAAAGGATCATACACCATGATCAAGTGGGATTCATCCCCGGGATGCAATGATTCTTCAATATATGCAAATCAATCAATGTGATACTCCATATTAACAAATTGAAGAATAAAAACCATATGATCATCTCAATAGATGCAGCAAAAGCTTTTGACAAAATTCAACACCTATTTATGATAAAAACTCTGTAGAAAGTGGGTATAGAGGGAACCTAACTCAACATAATAAAGGCCATATATGACAAACCCACAGCAAACATCATTCTCAATGGTGAAAAACTGAAAGCATTTCCTCTAACATCAGGAACAAGACAAGGATGTCCACTCTCACCACCATTATTCAACATAGTTTTGCAAGTGCTGGTCATGGCAATCAGAGAAGAAAAAGAAATAAAAGGAATACAAATAGGAAAAGAAGAAGTACAATTGTCACTGTTTGCAGATGACATGATACTATACATAGAGAATCATAAAGATGCCACCAGAAAACTACTAGAGCTAATCTATGAATTTGGTAAAGTTGCAGGATACAAAATTAATGCACAGAAATCTGTTGCATTCCTATACACTAATGATGAAAAATCCAAAAGAGAAATTAAGGACACTCCCATTTACCATTGTAACAAGAAGAATAAAATACCTAGGAATAAACCTACCTAGGGAGACAAAAGACCTGTGTGCAGAAAATTATCAGAAACTGATGAAAGGAATTAAAGAGGATACCAACAGATGGAGAGATATACCATGTTCTTGGATTGGAAGACTCAATATTGTGAAAATGACTATACTAACCAAAGCAATCTACAGATTCAATGCAATCCCTATCAAATTACCAATGGCATTTTTTTACAGAACTAGATTAAAAAATCTTAAAATTTGTATGGAGACACAAAAGACCCCGAAGAGCCAAAGCAGTCTTGAGGGAAAAAAATGGAGCTGGAGGAATCAGACTCCCTAACTTCAGACTATACTACAAAACTACAGTAATCAAGACAATATGGTACTGGCACAAAAACAGAAATATAGATCAATGGATCAGGATAGAAAGCCCAGAGATAAATCCACGCACCTATGGTCATCTAATCTATGACAAAGGAGGAAGGATATACAATGGAGAAAAGACAGTCTCTTCAATAAGTCGTGCTGGGAATACTGGACAGCTACATGTAAAAGAATGAAACTAGAACACTCCCTAACACCGTACACAAAACTAAACTGAAAATGGATTAGAGACCCAAATATAAGACTGGACACTCTAAAACTCTTAGAGGAAAACATAGGAAGAACACTCTATGACATAAATCACAGCAAGATCTTTTTTGATCCACCTCCTAGAGTAATGGAAATAAAAACAAAAATAAAAAAATGGGACCTAATGAAACTTAAAAGCTTTTGCACAGCAAAGGAAACCATAAATAAGACAAAAAGACAACCCTCTGAATGGGAGAAAATATTTGCAAATGAATCAATAGACAAAGGATTAATCTCCAAAATATATAAACAGCTCATGCAGCTCAATATTAAAAAAACAAACAGCCCAATCCAAAAATGGGCAGAAGACCTAAATAGACATTTCTTCAAAGAAGACATACAGATGGCCAAAAGCACATGAAAAGCTGCTCAACATCACTAATTATTAGAGAATTGCAAATCAAAACTACAGTGAGGTGTCACCTCACACCAGTTAGAATGGGCATCATCAGAAAATCTACAAACAACAAATGCTGGAGAGGGTGTGGAGAAAAGGGAACCCTCTTGCACTGTTGGTGGGAATGTAAATTGATACAGCCACTATGGAGAACAGTATGGTGGTTCCTTAAAAAACTAAAAATAGAATTACTATATGACCCAGCAATCCCACTATTGGGCATATACCCAGAGAAAACCATAACTCAAAAAGACACACGCATCCCAATGTTCATTGCAGCACTGTTTACAATAGCCAGGTCATAGAAGCAACCCAAATGCCCATCGAGAGACGAATGGATAAAGAAGATATGGTACATATTTACAATGCAATATTACTCAGCCATAAAAAGGAATGAAATTGGGTCATTTGTAGAGACGTGGATGGATCTAGAGACTGTTATACACAGTGAAATAAGTCAGAAAGAGAATAACAAATATTGTATACTAATGCATATATGTGGAACCTAGAAAAATGGTAGAGATGAACCAGTTTGCAAGGCAGAAATAGAGACGCAGATGTAGAGAACAAACGTATGGACACCAAGGGGGCAAGTGGCAGGGGGTGGTGGTGGTGGTATGATATTATTTTCGTGGTGCTTTTTTGGATTGATGAGTTTCTCACTTTGTGCCCATGTTTTGCATGTAGTGACTCATGCATGGTTTTCTTAACTAGCTAATATTCATAAATTGTTCCATACCAAAAAAAATTAAAAATACACCATGCACTTATGGTTAATTAATCTATGACAAAGGAGGCAAGAATATTCAATGGAAAAAATGACAGTCTTTCCAATAAGTGGTGCTTGGAAAAGTGGACAGCTACATGTAAAGGAATGAAAGTAGAACATTCTCTAACACCATATAAAAAAATAAACTGAAAATGGATTAAAGACCTAAATATAAGATCAAATATTATAAATCTCCTAGAGGAAAACATAGGCAGAACACTCTTTGAAATAAATCACAGCAATATTTTTTTGGAACCATCTCCTAAAGTAAAGGAAATAAAATCAAAAATAAACAAATGGGACCTAATTAAATTTAAAAGCTTTTGCACAGTAAAGGAAACCATTGACAAAACGAAAAGACAACCTATTGAATGGGAGAAAACATTTGCAAATGATATGACCAATAAGGGGCTAATATCCAACATATATAAACAGCTCATACAACTGAACACCAAAAAAAAAAAAAAAAAAGAAAAGACAAAAATCCCGATTGAAAAATGGGCAGAAGACCTGAATAGACATTTTTCCAAAGAGGACATACAGATGGCCAAAACATGCACATGAAATGATGCTCAACACTGCTAACCATAGAAATGCATATCAAAACCACAATGAGATAGTGCTTCACACCTTTCAGAATGGCTACAAAAGACAAGAAATAACAAATGTTGGTGAGGATGTGGAGAAAAGGAAGCCCCTGTACACTGTTGGGGGGAATGTAAATTGGTGGAGCCACTGTGGAAAACAGTGGAGCTTCCTCAGAAAACTAAAAATAGAGCTACTGTATGATCCAGCAATTCCAGTCCTGGGTATATATCCAAAGAAAAGTGAAACACTAATTTGAAAAGCTACCCATACCCCGATGTTCAGAGCAGCATTATTTACAATAGGCAAAACATAGAAGCAACCTAAGCATCCATCAACAGAAGAATGGATAAAGAAGATGTGGCATATATCTCTTTATCTATCCATATATATGATGGAATACTACTCAGCCATAAAAAAGAATGAAATTTTACTATTTGCAACAACATGGATGGACCTGGAGGGTATAATGCTTAGTGAAATAAGTCAGGCAGAGAAAGACAAATACTGTTTGTTATCACTTATATGTGGAATTTAAAAAAATAAAACAAACTAGTGAATATAACTAGTTTATATTCCCTAGTATAAAGAAACAGAATCATAGACATAGAAACAAACTAGTGGTTACCAGTGGCAGGGGAGGGGCAAAATAGTAGTAACGGATTAGGAGGTACAAACTGCTATGTGTAAAATAAGTACACTACAATGATATATTGTACAGCACAGGGAATGTAGCCAGTACTTTATAACAACTATAAATGGAGTATAATCTATAAAAATTTGGATTCACTATATTGTATACCTGAAACTAATATAATATTGTAAATCAACTATATCTCAATTTAAAGAAAGGCATATCCTTTAACCCAGTAATTCTGGCAATGTATCCTAAGAAAACAAAAACCTTTATGCACATACACACAGAAATAAATAAAGTAAAACCTGAATGATTTTCCACAGGTTTGGAAACAAGGCAAGGGTATTGGTTCTTATCATTTCTAGTCAAACTTGAAATGCAGGTCCTAGCTAGCTTAACAAGATAAAAAAAGAAAAGAAAATATACACAGATAGGAAAATATTACTTGTAATTTTTTTTCTTTCAGAAATGGAATTACCATGTATATAGAAAACCTGAAGGAATGTACAAAAAAGTAAACAGAACAGTAAGTGAATTTATCAAGTTTGTGGTACACAAGATCAGTACACAAAAAAATCAATTGCACATATGTCTATCAGCAAATAACCATCAAAAACCAAATTAAAATATTATCATGTACAATAGCATCAAGAAACATGAAATAACTAGAGAAACATTAGCAAAATATATGCAAAACCTGTGAGTGAAAACTACATACATTGCTGAGAAGAACAAAAGAAGATATAAAGAATTGTGATACCCTAATTTTCTTGGATTGGAAAACTTTAAGTGTTAAGATATCATTCCTTTCCAAATTGATCCACAGATTCACCCTCAATAAAAATGTCAGCAGGCTTTTCATGTAAAAATTTACAAACCTATTCTAAGATTAATATGGAAATATAAAGGATCTATTAAGAACAACAAAAACAACTAGTTGAAGGATCTTTAATACCTGATTTCAGGACTTCCTACAAAGGTCCAATATTCAAGAGAGTATAGTATTAGCATAAGGAGAGAATGAAATAAAATAGGAAGTCTAGAAATATGGCCAATTAATTTTTTTTTTTTTTTTTTTTTTTTTGCGGTGCGCGGGCCCCTGTTGTGGCCTCTCCCGTTGCGGAGCACAGGCTCCGGATGCGCAGGCTCGGGGGCCATGGCTCACGGGCCCAGCTGCTCCGCGGCATGTGGTATCTTCCCAGACCAGGGCACGAAGCCGTGTCCCCTGCATCGGCAGGCGGATTCTCAACCACTGCGCCACCAGGGAAGCCCTGGCCAATTAATTTTTGACAAGGTTGTCAAGCTAATCTAATGGAATAAAGACGAGTCATTTCAATAAATTCTGTCGCAACTGAATAATCATATGGAAAAATGTATTTGGACATGAATTCCACACTACACAAATAAACCTGAAATAGATCTTGGAACTTAATATAAAAGTACAAACTGTAAAACATATAGAAAAAAAAATCTTTCAATCCTTACCATAGAAAAAAAATTCTTAGACACTATACCAAAAATAAACAAAATAAACTGTATTTCATCAAATACATAAACTTTAAATATATACACAACTTTAAATATATGCACAATTTCATTAAATATATAAAATTTAAATATATGACAACTTTAAATATATGCACAATTGTCTTTAGTAAATACTTCACTAATGAATATCCAATTAGCACATGAACAAATTCCCGACATCCTTGGTCCTCAGGGAAATACAAATAAAATCCACAATCAGATACCAATTCCCACCTTCTATAATGGCTAAGTTTTAAAAGTGTCACAAAACCAAAAGTTGACGAGAATGTGGAAAAACTGGAACTTCATACACTGATGGTGGGACTCAAAATGGTACAGCAACTTTGAAAAACATGTAGGCAGTTTCTTTCAAAATTAACCATACCACACCATGTGATCCAACCCCACTACTTCTAGGTATTTACACAAGAGAACTGAAAGCTTATGTCCATACAAAGACTTCCACAAAAATGTTCATAGTCACTTTACTCATAATAGCCAAAATATGGAAAGAATTGTAATCTCCATCAACTCATAAATGGGTAAACAATAAGTGATATAACCATACAAAGGAATTCTGACTCAGCAATGAAAAGAAAGTACTTTCTCATGCATGCTAGCACATGGATGAACCTCAAAAACATTATGCCAAGTGAAGGAAGTGAGACAAATCAGACCACATATCATACAAATCCATCAACACGAAATTACCCAAAAAGGCACTTGTATAGAGACATAAAGCAGGGTCATAGACATTTCAAAGTAACTTTTAGCAGTATGCCATCATCTGACTATTTATTTCACTTTTATATTATTAATTACAAATATGGCATGTATTCAATGTAAAACTTCCAAAAAATACAAATGCATATCCCTTTGCAGAAAGAAACCATGATTATCCATCAAACATGTATATTAGCAAAGGCAAACATATATACACATTTATATAAATAATACATTTATATATTTGTGTACTTCTCTGAAAGTCTACAATTTAACTTTTTTATTGGCAATGTGTATTGGAGATGTTTTCTGTAAGTGTATACAGATTTACCAGACTGACTGTAACAGCTGTATAGTATTCACAGTATAGACACACTGTAATTTATTTCATAACTGTTTTTCCTGTTATGTTTCCATACTTTTTTGTCTGTTGTTGTTTATTTGAGGGTGTGGAGTTTGCTACACTGCAGCTCAGAGGGCCTCACAACAGGCAGCCTGGGCCCCACATGGAACATTTGCTTTTTGCAAATGATTAGAGGAGCATGGCACAACCAGAAGTAAATTAAGGCCCTCCTGGTCCCATCCTGAACCTTCGGGGAAACTCAGAGGTCCCAGCTTAGCAGGCCTTCTCTTGGACAGGTCACCTCCTCTCCCTGGGTCTGGGACCCCCACCACCACTCCCGCCACTCTAGCTGCCCACCTGAGGTCAATTTCTAAAACCGGAGGGGAGTCTGACAAGGACAGCCCCAGCTGGGGCAGGCAGGGAGCAGGAACCCCAGAACCCGCCCCTCCCCCCCCACACGTTTAAGTAGCTGTGTCAAATACAGTTCTAGAAACAGAATTACTGTGCAAGGTAATGCAAAATAAATTTGTGGAACAGTGTCAAATTTCTTTCCAAGATGGGTGTAACGTTTTAAAATCCTTCATAATCTAATACTAGGGTAAAAATATAAAAATTATCTTATTTAGTTTATAATAATAATATTATATTTATTAATATATTATATTAATATTATATATATTTAATATACTTATCAGTCTTTTATACTTTTTCATATTTATTCTTTGATGTTTTTTACAAATACTACTTGTTTAAATAGGCTATCATTTCATTATTATTTGAAATACCAGAATTATTACATATTAAGCATATGTATATATGCATATTTTCACTTTACTTTCACTTTTGTTCTATAAATTGTGTTACTGCATTGATTATGATTTGAACTATTTTATATAAATTACTGTATATAAAATGCTTTGCAAAAACTGAATGTTATTGGATATTATATAATTAGTGCAGATATAAAACTTTTTGCCATAGGTAATACAAGTGTCACTTCATTTTCTTTATTAACAGATTTGGCTGTTGTTATATAATTTTTCATCCAGGTCAACATTACCATCAGATCACCAATTATAACAAAAAAAGCTTTAATATTTGGAGATTTTGCTTGGAAATATGCCTAAATTACTTTAACCTGTATACAAATTATTCAAACAAATATTTTAATAAGAAAAAAAGAAAATTTAATTTTTTTGGTTTTTGTTATTTTTATGCTAGCTTTTCTTTTTTGCTTTGTTTTGTTGTTCCTGCCAGGGAAATCAGTTTATTTATATAAATTAATCTGTTTACCTATAGAACTTAAATAATTTTGATTAAAAAATAGCTATAAATTTGTTGAAATATTTTACCATACTATATATTAGTCATATACATGAAATATGAAGAATATTATGAAAATATGAAGTGATCAAATGTATTTCCACCAATATTGTCAGAGAAATAAGGACATATTGCCAAGAAGGGAACAATGATTTAAATGATGACTAACGTCTTGTTAGAAACCAAGCAGCATTCAGTGGGGAGATGTCTTCATGGGCTTTGAGAAGATGGCTGCCTTCTCAATAGTGTCCATGGAAAACTACAACCAGGGTGAAAGAACAAATAAAACCGTCAAGGCAGAATTCTATACTCAGCAAAATTATCCTTCCAAACTGAGACTGAAATAAGATACATCCACATAAACGAATCTGAGATAATTTGTCTCTTAAGGGCCTGTGATTCACCAAGCTACCAGAAGTTCTACTGGCCAAAGGGAAGTGACACGTGATGAGAACTGAGAACCAATGAAATATGAGGAAAGAATACTGGGAGGTGGGCCAAGATGGCGCCCTCCATTGGCGGCACTTGGTAATGGCAGTTGTTTGGAACCTCAGCCTAGGAATTTATGCAGCATCAGAAGTGCTGCAATCTGTCAATTAAAAAGAGTCATGAGGTTGATCCAGAATACTAAGAAGAGCCATAAATCTCATCTATTAACAGGAAAGCACATGAAAGAATGTGTGGAAGTGTTTTTTAAAAGCCTCAGATAAAAATGCAATAGAATAACTTAATTTGAATAATAAAAAATGTTTAAAAAACACAAATGTAGGCACAAAAGCAGGAAAAGAGAAATAAAGAGATTGGAAAACAGAAAATGAAGGGCAAGATGATCAACTTTTAAACAAACTGTATTCATAATAACTAAATTTTAAAAGAACTAAACATTCCAGTTAAAAGTGGAGACTGTCAGACTAGATAAAAACAACAACAGCAACAACAACTAAATCTCAATTACATGCTGTTTATGTGAGACACAACTTATAAAGAAATGGCTAGGTGTAAAATAACAGTGTTAAAAAAGATACAGCAAACAAAAGTAAGCATAAGAAAACTGGAATAGGTACATTAATGCTAGACAAAATAAAATTTAAGAAAAGGAGTATAACTAGAGATAAAAAGGGATGTTTCATTATGATTAAAGGATCCATTTAACAGACATACTACAAACTTAAATATTTGGATGCCTAATAACAGAACTTCAAATACATAATTGTTTAAACTTCCAGTTCTCCACTAAATTCTTAATTTTGTATTTTCTTCTTTGGACATATTAGGCATTTTAAATTGCATATCTGATAGCTATGAGATGATCTGCCAGTGTCCATAACAAGTGCCTCTCCCACCCCACCTCCCACACACACACTCACACACACATCATATGTATTATACACAAGCAAAGTTCCAATGAAATGTTATTAACAAAAACAGAGTAGGCTGGATTTGGCGAGCAGAGCCATAGTTTACTGATCCTTGATTGGACCACTTAGAGCAGGATTTCTCAACCTCGGCACTATTCATATTTGGGGCCAGATAATTTTCATGTTTGATGTTCTTTGTTCTGACAAGATATAAAACTGTGCTGAAAATCATGCTTCTCTAGAACAGTTACTCAGAGCTCTCTATCTTAGAGGCGGTATCGGGGCTACAGTCTTCAGTTTGGCTTGAATAAAACCCTTTTCTATTCCTATTATAGACTGCTTATTGATTCTTTCCATCAACCCAGTAGAACTCTCGAACCCTGGAAGTGACCACCACAAATGTCTCCAGACATTGCCAAACATACCCTGGGGAACAAAATCATCCCTGATTGAGAAACACTGCCCTCGCAGTCTCCTGGCCAAAGAGAGCAGACTTAAGCTGATTTTTTCCATTGTTCTTTGGGTCTTTTTCAACACCTGTTGGCATTTCTGGGTTGAGCATTTCTCTGGCACTCAGGTTGGGGATATATAGGAGACGAAAAAAAGAACCCTAAAAGACTCAACTCTGAGTCTTTCCTGGAATCCCAGTGTCCCTAGCTGGGTCTGACTTCTTTTCTCTCCCTTTCATAGTCTTCTGCTGTTTGCTTTCATTTGTCTTATCCAGGTTTTAGGTGTAACAAGTAGGAAGACTAGAGTGAAATTTCTTATCCTTCCAGGTATATATTCTTAAAAGATGACTCCTGTCTGAGAATGTGTATTGTCACGGTTAAGAGTGGTTAAGAGTTCAGAAACCAAGTATCGTGAATTATGAATTCAACTCATGGCTATACTATTCAAGGCATGTGAACCCCTGGACAGGATACATAGCCTCCTGCTAACCAATTTTTTCAGATGTAAATTTGTAGTGGTATTAATATACAACTCATAGTTGTATGCAATGTAATCCAAATTTAACTCATGAGGATTAAATGAATTACTACACATAAAAAATATGGACCAGTGTTACATAGTAAATTCTATGTATTAGATATCATTATATCATTTTTATTATAATTATCTGGACCTAGAGGGGTGGGATAGGGAGGGTGGGAGGGAGGCTCAAGGGGGAGGGGATATGGGGATAGATGTATACATATAGCTGATTGACTTTGTTGTACAGCAGAAACTAACACAACATTGTAAAGCAATTATACTCCAATAAAGATATTTTTTTTAATTAAAAAAATAATTATCTGGAAAAGTACTGACAAATGACTTTACAAACATCATGCCAATGATTATTAAGGCTCCACACCCCCATCCCAAAGTGAAAGCAAGAATCATCAAAAAGGAAAGCTTTAGCAGATTTTTTAAAACTGGAAGAGATTCGCTTGAATTTGAACTAATTTAATGCACTGTTTTAAAGGGTTGGAAAACTAGGATATCTGATATCTTAAGGTACTTCAAATCATGAAGAATTTAAATGCCTGAACTACAAGGACCACACTACAGTGCTTTTCTTTTAAGTAATTCTTTTCCCCACTCAGGGACAATAACAGAGAAAGGGCCAGTGTTTCATTAAGGCTATACGTACTCTCATTCTCTCTAGAACAATATTCGCCTCCTGAGCAAGGGCACATATTAATCTCTCTTCAAGGAAAGTCTTTCACCCTTTGGCAACCTGAAGAATAGAGGTTCCTTCCATTCAGAATTCATCATATTGTCATCTAAGGTTATAAAGCTAAACACTAGAACAAAGAAGCCCACACTCACACAATTCCCACAGCAGACAAGAGAAAACAAAGGAAGCATTGAATATAAAATAACATAAAGTAAAATGAAAGAATTAAGACCAAGTATTTGTATATCAATAAGTAGAAACAGGATACGGTACATATTAGAAGTAAAAGGTTAAGCAGATAAAATAACAGTAGCAAATATATACTGCATCTAATAGGTGTATCTAAAATGACTTAAAAGTGAAAGTATGAACTGAGTTGTGCCATGATATTAATCCTAGACAATGGAGACTTCTTAAAGAAGAAAAAGAAGGGCATGTGATAATGATAAAGAGCACTGTCCACATTGATAATAAAACTTTGTGATTAATATTTATATAGTGAAAAACCAAATGTCCAAAATATGAAACACAGACTGCAAGAACAAAATTAAGGAAAACAATGAATGAGAAACCGACTTTAAACCACCATGAATACCTAATGAAGAAGTCACATAATCTTTTTGAGCAGTTAACCATGTAACCTATCAGGAAAAATGTATTAATAAGATTGGTATTGTCTTATTTTGAATTCTCCCAGAAGCAGGTCTTAAGATAAGAATCCCACTGAAATGTGTTCATTAGGGAAGACTAGGGACACAAGTAGGGAACAGAGAAGCTATCTAGTTAAGGGAAAGCATCCAATAGAACATGCATAATTAAACTACCTGCCACAGATTAATCACATGGAAAAACTCTAAGAAATAGTATAAAATATGACCACATTTTCGTACACAAGTGGGGAGGCAACTAGGGTATTTATATACCATATCACAGCAGACATGGGTTGAGGGTTGCAGGGCATGTATTAACTCACCAGAACTTCTGGCCTGCTGCATGGGAACAGAACAGCCTTTTTTTTTTTTTTTTTCGGTACGCAGGCCTCTCACTGTTGTGGCCTCTCCCATTGCGGGGCACAGGCTCCGGATGCGCAGGCTCAGCGGCCAGGGCTCACGGGCCCAGCCGCTCCGTGGCATGTGGGATCTTCCCGGACCGGGGCACGAACCCGCGTCCCCTGCATCGGCAGGCGGACTCTCAACCACTGTGCCACCAGGGAAGCCCCAAAACAGCCTTTTAAAAGTTCAGAAAAAGCTTTGTGGCAGAGAGATACAGATACTGGCAGCTGAAAGTTCAAAGGCACACACTGAAAACTGTAGGGTCTGAGAGATATGGGCAGGGGACTACTAGTATTTGCTATAGCCATATATTATTCTCTATAACCTGGTAACACAAAACTTTATGTGATGATAAGGCAAGTATTAAAATTGAGCATATGTTAGACCACAAGGAAAATCACAATTCATTTAAGAAAGTAAAAAAGAAAGAGCCATATTTTCTGACCACAATGGTGTAATATTTAAAATTAAGGCGGAAAAAAACCCTGAAATTATCTCAAAATATTTTTAAATTACGAAGAAAACACTGTCATACAACTCTTAAAGATGAAACCCAAATCAACACTGCATAGTATAGACACAATCATGATTAAGGATACACATGTTTTAAAAATAGATAACACTAAAGCTATTTTCAGTGAAAAACAATTCATGCCCTTTGACTCATATATCCCTAAGTAAGAAATAATATTTTAAAATTGTTACATTTTCCATGTTAAATTAAAAAAATATAGCCATGGAAAAAAGAAAAATTTTAAAGGATTAAATCAATAATAGTATTCAAAATCCTAAACTAGTTAGTTTATATATATTTTAATGATATTATAATGCTACTAGATTAATATATGAAAAAGGATAAAATGCTATGATAGCAAAATTAGAAATGAGGAAAGGAAAAAAGATAGGAAATTAAAAGATATATCTCAAAATTCTTTAGAATAATTTGCACAAAATTCTTTGAAAATCAGGATTAAGTAAATAACATCGATTACCAAAATTAACCCCAGAAGAGATGGAAAATCTATACAAGCCAATCACTGCATGAAAATTAATTTGAAAATATTGATAAAATACCTCACTAAAAATTAAAAGGTCAAGATGATTTCATAATAATTTCAAACCAAGAAGTTAATTCCAATGTAATTTAAAATTTTCCAGAGCAGTAATTAAGGTAATGCTTAAAATATTGTTTTCATGTCAGAATAATATTGACAACAAAATTCAAATCAGTATAATTTATTAATATCAATACCCAGGTAAGAAATCAAGTGTTAGAAAAGAGGAAATACTGATACATTAAAATAACTATATACCTTTAGGGCAAGGATTTTACATGTTTTGTTTAGTTCTGAATCTCTAGCTTCTGAGAAAATGCCTGCCACGTTTTAGGCACACACTAAGTACATGTAGTATGAATGAATAATGACAGGACAAGAATACAAGGGTGGTTCAAAATTGCCAGTTATATATGTATGTATGTGTATATATATACATTTATATTTTAAGTATATCAGAGTAAAAATTTATGATTACCTTGTGGCATTAAAAACAAAAAAAAATAATATTCAGTCTTGATTTTTTTAACTGAGATATAATTGACACAAAACATTGTATAAATTTAAGGTATACAACGTGTTGACTTGACACATTTATGTACTGCAACATTATCGCCACCATGGCGTTAGCTCACACCTCTATTATGTCACATAATTACCATTTCTTTTTTCTGGTGGGGACAATTAAAAGCTAGTCTCTTAGCAACTTTGAAGTTTGTAATACAATATCATTGACTATAACCACTATGCTCTGCATTAGATCCCAGGACTTCTTTATGTTGTTTAAGGGTACAAACTTGTAGCTAGTAGATAAATAAGTCCTGCAGTCCTAATTTTTAAAAATAATTGTCTTTATTTATCTATATCTATAAAATCAAGGAAAGCATCATGCTTAATGAAAAGACACTAGAAAAATTCCATGAAAATTTAGAAAAACTAAAGAGCCCTGAATAACAACACTATTATTTAGATTTGTTCTAAAATTCCAAGTAATATCAAATGTAAGCAGTGTGTGTGTGTGTGTGTGTGTAAGACAAGATATAAAATAGAAAAAATGTGAAAGGTTTATGATCAGGCAGTTAAAAGAAATACAAATGGCTAAAAATATAAAAGGATGTTTAATAGTGAAATGTAAAAAACATTTTTCAACTGTAAGATAGGTAAAATTTATAAAATTAAGTAAAATTACAATTTGGCACAGATGTGGAAACAGTTAAAACCACATGAGAAGATGCTGAATATCACTAATTACTAGAGAAATGCAAATAAAAACTACAATGAGGTATCACCTCACACCAGTCAGAATGGCCATCATCAAAAAACCGACAAGCAATAAATGCTGGAGAGGGTGTGCAGAAAAGGGGATCCTCTTACACTGTTGTTGGGAATGTAAATTGATACAGCCACTATGGAGAACAGTATAGAGGTTCCTTAAAAAACTAAAAATAGAACTACCATATGACCCAGCAATCCCACTCCTGGGCACATACCTGGAGAAAACCATAATTTGAAAAGATACATGCATCCCAAAGTTCATTACAGCACTAGTTACAATAGCCAGGACATGGAAGCAACCTAAATGTCCATCAACAGAGGAATGGATAAAGAAGATATGGTACATATATACAATGGAATATTACTCAGCCATAAGAAGGAACAAAATTGTGCCATTTGCAGAGAGATGGACAGACCTAGAGACTGTCATACAAAGTGAAGTAAGTCAGAAAGAGAAAAACAAATACCATATATTAACGTATATATGTGGAATCTAGAAAAATGGTACAGATGAACCGATTTGCAAAGCAGCAATAGAGACACAGATGTAGAGAACAAACATATGGACACCAAGGGGGAACGGGGGGGTGGGATGAATTGGGAGATTGGGATTGACATATATACACTACTATGTATAAAATAGATAACTAATGAGAACCTACTGTATAGCACAAGGAACTCTACTCAGTGCTCTATGGTGACCTAAATGCGAAGGAAATCCAAAAAGGAGGGCATATATGTATACGCATAGCTGATTCACTTTGCTGTACAGCAGAAACTAACACAACATTGTAAAGCAACTATACTCCAATAAAAAACAAAACAAAACAAACAAACAAAACTACTCGTGAGCATCTAAATAAGTTCAACAATTTTGGAGGCCAATTTTTCCATGTACAAGAAAATTTAAACTCCAGAAACTGGCTGACTTACCAATTATTTTTTTTTGGGGGGGGTGCTGGGAAACTACCCCAAATCCCTCTTCAAAAACTATGACAAGAACTAATTATAATGTTATTTAATTTTGTATTGATTTTAAAAGCAAAACCTAACCCATATGTTCAATAACTTGGGAATGATAAAAAGCTAATTTTAATAAAAATATTAATAACATCTTTTAGGAAGGGAGCTAAGGATCCTTGTAGTGAGGTATGATAGAGAACCTTAAAGTTTTTAATTTATAATTTCATAAACTTTTTATCCTTAACATATATCATATATGCTTATACTCACATGTGTGTGTACATATCCACCTACATATGTATGTAATGTTTTTAGAGACTGGGAAAGAGTTTACTATGACAGATTAGTAGAAAAAGATTAACTGAGCATTCTATTTAAAATATTTACATTACTTGATATTGAGAATAAAATAAATATGACACACCATCCTCAGGATCTACTCTATATATGTAATCGTATTGCCACAACACAAGCAATCTCAAATTACTCAAGTCTAGAAAATCGCAATTAAATTCCTCAGTAACTCTTCTAGGGGATGGAAACTATGTGTTGTGATGTTGATGGGAAATTAATTATCTAACAAGAGCCACTTACTTTTAAACTTCACAATCTGAAGTTTCAGAGGTTGTTAAATGTGCGGTAAGGTCTTCTAAATGAATATATGCCAATGGGTTTTTCAGATATTTTGGAAAAGTACACAAAAATGCACTTAGCATTTTTTAGTAAAGCCATGGAAATGTCATTGCTTTTGGGGGAAGATTATCTAGATTAAATTGAGAAATAAAATTCCTCAGCGATAGATATAAATGAGGCCCTAAAGTTAGCACAAAAGATTTAGGGATTTGATTGTGCATTTGCAGAGGTAACTTAGAGTAGGGAAGCTCTGGACTTCAGTGATGTTTCTGACTTATTATTTCATTCCCTATTCTTATTATTGCATCAGAAATCCAAGTATTAGGAAGAATGAAGAATATAATGAACAAATTACAATATCATTTATTTTACAAAAACGTATTTAATTTCCATTAATATCATCAATATTATAGTCATTATCTGCCCTTAAAATATTGCTACATAGTTTCATCTAACTATAGCTAAAAACAATAACTGGAAAATCTGTCCCCAGACAAAATGTTCAAAACAGGTATTTGCCACTTATGAATATAGCTATAGCAAGATGTAGAACTGAGTGATACCTTAAAGAAGAATTAAATGATACATCCCAGAAGGTATGAAATATGAAAGGTGGCTCTGACTATACCCTAGAACATACAGTTCTAAGTAAACAACAGATGGATAAAATGTAAAACAAAACCAATATAATTACAACAAAACATGTATACTACTAATAGGCCAGGAAGAAAAAAGGAATGCATTTCTAATATCCTATAATATAAAATACTAGTTGGACAGTACTATGGTATTTTGTCTCCTATAAGTATTTCCATGCAGTAAATTTAAGAGGTTGACTTGAAGATGATTCTGCTCTCCCACGTTCAATGCAAATAGCCTTGTGTAGTTGAAATGATAAGTAATACTAAGACATCAGCATATTTTGATTAGTCTTCCAATTAGAGAATAATTTTAGCTATAGTTAAAACCATTTTGTGGTTTTATCGATCTTTTCTGCTATCACTTGATTAAAATACTCTCAAGAATGAATCTTAAAATATCAAAAGTTTAGAAATTACATTCTAAAACTGCAAAATATATGAGGCTCAAAATTATTTTCTATGATAAATGTAAGTCCACATTTTTTAATATTCACTATGATGAAAAATAATATAAAATAAGGTAAGCATATTTTTCACTCAAATTTCTCACACAAATGAAGTCATTTGAGGCACAACATGGGTTTGGGGGGCAGCTGTACTATTAAAACTATGTTTGTCCAGATATGAAAATATGTTTAAAGCATTCTTCATATAACATTTATTGTTTGTGTCTGTCAAAGACAAAAAAAAATTCTTGAAAATCTAGTCGGTATCATATATTAACCTCCATGAGAACACAAACCAGATAAATGTTTTTTCAATGCATTTCAAAAAGCATGGTACATAGTAGCTTATATCTGTCAATTACTTTCACATTGCATTGCCCTTAATTATGTGAAACAAAAAAAATTAAGAATTTGCTATATTTTTAAGGAAATAAGACCAAAAATGAAAATAAATTTCTTATTACCCTCAAACCAATATGTGGATTAGAGAAGAGTGAGGAATTTAAGAAGTGTGTTACAAATGATTGTACACACATTGAGTAGCACAACGCCTGCAAAGAGAAGACATTTATTGAATGAATGGATGAATGAAACCTGAATCAGGAGTCAGAAAAAAATAGCCAAAGGTTGTTTTACCAAAAGAGTCAAAGAAGTCAACACAATGAGTTAAATTTAATAGTAGGTAAGTCAAACGTGCTATGGGAACACCTATGAGACAGGTTTAAATGAAAATGAGGTTCAGGAAACCCTACCAGAGGGATATTAGCATGAGCTAAATTTTGGTGGATGAAATTAAAGAAGATATATGGAGAAAACAGAACAGTGCATTTGAGAAACTACAATTGTTCACCATGGCCGAAGCAGATAATTTAATAATCATCACACAGAAGTTAATTTTTTTTAAAAACCTGAAAAAGATCCATTAGATATGGTAATATGGAGAGCACTGGATAAACAATGTCTCTGGGTGTTTTGTTTTGTTGCTTTTATTATTATTATTCTTTTAACATCTTTATTGGAGTATAATTGCTTTACAAGGTTGTGTTAGTTTCTGCTGTATAACAAAGTGAATCAGTTATATGCATACATATATCCCTATATCTCTTCCCTCTTGTGCCTCCCTCCCACACTCCCTATCCCACACAAAGCACCAAGTTGATCTTCCTGTGCTGTGCAGCTGCTTCCCACTAGCTATCTATTTTACATCTGGTAGTGTATATATGTCAATGCTCCTCTTTCACTTTGTCCCACCTTACCCTTCCCAATCCCCATGTCCTCAAGTCCATTCTGTACATCAGCATCTTTATTTCTGTCCTTCCCCTAGGTTCATAAGAACCATTCGTTTTTTTCAGATTCCATATATATGTGTTAGCATACAGTATTTGTTTTTCTCTTTCTGTCTTACTTCACTCTGTATGACAGACTCTAGGTCCATCCACCTCACTACAAATAACTCAATTTTATTTCTTTTTATGGTCAAGTAATATTCCATTGTATATATGTGCCACATCTTCTTTATCCATTCATCTGTCAATGGATCCTCAGGTTGCTTCCATGTCCTGGCTATTGTAAATAGTGCTGCAATGAACACTGGGGTACGTGACTTTTTTTTTTCATTTAATTTTATTTATTTTTTTATACAGCAGGTTCTTATTAGTTATCCATTTTATACATATTAGTGTATATATGTCAATCACAATCTCCCAATTCATCACACAACCACTGCCGTGCCCCCCACTCCCGGACACTTTCCCCCCTTGGTGTCCATACGTTTGTTCTCTATGTCTGTGTCTCTATTTCTGCCCCGCAAACTGGTTCATCTGCACAATTTTTCTAGGTTCCACATATATGCGTCAATGTACAATATTTGTTTTTCTCTTTCTGACTTACTTCACTCTGTATGACACCCTCTAGATCCATCCATGTCTCTACAAATGACCCAATTTCGTTCCTTTTTATGGTTGAGTAGTATTCCACTGTATATGTGTACCACTTCTTCTTTATCCATTCATCTGTCAATGGGCACTTAGGTTGCTTCCATGACCTGGCTATTGTAAATAGTGCTGCAATGAACATTGGGGTGCATGTGTCTTTTTGAATTATGGTTTTCTCTGGGTATATGCCCAGTAGTGGGATTGCTGGGTCGTATGGTAGTTCTCTTTTTAGTTTTTTAAGGAACCTCCATAGCGGCTGTATCAATTTACATTCCCACCAAGAGTGCAAGAGGGTTCCCTTTTCTCCACACCCTCTCCAGCATTTATTGTTTCTAGATTTTTTGATGATGGCCATTCTGACCAGTGTGAGGTGATACCTAACTGCGGTCTTGATTTGCATTTCTCTAATGATTAGTGATGTTGAACATCCTTTCAGGTATTTGTTGGCCATCTCTATATCTTCTTTGGAGAAATGTCTACTTAGGTCTTCTGCCCACTTTTGGACTGGGTCCTTTGTTTTTTTGATATTGAGATGCATGACCTGCTTGTATATTTTGGAGATTAATCCTTTGTTAGTTGCTTCATTTGCAAACATTTTCTCCCATTGTGAGGGTTGTCTTATCATCTTGTTTAAGGTTTCCTTTGTTGTGGAAAAGCTTTATGTTTCATTAGGTCCCATTTGTTTATTTTTGTTTTTATTTCCATTTCTCTAGGATGCGTGTCAAAAAGGATCTTGCTGTGATTTATGTCATAGAGTGTTCTTCCTATGTTTTCCTCTAAGAGTTTTATCGTGTCTGGCCTTACATTTAAGTCTTTAATCCATTTTGAGTTTATTTTTGTGTATGGTGTTAGGAAGTGTTCTAATTTCATTTTTTTACATGTAGCTGTCCAGTTTTCCCAGCACAACTTATTGAAGAGGCTGTCTTTTCTCCATTGTATATTCTTGCCTCCTTTGTCAAAGATAAGGTGATCATATGTGTGTGGGCTTATCTATGGGCTTTCTATCTTGTTCCATTGATCTATATTTGTTTTTGTGCCACTACCATACTGTCTTGATTACTGTAGCTTTGTAGTACAGTCTGAAGTCAGGGAGTCTGATTCCTCCAGCTCTGTGTTTTTCCCTCAAGATTGCTTTGGCTACTCGGGGTCTTTTGTGTCTCCATACAAATTTTAAGATTTTTTGTTCTACTTCTGGAAAAATGCCATTGGTAATTTGATAGGGATTGCATTGAATCTGTAGATTGCTTTGGGTAGTAGAGTCATTTTCACAATATTGATTCTTCCAATCCAAGAACATGGTATATCTCTCCATCTGTTTGTATCATCTTTAATTTCTTTCATCAGTGTCTTATAATTTTCTGAATACAGGTCTTTTGTCTCCTTAGGTAGGTTTATTCTTAGATATTTTATTCTTTTTGATACAATGGTAAATAGGAGTGTTTTCTTAATTTCACTTTCACATTTTTCATCATTAGTGTATAGGAATGCAAGAGATTTCTGTGCATTAATTTTGTATGCTGCTACTTTACCAAATTCATTGATTAGCTCTAGTAGTTTTCTGGTAGCATCTTTAGGAATCTCTATGTGTAGTATCATGTCATCTGCAAACAGTGACAGTTTTACTTCTTCTTTTCTGATTTGGATTCCTTTTATTGGAATCCTTTATTGGATTCCTTTTCTTCTCAGATTGCTGTGGTTAAAACTTCGAAAACTATGTTGAATAATAGTGGTGAGAGTGGGCAACCTTGTCTTGTTCCTGGTCTTAGAGGAAATGCTTTCAGTTTTTCACCAATGAGAATGATGTTGGCTGTGGGTTTGTCATATATGGCCTTTATTATGTTCAGGTAAGTTCACTCTACTCCTACTTTCTGGAGAGTTTTTATCATAAATAGGCGTGGAATTTTATCAAAAAATTTTTCTGCATCTATTGAGATCATATGGTTTTTATCCTTCAGTTTGTTAATATGGTGTATCACATTGATTGATTTGCATATATTGAAGAATCCTTGAATTCCTGGGATAAACCACACTTGATCATGGTGTAAGATCCTTTTAATGTGCTGTTGGATTTTTTTTGCTGGTATTTTGTTGAGGATTTTTGCATCTATGTTCATCAATGATATTGGCCTGTAGTTGTCTTTTTTTTTGACGTCTTTGTCTGGTTTTGGTATCAGGGTGATGGTGGCCTTGTAGAATGAGTTTGGGAGTGTTCCTCCCTCTTCTGTATTTTGGAAGAGTTTGAGAAGCATAGGTGTTAGCTTTTCTCTAAAAGTTTGATAGAATTCACCTGTGAAGCCATCTGGTCCTGGGCTTTTGTTTGTTGGAAGATTTTTAATCACAGTTTCAATTTCAGTGCTTGTGATTGTTCTGTTCATGTTTTCTATTTCTTCCTGGTTCAGTCTTGGAAAATTGTACCTTTCCAAGAATTTGTCTATTTCTTCGTGCTTGTTCATTTTATTGGCATAGAGTTGCTTGTAGTAATCTCTCATGATCCTTTGTATTTCTCCAGTGTCAGTTCTCACTTCTCCTTTTTCATTTCTAATTCTGTTGATCTGAGTCTTCCTTTTTTTCCTGATGTGTCTGGCTAATGGTTTATCAATTTTGTTTATCTTCTCAAAGAACCAGCTTTTAGTTTTATTGGTCTATGCTATTGCTTCCTTCCTTTCTTTTTCATTTATTTCTCATCAGATCTTTATTTCTTTCCTACTGCTAACTTTGAGGGGTTTTTTGTTCTTCTTTCTCTAATTGCTTTAGGTGTAAGGTTAGGTTGTTTATTTGAGATTTTTCTTGTTTCTTGAGGTAGGACTGTATTGCTATAAACTTCCTTCTTAGAACTGCTTTTGCTGCATCCCATGGGTTTTGGATCATCGTGTTTCCAGTGTCATTTGTTTCTAGGTATTTTTTGATTTCCTCTTTGATTTCTTCAGTGATCTCTTGGTTACTGAGTAGCATATTGTTTAGCCTCCATGTGTTTGTATTTTTTTACAGTTTTTTTCCTGTAATTGATATCTAGTCTCATAGCGTTGTGGTCAGAAAAGATACTGGATATGATTTCAATTTTCTTAAATTTACCAAGGCTTGATTTGTGACCCAAGATATGATCTATCCTGGAGAATGTTCCATGAGCACTTGAGAAGAAAGTGTATTCTGTTGTTTTTGGATGGAATGTCCTATAAATATCAATTAAGTCCATCTTGTTCAATGTGTAATTAAAAGCTTGTGTTTCCTTATTTATTTTCATTTTGGATGATCTGTCCATTGGTGAAAGTGGGGGGTTAAAGTCCCCTACTATGATTGTGTTACTATCGATTTCCCCTTTTCTGGCTCTTAGCATTTGCCTTATGTACTGAAGTGGTCCTATGTTGGGTGCATAAATATTTACAGTTGTTATATCTTCTTCTTGGATTGATCCCTTGGTCATTATGTAGTGTCCTTCTTTGTCTCTTGTTATAGTCTTTATTTTAAAGTCTATTTTGTCTGACATGAGTATTGCTACTCCAGCTTTCTTTTCATTGCCATTTGCATGGGATATCTTTTTCCATCCCCTCACTTTCAGTCTGTATGTGTCCCTAGGTCTGAAGTGGGTCTCTTGTAGACAGCATATATATGGGTCTTGTTTTTTTATCCATTCAGCCCGTCTGTGTCTTTAGGTTGGAGCATTTAATCCGTTTACATTTAAGGCAATTATCGATATGTATGTTCCTATTACCATTTTCTTAATTGTTTTGGGTTCATTATTGTAGGTCTTTCCCTTCTCTTGTGTTTCCTGCCTAGAGAAGTTCCTTTAGCATTTGTTGTAAAGCTGGTTTGGTGGTGCCGAAGTCTCTTAACTTTTGCTTGTCTATAAAGGTTTTAATTTCTCTGTCGAATCTGAATGTGATCCTTACTGCGTACAGTAATCTTGGTTGTAGGCTTTTCCCTTTCATCACTTTAAATATGTCCTGCCACTCCCTTCTGGCTTGCAGAGTTTCTGCTGAAATATCAGTTGTTAACCTTATGAGGCTTCCCTTGTATGTTATTTGTTGCTTTTCCCTTGCTGCTTTTAATATGTTTTCTTTGTATTTAATTTTTGATAGTTTGATTAATATGTGTCTTGGAATGTTTCTCCTTGTATTTATCCTGTATGAGACTCTCTGAACTTCCCGGACTTGACTATTTCCTTTCCCATGTTAGGGAAGTTTTCAACTATAATCTCTTCAAAATTTTCTCAGACCCTTTCTTTTGCTCTTCTTCTTCTGGGGACCCCTGTTATTCGAATGTTGGCGCATTTAATGTTGTCCCAGAGGTCTGTGAGACTGTCCTCAATTCTTTTCATTCTTTTTTCTTTATTCTGCTCCATGGCAGTTATTTCCACTACTTTATCTTCCAGGTCCCTTATCCATTCTTCTGCCTCAGTTATTCTGCTATTGATTCCTCCTAGAGAATTTTTAATTTCATTTATTGTGTTGTTCATCATTGTTTGTTTGCTCTTTAGTTCTTCTAGGTCCTTGTTAAATGTTTCTTGTATTTTTCTCCATTCTATTTCCAAGATTTTGGATCATCTTTACTATCATTACTCTGAATTCTTTTTCAGGTAGACTGCCTATTTCCCCTTCATTTGTTTGGTGTAGTTCGTTTTTACCTTGCTCCTTTATCTGCTGCATTTCTGTCTTTTCTCATTTTGTTTTACTTACTATGTGTGGGGTCTCCTTTTCACAGGCTGCTGGTTCATAGTTCCAATTGTTTTTGGTGTCTGCCCCCAGTGGGTGATGTTGGGTCAGTTGCTTGTGTAGGCTTCCTGGTGGAGGGGACTGGTGCCTGTGTTCTGGTGGGTGGTTCTGTATCTTGTCCTTCTGGTGGGTAGGGTCACATCCAGTGGTGTGTTTTGGAGTGTCTGTGAACTTATTATGATTTTAGGCAGCTTCTCTGCTAATGGCTGTGATTGTGTTCCTGTCTTGCTAGTTGTCTGGCATGGGGCTTCATACTGGAGCTTGCTGGCCGTTGGTTGGAGCTGGGTCTTAGTGTTGAGACTAAGATCACTGGGAGAGCTCTCGCCAATTGATATTACATGGGGCCGTGAGGTTCCTGGTGGTCCAATGTCCTGGACTCGTCCCTCCCACCTTGTAGGCTCAGCCCAACACCTGGCTGGAGCACCAAGACCCTGCCAGCCACACAGCTCACAAGAAAAGGAAGGAAGAAAAACAAAACAACCATCAAAAAACAACAGAAAGTAAAGGAAACAAAACAAAACAAAAAAACAAAAAAACGGATAGTCAGAACCCTAGGACAAATGGTAAAAACAAACCTACACAGACAAAATCACACAAAGAAGCATACACATACACAGGCATGAAAAAAGAAAAAGGAAAAAATATATATATAAAAGAAAAAGAAAAGGAAGAGAGCAACCAAACCAATAAACAAATCCACCAATGATAATAAGCTCTAAATACTAAACTAAGATAAACATAAAACCAGAAACAAATTAGACTCAAAAAGCAAGCTCTAAGTCTACAGTTGCTCCCAAAGTCCACTGCCTCAATTTTGGGAACATTCGTTGTCTTTTCAGGTATTCTTCAGATGAAGAGTTTACCAAGTTGATTGTGGGGATTTAATGTGCTGCTCCTGAGGCTTCACAGAGAAATTTACCTTTCTCTTCTTTGTTCGCACAGCTCCTGGGGTTCCGCTTTGGTTTTGGCCCCACCTCTGCATGTAGGCTGCCCTCAGGAGTCTGTTTCCGCCCAGACAGGAGAGGGTTAAAGCAATAGTTGATTAGGGCTTCCTTGCTCACTCAGGCCAGGGGGGAGGGATGGGTACGGTAGTCATAATTGGAATGTGGGGCAAGCTTGAGGCGGCAGAGGCTGGCGTGATGTTGCAACAGCCTGAGGTGGGTCATGCGTTCTCCCAGGGAAGTTGTCCCTGGATCACGGGACCCTGGCAGTGGCATGCTGCACAGGCTCCCAGAGGGGTGTGGATAGTGGTCTGTGCTTGCACACAGGATTTTTGGTGGCAGCAGTAGCAGCCTTAGCACTTCATGCCCATCTCTGGGGTCCGAGCTGATAGCCATGGCTTGCACCCATCTCTGGAGCTCATTTAGGTGGTGCTCTGCCTTCTGTGGGCACATGGGGAAGGAATTCCCTCTCCTTGCGCATCCTGAAACAAAGGTCTCTCGCCTCTCCAGCAGGTCCAGACTTTTCCCCGACCCCGTCCCAGCTAGCTGTGGTGCACTAGCTCCCTTCAGGCTGTGCTCACGCAGCCAGCCCCAGTCCTCTCCCTCTAATCTGACCAAAGCCCGAGTCTCAGGTCCCAGCCCCCGCCCACCCCAGCGGGTGAGCAGACGAGCCTCTCAGGCTGGTGAGTGCTGGTCAGCAATGGTCCTCTGTGTGGGAATTTCTTCGCTTTGCCCTCTGCACCCCTGTGGCTGTGCTCTCCTCTGTGGCTCCGAAGCTTCCCCCCTCCGCCACCCGCAGTCTCCGCCCACGAAGGGGCTTCCTAGTGTGTGGAAACCTTTCCTCCTTCACAGCTCCCTCCCACTGGTGCAGGTCCCATCCCTATTCTTTTGTCTCTGTTTATTCTTTTTTCTTTGGCCCTACCCAGGTACGTGGGGATTTTCTTGCATTTTGTGAGGTCTGAGGTCTTCTACCAGTATTCAGTAGGTGCTCTGTAGGAGTTGTTCCACAAGTAGATGCATTTTTGATGTATTTATGGGGAGGAAGGTGATCTCCACGTCTTTCTCCTCTGCCATCTTGAAGCTCTCCTCCTGTTTTGTTTTTTAAATAACGATAGACTCAATTGTGTTTAGCCTATAGACCAATCTGGGGAGAACTGACATCTTTACTATGGTCAGTGAGTCTTCCAAGAACATGGCATGTTTGTCCATTTACTCAGATTCTCTTTATTTCATTAGGATTTTGTAGTTTCCTGCATACAGACCCTGCACAGATTTTGTTAGTTGCACATAGTATCCCCTTATTCATCTGTAATGATATCTACTGTTTCATTCCTGATACTAGTAAAATATTTTCCTCTCCATTTTATGGTTGTTATAAATTTTATTGATGTTTTCAATGAACCAGCAATTGCTTTTGTTGTTTTCCTGTATTGTTCTGTGTTTCCAATTTAATTGATTTCTGGTCTTATCTTTATTATCACTTTCTGCTTGTTTTGGATATATTTTGTTATTTTCTAGTTGCTTGAAATGGGTGCATGGATTATTGATAAGACTTTTCCTCTTTTGTAATGCAAACATTTAGTGCTATAAACTTCACTCTCAGTACTGCTTTATCTGTGTCCCACAAATTTTGATATCTTGCATTTTCATTTTCATTCAGTTTGATTTTTTTTTTTTTTTTTCTGTATGCGCACCTCTCACTGTTGTGGCCTCTCCCATTGCGGAGCACAGGCTCCGGACGTGCAGGCTCAGCGGCCATGGCTCACGGGCCCAGCCGCTCCGCGGCACGTGGGATCCTCCTGGACCAGGGCACGAACCCGTGTCCCCTGCATCGGCAGGCGGATTCTCAACCACTGTGCCACCAGGGAAGCCCTAGTTTGATGTATTTTTTACTTCTCTTGAGCTTTCTTCTTTGACCTATAAAATACTTAGAAGTGTGCTATTTAATTTTAAGTGTTTGAAGATTTTCCTGTTTCTGTTATTGATTTCTAGTTTGATTCCCTGATGGTCAAAGAGCATAAGTTATATTTTAATTCCTTTACATTTTTTGAGGTTAGTTTTGTGTCTTAGGATATGGCCTGTCTGGGAATATGTTTCTGTGGACTTGGAAAAAAGGTGTATTCTGCTGTGGGCTGCAGTATTCTAAAAATATTGATTATATTCTCTTGTTTAATGGTATTGCTCAATGAAGTAGACAGACCTGAATCATGCCGTTCAGTAGGAGTCATAGCAATGCAGAATGATTGAGTTAAGAAAGTTTATTTTGTGTGCCCTGTAGTGTTTTACAATTCGAAGTTGGATATATAGTTTACGACAGCAAGGCAATTTACCATGATTGTCAAAATAAGGCTGTAGTTTAAAATATTTAAAACCAATATAAACTTTATTTGCTGCTGGATATTTTCCATATCCTATCCCTACTTTTGTATTTAACACAGTTTAGGGGAGATAAAATAAGAAGCAACAGTCAAGGTTGCACAGGGTAACAAAATCATTTTTCCGTTAAGTTTTTCTACTATTGCAGTGGACACTGTCAGTGGAGACTAGGAAAATCATAAAGGAGTTCATCTTTATCTCCATCTAGTGGCTAGTATTATATCTCCCCCCCCAAAAAAAACGTGTTTACACTAAATTAATTTTGTTTGTAGCCAAGAATGGTTAATTTAGCATACCTAAGTAAACTGAATTATACCCAGTTTGCTCATAATAATCAATACACAGGAAAAATTAACTAAGCTAATATTAAACAAAATGTGGGGATAAGGAATACTGAAGAGAAATGTAATAGTTTTTGAGCCTTCAATATCTTGGGTGGGATAAAAAAATTTTAACTTAACCAAGATATTACATTTTTAGAAAAATATTTAACGAAAGGCATCATTTATAACTTAGTCATAAATATATCTGGTAGCGTTCTTTGGCTTCTGTAGTTTTCAATGCAGTCAGCAAAAATCAAAGGATTCGAGGAACTGCATTGTATTGTCATGCCTCTTCCCAATTAAACATAAGCTTAATTATAAAGCTCCTCACGAAGTACTATAAAATACACTGAAGGTTTTATTTGGGCTAAGGCAGGCCTATAAAACATATAAGTCTGTAATAACTGTTTGTACATTAGTAGTACTGTTTATTAATATATGTAGTTGCAATCAACCATCACTGAAGAAGCTTATTAAAATAAATTTGCAGTAATATACAAACTAAAGGACAGTACATAAGCCTTCTTAATCAATTAGAGTTTATTTGGTCAATAAAGCACACAGGACCACAACAGCACATTTCATTTTTTTCCCTAGGAAATCAATATCCACAACAGAAAATAAATGTCAGATTGAAGCCTTGGATTTTGTGGTCATGAGGAATATTGGAAATAGCTCTGCACTGGTACACAAGGCACCAGGGTTCTATTCCAAATAGTCACTCTCGTTGACTTTGAAAAAGCAACACCTTTTTAAAGACTTAGTTTCTCTTCCTAATTTAATTCATGGTCTTGTTATTGAAGTGTCATTGAATTGAGTATTTCTAAGAGAGGACCATAGGATTTAACCTGTAGGAACATATTCACCATAATTATTGCCTGTAATTTTTCAAAGTCCTAGATCTGCCTAACAAGCTGTGGAATTTTGTTATTGATGCTAAGCTCAACAGTAGAAATATGAATGAAAGCGTAGTCAGCATATAAAACTCCTTATTACCTGGCTAGTGTAAGAGTAAAGAATTTCTGTGAACCTAAAGCCAGATATATATTTATATAATATATATGTGAAAGGTATTATATATATCTGGAATTAAGTATAAAAATAGGTCCGTTTCTGCCCATATCCTCACTCTGACTTCACATTTCCTTGTACATAACCTGTGATATTATTATTTAGGACTTACTATTCTTTGCTACTTGTATTCCTTACCACTATCTATGTGATAAACCTCTATTCATCTTTAATACACAAATTAAAAATTCTAGGTTGATATTAAGATATTTGAGTGACTGAAAGATTTACTAGTCTTATTCCTAACTGCCCAACAAGAGTAGTGTTTGAAACCAAAAAATAAGAAAAGAACATATTCTAAGGCCAGAAGTATTTTATCTGACTTCTTATAACAACAGAGATAAGACAAAAATGTTAACAGCTGATTTGATATTAACCATCCTAAATAAATCTGTATAATTGGGACAAAATATTAACCAAGAATACTATTGAGCTTTTTAAATATCAGCAGATGCCCCATCTTAATAAGTAAGTTCTTATTGGCCTCAGTGATTGAGAAAAAGCCAAAATCAATCAACACATTCTGAGCGTCTTAAAACACAGGGTGTAGGTAGATTTTTGCTGTTGATTATGTTTGACCATGAATCTACAAACAATAACTAAAGCATGGGTTCTATGACAATACACTATAGCTGAAGTGAAGAGAAATAGTCTAGAAATAGTCATAAATACCTATGCATGAAAAAAGTAATAAGGGCATTTTCGCATTCCACAGGAATTAATATGTACTCAAGTTGCCATTCAAGTGTGAAAATATAAAAAAAGTTATGCTTAGATGTCCAAGATTTCAGTAAATGGAACAACCAGGTACTTGTACTAAGGAAGTTGATTGAAAATATTTTCAAAGGTCACCAGAAAACAAAACAACAACACAAGAACGGGAAAGTGCAGTTGAAAAATACTGGCAGCTATTCATAAAATCATCCTGAGTCTTTGACAGTCTTATATATCCAACTGTCAACGTAACATATCTACTTGGATGTTTAATTGACATGTCACACACAACATGGCCTAAACTAAATTCCTGAAATCCCCCTCAGAAAACTTCACTTATTGCCTTTGCCGTCTCAGTTAACAACAACTCCATCCTTCTAGTTGCTCAGGCCAAAAACCTTGGATTCATGCCTCAATTTACCTTATGCCCTTCATGTCATCAGTGAGAAAATCCTTTTGATTCTATAATGCTGTGATATACCATCTGGATTCCCCTTCAGGACAGAAGCATTTATTCCCCCAGCTGCAATGAGCAGTGTTAATAGACAACCCTAATCTCTCACTCTTAGAAGAGGAGCCCTCCTTAAGAATTGTCTCCACTGATGGAGTTATCTTGCTCAAAGTCATTCTCACCGATCAATACAAGGGTATGCTTCCCTTGCTTCAACTCTGGACAACTTTACAGGGCCATCCCTCTCAGCTTCAGAGCTCCATTCAGTTGTATGAAGCTTTCATTGACAGCATCACAGCCCAACCTCCCCTTCTGACAAATCCTGCTTCCTCTACTTCCTTCTGACAGATGTTGATGCAAAGAGCACTCCCTAAGAAAATTTTTGCACACTAATCTTCATCTTAGAGTCTGCTTCTTGGAGAACCCCACCATTGATAGTTGGGCCAGGAGTGGTCCGAGAGACCAAATACTAAGATAGGATCTTCAACTGTTCAGCTGGCAATGATGACTCCGTCACTATTGGTATGTAGAGCACACATATTCCCTGGAACAGGTAACAGTGAAATTAAAAAAACTTTAACTATGGTTAACTGGGGTGGTATTCTAGTGAAAGGAAATGAATGAGTAGGTGTGATTGTGTATCAGGCATTTGAGAAAAGTGAAGGGAGTAGTTTCTATAAAGACAGTGGAGGGACTTCCCTGATGGCGGAGTGGTTAAGAATCCACCTGCCAATGCAGGGGACAAGGGTTCAAGCCCTGGTCCAGGAAGATCCCACATGCCGCGGAGCAACTAAGCCCTTGCACCACAACTAGTGAAGCCCGCGCACCC
Organism: Tursiops truncatus; assembly: GCF_011762595.2. Lineage (NCBI taxonomy): Eukaryota > Metazoa > Chordata > Mammalia > Artiodactyla > Delphinidae > Tursiops > Tursiops truncatus. The sequence goes on along the minus strand of NC_047055.1, from coordinate 105,986,506 downwards.
TAGAGCCTGTGCACTACAACTACTGAGCCCATGTGCTGCAACTACTGAAGCCCACACGCCTAGAGCCCGTGCTCTGCAACAAGAGAAGCCACTGCAATGAGAAGCTCATGCACCACAGCGAAGAGTAACCCCCACTCACCACAACTAGAGAAAGCCCACACGCAGCAATGAAGACCCAAAGCAGCCATAAAATAATAATAATAAATAATAATAATAAATTTTTAAAAAGACAGTGGAAATAGATAATGTTAAATATAATTGACACTCGGAGAAAAGTTTTTAAAAGAGGCGTAGAGTGATTAATTGACAATTAAAAGCTAAGTGTGAAAACCAGAAAGCCTCTTGGGAAGCTTATAAAAAGGCTCCTTCCAGGAGCTGGGGCCAGCCAGACTCAGGAACTACTCCTAAAACTATCAGAGCTCAAAGAAAGATTAAATCCAAAAAAGGGTAGGTCTGCAAAACCAAGATGAAGGGATGAACAAAAGGTGATATATACATACAATGGAATACATTTGAGCAAAAGAAGAATGAAATCCTGATACATGTTACAACATGGATGAATCTTGAAAACATTATGCTAAGTGATAGAAGACAGTCACTAAGGACTATAGCTTGTTTTTTCAATTTATATGAGATTTTTAGGCAAAAAAAAAAAAAAAAAGACACTATAGATACAGAAAGTAGATGAGTAGTTAGTTGCCTGAGGCTGGGAGTGGGAGTGAGGATTGGCTGCAAAAGGGAAAATGGAAACTTTTTGATGTGATGGAAATGTTCTAAAAGTGGATTGTAGTGATAGATTCACAACTGCACAGATTTACCAAAAATGATTGAATTGAACACTTACAATAGGTGGCATCAATGATATGTTAATTATTCCTAAATGAATTTGTAAACAATAGAAAATAAAATCCAAATAACAAAAAATCAAAATGAGAGAGACATTAAGTGTTAATACTATACGTGAATTTTTCTCTCACTACTTTTGGCTGTATTTAGTCATCCCTCCTCTTTGCTCTCATCTTTGATTCATCCATTCAAAAACATTTATTGAGAACTACTAAATATCAGTCTTATGCTAGTATCTGGAATGCAAGGAGAACGGGATGTGATTTGCACTCTAAAGGCATTTACAGATTAGTGTGGGAGACATTCAAGAAAATCATCCTGTATGGGGCACTGTATTACATTCTCTGACACTGCTATCCACAGGAGCCAAAGGAGACAATGGAAGGGGTTTTCAGAAATACATATATTACACTATTTACCTGATTGAATATTTATTAAACATCTTGTACATTTCAGTCTATTATTGATGACACAAATATTATACTGGAACTTTAGTGTGGCAGTATCTGGGAATTATTTTAGAAGTAAAATTTGCTTTATTTTTCTTGAGACCATTCAGATGTGAGAATGACATGAGATTAGGCATTAGATTTGAGAAACAGTAAGCAAACTCCACATGGACATACTGTTACCTAGGGAAGAGCTGTGTCATTTTATATATCCCAAAATATATTTATATATTCATATATAATATCCACATAACCACAATACTATAACATTTCATTTATTCTTATTTCACACTTCTTAGATTTCATCTTTCTGGAACTCAGCAGGAACCAGGAGATAAATAAATAGTAGATGATCCAGATCATTCCAAACAAGGCTACCAGTTTACTGCACAATTATTGCCTTCTGTTTTACACCAGAGTCTTTAAATTACAGTCTTATTTATTTAATGCAAAAATTCCAACAAGCAACTCAGATAGTTTGCTTTTTGTTTAACTTTGATTCTCAGTGCCCAGCATATCAGAAACAGCAGACTATAAGTAGGCTATAAGTGCAGGAACTGTTTAGATACTAGTCCTATGACAGCAGCAGTGACAGAGGCACAAAATGGTAGAAAGGAAGGAAAATAAAGCAGAAAAGGAGAAAAACTGTTTTCCAGTATAGGTTGGAGATATGTGTTAATAACCAACATTTGCATAGTACTTTTCAAGTTCCAAATTATTTGCAAATGTGTTGCTCATTTAACTCTCACAACTGTCCTTTGAGGCAAGCCTCATTACCTTCATTTCACAATTGTTGATTTGAGCCTCAGATCACCAGATATTGCACAGCCAAAAATAGGAGCTCCAGGTCTAGGTCAAGTCCGAGATCAGTATTCTGCCCCCATACCCTAACGATGACCCACAAACTGTTATGAAAAGTTGAAAGTGGAGTCAATATTATATGCTTATAGAGCATAAAATCAACACTATATACTGATTTCTAAAACCATCTGTTCTGATTTACACCTAAACAGGTATATGTTAGATATCTTAAAATTTCTGTTTTATTGAATAGCTCTTCTGCCATTATTGACAGCCAAGATACCATTACAGAAATTTGAAGTAGTTATTCATTATACCAAATAAAAACCATGATGCTGCCTTTTTTATCATCCAGTATTTTTACCTAATCTGGACATCTTCAATGGTCATTTCCATTTTAATAGAACTCCCTTTGGGGAATATCAATATGAGCTATAATTCATTTTCTTCATCTGCCATGAGAGTTTTTCTAATACAGAGTTTTGGTAATTGCTCTAGAAAACATGAAAATGAACTCTGTCACAATAGAAAGATAAGCATATATATGTTTTACTGTTAACTGTGTGATTAAAGATCATACACACCACACGTCCATAATAATAAGGATGTGGGATCTATATGTAAGCTGAAAAAAAATTGTGACATTTAAAATAGAACAAAATCTATTTTCCAATTTTCTTGCCTTTCTCTCCTCAGATTCTGAATTCTTCCTTCTGTCTCTATCAATTAGAGATGCCATTAACTTAATCTATGTTAGAAATGCACCTCTATTTTCTCCAAGTTCCAGAAATTATAATATATACTGTTTTCCTTTTATATTCCTTAATATTCAACCCACCTCTTTTTTTCTCAATTGGTGAGCCACGTACATGGGAATTATTTTTATAGTTATGTTCTTCCAACTCCTACTTTTTTTTTTGGCAAATATTGAATATATGGCTAAAAATGGGAGCCCTAGTGTACATTCATGAGAATCAAGGTATGACCACAATTTTTATGTTTTTTTTTTAAACAAGCAGTAAAAATTAAAATTCTACCCATATGGCTTTCTTTTGGATCCTCTTTACAGTGGGCAAAATGACTTAAAGATTATTATAATGACATTTTATGCAAGTTACATTTTTACATTATCTTAATGTGCCTATAATGATAGCTACTAAGTACTCAGCTTGAAACAATTATACCACCTGCCCCTCAACACTAACTGAAATAAAAGAAGATCTTACCATTTCAAGTCAAAGATACACAGAAAGGACATTTTCTCTTTTCTCTCTTGATACAACTTGAAAATAACACATATTACAATAGTATATCATTTTCTCTTTCACTGAAACATCCTGTTACCCACCTTTTCCCTTGATACATACAGTGTTTTTAAAAGAGTATTTCCTTCCAGTTGTAATGAGACCCACAGATTTGCTTTTTTTTGACCCATACAGTATTCTAAAAAGTATAAAAAGAATTACTTGAGTAGGGCATTCACTCACCAGTTCATCTCAAGCCTCCCCATTCTCTATTGTGTTTGTGGTAGCTACAGGGATGCTCAGATATTCTCCAGGGATCCCCTTCTCCCAGTATTCATGCCCACACTGTATGAGAGTTGCCTTGTATGACCAGTAGAATACAGAAGAAGTAATGGTACAGCACTTCTGAGATTCAATTATAAAAGACTGTGGCATTTTCTCTCTTGAATCATTTGTTATGGGAGTAGCTAGCTGCCTTGTCGTGAAGGCTCTCCATAGAAGCTCATGGAGTGACACACACACGGCAAGGAAGTGGAGTTGGCCAACAACCACACGAGTGAGCTTGGAAGCATATCTTCCAGCTTCGAATGACTGCAGCCCCAACCAACCTGATGAATGCAATCTCATGAGAGATCTTAAGACAAAACCACCTACTGAGGCCACTCCTGAATTCCTGACCCACAGAAACTATGAAATAATCCATACTGTTGTTTCAAGTTACTAAGTTTTGGGGTAAATATATTATGCAGCAGTAGATAATGAGTACAATTTTACACCTAGAACATTCACCTGCATAGTATTTAAAGGATTTTGAGAATGTAATCTTGTATTATTTAGGATAATTAATGTTAGTGGCCACAATACACAAATAGACCAAAGTCTACTTCTTGCTCATGTCATAGTCCAATTCAGATCCATTGGTTCTGCCTGGTGACTTTCCCTCAAAAGTGCATTGTGGATCTGGATTTCTTTTTGAAAAAACCCACTACTAAAATTTATTCACTTTCAGCTGTACATGAGGGAGAGAGAGTGAACATGGAGAACCCATACCCATCCTTAATTGCCTTGAACCACAAATAACACATCACTTCTCTCAAATCGTTATAGGTAAAAACTCAAGTATACAAGTCTAGCCAAACTGCAAAAGAGGAAGGTAAATGAAGTCACCTGGATCCAGGAAGAGGAAATATTTTACAGGTAACATTGTTTCTGCCACCTGGCTCCTGCTTTAGAGCCAAAGTAATGAAAAAGGGATGTTCAATACATTCAAAGAGAGATTTTGTACTATTAAATACTCCTTCAATTTCTATTGTTTATGGTTTATTGACAGGGTCAGAATATTTTTTATCACTTTGTTCAATTATTTAAAGAAATTGATTTCAAGTTTGCCACTTACATAAGAGTAACTTTTTAATGTTTCTTCAGAAACTACTCTGAATGAACTTTGAATATAGAAATGATTGCAATGTACCAGTTATCTTTTTCTGCACAACAAACGACTACAAAACCTCAGTGGCATACAGCAGTAAACACTCATTGTGCACACACTCCACTGGAAGTCAGCTAAGCAGCTCTGCCCATCTTGACAGGCCTCACTCACATGTTCTGAGGTGATCTGGTGGTCAACTGATCTAGGCTGACTTTGGCTGGGGTGTATTGGGTGACTTGGCTGTGCCCAAATGTCTCTCATCCTCCAGTAGACTAGGTCAGGAATGTTTTCATGGTAATAACAGAGGCACAAGAGAGTGCATAACCTAATGTGCAAGCTCATTTCAAGTCTCTGCTTAACATCACATATGCTAATATCCCTTAGGCCAAAGCAAGCTAAGAGCCAGGAGGCTACAAAAAACACAGAAAAGTGCATGGATATAGGCAGAGGTGAGGGATCAGGACGTTAATGTAATCAACCACAATATACGCATACTCTGAAATATGAATAAATAAATAAATATAAGGAGCACACAATCTTCAGTAAAGGCAATCACTGTCTATTCCTAAAGATGGCACCTGGAATGAATTGGATTTCTTCACATTCAATTGCATACGTAATGAAACTCAGCATCTCAATTTGCCAAAATTGACCGTGAGTATGCTCTCATTTAAATCTAAGTGATAGGTCTGGTCAAAAAGACTACATTGATATTAAATTTGCCTTAATTAGAAAATAAATAATGAAAATTTTGTATGGACTTATGACTAAACAAAAATAAAATTTAAAGACATATTGGCTACTAGATTTCCCAATAATATTAAGAATTTCTCCTCTTCATTTTTTGAAGTTTTTTCCCCCAGGAGAATTTTTTAAAGGAAATATAATATGTTCTGTCTCTTTTGGACTATGATAATCATTGGCAATGACACCACCTAATAAATCACTTAAGATGTTTTCTTTAATTAATTTGAGCTATTTTTATTGAGTGCACTATATTGCCATTTTTGCTAGTTGCTAGTTTTTCAACGACTAGCAAGAAAGATTCAGTCATTCACAAAGTTTATAACCTAGTGGAAAGTATGAATAAGTCAATATTTGCCATTCAGTGCAATACACTGTAATTATACACAGATGTCTGTGGTGCTTAAGAAAACAGGAGAGCAACCTAAGCCAGACACGAAGAAAATTTTCAAGAAGAGATTTAAATCTCAGTTTGAATCTGGTCATGAGTAGTCAGCTCATGAGAAGGATGTTGGTTTCTTCTGGGCAGTAAATATTGAGAAAAGAAAGATTTATAAAGATATTTAAAATGTATAATCAACAGACTAGGTGATTTATTGGAAACTGGGCATAAGGTAGAGAAAACAGTTAAGAAAAATGCATAATTTTATTATTAGGGTAACTGAATTTATCATTCAATAAGATAGAGAGACTTGTGAGGAACAGTTCTGATAGTAGCTGGATACAATCAGTTTGAGGCTTCTATAAGAAATACAAGTGGAAATATCTATAAGGCTATTAGCTTCTTGCCCCTGAAGATGAAGGCAAAGGCTGGAGGTAAAAATTTGGAAATGTTAGTTTATATGTTAGCTATATGACAGATGGCCTATAAAGTCCTGGGAGTAGTGGAACTGCCAAAGAGAGGGTTGTCCACTTAAGCAAAGGAGATAGCCTAGAACTGAAACCCAAAGAACTCCGACATTCGAGGGATGGGCAGAATAAAATTCATCCACAAAAAAACCCCAAAAGGGAGCAACGAGAATTTATAGAAAGAAAACAGAATAATATGTTGTGATAAAAAACTGAAGGAAGAGTTTTTTAAAAGGAAAAGAAAATGATCAACATTTTGGAATACTTATGTTTTATCAAATAAAATAAAGTTTGAAAAGTTGGCTTTATCAACAAGATAGCTGTTGATGTTCTTGACAAGAGTATTGGCAGGAGTGTGAATAGAGACTAGAATGTAGTTGACTGAAAATAGATGGATTTTTTGAAGCAGATACTGCAAGTGTGTTTAACATGTTCAATAAAGAGAGACATGAAGAACATCTTGAGAACAAGGAGCTTTTTTAAAAAAAATTAATATGAGGAACTCAAATGTTTAAAAACACTACTGGTTTGTAGAGGAAAAGGTTAAAGACCCAAAGGCTGAACTAAGTAAATCAGACAGCATCTTGCAGAGAAATGAGAGCAGATAGGAGGCAGGGCATGAATGTAGAAATTAACCATATTAAAGAGGATCACCAATTACATGGCATCAATGGTGAAATAGGAAAGCATTTGTGTGAGGACAAAGTTGATTTTATGATTAATGTGATTAATGGGGACACCTGAAAGCATTCCACTAAGAGTTATGTTGAAGAAAAAAGGTTTTCATGGTCTGTACTACTAATTAATATTGCTTTGGAGGTAATAACCAAAACAATTGGATAAGAGAAATGAATATGGCTTATAGAAAATACTCATAATGCTTTCGAGTGAAAAAAAGGGACCTTTTCCTATAGGATGGCAATGAACTTCTCAATAGCAACAAAGAAACTAGAAGAAAATGAAACAAAAAGTTTGAGGGACAGTTGTTGCAAACTATATTCAGCCCAACCTGTCAATCAAGGATAAAGAAAACAAAGATATTTTTGACATACAATAACTCATACCACTTTTCTCTCATGCTGTTTTTTTTTTTTTTTTTTTTTTTTTTTGCGGTACATGGGCCTCTCACTGTTGTGAGCTCTCCCATTACGGAGCACAGGCTCCAGACACGCAGGCTCAGCAGCCATGGCTCACGGGCCCAGCCGCTCTTCGGCATGTGGGATCTTCCCGGACCAGGGCACGAACCCGTGTCCCCTGCATCGGCAGGCGGACTCTCAACCACTGTGCCACCAGGGAAGCCCTCTCATGTTCTATTTTTCAGGAAAGTATGTAAGTAAACTAAGTAAGAAAGAAACCAGTAAACAGAAAGCACAATAAATAATAATAATAATAATTCAAGAGAGAGAGACTAGGAAGTTATCTAACACTTTTGCCTATATAGAAAATAATATTGAAAAACATTTTACTGAGCTCATGGAGTACTGAAGAAGGATTAGCAAAAGGTACTTTGAAAAATAAGCAAACGAAAAAATACTATGATAATATTATTAAAATGGTTCTGAGACTCAATTTCCAATGTGTGGAGGGGAGTTTTCTTACACAGCACCAGGTAATTCTCCAGATACCAGGTGGGTGTCCTACACTTCAACTTCAATTCTGACACTACCTACCCAGAGATAGCATGAGATTTCACAGGTTAAGGGTTCAGCCCTACAAGACTCCACCCTTCCTGACTTCACGTGCCACTCACAAACTGAGGTTGTTACCTGTTCTTGGGACCAACTGGCTATAGATAGAGGTTCCCAAGACTCCCTCCTCAGGTTCGACTAATTGTGAGAGCAGCTCACAAAACTCAAGAGAAACATTTTACTTACTAGATCACTGGTTTATTATAAAAGGATATAACTCAGGAATGACCAGATGGAAGAGATACATAGGGTAAGGCATGGGGAGGGGGCATAGCTCTTCCATGCTCTTGCCAGGCCTACCTCTCTCCCTGAATTTTCATGTGTTCACCAACCCATAAGCTCCCTAAACCCCATCGTTTGGGGGTTTTATGGAGGCTTCACTACATAGGCATGATTGATTAAATCATTGGACGTTGGCAATTATCACTAATATTAGAGAAATGCAAGACAAAACTACAATGAGGTATCACCTCACACCAGTCAGAATGGCCATCATTAAAAAGTCTACAAATAATAAATGCTGGACAGGGTGTGGAGAAAAAGGAACCCTCCTACACTGTTGGCGGGAATATAAATTGGTACAGCCACTATGGAGAATGGTATAGAGGTTCCTTAAAAAACTAAAACCAGAGCTACCATGATTCAGCAATCCCACTCCTGAGCATATACCCAGAGAAAACTCTAATTCGAAATGATACATGCACCCCAATGTTCATAGCAGCACTATTTACAATAGCCAAGACATGGAAGCAACCTAAATGTCCATGAACAGATGAATAAAGAAGAGATGGTATATATATATATACAATGGAATATCCCTCAGCCATAAAAAGGAATGAAATAATGCCATTTGCAGCAACATGGATGGACCTAGAGGTTATCATACTAAGTGAAGTAAGTCAGATTGAGATAGATAAATATCATATGATATCACTTATATGTGGAATCTTTTAAAATGATACAAATGAACTTATTTACAAAACACAAATAGACTCACAGGCATAGAAAACAAACTTATGGTTACCAAAGGGGATAGGAGGGGTGGCGGGAGAGATAAATTAGGAGATTGGGATTAACAGGGACACACTACTATATTTAAATAGGTAAACAACAAGGACCTACTGTATAGCACATGGAACTATGCTCACTATCTTGTAATAACCTATAATGGAAAAGAATCTGAAAAAGAATATATACATATATGTGTAACTGAATCACTTTGCTGTACACTTGAAACCAACACAACATTGTAAATTAACTATACTTCAATAAAAAAAAGAATAAAGAAAAAATAATCATTGGACTTTGGCAATTGATTCAATGTCTAGCCCCTCTCCCATTCTGGAGGTTGAAAAGAGGGACTGAAAGTTCCAACCCTCTAATCTTCCCTCCCTCGCCCCTCCCCACCATGTTGGTTCCCCTAGCAACCAGCCCCCATCCTTAAGTTACCTCAAGGCTTTTCAAAAGTCACCTTATTAACATAACAAAAGACATTTAAATCAATATTATCCCAGGGAATTCCAAGGGATTTAAGGGGTCTGTGCCAGGAGTGGGGTCAAAGACCAAATATATTTCTTACAATAAATCACAATTATAAAATGAGATAATGGAGGCACAGGAGGCTGCCCTGAAAGACAACCAAGATAGAGGACTGAAGCTTGGTATTAATGGACAAAAGGGGTAATTGAAATGATCAATTAGAAACAAAAAGACTGTTCTTGGTTATTGTGCTCTGAGGGTTAATTCCAACAGGCCTGGAATTGGCCTGAGATGTTTTGCTCAAGTATGGGATGCATCTGCATGGTACTGACCCAGGATCAAAGAAATATAATGATTAATAGTACTGTTTTGTAACATGGGTCCAAGGCAAGTTTCAGCATGTTTTGTGCCAGCTTGCCAGCACTGTTTATAAAGTGAGATTGATGGTTTGCCCCTGATAGATGGTTTACACCTGATAACAGCAGCAGTATTGATGGTTTTGCACAAGGGCTCTGCCACTGGGGCTGGTCAGCTAGGATTAATATGACCAGAAAGCTGTAAGGAGCTCTGGCCAAGACTCCATCCTGAGATCACTGGTTGTATGCAAATGTTGATGATTCCTGGTCCAAAAAAAAAGCAGGACAATTGGAGCCTGCTTCCAACCTTTCAAAACTCTTGCTGTGAGGTAGCCTGTGGCTGTGATGCATATCCTAACTAAAACTTTGACTTATTGTTTCCTTTCCCTGCAATAAATGGTAGACTTGTAAATCTTGTCTTTTGGGGTCTTGTGAGTCTTAAAAATCCAAACTTGTTTGACTGCCACCATTGACACAGTTATGGAGAAGTATATAATTAAACCTAATTCTGTGCATGTCTATTTGAGACATCCTATGGGGAGGATGGTAGTGATGGGGTAACTCCAAAACTGCACTTCCTTTTTCTGACACAACTGCAGGGGTACTGTCTTGAATTGGAATAAAATCTCATTTTCTCAGTTTTCAAAAGATTTTCTCTCTGAACTCAGGGTGGGAATTGAAAATATCAACTATGTCCATCCATTGTAATTGAAGGTGTCCTGGACTGGCTGTTGTATTTGAGTATCATGTTAGTTTTCTGGTTCAACTGATCTGCATCTGCAGATATTGGTACAATTTACTTCTTTGTATCTTTGTATACATCTCAGGTCTCTTTTGAACGTCTCAACTTATGTCTTTCTTATGGTCTCAAATATCTGTCGCCCCTCAGTATCCACAGGGGATTGACTCCAGGACCCTCCCGAGGATACCAAAATCTTCGAATGCTCAAGTACCTTATATAATATGGCATAGTATTGGCATATAACTTATACACATCTTCCCATATACTTTAAATAATCTCTAGATTACTTATAATACCTAACACAATGTAAATGCTATGTAAATCGTTGTAAATACTATGTAAATAGTTGCCAGCACACAGCAAATTCAAGTTTTGCTTTTTGGAAATTTCTGGAATTTTTTCCCTCAATATTTTTGACTTTGGTTGAATACGCAGATACGCAGGACCAACTGCATCTTTTTCATCACCCTCAACATGTCCAAAGCCCCGCTGCAATACATTATGCTTTCAAGCGTGTGGGTGCTCACCCAGTCTGTTCTTCCCTAGAGATCCAGTTCATCTGCACCTAGGCCATCTCTCAAAGACCCTAGTCTCAAATTACCAATGATTCTCCTTTTTCCACGAGAGTATCTCTTCTTTTAGCTGGGTCCATTCTTTCAGGAGGTGGATATAAAGTGTCCAAATTTCTATCTCTTTGCTATGCCTCACACCCTGAAATGTATGGGTATACTTGTCCTTGATATTTATTTTTTATAGAAAAAAATCCTCATATTCTAACCCAGCACTAATCAACAAGTAAAATCATACAGTTATTTATAAACCTAGTGTGTAGACTTCAAGTTAGACATTCCTTGTCTGAAGACTTGCATAGTAGCACTGTTTAAACTGTGCACATTGGGAATTCCCTGGAGATCCAGTGGTTAGGACTCTGCGCTTCCACTGCAGCGGGCACGGGTTTGATCCCTGGTCCGGGAAACTAAGATACCACAAGTTGTGTGCCTCGGCCAAAAATAAAAAATTAAAATAAAAAATTAAATTCAATTAAATTTAAAAATAAAATAAACCGTGCACATCAGACAGCTTTTCTAGTGATGGTATGATAGAAAGCAAACAGAGACCATTAAATAAAAGGATGCAATCAGATTAAATTTTATATATAAATTATTTTTCAGCAGTTTCCAGATTTTTTTTTTTTAATGTGTAAGCATTTCGTTTTAATTATCACTATTTGAAAGTTTTTATTTTGGAGAGCAGAAAACCATTTCATTATACATTCACTGCATTTCTCAAGGGCTTCCACAAGTATTATCAAATTTATGTTTCAGTTACTCCAGGTGTATTGGTAGATGCATCATCAATCTAGCTCACCTATTCTCCAAATCGTTCTACAATATTGACATGAATAGCACACTGTAACTTATTTAAGTAGATGGGGCAAATGTCTAGAAGCCCATGGTCTGGTTCTTCCAGGTGGCTAGAGCCTTGCATTAGACTCACCAGCCAATGGTAATGTCAGAGTCCAAATTTGTGTCCAATTTCATGGATTCAACACTTACAGGATTGAAGTAGCAAAATACCCAAGATTTCAGGAGTATAATAGTTATTAAAAATTGAAGAGTCACTTGAAGATTTCTTTTCAAGTTTTTAACTTTGCATTCACAGTATGAAAAATAAATATCACTGCCATATCTGGCAAAGCTGACTATTCCTGTGCCATCTGCCAAAAAGCCTTGTCCAAAGACAAAATTTCAGGAGTCTCTCGGGGAAAGACAAATCATTGTTATGCCCATGATACAGAAGACATTTGAAGATTTCTTTGTTTTTAAGCACTTAAGAAAGCCCCTGTGGACTTCCCTGGTGGTCCAGTGGTTAAGACTCCGTGCTTCCACTGCAGGAGGCATGGGTTCAATCACTGGTCAGGGAAGTTCCGCATGTCGTGTGGTGTGGCCAAAAAAAAAATGCCCCATATGAATTTGTAGGTTTTGTGTGTTGTCACGGAATCTAAAGGAACACTAAGTTTGCAGAAACAGGAAACTTTTCTACAAGTTTTACTGGCAGGCCACAGAAAAATATTTCACGGTAGCCCTTGAGCTCTTTAACATGTTCTTCTCTGATAATTCTGGTGTTCCCTAGAGTTCCAATGGGCTGCATATAAATATTACATTTCTTCATAGAGATTATTGATAAACTGTTCAAAGGCTTCAGGAGAGGTGCTCAGAATGGGAGGCAATCCAATCTGAGTGTGAATGCAAGGTAATGGGTCCAAAGAGATCATTCTCTGGCTGAAAGTCTTTCTTCATAGCTGTTCCCCACCTTCTCAGTTCTTATACTACAACATAAGCACTGGAATCTTTGAGATGAAGGCTGTTTGTAATGTCTGTTCAGAGTTATGCATTGTTTGCATAATGACAGGAATGTTCCATTTATACTGTGTTCCTATGCAGAGGTTTCTCTTTTTTTTTCCAATTTTTTAAAAATTGTGCTAAAATTCACATAACAGAAAATTTACCATCTGAACCACTTTTAAGCGTATAGTTCCGTGGTATTAAGTATATTCATGTAGTTGTACGATGATCACCAACATCCACCTTTGGAACTCTTCTTGTCTTGTAAAACTGAAACTCTGTACCCATTAAACAATGTTTTCAACCCTTCAGTTTGGAGAGACTGAATATACAAATAGACAATGGCCAGGCCATACATAAAAATAAAGCTCTGACCCCCAACCTGCAGCAACCAGCCCAGGAAATCAACTCATTATCTATAGTAACCAGCCCAGGAAGCCAGCCTGCTGTCTATTTGTCAGACTTGTAGGCATTCAGACCATTATCTCTGTCCAGTCAGGGAGGGCATACCTGAAGCCTTCCCCTTTTTCTACTATAAAGTGTTCCCACTCATCTGCCTGCTTTTGAATCTTTGCCAAAACTCTAGTGACAGTGGCTGACTCCCCTGCTATAGCAAGCTCTGACTAAATAGCCTTTGAATGTTCTCATTTGGTTGGTATTTGTTATTTCTACAGCTTGAATGGGTTAAACAGCTGCCCTACCACAAGGTTTACAAGGACCAGCGCATTGAAATGTGTTCATAGAAGTGATATGGAGGGTGCCTTCACCTGCCACTAGGCCAGAAGAGAGCCCATCCACTGCCAGATTTTTTTTTTAAATCAAGTTGTTACCTTTGAACATCATTAGAGTTCCTCCAGGGCCTACATGTGGAAGCGAGCCATAAAAAAATAAAAAGAGAGAGGAAAATAGGAAGAAAAGAAGAAAGAATATATGAAAGACAGAGAGAGAGAGAAAGGGAGGGAGGGAGAAAAAAAGGAGGGAGGAAGGAAGGGGTGGAGGAAGGAAGGAAGGAAGGAAGGAGAAAGGAAGGAAAGGAGGAAGGAAGGAAAGGAGGGAGGGAGGGAGGAAGGAAGGGAGGAGAAGCTTGTTGGATCCTGAATGGTGTTTTTTCAGAACAAGCATTGACAGCCAGTTGGCCTTTTGAATTAGAAAACTGCCTAGGTATCAGAATTTTTAGTAACAGAACATTAACTTTTAGACATAAACTCTAATCTGTGCCTTGAAAAATGAAAAGTTAGTATCATAATGCACATTTACTTAGTTTTTTTCCCAGGCTAGCAAGTTACTTCAATTGTATTTTCAGTGTATTGGAATTGGTAGGAACTTTTGTCATGTCAGCTTAGAAACTGACTGTTCTTGTTTCCAAAAAAAAAAGAAGGAAAAAAATATTAAAAAGCCTTGAAACCAATCTGCCAACTACATGGAAAGTCTCATTATAATTTTCAATAATAAAACCCTGCTTGGGGTGAAATTTCAATTAGAGATTAAAATAAAACAAAATCATCCAAAACTCAATAATATAGTGATGGAAAATGAATTGCAGATAGGTCCATTCTCACTACTAGAATATGAAGATAAAAACGAATTTAGGAATCAACAGGCCTTTTTGAAATGTTGCTTCATAATTTAAAAACTGTATATACCTTGATTCTTTTTCTTTTAAATATTTCCCTAAAAGAAGATGGGGAAATGATGAAGTAAATGCCCATGTACAATTCTCACTTTCCCCCCAAATTAGTGACAACAATGAGAATTAGAGACTAAAACGTCATTTATAACTAAAACAGGAAAAGGCTCTGATCATCATGTTGGGAAATGCCAAATATAATACAATTTGGTCCCAGTTGAAAGAGGACATTGGGAGCGGACACAAAATTGTTGAGAAAATCTAGCAGATTTTGTTCTGAAGGATCCTGCTGGGCATCTCCAATATTGAAGGGCCTGAAGCTGTTTGGCTTATAAGGCTTCTTTCCCAACCACATATCAACAGTAAAAGCAGCAGAGTGGGTAAAAACACAAGGCTGATCAGTACTAGCTTTTGAAGTATGGAAACAAAACTACTTGGCACCTGTAAACCAGACATGAATTTTCTTTGAAAAATATGTGTCCACTACCACAATAAGTTTCTATTACATACCCAGAAGAATGGCTAAAATTAAAAGAATGACAAAACCAAATATAGATGGGGGTGTGAAATGTTATAATCAAAATTTCTGGCAATTTGTTATAAAAATAACCATATATCATCTATCATATAGCACAGCTCTTCTTTTCCCAGGTATTTAACACAGAGAAATGAAAACATATGTTCACAATAAGATCTAAAAATTGTTCACAGTAGTTTTATTTGTAATAGCCAAAACTCAAAACATCTTGGGTGTCCATCAATTGGAAGATGGACAAACTGTGGTATATCCAGGTAATACAAGAGACTACTGCTTAGCTCTAAAAAGGAATAATTTAATGAAACACTCAACAGTATGGATGGATCTCAAAATTATTATGCTGAGTGAAAGAGACCTTAAACAAAAGAGTGCATACTCTTTCCCATATTATATTCTGTCCTGTATTCGTAAGTGGTGTAATATATACTTCACTATTCAACTTACATAAAATTTTAGGACACGTAAAACTAATGTACAGAGAAAAATATCAAAACATTATCTCTGGCAGAAGATCTAAACAGAAACTTCTCCAAAGAAGACATACAGATGGCCAAAAATCACATGAAAAGATGCTCAACATCACTAATTATTAGAGAAAAGCAAACCAAAACTACAATGAGGTATCACCTCACACTGGTCAGGATGACCATCATCAAAAAGTCTACAAACAATAAATGCTGGAGAGGGTGTGGAGAAAAGGGAACCCTCCTACACTGTTGGTGGGAATGTAAATTGGTACAACCATTATGGAAACCAGTATGGAGGTTCCTTAAAAAACTAAAAATACAACTGTCATATTATACAGCAATCCTACTCCTGGGCATATATCCAGAGAAAACTCTAATTCAAAAAGATACATGTGGGCTTCCCTGGTGGCGCACTGGTTGAGAGTCCGCCTGCCGATGCAGGGGACACGGGTTTGTGCCCTGGTCTGGGAAGATCCCACATGCCGTGGAGCGGCTAGGCCCATGAGCCATGGCCGCTGAGCCTGCGCGACCGGAGCCTGTGCTCCGCAACGGGAGAGGCCACAACAGTGAGAGGCCTGCGTACTGCAAAAAAAAAAAAAAGATACATGCACCCCAATGTTCACAGCAGCACTATTTACAATAGCCAAGACATGGAAGCAACCTAAGTGTCTATCAACAGAGTAATGGATAAAGAAGATGGGGTAAAAAGATGTGGTACATATATACAATGGAACATTACTCAGCCATAAAAAAGGAACGAAATTGGGTCATTTGTAGAGACTGTCATACAGAGTGAAGTAAGTCAGAAAGAGAAAAACAAATATCATATATTAACGCATATATGTGGAATCTAGAAAAATGGTACAGAATAACCAGTCTGCAAGGCAGAAATAGAGACATAGATGTAGAAAACAAATGTATGAACACCAAGGGGAGAAGGGAGGGTGAGATGAATTGGAAGATTGGGATTGACATATATACACTAATATGTATACCTGCTGTATAGCACAGGGAACTCCACTTCTCTGTACAGTAGAAACTAACACAACATTGTAAAACAACTATACCCCAATTTAAAAAAAATTTTAAAAAATTAGAACGTAGCCTATTCAAAGGAAAAAAAAAAAGACTTGCAGTCAATTAAAAATAGCAGGACATAAAAAGAGATCAAAGAAGGCAACCAAAAAAAAAAAAAAAAAGAACCAGAAATGACAGAAAATATAAACAGAAGCACTAATGATGAAAGAGATAATGATGTTTCAATTGTGAACTTTATATTCACATCTATTTCATTTTATATTGAATATTTAAGTTCCTAATTTGCATCATTCTAAATAATTAAAAAAAAAAGATGTGGTACTTACATACAATGGAATATTACTCAGCCATAAAATAGAGTGAAATAATGCCATTTGTAGCAACATGGATGGACCTAGAGATTATCGTACTAAGTGAAGTAAGTCAGACAAAGATAAATATCATATGAAAACACTTATGTGTTGAGTCTAAAATATATGATACAAATGAACTCATTTACAAAACAGAAATAGAGTCACAGATGTAGAAAACAAACTTATGGTTACCAGGAGGGAAAGGAGTGGGGAAGGATAGATTGGGAGATTGGGATTGACATATACACACTACTGTATATAAAATAGATAACTAATAAGGGCCTACTGTATAACACAGGGAACTCTACTCAATACTCTGTAATGACCTATATGGGAAAAGAATCTTAAAAATAGTAGATGTATGTATATGTATAACTGATTCACTTTGCTGTACACCTGAAACTAACTCAACACTGTAAACCAACTATACTCCAATTAAAAAAAAAAATTATATCTGGGAGTGTAAAGGCCAGGGTTTTCTAGGAAGGGGCATGAAGGAACTTATTGTGGTTTCGTGATATTTTATGTCTCAGTAGAAGACTGGGTTACACAGGTATATGCACTTGTCAAAATTCACCAAATGTGTATTTAAGATTAAAACAAATTTCACATCAAAAGAGAAAAACTTGTTAAAAAAAGAAGCAACAGGTCCCAAAAAGGAGTCACTTGTGCTAAGCCCCACATCAGGAAACGAAGACTTAATACCTAACCTAACTGCAGTTTCAACCTTTCCCAGGAATGTAACCTAAACCTGTCAGTCTGGAATTTTCTGGTCAGCACTAGTGAGGTAATCCCCCTAAGATCTTGCCGACTAAAGAATATTGCTTACCGTCCAGCTCTATAAGGATTGAGTCATTAGCTACTGCAGTCACTAACCTTTAACACACCCTGAAAGGAGTTCAGGGTGGAAATCAGGAATGACACACTGTGTGCTCTAGGAAAACTGTTAGAACAGCTCTTCAGATAGATATTTTCAGAAGAAATTTTTTTTTTTTTTTTTTTTTTTTTTGCCGTACGTGGGCCTCTCACTGTTGTGGCCTCTCCCGTTGCGGAGCACAGGCTCCGGACGCTCAGGCTCAGCGGCCATGGCTCACGGGCCCAGCCACTCCGCGGCATGTGGGATCTTCCCAGACCGGGGCACGAACCCGCGTCCCCTGCATCGGCAGGCGGACTCTCAACCACTGCGCCACCAGGGAAGCCCAGAAGAAATTTTTTTATGAACCTGGATTGTTGTATCTTCTCATACTTAGAAAAGCACTAAACCCATTAACTAAGATATCTGTTCCTGTGACTAGCAGCAATTTTCTACCGAGATGTGTGCTTGGTTGCACACATCCCATTCACCAGAATCACATATATACTGACCTCCCCTCTTACATCTTCAGAACAGTTTCTCAGAGCTATCTGAGTGGGTGCCACCCAGGCTACAGTCCTCAGTAAGACACTGAATAAACTCCACTCACGCTTTTACACTGTGCGACTCTTTTAAGTCAACAACCCTTTCTATCCCCCAAAGAAAAACTAAGTAATCGGCTTTTCCTTGTCCCTGTCTATGAAAGCCTTCCATTTTGCACAGCTCCTTGGAGCTCCTTTCTATTTGCTGAATGCGATGCTGCCTGATTCATGAATTATTGAATAAAGTCAGTTTGATCTTTACATTTACTGAGTTGAATATTCATTTTTAATGCATGGCAAACAAATTTCACTTTAGTTAAGGATATACCTGCTGAAGTAGTTAGACAACCAAGTACTAATATCTGAATATCAATTTGAAATGCATAAAAATTAAGATGGATTAATCGTGTAGACAGATGAATTGTTAGATGTGTAATTTTAAAAGTATAATTAAATGTTAATACTATAGTCTTGGGAATATGGACGTTCACAGTAAAATTCTTTAAACTTTGCTTTAGGTTTAAAAATTTTCATAATATAATTTGTAAAATATTCAGACAGAAAATATAGGAAGACAAAGACCCCAGTAGGAAGGAACCAGGTAGCGAATTTTCTTTTCACTGACCTTGAATAACTTAACAGCTAAACATGGAAAATAAATTATCAGCTTACAATTTCTGAGCTCAGATTTAAAGGTTTTGGTCTTAAAAATTGTTTGCATCACTGGAAGAGGTGTCAACCAAATGCCACCCACATTTGTGTGGAATCCAGTTGGGTACAGTAAACAAAATGATTGCCCTCTGCTCCCCCTCCCTCCAAAACAACAACAACAACAAACACCATAGAAAAAAAAAAACAGAGGGAGAAGATTTTTATTTTTATGTTTCTGGTGTAGGGGAGCAGAATTTGCCAACCTAATATATGTCTATTTGGTGTATTAATTGTTTTAAGCTGGTTATTTTCTGAGAAACAGCAGACAGAGGAATTACTCTGAAAACCAAGGAGTAGTTGCCCTTTTGTATAAAACATTTACATTTGTAAGGGAAATCACCATTTGTAAGTATGTCTCCCTCTCTGTACCTGGAAGAGGATGACTAAATGTCAGAAACTCTTATCAATGGAGAAGGCCATGACTTAAATCTGGTTCACAATCACCCTTGTTTATCATACTTTTCCTGGTAATCTCCCACAACTATCCCCATCCTCAGCATGCTCTTTTGTTTGTAGCTGAGGATGGTATTTAAGGTGAGGGTTTTGGCCATTTTGGCAAGTTACGCAGTTTTTCTGGGTCTCTCCCATGTATATATGTTGTTAAATTTAGTTTCATTTTCTCCTGTTAATCTGTCTCATGTCAATTTAATTCTTAGACCAGCCATAAGAACCTAGAAGGGTAGAGGAAAATTTCTTCCTCCCTGACACTGGATTCCACAAAATAGACAGGGATGAGTTAATAATTAAATGAGAGAGAAAGTATAGGGGAGAAAAAATAATTTTTCCTGAGATCCCCCTGTGAAAAAGACATATTTACAGGAGAAAAACAAACAGAAGTTTAATAGCGTAGATACTTCATATATACGTGGGAAATACCCAGGGAAAGTGAGTAACTCCCCCAAATGGCCTAAGCCATAACCTTAAACACCATCTCAAGCAAAGATGTTGGGGGAGGGGTGCTGTTAATGGGACACTATCTGGAAACCCACAGTAACAAGTAACAATGGTAAGCTTGATATGCAGATTTAAGTCCTTGACTTTTCCACTGAATAATTTATAGAGATTTAATCATCCTTCTCTTCCATTACAGACAGGGAGGACACCCTTACAAATGGAGATTTCCCTTATACATGTAAATATTTCTTATAAAAGGATAACTTCTACTTGGCTTTCAGAGTTTCACAAGTGACTGCTGTTTTTTAAAAATAACAAGGTCAAAATAACCCTTAGCCAAAGAAGCATGTTTTGTGGTGGCAAACTCTGCTTCCCTTCAAGAGCAACTGGTAAATTATGAAAATCAATTTAAGAATAAAGACAATAATATTGCAAAACTTTAAAAGCATAAATCAGTAGTATCAAAACTATTATTAAGGGGCTTCCCTGGTGGCACAGTAGTTAAAAATCCACCTGCCAATGCAGGGGACACGAGTTTGAGCCCTAGTCCGGAAGATCCCACATGCCACGGAGCAACTAAGCCTGTGTGCCACAACTACTGAGCCTGCGCTCTAGACCCCACGTGCCACAACTACTGAAGCCCCCATGCCTAGAGCCTGTGCTCCGCAACAAAAGAAGCCACTGCAATGAGAAGCCTGTGCACCACAACGAAGAGTAGCCCCCACTTGCCTCAACTAGAGAAAGCCTGCGTGCAGCAACAAAGACCCAACGCAGCCAAAATAGATAAAAAAAAAAAAAAAAAAAAGATGTTAAAAAAACCTATTATTAAAAAAATAGAAAAATCAGTGATATTTAAAGTATACTAGAGAAAATTCCATGGAATTTGAGAAGGACAAAAATGTGAATACTCCTAGAGAAAGGATGATAGGAAAATAAGTATGCTTAAAGAAAAAACTAAGAAAAATGGAAAATTTTTCTTTTAATTACACAGATATACTGGAAAAACTTTTTTTAAATGAAGAAAAACATAAATATGCACAATTGAAAGTCTTAACACTTAAAAAGATTATTTAATAAACATTAACTATACCCAAAACCTATATTATGAAGTTATACATTTCCAGTATTAAGAACTGAATACTATAATCACATAGAGAGAATCATATTAACCACAGGAAGGATAGAAAAAAGGCTTCATTAACTTTAATTCTCTCTTCTACAACTGTAACTGTTAGATGCCAATGAAGTAATTTCTACAGCAGAATCAAAACAAGAAAGATTTTATGAGAAAATTCTATTTTGACTAGTCTTTCAGAAAATAAGAGAATAGATAAACAATCTTGAATTGCAAGGATACAAGCAAATTGTCACTTTTGTACCATGAAGAGCATAGTTTTAAAGAAAGACTCAGAATTAAAATGAATATCAATTGTGTAGATAAGAAGGAATGGCTAACTTAATTTAAACAAGAATTCATTCTTAACATCTGGAAACAAGGGATATCAAACAGGATGTATTCATCCTAATTCTTTTTAAAAAAAAATCTGTGAGATAAAAATACAAAAATTACAATTTACATAATTTAGAGCACAGCAATAGAAAACAAAACAAAGGAAACTTAAAGTCACAAAATAAAATAAATGGGCCTTTCAAAAGAAAGACCAGTCCTATCAGTTTTGACAATAAACACAAAGGGGATACAATTTATATATAAAATTAATATGACTCTCAAGGTCAAGGAAAAATAACAAAGCAAAAAATTAAAAAGGTGAACATATATTGTCTCAGTGATTGCCTTGAAAGAACTGACTATAAATGAAAACAATAAAGACACACCATGCCAATGAAACAAAAAGATACAGTATTAACACCCACAATAATTTCAAGGCAGAATTATTAAGTGGGACAATGAAATTATTTTATGATGATAAAGGTCATTTAACATTATATTTATAAAATAAAGCACTTGTAAAAACAAGAAGAAATTGACAGAAACATTAAATTTTTATGTGATTTTTATACCAATATCTCAATTCTTGATAGATCATAATTTAAAAAACCAAAAATATAAAGATTTAAGTAATATTAAAAACAAAACTATAGGGCTTCCCTGGTGGCACAGTGGTTGAGAGTCCACCTGCCGATGCAGGGGACATGGGTTCGTGCCCCGGTCCGGGAAGATCCCAAATGCCCCGGAGCGGCTGGGCCCGTGAGCCATGGCCGCTGAGCCTGCGCGTCCGGAGCCTGTGCTCTGCAACGGGAGAGGCCACAACAGTGAGAGGCCCGCGTACCAAAGGAAAAAAACAAAAAAAACAAAACTATGAGAAAGATTTACATTTAAAATTAATGCCCTACGAAATTAGAATAAATTATTTTTCACTTTTAAGAAACAGAATTCAACTGAGTGAACTTGAAGATCTATTTTTCTTTATTCAACAATTCATGACTCAGGCAGCATCCAATTTAGCAAGTAGAAAAGCACTGCAAGGAACTGTACAAAATGGCAGAAAGGGAGTGAAACTGGGAAGTAAAAAACAAAAGAATTCTTTCAGGCAAGGTCACCTTCCTTTGAGGGAAGGTTGGGGTGGGGGAGGGGGAGTATCATGCAGATTACCTCACTAGTTTTGATCAGGATACTCCAGACTGGTCAAAAATTCCACTCTTGAGAGAGGCTGAAACTGTAATTAGTTTAAATTAAGTTGTGGTCTGCTGATGTGAGGCTTAGCACAAGTGACTCCATTTTGAGCCTGTTTCTTTTTTAAACATCAGATATCAAAGATATATGTACCGAAACAAATGACCATATCATATGTCCAAAGACAACTGCAATGAATTCCAAAATGTAAACATGAAGCAGATAAAACTTTGTGGTCACAACGGTATCAAAAGCTCAACAAGCATGAAAAGATGAAACAAACCAAAGATACAGGATCCTAAATAAATAAGTTAAAGAAAATGTCAAAACTTCCATTGAAGGGTATCCCCAAAATAGTGGGAATAAGAACACATAGTAACATCTAAGAGGCTGCTGTTCTATATAGAGAACAACTGAGTCTGTCCAATAAGAATAAAGAAACTACAAAACAAATTAATAAAATTTCACTTTAAAATGTTAGAAAATAAACAAAATGAATATAAAGAAATCAGAAGGAAAGTATTTATACAGATTTAACCCCTATAAAAGTAGAAATCTTCTCTTTACGACATACAAAACAGTAGCATTGAAAAATAATTCCCAAGCAACGTGCATAAATTAGCCTAATCAAACTAGCTTAATCAAAGGAAGGAAGCAAGACCACATTAAACTAAACCTTATAAACTGCTAATATACTGGCAAGCCCAGTCTAGAGTTTTCCATTGTCCCAACTTTACTAACATTTTCAATAACCTTTAAAGGAGAACCAGAGTAAGTCGGAAGCAAGAAGTGAATGGATATTAGCTGTTCCTGTATATTAATTTTTAGTCATTGAAAATCTAAATTTCCCTAAGGGTGTCATTATCATCATTATTTTGCATTAACTCCTTATCAAAGAATATAGTTTTAGTTTTATTGTTGACCACCAAGATGGGGGAGGAGGAGGGGAGTGGAAAAAATTTTTGTTAAAAGATAAATCTCCCTTCCCCTCCCCTCTCCCTCTTTGTTTTGGAATCCATTTCCTAAGAAACCCGTTTAACATTAAGCTATGGTCTATGCCTGCCCACTTCTGGCAGGCTAGGAAAAGAGTCATCACACTTACAGGGGTAATTGACCCAAGTCACCAGGAGGAGTTCGGATTACTTTGTGTCTTAGAGATGTGGAAAGACCAGTGAAGACAACCACGATATTCCTCAGTTAGTCTCTTATTGACTTTCATGGAGAAGAAAAAGCACCTTAGAGTAGGGATATATTGGGGTGGGTGAGGGAATATAAACAGTGCAGAGAAGATAAAAGCACAAAGCCTGAGAGATAATTTGAGGTTTTTCCCATGTATAATGGAGAAAGGCATCACTTGCTTTCTTTGGTATGGGAAGGATGGCAGCTGACTCTTGAGATATGGTTAGAAAATACAGAAAATCAGATGAAAGAAAAAATATCATTTTCCCACCCTGACAAAATATTTGTGCCTTGATACATTTTTCTCTGTATCTCTTATGAATATCATTTATAATCAATTGGATATAAATTATTACTTTTATTATAAAAGTTATTTCTAAAAATATGGGAAATTATAATGATGATGAAAAACCATCACACAAAATCCCACCACCCAGATATAATGACACACCATTTTAGTGCATTTCTTTATTATCCTTATTACTGCATATTTATATATAGTTTACATTATTCATACTGGATTTTTAAAAAGAGTTAACTTGGGAATATTCATAAACCCTACATTGAAGATTTTTAAATGGTAGGGACAAAAATAAAGTAAAAAAAAATGGCTCAACTTATCCAATATAATATTTACAGTCGCAGACAATCATTATATGTCTCTAACAAGAGTGAGGCTAGGGACTTACCTGGTGGCACAGTGGTTAAGAATCTGCCTGCCAGTGCAGGGGATATGGGTTCGATCCCTAGTCCGGGAAGATCTCACATGCCATGGAGCAACTAAGCCCATGTGCCACAACTACTGAGCCTGTGCTCTAGAGCTCATGCGCCACAACTACTGAAGCCTGTACACGCTAGAGCCCGTGAGCTGCAACTACTGAGCCCACGTGCTGCAACTACTGAAGCCCGCGTGCCTAGAGCCCGTGCTCTGCAACAAGAGAAGCCACTGCAATGAGAAGCCCGCGCACCGCAACCAAGAGTAGCCCCTGCTCGCTGCAACTAGAGAAAGCCTGCATGCAGCAACGAAGACCCAACGCAGACACACACACACACACACACAAAAAGAGTGAGGCTATTATAATTTTCTATTCAAGTGTGCTCTTGTGGATAGCGAGAAAACTCATTTTGGGTGCAATTTCATCCAGCAAGGTCTCCAAAACAGTTTAGTCATTGTTACCAATTACTGGTTTAGGACAGCAAAAGTAATTAGTTTATGTCATCCTCAAAAATGACAAGATTTTCCCACTAAATTGTGAGATGAAAGACACATGAGACATTAAGCAAAATAAAACAAACAAATAAAAAACCTTCTAGTACTAGACCAATCCTGTAATTATTGTTGGGAGAAAACTTCAGCAGGCATTGAAAAACATGCACTTTGAGCAGCAGAACCCATTTGGCAATAAATCATCCAGAGATATATTGCATTCAGGGCATTCAGCCTGTTCAGGAAAGTCAATTTATGTCATGATTTAACTAGTATAGAATTTAGTATTAATTAATTTTGGAAAAAGTCTTCAAGTGCTATTTTGAAGAAAGATGCATGGGCAGTATATTTTCTAAAGTCTTTACTCTTCAAGGATTAAATTATTTGTGTCCATGAATGAAAAACAATTTATCTTAGATCTTAACCTGAGATTCTCAGGTTACCATATTTTCCCCCTAGGAAGTCTAAAAGTATGAATTCACTGTCTTTTGGTACTTCACATTGAAAAAAAAGTCTAAAGGCAGTTTTGTTTTCATTCTTTTCTAGATAATCTCTCTCCCTCTTCCTGGAAGTTATAGACTTTTACACTTAACTTTGTAATGTATCTTATTTGACAAAGTATCTAGACGTAGTTTTCCTTACACTGATTTTGCTAGTGTTCAGCAACTGTTTTGATGTTCACCCTCAGGTTGCTTTTTGTTGTTATTGTTGTTCAAGAAGCAACTTCTCATCATTTGTTACATTGATCAATTGGTAATTATTTGTCTTTTGTCTCTTCACCTATTTCTGTATTTTGTATTTACGTTACCCACCCTTGTCATAACAACCATCTCTGCATATAGTAATCTGTTTGTCTTTTTCTTGATGTTTTATAACTTCTCAAGCAACTCATGTATAATAGAGCATTGAAATTACAATCTGGTTTTACTTCTCATTAACACTACCTTGGTTCATATTGCCTAATTCATAGATTGTTGTGAAAATTAAATAATACAGCAAATATAAAGCAAAAAGGCTTATCACTGAACAAATGTGAATATGCACAATACTGCATATTCTGTTTTTTATTTTTTCCAGAATGGATTTGTAAACTGCTACTCAATTTTATTTGCCCTGCAATCTTTTCTTATTTCTAATTTCACTTGTTTCGCCTACTTTTATCTACCTCTTCTTTCAGTTACTTTTGTCTTTTCATTAGAGCATGGTGAATCCTGGCTTTCTAACACTTTAGCACATAATATTTGTCTTCCTGTATTCTTTCTGACTATCAGGTATTTCTGAAATGTTGGTTGGATTAATGTGGGCTATTTTTTTCCTGATGTATGCTCTGTCTTTGATCTTTCAGGATCTGTTTCCTTTATTCATGAGAATATCCTTACAGATCACCTATCTTTACTTTCCCCCACAGAGATGGGTTGGATTAGGGACAAAGAATTGATATTTAATTCTTCCAGAAACTCTTCTTCCAAAGAGACTAAGCTGCTACTCTTCAGCTCACTTCTCTAATAGGAACAGGGAGACAAATTAACAAAAAATTCTCCTATAAATAGTTACAGCTATTACATGCTAGAGTAGTGGTGCTCCGTCAGTGGTGATTTGGCCCCCCACAGACCATTTAGCAGTGTTTGTAGACATTTTTGGTCATTTCAACTGGGTGGAGATGGGTGGTACTTTCATTTAGTGGGTAAAGGCCAGAGATACTACTAAACTTCCTACAACATAGAGAAGAACACCACACAAGAAATAATTTTCTGACTCCAAATGTCAGTAGTGCTGAGGAAGAGAAGCCCTGTTCTTGAGCTTATGGCTCCCTCCTACCTTAATTATTTTAAGGAGAAATTTCAGGGGTTTAAGATACTTGTGCCTGAGTAAGAACTATGACTCCACGAAGATTATTTTTTTCCTCAGGAAATTTTCAGTCTGATTGTGCAGATTCTGACAACAATTCACAGTCCATTTCAAACTGTCAAGACCTTTTGATCAAGCACTTTATTGAAATCTTCAACAGAGACAGGGTTTGAGATCAAAGTTCACTTTATTTTAAATAAAATTTCTGTGATGTATCAGAAAATTATGCAGGATGTCCTCAAAGAACTGAAATGCCAGTTTGGCTGCTGAAAACATTTCGAAAGTGACAAATAACATTTGATCTCAGACATGATAACCTAAGGAAAAAAGTAAAGTCTTCTCTGAACTTGTTCTTTTTGAACAGCTGAAGTTTGAAAAAGAATAGCTAGGCTTTTATCTGCTAAATAGACATAAAAGCGTTTTAACCAAGCAATGAAGAGATAAAACTATTAAATGATAACTAAAATGTATTTACTGAAATCATTGGAGGCAAGTCAAAATAATTGCTGCTTTTAAAAAAAAAATGCTCTTCCTCTATCCTTTCAAACATTAGTTCAAACGATTCAGCATTAATCTAAGCAAAGCAAGCCCAGAGGGACAGAAGGAAAGAACAATAACATGAGGAAAGCACAAGGCTATGTCAGAATCTATATGGTTTTAGAGACAATTAATTTAGTGAAATAAACACTGGAATCACGAATCTAGCTAGAGACAAAAAAACCCAAAAACCTAGTAACATCACACTAAAAATAGCTAGCTATTACAGTACAGTATCCTAATCTAACAGGCAGACACACCATAAACTTTAATGGAGTCATTTGGTGATTGTACATTTTGTCTCCCTAAAACTTTAAGTGTATCATATCTACCATCATTAACTTTAATGGAAAAATCCACAAGGGTCTGGGGTATAAGAATAGAAATTATTTGGGGATAACAGGAAAACCACGTGTAGGCAGAAAATTATGTTAACTATTAGAGTATAATTTTATATTTAAGAACAAAAATAAATAATTGACATAATGCTATCTATAAAAAGAAAAATTGGAAAAAATCACTTTAGCAGACAGTAATATTTGAAATAGTCATTAACTAGGAAGAATGTGTATAATGGATTGTGAAGGGTTATGTAAGTCAGAATTAGCCATGTATTGGACTATCCAGCATTATAGGTGTGACAATTCTTCCCAAACTGATCTGTAGAACCATTAAATTTACAATAAAAATCCCAGTAGGTTTTAATTTGGTTTTCTTTCTTTTTTTTTCTAAGTGGAAATGAACCAGCTGATTCTAAAATTTATATGGAAAAAAAACCCAAATCAATCTTAACAAACTGGGAGAAGTTATTGTATATCAACACTTATGATAGAGCTAAAGTATTTATGACAGCATAGTATTGGTGAACAAATAGACTAATATATTGGATTACATTCATGCACTGAGTGAACACAATGAATGTGACCAAACTGATGCTACTTGCGTCATCAAGGATGAATCTCACAAAAATAATGTTGAGCAAAAACACCCATCCACAGAAGGATATACACTGGACAATTTCATTATTTCAAGTTCAAAAATAAGGAAAACTAATCTATACTGTTAAATCATGATAGTGGTAACCTATGGTAAGGAAGAAATTATAGAGATTGGTATTGACATATACACACTACTATATATAAAATTGATAACTAATAAGAACCTACTATATAGCACAAGGAACTCTACTCAATACTCTGTAATGACCTATATGGGAATAGAGTCTAATAAAGAGTGGATATATGTATATGTATAACTGAATCACTTTGCTGTGCAACAGAAACTAATACAACGTTGTAAATCAACTATACTCCAATAAAAAGTAATTAAAAAAAAGAAATTATAGAGATTAGGGTAAGACAAAAAGGGGGAATTAATAATATTTCATTATTTTTTTTTAGAATGGGTGATGGTCACATAAGGATAATCACTGTGATAATTTACTGATATGTATAGTCAGGAATTGTGAATGTGTCCTTAAGAATTTTACATTTAAATTAAAAAAAATAAAATAAAGGGCCTCTGATGGCCTTTAAGGAACAATTTGTTTTAGTTGCAAATGCATCAAACATTAAAAAAAAGAAAGCAGTTCATAATGTTGCTCAAAAAATCCTCATTGGTCATCACTGGATGCTGCTAGGGCACAATTTCATTGCTCTGAAAATTCATAAGTAGAAGGAAATTATCCAAATTTATCCTCCATTTCCCATACAAACTATGTCAGAGTAATCAAATACTTGATGAGGGCAGTTCTTTGTAAGAGAATTTTAGCTAATAAATACAGAAAGAAGGAGAGTATTATAAAATTACAATTTTAAAATCCAGTGAAATAATGGAAGTAATCAGTAAACTTCAATGGATGCTCAATCCTTTAGGTAAGGTTCTGATGGAGAAATTTATAACTGAGGGATAACACTGATACCACATGAACCCAGTGATTAGTCTTACTATAACTAACAGTTGGACAACCCTACATTATATGTCTACTGATAAGATATAGTAGGAAATACACAGTACCTCCAAAAGATATGTTGTTAAAATATTGTTCCTGAATATAAGAAAGCCCATAGATCTATCTGAAGTTTACAGGAAATATGGGGGGTAATATGTAGAATAGAAATAAAAAGCATACCATGAGAAAAGAAAAGTAAAACTTAGAATATAGGTCTTTTTACAGAACAAATGACCTGGTTTAGCCAATAAATCAATGGCATTTTTTTTAAAAAAGTGAGGACAGTGTTATGGAATAAGACTTTAGAGACCTAGTAACCAAATGTATGAAATTTATTTGAATCCTAATTTAAAAGAAAAAGAAATTTTAAATTGTCTTTGAGATAATCAGGGAAATAAATACGGATTGAGTTGTAGTTGATTTAAGAAATAATCGTTAATTATGTTTAAATATGATAATGGGATGGTGAATGTATTATTGTAAATGCCCTGATCAGTTAGAGATGCCAACTGAAAATGCTGTAGTTGAAATGACATGATATCTTTGTTTTACTTTTAACTTCTCCAAAAACTGTTTACTTACACACATACACACACACACATCATACATGTGGGCACTGATTTTCACAAAGTATCACCTGACAACCTGTTAATAGAGCAACACTAAGTTTGTCCAAAATCATTTTGGTAAGGGAGAACGCCATGTTGAAAAACTCTTACCAGTGTCTCAGGCTCAAGTGGTTTAAAGCAGGGAACTGAATGAAATTGGACAAAGATCATAATATAATAATTTAGGACTAGTGGACACAGTAAGGTAGCAAGGGTCTTAAAGCAAGTATTCATAAGGAAATTGTTATTTAATAAGTGAGATGTTTGCCCAGATGAACAGATCTTTGATAAACTGATTTGTAGGGATTTCCTGAGGCAAATAGTACAGTTATTTTAATAAATTTACAGTCTTATCTTTCCAAAGCAAAATTTTCCTGGGAAGAAAATAAAACAACTAAGTCATGTTGATATAGATGGTCTTAGTTCTCAATAAATAGAGAAACAAGATTTGCAAAATGTTGATAACTGTTGAGGCTACATATGGTATAAAGAGTCAGTTAATTTTACTTTTCTCTATAGTTCTATATTCATCTGAAAATTCCCATATTAGAAAGCTTTTAAGAGTGGTAATGTTGAGATCCTCTTCTTTCATAAAATCTAAGGAAGCCACTTGGATATGGAGGAACATTTGGAAAACTAAGAACTGGTTACAAAGGATCAGGCAAAAAAGAGACTGGATAAACAACAGGAATAATAGGAAATGTACTAATGTGGTGGTTAGAAAATAGTTATCTGACCTGGATGTTTTTGTATTAAAACACCTGCACGTTGGTATTTTAGCTAATACTTAATATATACCAGCTATTCTTTTAAATGCATAATATACATTATGTCGTCTGATCCTCACACAAACTTTGTGAGATAGGAATTCTTAGTAGCAGCATTTTACAGTTGACTTTTATTAAGACTTGACAAGGTCCAGTTAATGTGTCTGAGGACAGAAAGCTAGAAACAGGTGGCATAAGATTCAAAGACCGCCTCTTCTGGTTTCAAAAACTGAAAGCCAAAGTGCTGCAATAACCTAGTTTAACTTAACAAGATGGAACGGAGGGTTTTTTCCTAAATTATTATTTTCACTTTTTAGGGTACAGAAACCTCATACTTCATACGGAAGCCAGGGTTTCTGTATGTGTCCAGCATACATGAAAAGAAAGTCTGAGCTCAAGACCTATCTAAAGAGAAAAGAAGTAACTCCCCATAAATAGTGTTTATGCTTAAATGCTCAAGTTGGACAAACATATTGCAGCTGAATTTCAGTTACAGTCTTGATAAATGGATAAAGGCCCCTGACTTTGAACCACCAGTACTTAGAAGCACCTGAGAATGTGGTCATTTGTCAACATTACTGCTTGCTTTGGTTTTAGAAACACAAGCAATGTGCTCATGCACTGACGGTACTGCATACAAAATGTGCAATCTATCATCATCATCAACAAATATTTACGGAGTTCTCACTGTATGTGTGCTGGTTTCAGAAGTTGCAATGGGGATTTATATGGCATAGAGAAACCATCCTACTGTGTTTTCCCTTCTTTTCTCTTTCAGCCTTATGTAATGTTTCTATAAGAACTGTGAATGTTAAAAAAATATACTTACCCATCAGAAAACTGATAATTTTACAAAACTGAAAATACCTTTTTGCTCCCTGTTATAATTTATATTGAGTTCAAGATATTCCATGGTCATGATTCTTTTGCAAACAAGGTGGGGTCTTAAAATATGAACTAAATGGGTGATCAATCAGGCGTTAGATTGGAGCTCATCACACTCTGTTTTGCCTTTGGTAAAAATGGAAAGAAATATAAAAGATGAAGCCATACAAAGGAATGAAATAATGACATTTGCAGCTACATGGATGGACCTAGAGATTATCATACTAAGCGAAGTAAGTCAGAAAGAGAAAGACAAACACCATACGATATCACTTACACGTGGAATCTAAAATATGACACAAATGAACTTATCTATGAAACAGAAACAGAACTCACAGACATAGAGAACTGACTTGTGGTTGCCAAGAGGGAGGGGGTGGGGGGGTTGGATTGGGAGTTTGGGACTAGCAGATGCAAATTATTACATATAGAATGACTAAACAACAAGATCCTACTGTATAGCACAGGGAACTATATTCAATATCCTGTAATAAACCATATGGAAAAGAATATGAAAAAGAATATACATGTATGACTGAATCACTTTGCTGTACACCAGAAACTAACACAAGTATATCAACTATACTTCAATTAAAAAAAAAAAGAAATACAAGAGATGTTTTCATTTGAAGATATTGACAACTATAGCATACTGTTTTGAGTAGACATGCAAAAGAAGACGCTTGTTTGTTTTCATATGGTACTTAATTTGTAAACATTTCCTGAATCAATATTTAGTTAGTTTTGCTACGGTTTAGATATCACAACCCTATTAATTAAGCAAATATTATTATTATTATTATTATTATTTGCGGTACGCGGGCCTCTCACTGTTGTGACCTCTCCCGTTGCGGAGCACAGGCTCCGGACGCGCAGGCTCAGCGGCCATGGCTCACGGGCTTAGCCGCTCTGCGGCACGTGGGATCCTCCCGGACCGGGCCCGAACCCATGTCCCCTGCATTGGCAGGCGGACTCTCAACCACTGTGCCACCAGGGAAGCCCAACCAAATATTATTTTTACCTGATGTAATCCCTATACAAGCAAATGACAAAGGTGTTTTAATTTTATTGTGCAAAGGAGAAAACTGTAATAGTATTTGTATAAAATATGTTGTAATTCA
Source organism: Tursiops truncatus (assembly GCF_011762595.2). Classification (NCBI taxonomy): domain Eukaryota; kingdom Metazoa; phylum Chordata; class Mammalia; order Artiodactyla; family Delphinidae; genus Tursiops; species Tursiops truncatus. The sequence goes on along the minus strand of NC_047055.1, from coordinate 105,953,773 downwards.
TCTACCTTTGAGCAAAATTGGTGTTGGACAAAAAAAGACATATAATTGGGTTACTAGGCAATATATGCTAACTAATAGCTTTAGTTTTTAAAAAGTCATTAGCAATTCACTTCCCTCACTGTAGTTTAACTTAATGACTGTCAACTCATACCTAACACTTGAAATTGGAGAGAGTGGATCACAAGTTTTAACGTTATTTATTTCAAGACACTGTTGACTGCAACTTAATAATAGTCTTCCATGCCTTAGTAGAAGAGATGCAGTATAAACACCACCAAATTAAAGATTCATGTTGATTATAATACTGTTTCTAAAATAGAAAAGCTAAAATATACAAAAACATGACATATGGGGGGGGATCCTACCAACATTTCTTCTTTTGGGTAAGGTCAGGGATTAGAAGGCAAATATCCATAGGCTGTTGATTTTGAAACCTACTTCTGGCTAACAAGAGTACAGCAGAGAAAAATCAGCAATATCTACACTTGCACCATAAGATAAGTAATAATAATAGCTAATATTTATTGAGCTCTTAACATGTACCAGTCATTTTTCTAAGTGCCTTCCATTCATCTTCTCATCTAACCTATAATCATATGGGGTAGGTACTATGTTTTTCCTGGTACACAGATGAGGAATCCTGAAGTTCAAGTGCTAGTAAGTGGAGGAGCCAGAAAGTAAGTAAAAACATGCAACTCCAGACACTGTGTTTTTGGTCACTATGCTCTATTTCCTTACATATCAGCAAAGTGGTACCTTCAAATCATACAGCAACAAACACACTGCCTGAGTAGGCAAGGACCAACATACTATGAGAAAACCAAGAATTTATTTTTCCCAGCATTTTGTTATGAAAAGATTTGAAAGAATTATACAATGAACTCTCAAATGTGTACCACCTAGATCCTACAAATAACATTTTGCTGTATTTGCATTATCATACTTTTACCCAGCCATCAGTCCATACATACATCTTATTTTATTTTTAATCCCTTTTACTGTAAATTCAGGCCTTTGATTTTTTTAATATAAATTTATTTATGTATTTAGTTAGTTAGTTATTGGCTGCATTGGGTTTTCATTGAGGTGCACAGGCTTCTCAATGCAGTGGCTTATCTTGTTGTGGAGCGTGGGCTCTAGGCGCGTGGGCTTCAGTAGTTGTGGCACACGGGCTCAGTAGTTGTGGTGCATGGGCTTAGTAGCTCCGCGGCATGTGGGATCTTCCCAGACCAGGGCTCGAACCCGTGTTCTCTGCATTGGCAGGCGGATTCTTAACCACTGCGCCACCCGGGAAGTCCCAGGCCTTTGATTTTGTTAACTATAATAGTGCAGAAAAATGGAAGTCGTGTTTAGAGACAATGTTAGGGAGCTAATTTGTTATTTTTTAAAAAATCATACCAATTGTTTAAAAACAATCAGGCACTTGTTTTTAATTATCTATTTAATACCAGTTGATTAACTTCTAAATCTGTATTTTGCCTCCAAATATGCAGTTGTAAGGATTTAATGAGAAAAAAGATATATCATACTTTCTACTCTACCTTGCACAGAGTAAGTAGGTATTCAATAAAGAACAGGCAAAATAACGAAGCGAATGGGAAAATGCAAAAGCTTATACTGCTCTGAATCAGTTAACATACTGGAGGGCTTAGGATAAGACAGCAAAAGATAATCCTCCAACCAGGGAGAAGAGAGTATTGTTCAGATATTTTATATCTGTATCTAGAACTGTTTGAAAAATGTTAGGCTGTTAGAACTAATCAAGTAAAATAAAGATGAAAATAAAGATCAGAAGCTATTTAGAATAAAGAGGGATGAAGGTACAAGGGATTGCAGAAATATTATCAGATGAGTATGTTTACCTAGCTCTCCATGAAAACAAAAGCATTTCTTCAAGGAGCTGAGTTAATGTAGTCCAAGTGCATTGTTCTCTGGGGATCTAAATTGGAACACCCAGAATAACCAATTATCTCTTAAACTGTCACTACAGCGTGGATTTTGTGAACAGTACTTTTCTCAAGTCCTTAGGGACATTAAGGGAAAGTTATACATGTACCTAAAATGCAAATAAACAATTACTTATTGCAAATACTTCAGTGCTCCAGATAAGCAGGTAATAAATATAACTTCCTCTTGTGAAAATTGAGGCACTTAACACATTTCTTATTCCAAAATTTACCATATCCTAACACAGAAAAATGTCACAAATATGAATATAGGCAAAATCAACAATATCCTTAAAATAAATTTGGATTTTCATCCACGTAGGTGTAATCAACCACAATACCACAGCATAAGACAGAAGGAAAAGATAAAAGTCAATTTAGCCTAAGTTCAAAAAGCAAGTGAAGAAATTCACTTAATTGAGAATAAAATCATAGAGTATCAAAACCATCTGATTTAGTGTTGGAGGGTAGAAAAGAAAAGGAAAGAATATTGCCCTAATGTGGGTCTATCTGAATGAATTGGGCACAAACTACACCCTTAAACATCTTAGTGATGGAACTGCTTGCAATCTTTATTTCAATGCTTAAGAATGCTGGCCCAGTGGTTTCAATATAAGCATAGCTATTGTCAAGCTATTCTTCTGTAACAAACTTTGGTAAGAGTAAACTGAAATCTGCTCCTTAGGTCATTACCGTTCTGGGAGATCAAGAGCCAACCCAAATCAATGGGATGATGAGAACCATTAACTATCATATCAACAGTCCTGATCTTGATACATGTAGTAATAGATAGTTTGTTTTTACACTTTTGTCCATGAATGATAAATAATAAATAATTTATGTAAAGAAAGGCTAATCATAACTGTATATATAACATTAATTTGATATTGTTCTTATGAATAAAATTCCAAATAAACAGAATGAAATGTCCTTTGAAATGGAATATAATTAAATGCCTCTGCTAACTTTAAACAGGCATTTATATTAATCCAAATATTAAAAATTATATTAATCCCAATACAAAATATATTCCCACATCTGCCTATCTTTCATTAGGAAGTATAGAGTGTACATCTGGCCTGATAAACATTCCAAAGTGCCGATCCAGATAAACAGCATGGATGCATTCATAAACCTGGCAGAGTCCCAGTTCCAAGTGGTTTTATATTATGAAAAGTATAAAATGTTTAGGTAGATTTTGCTTCTACACTTACATACATTAAAAAGATGGTCTTTAAAAATGTTTATTTTGTGAGGCAATAGGAGAAAAAAAATTTATCTCCAAATATTGATGTTACATGTTTTGACCAACAATGCTCTATTATTATATTGATCTTATCAAAAAATAACTCTAATCTAAAACATAATGAAAATGAAATGAAATGAAAATATGTAGGACACTGAGAAAATCTAGTCTCTGCTTCTGTTGAAATTCAGCCTCTGTTATGTACCTGTTTTCAGACAGAGGAAGTAAATTCACAGTATTACAAAGACTCTACTATCTTCTTATATAATTTTAAAATTTGGAGAATGTTTCCAGAAATTTCCCAGGTGGCTTCAATCATGATGAAAGTTTCTCTAACTATATTGAGAGAGAGAGAGAGAAAAAAAGAGACTACATAATATAAGAAACCTAATCTAATCTAACCAGGCCAAGTATAAGAATAAAAATGGATTTTAACTACACTAAAAATGAAAACAAAAGTTATGATTTTACCAGATCATCCATCAAAACTGAGTAGACACACCAAGAGACCTAGGAACCAGAGACTTCATCAAGCTATAGGAAACACGGTCTGAGAAGTTTCTGGCAATTAATAGTGAGAATCTGGACTGGCTACTTGAGTGTTAGGGGATTTGCCAGCAGGCAGTAGGCAGAAAGATAAGCAAGCAGGCAGCCTGCCCACGTAATCAGCAATGTCCACTGGAGGGCAGCCAGAGGATGTTCTGGCAGGAAAACGGTGTTAGTGAAATCTGTTGACTGGTAATCAATAGAAGTACTAAAAGGCAATGCTCAACATGATGGAGGCTTGGCTTAAGGTAGTACCAAAGCAATTAAAGGGACTCAGTACTAAAATGTCTGCTCAGGGATGGGGAAATGACAAAGATCTAGTGAATTAACTAGAGTAAGAAGATAAAGCCTTTGCCAAGTATACAGCCAAGAGCCAGTTATTAGAAATAAGAGCAGAATCAGCATCAAAGGTGAACTTGAAGCTGATCAATAGAATCATTAACTGAGACAGTAAGAAACCCTCCAATAGAAAGGAGATTATTCCAGAGGGGGATATTGATTTGAGTCTGAGTTTTAAAATTAAGCGTCCCCAAATGAGGGACCTTGACAGATGAAAGATCAAGAAACCAGGTCATTTATTACTATCTTCTGCAAAATTAAGATGAAGTATGATGATTCTTAGAATACGATTGTAATGTAAGCCAGGGTGCACTGAAAACAATGGTATCATTAGGTATATTGCACACAATAGTACTTTCCTATTTAATTCCCTACTGAAAAGTTTTCCTGCTGCATAATAAGAAAAATTTCCATTATTCAGCACCTAGGAGTCTGTTCCAGTCAGGGTTCTTTTTTTAAGGCAACAGAAGCTTACTCAAAGTAACTTCAGCCGAATGTAAATTTATTGGAAGAATAGCTGCAGCTTACAGAATCAATAGGAAAGCTTAAGAACCAAGCTCAGAAGATGACTAGAAAACAAAGGGATCTGAGTAATGGAGACACAATCAACGCCATGCTACAGAAACTGCCAGGATATGATACTAACTTGGCATCATTTTCCCAGACTTAGATGTTGTCAGCATGTCATCAAGGGCGTGACTAAATTCTCAACCACCCTTCCATCACCACACCATCTCCTTAGATTCAAATTCCTGAAGGGGAGTACATGATTGGCTAAAAGTAAAGCAGGCTTACACTCCAGCTTCCAGAAGGTGGTTTTCCTCTTACCCACGCTCAGTCTCAGACAACCACCAGTCTGTTCTTGGTCATTATAGATTACTTTGATGTTTTCTGGAATTTCATATAAATGAAATCTTTTTATAAATGAAACTCTTTTCCATGGCTCCTTTTGCACAGCATAATGTCTTTTAAAACTTTCCGTGTTGTTGCATGTACTGGTAATTTCTTCCCTTTTATTGATGAGTAGAATTCCATAAACACAAAAATTTGATTATTTATTCACCGACTGATGGGCTTTGAGTTGCTTCCAGATTTTTGCTAATATGAAAAAAAGCTGCTATAAACATTCATACAGAAATATTTGTGTGGACATATGTCTTAATTTCTCTTGGGTCAAAAACTTGGAGTGCAACGGCTGGATTATATGGTAAAGGGTATTTCTGACTTTGTGAGAAACTGCCAAGCTATTTTCCAAAGTGGTTATGCTCTTGGTATTCCCATTGGCAATACATGAGGGTTGCAATTGCTCCACATACTAACACTAGGTCTATTCTATCTCTTTAATTAGCCATTCCAGTGGGTGTGTAGTAATAATTTGTTGTGGTTTTCATTTGCATTTCTCTGATGACTAATGACCCTGGTGGTCTTCTCTTCTGTTTATTGGTCCATTTGTATATTTTCCCTCGTGTAGTGTCCCTTCAATCTGCCTGGGCCAGATTGCATTTTCCATAAACAGCCACAACAGTATCTTCTATCCCACATGATTTTCTTACATTGTGATTGTAACACACGGACCAGCAAGCAATAAGGTCTATATGTCCCTCTTCTTTGAATTTGGGCAATCTTGTAACTTCTCGGGATATGTCATTAAAGTTCACAGAAGATGATACCATTTCCACCTAGTTCTCTCGGGATGCTTGCTCTTGGAATTCAGTCACCACGCAGTGAGGAAACAAAGAATCACATGAAGAAGCCCCGTGTAGGAGCTCTGGTGAAGAGCCCCTTCTGAGGTCCCAGGCAAAAGCCACCATTAAACACCAGACTAGTGAATGAATAAACTTTAGATGATTCCAGCCTCCAGCTGTGGATTTATCTTGCAAGTAAGGTCTCTGACATTATAGAAGAGAGACATGCTGACCCCAAGGAGCCCTTTCCAAATCCCTGCACCTCAGAATCCATGACCATAATAAAATAGTTGTCACTTTGCACCATGAACTTTAGGATGGTTTTCTATGCAGTAATATTCAATACATAAGTAAAACACAGGCTTTGAGATGCCACCAAGTATTTAAAGAGTCCGTGAATAAAGATGTTAAAAAAAAAAAAAAAAAAAGAGTCCGTGAAGAGAAACACAGTTTAGATTGATTTTTTTCTTTTTCTAAAAGGCATTTTTTGTTTCTTAGTATATAGGTACAATTAAATCTTTGAGAATCTGAGATTTTCCCTAAAGTTTGACCATGTTAAATATATACATATACATAATTTTTATATAGAACTCTCACTTCAAGTGTTACTTGGCCATTATTCTGTCATTATCATTTGTTTCATCGACTTTCAGAATGCTGATAAAGTTCAAGTAGACGCCTATTATGAGGTGATGAAACGTAAATGTCACTAGTATTTATTGATTTCTCATAAACTTTTTCACAGCTCTGATTTTCCTATAGTCACATTTGTAGGTGTGGAAGAACAGAACAAGAAAACCAAATCAAACAAACAAGAAACATGCTGAATTTTATTTTTATTAACTCAGAACAGATGCCAAGGTAATGGGAGCCCCAAATCACTACTCATCTAGGCAGGTCAGCACACAACCATAATTACCTCAGTAATTCAGGGTTACACATGTGCTTGTATTCAAAATCCAGGACAGTAAGATTAAGAAGATGTATATTTGGATATATTTAGGTTGGCTTAAAATAGCTTGATAACCATGGATTAATGGATATGAGTTCAGCTAATCAGCATCTCTAAACTTATCATCACATATCTGAATAGTCTTGTATTTTTCCACTAAAGTTTTATGAACTTTAGTTAGAAGTAGATACCTTCTGAGTATTTGCATAGGATAAAGTGCTGGAGATAACGAGTTAAGACAAACTTTCATCCTTCAAAAATCTCAAAATAGTGAAATGATACATTTTTCTTTTGCCTAAATTTTATTTGCAATCACTAAGAGGTTTAGCATACTTTTCAGAATAAAACTTTTTTTTGAAAAGTCAATGTATGTGATCCACATTAAAATTATAATGTTACAAATTTATAAACTAATGTATTTGCAGTTACTTGCTTAAATATAGAATGCACTGTCCATTTTAGAACTTTATATATAAATTATTATGTAGGGGCTTCCCTGGTGGCGCAGTGGTTGGGAGTCCGCCTGCCGATGCAGGGGACACGGGTTCGTGCCCCGGTCCGGGAAGATCCCACATGCCGCGGAGCGGCTAGGCCCGTGAGCCATGGCCGCTGAGCCTGCGCGTCCGGAGCCTGAGCTCCGCAACGGGAGAGGCCACAACAGTGAGAGGCCCGCGTACCGCCAAAAAAAAAAAAAAAAAAAAATTATTATGTAGTAAGACAGTCTAGTTATGCATTTACACATCCTTCCTCTTTTTCATGAATTCATCAACTACAATTATCTTTAATGAGATGATACAACTTTTTCTCAAATGACACTGGTCAATAAAAACACTGATAATATATTAAAAAGATATATAACATATACAAAGTAAAGCTGACATTTGAGTTAATATGAAATATTTGAAATATGAAAATAGTTTTAGCTCAGAGTTAAAAAACAGAGAATATCTCATTATGTATCAGAATATATGTATAATTAGGAATATTATAATAGTTTCTAATGAGACTACTATGTGTCCATTTCATTCCTTTATTAATTGCTTGTAGAGTTCCTCTATTTTTTTGGAGAACTTAATCCCAGCTTACCCAAAAGGTAAACTAAATGTTTAGAGCAGCAGAAAAATATACACAGTGATTTTGGTTAGTGTTCTATTAAGAATTTTCAATAAAACACCAACTTTGTAATCAAAGGAAAAAGCAGAACTCTGTTATACTTGCTTACACTTGTTTTAGGGCTTAATGCATTTTTTAATACATTATTTAATACATTATTACATATTAAGGGTGTACCATTAACTTTTTAGTATGTGGACCTTCTCATTACTTTAATCTGATCAAGATGGAGCTTTACGAATATCACAATTTCATGACATTATGATGTTTTCGGATTTGTTTTTAGATCTACTAGAAAAAGAAATGTGATGAAAAATGGTAATATTTTATAATCTAATTCTGAAGATAAAAATAAAATTCTTAGCACTGTGTTTGTTCCCAATCACATACATGGCTTCTCCTCTGAATCCTTCAAGTTTTACTTTGAGTTGAATAGATGGCAAATTGGAAAAGGTTTATTTCAATCTTTCCATTATCCTGTTTGTGGCAATTGATGCATTCTAAGATATATAATCTTTTAAAAATAGCCCTTTAAGCTTTATTTTTTGTGTCCCATTTAATTGTTCTTCAGCACCTAAATACTGACCAGTAAATCCAGGAATGAGAAACTAGGGAACTAGTGATGGGTCATGTGACTTTGATGAATGAGGGCTTAGGAGCCCAGATATAAACTGTCAACTTCTCATATATTGGCAAAATAAGTTTTGTAAATGAAAACCAATACTCTGAACTTTATATACCAAAGGCTTCTCCTGCCTGGGCTATGAAATGTTCCTTCATGTACCATACTTGATTTAAAAACTTAAATATATAAAGCATCCAGGCAGGATTTTTCATTCCTCAAATTTTGAGGGTGCTTATTAACTCTATGGATAAGGTCCAGGTTGCTTGGACCAAAAGATAAATTCGTCTTATTTCTAAATATCTGCTCATTTATTATCACAAAGCAAAGGTCCACTGGCTTAACAGACAAGCATACCATTTAAATACATATTCAAAATTTATTCTCCAAATGCAACATTGATGGTCTCTGGTCAATATTTCTTTACGTGACCACACTGTGAAAACAACTTATAAAATTTGTGCTGTTTTTATTTAATTTTAAATTTGTTTAAATTAAGTGACACACACATATATCTTGTAAAAACGAAAACTTTATATATGAGAAAAATTGCCTCGATCTCATCAAAATTCCAGTCCTCTCCCCAAAGTATCTACTGCTATCAATTTGGTATTTATACTTTTAGATCTCTTTCTAGAGACTTAAATACATTTATTAAAATAGCTATAAGACAAATAGGTTTTTTACATTTTACAGGAAAATTAAATAATATGATTTATGTCAATCTGCAATTTTTCCCATTCAATTTGTATTGAAGCTATTGATATTCTGTAGTATGAAATATATCTCATTTATGTACAGGGGTACAGTGATCCAAGATATCTAAATGTAAGTCTTTAGCAACTTCTATGCTAGTTGTCATTTAAGTAGTTTATTGTTTTAAGCTTTTAGAAAAATACTGTTAGGAAGATTCTTGTATATGCCGCTTGGTGCACTTGTACAATGATTTCTTTAAGATAATATTATGTGCCAAGCACTGTGTTATGTGAGAAAGGTGTTATTATTATCTTTTCATTGCACTGAAGGTAAAAAGTGACTTGTCTAAGTTCACACAGCTAGTAAGTGCTAGATCTGGGAGTTTCACACATCCTTTTTAGCATCAGGATCAGTGTTCTTAATAACTACTCTCTATTCCTTGCTTTTAAACAAAATAACTACTGGCTCAAACTGTATTCACATTTAAATTTTAATATATGCTGTCCATTTGCCTCCAGAAAGGCAACAGCCATTTACATCTACACTAAGAGGGACATTTTTATTGATATTTCCCTGGCATATCCTTCCAAAGGTGGAAATTGTTTGTTTGTTTGCTCTTAGAAGGAAACAATGTAAATATTTTAATAAAAACAATCCCACAGCATTTACTGTCATCTGGTAATAACATAAAGGTGAGCAAAACAATATGAATAAATGCCTTAACTACACTTCTAACAAAGGACACCTAAAAAAACTGTATTGCCTTCTCAACAATTTCTCACTTCATTGATCATTTCTAGTTGAAGACACTTTGGAGCAAAGTAATGTTATCTCCTTTTAGCATGATCCGACTCAGCTGTTTTCTTGACTTTGTCTTAGAATGAATCTCTTCTGCATCATCTAATACGAGGTTCATATACCCATCAAAACCAATGATACAGCCCTCTATCCGCATATTCACTTGCTCATAAAGCCACACCTGAATCCGAGATCTAATTTGCAAGTATCTGAAGATGAGATTGATGGGCTGCACCATCACCTTCTGCACCTTCTGCACCTTCTGGCCCTGGCCCCGGTACGCCATGGTGGAAGCTCACAAAGACCTCACTATCCTGCACACCCTAGAAATTGGTTTTAAGTAAAACAGTAACGGAGAACTCAATATAGATCTTCAGTTACTGATGATGATTAGAACCTGTGCCTTAACGCTATTGTGAGAGAAGGCTGAGTAGGTATTGCCTCTGGAGGAACAGATTGTAGTGTCCTATAAAGCGAACAGGAATGCGTTCATTCTCACCCACCACACATCTCTTTAACTATGCTTTTCTGACTTTATAACAGTTTGAATAAACTATCCGGGTACTTCTGTATTCTCATTTGTCCTGCTTCTGGTACAGAAAATAGAAGGATGAGCAGTCTCTCACTGACTGAAAAGATAATTCTGTTGTCACAGATGTATATATTTTGTTGTAATATATATGTGAGTGACTGTAACAGAAAACTGGATCCACTTCCTAATTACTGTCAGAAATAATGGTTCCTGATTAACTATCCCTAAATCAAAACCACCATTCTGGTTAGATGCCCTCCATCATTTCACTAGCTCATAGAAAAAGTCTATTAAAAAAAATTTTTTTAAAAAAGGAGCAACTTAGTTACCTAGTAATATATATTGCCCATGGTTAAAATATCCTTGGGTGTTTGACATTTTCTGAATGGTAGAGTTTGGCGTTTTGTTATTTGGAAATAAATCATTTGTACTCCTGCTATAAAAGAAATCTCGGTTAAAAACCTAAGTTAAAATTTAACCTATCAGCTTAAGATAAAAATTTAACCAAATAGTAATGATGCTTTTCTCCTCTTTTTCTATTTACTGAATCACTCTGTATAACAGAGGTTATATTTCCTTGAATAATAACTAATATAAAATTATATAATCCCAGTGCTTTATTTGAATGGTTCATTTTGACTGATTCACTTTTAAGTTTTTTTTGTTTTTATTCTGAATTTCTTTTTTAAGTTAAACTGCTAAGCTATACTTTTATACACAGTTTTTCATTTTTAACCTTTTTGTCAAATGTATGGGCATAGTTTTCCATGGTATTCTTAATATTTTAAATGTCCATTATATCTCAGGTTACTAATTCTTCCGTGGGTTGAGCCATTCGTCTGGCTCTTTTATATAGCTTCTATTTCTTTGCCGATAATTTCTTTGTTTCATTTGTTTTAAGCATTGCTCATTGAAGCATTTTTAATGATAACGGTTTTAAAATCCTTGTGAGATACTGCCTACATCTGAGCCATCTTGGCACCAGCATCTACCTTTTATCATTCAGGTGGTAATTTTACTGGTTCTTGGTGTGACTAGTGATTAGCAATTGTATCCTGGATATTTTGACTATTATGTTAGGAGATTCTGGGTCCTATTTAAGTCTTCGATTTTAGCAGGTAGTCACCCTGTGTAGGTTTAGCCTGTAGGTCTTGACCTACTTTTGAGGGTTGTGGATCCAATGACAACTTAATTTTCAGAACCTCTGCAGTGCACCTTTGCAGTGCTATTCTAATCGACCCCTTTTATGAAGTATACCACTAAGATATCACTCTGAAAACCTGGGTGTTATTCCACATTACAGTTCAGTCCTTGATCCCTTAGGTGTGATAATTTGGGTCATTTTCACACGTGGGTTGCTCAAGGATCTGCCCAGGGCTTCCTCTGTAAGTTTAAAGAATCTCTTTCTCCTGCTTCTTCCTCTCTTCGAGATTCTCCAACTCTCTAGTTAAGAAGGTGAAGGGCTCCCCCTGCCACCACCAGGAGAACAGTGTGAAGTCCAGACTCCTCACTCAGTCTCCACTGACCCCACAGGGGAAGGGAGTTGGGAGGGGCACTCATGGTGTTTGCTTGGGGTTGGGCAATTATTTGTCAAAAAATTTCTATCATCCTAGGCTGCCCCTTTCCTCACATTTTGGCTGAGAAATCAGGTTTTTCTTTGGGCTTTTTCGGGTATGTGCCCGTTTGGTGTTCCATATTACACATTAATCCAATGCCCAGTCAGGATATATAAAATATTTATTTAAAGAAAAGATAAGAAAAAGTAAGAAAAGAAAAAAACAGAGAACTTGCCATCATGTCATTCCTCAAGAGCAGAGATTCCCCACCCAGTATGCTCTCTTCTTTCCACCTTTCAGAGTCCTCTTACGATTGTCTGTTATAATTAGTCCAGGGTCTTCAGCTGTATTTACCAGGGAGGAGCAGAGAGAAATGAGTCTATTCCATTCTATCTGTAACCAGTAGCCCAGTACATAACCTTTTGAGTTGTGTTTTTTCACTTAGCATAAGGCTTTTGAGTTTCATTCATGTTGTAGTAAGTCTAGCTTCAGGTTCAAAAATTAATAATTTAAACCTCTGTGGCATAAGACCACTCTCTTATTGTTGTATTTTTGTTCTTTACTCTTTGCTGATACTTTGGGAGTAGACTTTTTTTTTTTTTGAGATTGGCTTTAAATTGCAAAAATATTTGAGTTTTTTTGAATATATTTCATCTGACACTTCTATGTGCTTGTAATTGCTGGTGGTGGGGGTAGATGGGGGTCAAAGCAGATTTGCATCAGTTCAATCTGCTAAGATTGTAAGCTGCATCCAATCCTCTTTGTAATAAAGCAAAATATACATAAATAAGCAATTTAAAATATGTAGTTTGAGGTACACAACCCCTGCAGTACACACTGTAGCATGTCTGTAGTATCAGACAATTAAAAGACGACAGACATTATCCGTCACTGTTTGAAGTCTGAAGATGAAGACAATTTGTGAATACTAAGGTTTGTTCAGTGGCTTAGATAAAAGAGACTGGTAATAATAGTTTTGTATTAAAACATGTATAATATTGCAAACTAATATTTAAGCCATTTGAAATAGAAATATGATTCTTGTTAATATACTCACATCCAGATACTTGCATTTGGATATTCCAGTAAAATTAACAGTGTTGGCTTATACTCAAACATCCACATTTGGAAGAATTCAGTTTCTCAAGCCAAATAGTTTAGCTATTTCCCAGTTATTTATTCAGGAAGATGATATAATAAGTGAGCATATTTCAAAAGCAACATCTTTGGGGGGGTTTGGAAAAGTGTGTGTGCACGTGTTTTCACATGCCTATATTTTTTGCATATTATATAATGTATTTAAAGTGCTTAGTACAGCACTTTTTCTTCTAGATTATTATGATGATAGTATAAAAATAGCAATTGATCTATTTACTACAACAGCTCTTCCTAAGAGCGAGTTTAGATTTTGAATGAGAAATTATCAAGTAACTATGCTTCCAGAATGATATCCTGTGATTCTATAATCACTGATCACTAAAATGCCTTTCCGTACAAACCATCTCCAAGGAGTGGGTTTGGGGTATGGGAAAAGCACATGTGTTAGAGTTCTAGGTAACTATCTGACATATAACTAACTCCCAGGGAAAAAAGAAGAGGGAGGAAGAAGAAAATGAAGTGTTAAGACATAGCCTACAATCACGTTTCTTACAACAGTTGTCTCTATACAGCTACAATGCCTAAGCCCTAAGATACATATTCCAAAAATTTTATATTTTAGAAAGTTTTACTTTCCTACCATCTTCTTTGCCACCAGCAGCTATTGCATGTCATGACTTAACTCTAACAATTTAGGTGAGCAAATTCTAAATTTTATATCAAGGCCGAGAACAGGTAGTTTTGTTAAAATAGTTTCCCATTGGCACTCACATACAGTCTATATTTATTCTTTTTCTTTTTTTTGGTGAGAAAAACTAGATAGATACATAGATAGATGGATAGATAGATAGATAGATAGATAGATGTAGATAGATAGAAGATAGATAGATAGATAGGGAGTATTATTTACAAAAGCCCTATATGGTCACACAAGTTTTAAATTTTTTTCATCACATACCTGCACACATGTTAAATCACCCCCCTCACCACACACACACATAACCAGAGTATGAAGAAACGACAAAATTCTATTTTAAAAGTATTCTATTAGAAGGTATTCGTTTTCCTCAGGTTTGCTCCAATCGTTTTCTACATATTACCAAATCAGCACTTTGTAACCCCATTAAATTAATTTTGCTAAATCAAAATCAACATTTTGTGAAACTTTAAAAGGTTTTAGTAAGTGGAATATTTTTGCAAATTCTTATAAAATATCTATTATAAGTATATAATATGAATAGATATTATGAACATTTTAATTGCCTAAAATATAATTTACTAGATTCTCTGATCTTTTTTCTTCCCCCCATTACTTATGCTCACACTGCTATGCACATATTCCCCTCCTATTGAAAACATAAAAGTCCACGCAAAACATCATTTCATTTATTAAGCTTTACCTAATCACTTCCCTAAGAATATAGCACCCATCTCTCTGTTTCCATAGTAATTTCTTCTTGTTGCTCTTGAAGTTATTGATTTTCTGATTGGCTGTCCCCCACTACGTTGTGATCTGCCTGCTGGTAAGTACATTTTCTCCTTTGTATCTTCAAAACCTTACATAGTGCCACACAGAGTAGGTGTTCAGTAAATTTCTCAACAAACTCTAATATTTCAATATTAATGCAAATTCAAAAATGCTAACACACATATACAGGCATTATATATGATTAGGAAAAATAAAGCCCTCTATTTCATCTTCCCCAGTTCTTTATAAGCAGCTTATGTTTGAATGGGAATATTTTCCTAGACTTCTAAAACAAATGAGATTTTATTTTATTTTATTTTTTAAATTTATTTATTTATTTTTGGCTGCATTGGGTCTTCGTTGCTGTGCGTAGGCTTTCTCTAGTTGAGGCGAGCAGGGGCTACTCTTCGTTATGGTGCGCGGGCTTCTCATTGCAGTGGCTTCTCTTGTTGAGGAGCACGGGTTCTAGGGTGTGCAGGCTTCATAGTTGTGGCATGCAAGCTCAGTAGTTGTGGCACGCGGGCTCAGCTGCTCTGCGTCATGTGGGATCTTCCCGGACCAGGGATCGAATCCGTGTCCCCTGCATTGGCAGGAGGATTCTTAACCACTGCACCACCAGGGAAGTCCACAAATGAGATTTTAATTATACATGATAGCAGACTATTATGTGAAGGGATTTTCATTTCACTGACTTTATTCTTTCCTTATCTTAATGGGATATTTTTGAGAAATTTATTTTCCCTTTACCTATGACTAAAATGTTATTTTAAAGTCATATTAGCTCTACCTCACAAACTCGGATGTATGAAAGACATTTATGGGCATCCTTTGAGGTGGTGCAAATTAGATGTATAATTTTATAATACTGAAGCTAAAAATTTCAAAGTACTCGTAACCTGACATTAAGGTATCATTATTCTAAGATTTAAATTTTACATGAAGTTAGATTTTTGTGAAGTGAATGAAGGTAAGACAACTTAATGGTCTACTAATAGCTAGACAACAATGTTTCTCTTCCTTATAGCAGTCATTATGTTTGGAATACAACTTTGAGTTGTAATTTCATATATATTTTTAAATGAAGTATACAAAATATTGAGAAATTAGTTTGCAAATATTATATGGGATGTTCTATAAACACAAACTTTGACTCTCACAACTATTCTGTAATGTAGATACCATTTCACAGATGAGGAAACTGATGTCACAAAGATTAAACAGCTGGATATCTTTATCATAGGACATCTTTATTCTAAATTTTCTTAATATTTCTACTTCCTTTGTGAATTTTTTAAAAAGAGTTTAAATAGCTTCTGATTTCCCAATAAATAATAGTTAACTTAATAAATAGGCATACTTAACGTTCCATTTGTTATTGTTAATATCACTATAGCGATTATCAAAAATCGAAGCAAGCAAGGAAATGTAGTATATTAGCTCCTTCTAATATAAGGCCAGGAAGACTATAGCCGAAGTTATAAGATTTTAAAATATCACCATGGTATCACTAGCTGAATTCTGAAAACTATGGAACTAGTTTAAGCAGAGAGAGGCAGTGATTGTTGAGAGCAGAGATGCTGCAGCCAAAAGTCCTGGGTAAAAATTCTGCTCTTAAAAAAAAAAAATCTGTTTTAGCTCTTCCTAGCTTGTCAAGTTACTTGACCTTTCTCTGTTCCAATCTGTTGTGAGGATTAAGTGAGGACATATATATATAATTTAGAATGGTACGTGACACATAGTGAGCACTATTAACAAGCTGCTGTCTGTCATTTCCTTTTTATTTGACAAGCTTGAGTAGCTCACGCTCTGTTCTCCCTATTCCCATCATTATGGCTTTTAGAGAACACTGTACTTCTCCTTGCCAGTAATTTTCAGAATTGTAGTCAGTAGATTCTGCCATGGAAAGTAAGCTAATTTTCCCTACAACTGGTATAAATAGAAAATAATAACATATTCAAGAACCTTTGGTTTCATCATTTGACCACTGCTATTCTCCCTCTACACAATTTTCCCATGGGTAAATTTTCCAGTCTCTACTATACGCTGATCTATAGTAGAGATTGATAGAGTATACATCTATCACCACCATCTGTATTCTGATCACATTCAAATCTCTTTCTCCAGCAACAAGCTGTCTTCATAATTTCACCTGAAATATCCAACTGTCTAATGCCCATATACAACCAGATACACGAAATACATCCAAAACATGTTCTTTTCTTTCTGTTGAGGTATAGTTGATATACAATATTATATAAGTTTCAAGCGTACAACATACTGATTCACAATTTTTAAAACATGTTCATATTGTAATCTCATTTTATGGGATAATATCCAAAGTTCTTAACATAATATATGACATGTCATGATCTAGTTCTTGTCTCTCCCAGCCCTCCCTTCCTCATACTGAATTGCTTGTGGTGCTTTGGCATAAGACACACCAGTTCTCGTTCCTGCTCCTATGGTCCTAGAATGCCCTTCAAGCCTAACACCATCTGACCTAACTTTTAATTTCAGACCCAGTTGGGCTATTTTATTTTCCTGAAACCTTCAAAACTCCATTGGACATTAGTAGTATGCATTCCCATTTTCCCAGATCTCTCTCTCTCTCACACACACACACACACACACACACACATATGTGAGTTAAACAGAACAAGGCACCAAGGTGTACCTGATGGACCCATCTTGCACCTTATGGTAATGGGAGAAGGCACAAAAAAGAAAGAAGAGCCCATTTCTTTCAAAGCACAATTACATCACTAATTCATTATTATGGCTCAGTTAATGGGATGGGCCATTAGATTAGCAATCCCTACTCAGTTAGTAAATATATGAAAAGCTAAGAAATTGTGAATGATGAAAGTTACTTGATAAAAGAGTTAAAGAAACCCCACCCACTTACCCAACATACCTAAGTAAACTGTTGCTTTCAAGGGTGATGGACAGTCCCAACTACAAATGCAAAAAGGAAAAAATCTCAGGCTTTCACAAAAACCAGTTGATCATCAACTGCCAAAAATACTGAAGTGATCACTGAAGCTGCTTACATTCTGCTCCTCTTCTCCTTTCAGGCACATGTTTTAGGTTGGCACTTCCATATACACTTTAAAGTTGAGTGTGGCCATGCGACTTGCTTTAGCCAATTAAAAATCAGGGGAAGAGGCGTCTCTTTAAGTGGGATCTTTACAAGCCATTACATGATTTCCCACAATCCCTCATTTTGAGAGATGATGGAAACATTTCACTTTGGAGCTTCCATCAGCCTATGTCCCTGAATGACTATGATATGCAGATTCTCTGCTAAACAACATTTGAATCAGACATAAGACATATAAACTCTTGTGTTGAGCCTCTGAGGTTCTAACTTCTTCCTAATTTAATGCAAATACTGTCTGTGATAATATGACATCATGTATTATACATCTCATGAACTCTTTTGATAGTTTTTTTAAAAATTGTTTCTACATCAGTTTAGCTTGCTTTGAGGGAGTTATCTATAATAGTATTGACATGATTTTTAAAATCATATTTTGTTATGTCTCACCTATGTGTTATACATTTATCAATTCCTACATGAATCTCTCAAAGCTGGGCAGTTTTATTGTCAGTTGAATAGAAGAAATTTCCTGTGAGATAAAAATATTTGAAGACCAGTTTCCAAACTTTTCTTGATTCCTAAAATACAATCAACTGAAATTGTTAGTATGAGGCAAAAAACCCAGCTTATCCATCCACATTTTGTTCTCGAATTTGTGTGAATGTAGCACGTGGGGTAGTATAAGGGAGAAAAATATTCAAAATAGATGAAAGAAAAATGAATAATTATGTATATAAGATATATTTTTAAGATATTAGATTGATATGAGTTTCTATATATAACCAATCCATCATGGTCTCTAAAAAATCCTTTTTTTATCTTGCTAAGAAAGAAATAGCTCAATTATATTTTCTAAAAGGCAATCTAGAGTATTTCAAGTATGTGGGATGCTTCCTAATTTTCTTTAATTTGTAAGGAAGAATTAACATGTAAATAGGTAATTAAGAAAAGGCATAAAAGGCTATGATAGAAACTAATATATTTAGAATAAGAATAAAAGTTTATTTTCCTATTTCTTGCAGCACTGAGAAGTAACTAGGACAGAACATTTATATATCTGAGGAATAAGCCCTAAGGCTGTGAATCCTGTAAGCTCTGTTTCCTTATAGCTTATGATTTCCTCCTTAAAACAGTGAAACAAATTAAGTGATCCCTTCAAAATCTGGGTGAGAGTGAATGTATACTTGATGTATAACAAATGTCATTATATTGAGAGGCAGATGTATGGAGCTGGCTGTGCTCATTCACTTACTGTAGGTCTTGCTTCCACATGTCAGTTTCGTGAAGCTTGTAATTCAAATCTGTCATTCAGCTGTATTTAAATTTACTACATGTCATGGATCCTCAGATAGCCAAACCATGACTCTTAAATATATTAAATGCTTATGTATGATCCAAGATAACAGTATAATACTTGTGGTTTATTCAGAGAATAAGAGATAGTTCAGTGTGATTACAGAACTGATGGAAATTGTGGGGAATATCATAAATAATGATAGAAAGGAAGTTTGGGACCAAATTGCAATGGATGTGGAATGTTATGATGGTCCCATTACTTAATAGATGGGGTCAATTCTTTTTAGTTTATATTATTTTGTGTCTGTTTGATTTTCACTATAGAAGTGGTATAATGTTCTAGCACAGTGTGAGAAATGGACTACTTGAGTGTGGAGAAACTGGAGGCAGAGATACTAGGCTAAGCTCAAAACTAAACTATGGAGAAAATGTGAAAAGAGTTACTTCTAAGGAATTGACTTGGGAGGGACATGCAGAAATTGTCTGCAGGTGATGGAAATGTTTCATATCTTGATAGGGATTTGCATCTGTTTAATATCTTGAGCAGTTGGTTACAGAGTGTATGCTTTTGTCAAAACTCATGGCACAGTACACTCAAGATTGGTTCATCACTGTGTGTGAAGTTTGCCTCTAAGAATAAAATGTCTGAAAACAAACATTGAACTCAAGAAAAAGATATGCATGCTGATGTGTGTAGGGGTAAAATGCATCAAAGAGTAAGATGGATTGATAGATGGATGGATACAGGGATGGACAGATATATGATATGAGGTAAAGCAAATATAGCAAGATGTTAGCAATTGCAGAATTCAAGTG